>NC_135235.1:665408923-666027104 GCF_051348905.1 Ranitomeya variabilis | reverse complement strand
TTACCCTTGGGAAAATAAAACATTGGGGGCGAAAAGATCATTTTTGTGAAAAAATCTGATTTTTTATTTTTACGGCTCTGCATTATAAACTTCTGTGAAGCACTTGGTGGGTCAAAGTGCTCACCACACATCTAGATAAGTTCCTCAGGGGGTCTACTTTTCAAAATGGTGTCACTTGTGGGGGGTTTCAATGTTTAGGCACATCAGGGGCTCTCCAAAAGCAACATGGCGTCCCATCTCATACAAATTGGAGCTGAAGTAAACTTTGTGTGAAAAAAGCTAAATGTTCTTTTATATTTAAACATTCCAAAAATTCCTGTGAAACACCTGAAGGGTTAATAAACTTCTTGAATGTGGTTTTGAGCACCTTGAGGGGTGCAGTTTTTAGAATGGTGTCACACTTGGTTATTTTCTATCATATAGACCCCTCAAAATGACTTCAAATGAGATGTGGTCCCTTAACAAAAATGGTGTTGTAAAAATGAGAAATTGCTGGTCAACTTTTAACCCTTATAACTCCCTAACAACAAAAAAAATTGTTTCCAAAATTGTGCTAATGTAAAGTAGACATGTGGGAAATGTTACTTATTAAGTATTTTGTGTGACATATCTCTGTGATTTAAGGGCCTAAAAATTAAAAGTTGGAAAATAGTGAAATTTTCAAAAGTGTCACCAAATTTCAGTTTTTTTCACAGATAAACGCAGATAATATCAAAGAAATTTTACCACTATCATGAAGTACAATATGTCACGAGAAAACATTGTCAGAGTCATCAGGATCCGTTGAAGCGTTCCAGAGTTATAACCTCATAAAAGGACAGTGGTCAGAATTGTAAAAATTGGCCCGGTCATTAACCTGCAAACCACCCTTGGGGCTCAAGGGGTTAATCAAATAGTGATAGCAGACAAAATAGTTAATAAATAACATTTACCTTATTTCTACTTTAGGTCGGCAGCATTTTTCCAACATTTTTATTATTATTCATTTTTATAGCACCATTTATTCCATGGTGCTTTAATTGTGAACTTCCTGTTTTATTTTTTCAACATTCTTTTTTTTTTTCTGATGATAGAAGGATTACAAGTTTAGCAACACGTTTATATATGTTCAATTAAATTTGCAAAACCTATTTTTGGATAAAAAAATCACTTTTGAAATTACTTTGAGTGGTCTAGAATTTAGATAGAACCAGGAGGGCAGAGAAAATACAAAATCAGAAGACACAAGAGTAGTCAGTAAATGGGCCAGGCTCACAATAGCATCAAATACACAACTCGGGAGCTGAGCACACAGGACTGAACCAGAGGAGAACAAGGCTGTATCTGGCAGCGTCTGACAATATTCTTAGAGCTTTAGTAGATTGTGGTGCTTTCCAATTATCTGAAGCAGGGAGCCGATTACGCCAGCTGGACATAACACTCCCATACAGCCTGCTGGTCCTGGCCACCCTATTCTCGGTGGCTGGACAGAGCCTGTGCTGCCCCGAGTTTCAAGTTACAATATCCCCTCCATGACCAGCACCTCCTACAGAATGAATGATGGCGAAGACTGGTGATAGAAGCAGACATTGCAGGAGCAGATCCCAGAGGAGATGACACACCATTAGAAGGGGCCCCAATGTTGCAGAATGGCAGAAAACTAAAGAAGATAAAATCCCATAAAGTGACTCAATTTTTTAAATTATAACCATCATTGAATTCATGTATAAAAGTAGTGATTATTTTGAAACCTGAGTGGCGGATTGAGTTTTGCAGGATGAGTTTTGCAGGATGAGAAGTTTTTATTAGTATCATTTTTTCCAACATAACATTTTCTGGTGGCTTTTCTGGTGGTGAGTTTTCAATTAGTCTGTGAACTGTCATCGTCTTAGTGAATAATTCAGTTTTACTACATAACTTCCCATTTCTATGAATATTTTGAGTACCAATGTTCAAAAATATAAATTTCAAGGATATTTTATTAAAAAATAATTTTTTTTTTTTATTGGCAGATGACTGTACCAGGAGATCTGAGGGACAACTGACAGGTTCAGTTTTTAAATTGGAAGACCTTGATATCACACAGGATACAATTGAAATGAATGTCATCACTCCAGATATACCATCATCCCTTCACAGCAAAGACCTATCATCTGATCCTTCAAAACAGTTCCTATCGTCTGATAAATTACAGGCTATTAAGAAAAATAAAAGTCAGAAAGGAGGCATTAAAAAACAAACTGCTCTTAAAGCAAAGAAGCCAATTGCACATTCAGAATATGGAAACAATTGTCCCCTCAAAACATCTTTTGTTAAACATCAAAAAAATCACACAGAGAAGACATTTTTTTTGTTCCAAATGTGGGAAATATTTTAAAGGGAACCTGTCACCACGTTTTTGGAAGATGGGATAAAAATAGCGTTAAATAGGGGCAGAGGTGGGCGTTACATTAGTGTGTGTGTTATGCGTTTATTACCCACCTAAGTTGCCGAAATAACTTTGCAAAGTCTCCGTTTTCGCCTGTCAATCAGGCTGGTCAGGTCGCATGGGCGTTGTCTTCCCCCAGATTTGGCGTAGTTTTCCGTTGGTGGCGTAGTGGTGTGCGCATGCCCAAAGTCCGGAATCCTCTTCCAGGGGATTTAAAATAGCGCGGTGTTCGTTATTGCATTGGTGATCGGTGGGCGCGGCCATCTTCCTTTGGCCGCGCGTGCGCAGAAGCGGCGCTCTGCTGGCCGCGGCTTCAGGAAAATGGCCGCCGCGATATCCATCTGCGCACGCGCGGCATCCCGCGGCCATTTTCCTGAAGCCGCGGCCAGCAGAGCGCCGCTTCTGCGCACGCGCGGCCAAAGGAAGATGGCCGCGCCCACCGATCACCAATGCAATAACGAACACCGCGCTATTTTAAATCCCCTGGAAGAGGATTCCGGACTTTGGGCATGCGCACACCACTACGCCACCAACGGAAAACTACGCCAAATCTGGGTGAAGACACCACGCCCATGTGACCTGACCAGCCTGATTGACAGGCGAAAACGGAGACTTTGCAAAGTTATTTCGGCAACTTAGGTGGGTAATAAACGCATAACACACACACTAATGTAACGCCCACCTCTGCCCCTATTTAACGCTATTTTTATCCCATCTTCCAAAAACGTGGTGACAGGTTCCCTTTAACCAGAAATCAGATCTTGTTAGGCATGAAAAAATTCATACTGGGGAGAAGCCTTTTTCATGTTCTGAATGTGGGAAATGTTTTGTACAAAAACCAGATCTTCTTAATCACCAGAGAACTCACACAGGGGAGAAACCATATTTATGTTCAGAATGTGGAAAATGTTTTGCAAGGAAATCGGCTGTTGTTAGTCACCAGAGAACTCACACAGGGGAGAAGCCTTTTTCATGTTCAGAATGTGGAAAATGTTTTGTACAGAAAGCACATCTTGTTGGTCACCAGAGAACTCACACAGGAGAGAAGCCATATTCATGTTCAGAATGTGGAAAATGTTTTGCATGGAAATCACACTTTGTTACACATCAAAGAAATCACACAGGGGAGATGTCATATTTATGTCCAGAATGTGGGAAAAGTTTTAAACAGAAATGGATTCTTGTTATTCACCAGAGAACTCACACAGGGGAGAAACCCTTTTCATGTTCAGAATGTGGAAAAGGTTTTGTACAGAAATCACATCTTGTTAGTCACCAGAGAACTCACACAGGAGAGAAGCCATATTTATGTTCAGAATGTGGAAAATGTTTTGCATGGAAATCACACTTTGTTACACATCAGAGAACTAACACAGGGGAGAAGTCTTATTTATGTTCAGAATGTGAGAAATGTTGGTCAGATAAATCAAGTCTTGAAAAGCAATGTTCATATTAAGAATCTGGGAAATGTTTTAAACAATAATGCTATTTTTTAAACATCTAAAATCCCACACGGGAGAAGCTATTATCATACTTAGAATGTGAAAAATAAATGAGCAGAAAACCTATTTTGTTAAACATCAATAATAACGCACACGGGGAGAAACTATATATTTTTTGACAAATTGTACAAAAATCATTCAGCAGACAGTCATATAATTAAACGAGAAACGGAAACTTTAGAACTTACTGTATTTTTTTTACTTTTACATGCACTTTTAACACGAAAATTTCTTCCCATTAAGTGATTGTCTCTTGTAGTCTTGCGGCAGCTTCCTGTGACTGAGGAGAACGCTGAGACAGTGTCCTTCCTGATCACTGAGAGAACTGCTCTCTTGCTGCCCTACACTGATCTATTTTATTGGTGCAGAGCTGGAGAGGAAGATAATACAGGAAAATACAGAATTAGAATTATAAAATTAAAAATATCTACAGTTTCTAATATCTTTTATGTAATAAGCAAATAGAAAGCAATATTATATGTGCGTTGAATATTTCACATTTTTATACATTCACAGATATACACTATAAGAACAAATATGGCAACCCTTACCCCCACATCACAAGAAAATATCCAAAATATCCTCCTCCCTCTTCTTCCATACACCCAATCTCTGCAATCTGCCATTCATTACATTTACTTTCAGTGCACAATATCCATGTCTGACCAAAGTCTGTAACTTCGCTACACTACAGTAATAAACATGTTCATATTACACATTACTAGTTACATCTACAATCTGTTCCTTCTTCGTAGGAACATCTCATGTGACCCATTTATTATATTCCTTTTCCGTGCTAAGTATAGTAGTTTATTAACCATCATTGGGAACTGATTCCCTTCAAGACAAGACATGGAACCTGATTGGTCACTCATTTCATCCAAACCTGCTGATTCCGAAGTTTCCAAGCTCCCAAAGCCAAGAAATTTACAATGAAATTTGGAGTTGCCAATCCTCCCTGTTTTGTAGACTTTTGGAGATGAAGCATCTTCATCCTCGGCTCTTTACCTCCACACAAAGTCTTTGAACAAATTTTCTATGATTTTAAATGCTTTTGGATTTGTATCCAAATTGAAATATTTGAGAGCACTTAGAAAATGGTGGGAAAATGGAACACTTTCTTTGTTCCATCAGATCTTATCAATCAATTTATGGGCAAGAAACAATAAACTCCTACTGCAGTTTTACCGTGTGTGTCCAGTATCAGTTATTCTACCTGCTGATTATGATTATACACTTGTAAAAGCTATTACTCCTAAAATGTATTTATAAT
The DNA here is from genome assembly GCF_051348905.1 of Ranitomeya variabilis. Lineage (NCBI taxonomy): Eukaryota > Metazoa > Chordata > Amphibia > Anura > Dendrobatidae > Ranitomeya > Ranitomeya variabilis. Next base: position 666,021,922 of record NC_135235.1, on the reverse strand, counting down.
CCCGCAGCATGGGTATAAGATCAGCAGCTTACGCTAAACACTTCAGATCTTTGGCCTCTGTACGTATGCCGACCTTGTGGAGGAGAAGCGGGTTCATGTATCCCCTATGGATGATTTATAGTTATGACTGTCTACAATGCTCCACTATGGATATACAGTTAGGTCCATATATATTTGGACAGAGACAACATTTTTCTAGTTTTGGTTATAGACATTACCACAATGAATTTTAAACAAAACAATTCAGATGCAGTTGAAGTTCAGACTTTCAGCTTTCATTTGAGGGTATCCACAATAAAATTGGATGAAGGGTTTAGGAGTTTCAGCTCCTTAACATGTGCGACCCTGTTTTTAAAGGGACCAAAAGTAATTGGACAATTGACTCCAAGGCTATTTCATGAACAGGTGTGGGCAATCCCTTCGTTATGTCATTCTCAATTAAGCAGATAAAAGGCCTGGAGTTGATTTGAGGTGTGGTGCTTGCATTTGGAAGGTTTTGCTGTGAAGTAAACATGCGGTCAAAGGAGCTCTCCATGCAAGTGAAACAAGCCATCCTTAAGCTGCGAAAACAGAAAAAAACAAGCTGAGAAATTGCTACAATATTAGGAGAGGCAAAATGTACAGTTTGGTACATCCTGAGAAAGAAAGAAAGCACTGGTGAACTCATCAATGCAAAAACACCTGGGCGCCCACGGAAGACAACAGTGTTGGATGATAAGAGAATAATCTCCATGGTGAAGAGAAACCCCTTCACAACAGCCAACCAAGTGACGAACACTCTCCAGGAGGTCGGTGTATCAATATCCGAATCTACCATAAAGAGAAGACTGCATGAAAGTAAATACAGAGGGTTCACTGCACGGTGCAAGTCACTCATAAGCATCAAGAATAAAAAGGCTAGACTGGACTTTGCTAACAAACATCTAAAAAAGCCAGCACAGTTCTGGAAAAACATTCTTTGGATACATGAAACCAAGATCAACCTCTACCAGAATGATGGAAAGAGAAAAGTATGGCGAAGGCGTGGTGCAGCTCATGATCCAAAGCATACCACATCATCTGTAAAACCCGGCGGAGGCAGTGTGATGGCTTGGGCATGCATGGCTGCCAGTGGCACTGGGTCACTAGTGTTTATTCATGATGTGACACAAGACAGAAGCAGCCGAATGAATTCTGAGGTATTCAGAGACATACTGTGTGCTCAGATCCAGCCAAATGCAGCCAAACTGATTGGTCGTCGTTTTATACTACAGATAGACAATGACCCAAAACATGAAGCCAAAGCAACCCAGGAGTTAATTAAAGCAAAGAAGTGGAATATTCTTGAATGGCCAAGTCAGTCACCTGATCTCAACCCAATTGAGCATGCATTTCACTTGTTAAAGACTAAACTTCAGACAGAAAGGCCCACAAACAAACAGCAACTGAAAACCATCACAGTGAAGGCCTGGCAGAGCATCAAAAAGGAGGAAACACAGCGTCTGGTGATGTCCATGAGTTCTAGACTTCAGGCAGTCATTGCCAACAAAGGGTTTTCAACCAAGTACTAAAAATGAACATTTTATTTAAAAATATTGAATCTGTCCAATTACTTTTGGTCCTTTTAAAAACAGGGTGGCACATGTTAAGGAGCTGAAACTCCTAAACCCTTCATCCGATTTTAATGTGGATACCCTCAAATGAAAGCTGAAAGTCTGAACTTCAACTGCATCTGAATTGTTTTGTTTAAAATTCATTGTGGTATTGTCTATAACCAAAGCTAGAAAAATGTTGTCTCTGTCCAAATATATATGGACCTAACTGTAGATCTGACCACCTCAAGGATGCTATTTAGTGATGAGCAAACGTGCTTGGATAAGGCGTTATCCATGCATGCTCGAGACCTAAAAGAGTATCTTCGGCGTGCTCTAAAACTATGTTTGAGGCGCCATGGCTCCATATCTCGCGACTGTTCGTCTCGCAACAGTTGTTGTGGCTGTTGAACAGTTGCGAGATATGCAGCCATGGCGACTTGAACATAGTATTAGAGCACACCAAAGAAACTCTTTTAGCTCTTGAGCATGCACAGATAACACATTATCCGAGCATGTTTGCTAATCACTAATGCTTTTCCATTTGTCGTCTGTAATTACACATACAATCAAGAGAATAATTTTCCCCATATTTAGATAGTGGCATTTTATAAAGTTCAAAAATCTTACCAGATGGTCTCCCTGAAATTTCTATTGTGCTTAGCATCATGTCTAACTGAATCTCAAGGTTTTTCATCCTGTTTTGTGTAGAAAAGGTGTCTAATCTGAATATACTGATAAAATTATCTATGAGAAAGGTAACATTCTCCTTTAATTGCTGAGATGAACAGACAGCATTATTAGACAATAGATGGCTAAGTCTCGTAATACCTGATGAAATCCAATTCTCAAACCCATCTAAATATACGACTTCAGGTAGGGTCTGGTTGTTCCACACAGTTGTATACAAAGTGAGTCCTTCAACGCCTCTTGTTCTATTTTTTACTACAATTTTTGGTTCAGCACAACGGTAAGCTGACTGGACCTGTGTGATGATGTGATATGGTATCATTCTATGTTCATATTTCTACTGATTTTAGGAGTGTTGTCGTGTTGCTCTGTATCCTTCTGTGTATTCCCCATCTGGTCTAGAGTCTTAATTACTTTACAAAGGTTCCCATAATTGAATTAGCTAAGTTACCATCTGCAGCCTGAATGTTTCCATGCCTCTTGATGAACCACTGCTGACATTTTCAGACTGTCCATTCATGACCCCTCTGCTCTCCAAATGCCGCAAATCACCCACAGTAGTGCCTTAATCTCTGAGGCACCGGTCCCAGGTCTGGAGGGCCTGCAAACTGTCCAACCTGTCTCCCTACCCCTGGATATAAGAAAGAGGTCCTGAGGAGGACATTGAGACCAGTAAGATAGATCGTTTGTTGGATGCTGATGCTAAAGCCAGCACCCCAGAGAGACTTGGAGAAACCCTGATTACCCTGGAAAATAAGGCCGGAGGAGCTCTATATGGAGAAGTATTTGGAGCCACACTGTCATATCGATCTCTAGCAGAGGATTGTGACTCTCATCTCCTGAGGCATTTATCCCATTACTGGACTGCAAGGCTGCCACCAGGAATTTCAGGGCCCCCTTGAGACTCTGCCCAGTCTATTTTCCTGCTCCACCTTTACTCAAACCTTCCACAGTTGCACCACCTACTCTTGGAAAAACTCTATTTCTGCACCACATCCTCACACAATATCAGTTCCTATCAAACACCATATCACCTTATCCAATACACTTTAGGTATATTTTATTTATTTTTCTTTAAGTGACTGTATTGCACACATTTTATAAAATGACCAATAATACCACATACTAGAGACAAAAAACGGTCACGCCACGACCAGACCACATATTACCACCACATAGTGACTAAATAATAACATACAAGGACCAAATACCACCACACCGTACCAAACCACATATTACCACCACATAGTGAACAAATAATACCACATACAAGGAACAAATACCGTCACACCATGACCAGATCACATATTACCACCACATAATGAATGAATATTACAATGCTGATCATTAATAAAAAAAACAATACTAATACCATAAGTGCCATTATACACAGGAGCTCTGTACATAATACTATACAGTGTATAGTGTCTGTACAGGTAATTCTATGATTACCAGTGACATTACACCAAGGAGCTCTGTACATAGTGTGTTATCTGTATACTGACACTACACGCTGACTCACCAGTTACATCTGTAGTTGAAGTCCTTCATCTTTGCTTTTCTTCATTCAGCACAGGCCTCCATCACTTCTTCCAGCCAGTACTCGTCTCTTCAGAAAATAGCAAACTTATCTAGAGCACCGCTTCCGGAGCACATTCCCCAATTTTTATCCAGCTTTTACACTACGTCAGATAAAGAAAAAAGTGACCGTGCCTCCATGCACAGTAACAGGACCCCCCTCAATTCATCATTTGCGCTCTGCCACCCTCAGGACAACCTTGTATGCGGATTGATTCATACGTCCTTTGCAAAGATTAAGCTGCCCAATTCCAGCCTAGCTGAAGCATCCCAAGATCAACACCTGGTCGTCTAATGGTTAGATGGAGACCTGGAGAGGCGTAGAAGCCACAGTGTCTTGCACCCACTGTGAAATTTGGTGGAGGATCGGTGACGATCTGGGATACTTCAGCAAGGCTGGAATTGGGTAAGTTGTTCTTTGCGAAGGACGTATGAATCAAACCGCATACAAGGTTATCCTGGAAAAACAGTTGATTCCTTCTGCTCAGGCAACGTTCCTCAACTTTGAGGATTGTTTTTTCCAGCAGGGCAATGCGCCATGCCACACAGCTAGGTCAATCAAGGTGTGGATGAAGGACGACCACATCAAATCCCTGTCATGGCCAGCCCAATCTCCAGGCCTCAACCCCATTGAAAACCTTTGGAATGTAATCAACAGGAAGATGGATAGTCACAAGCCATCAAAGAAGAACTTCTTACATTTTTTGTACCAGGAGTAGCATAAGATCACCCAAAAGCAGTGTGAAAGACTGGTGGAAAGCATGCCAAGACGCATGAAAACTGTGATTAAAAATCATGGTTATTCCACAAAATATAGATTTCTGAACTCTTCCTGAGTTAAAACATTAGTATTGTTGTTTCTAAATGATTATGAACTTGTTTTTTTTTTTTTGCATTATTTGAGGTCTGCAAGCAATACATTTTTTTTGTTATTTTGACCATTTCTCATTTTCAAAAAATAACTTGCATTTTTGCAATTGGGTTATTATAGGAACAAAAAAATCTGACTTTTTCTTCACCTCTAGAATACAGGGACCTAGAAATACATCGATATATACAGATGTATCTCTAAGTACCAGTATCATCTGCCTGTAGGTTCGGAGCCTGCAGTGCAGCTTCAAATATACAAAATTCTACATATCTTAGTGATTTTGAGATTGTTTTATTGTGACATGTACTTCATATTAGTGGTAAATTTAAGTTGACATGATTTGCGTTTATGAAAATATCGAAAATTTGATTTAAAAAAAATAGGAAAATTTCACAATTTTCAAACTTTTAATTTTTAAATCTGATAATTATACCACATAAAATAGATCATAAATAACATTTCTCACATGTATACCTTATACCACCACACTTTTTTGTTAGGAAGTTAAAAGTGTTAAGAGTCAGCAATTTATCATTTTTTGCACAATATAAGACATTTTTAGGGAACACATCACATTTGAAGTGACTTTGAGGCTCTATATGCCCCTATTTTAAAAAAAACTGCACCCCTCAAAGTGCTCAAAACTGCATTCAGGAAGTTTACTAACCCTTTATGTGCTTCATAGGAATTAAAGCAATGAGGAAAGAAAAAATGAAAATTTTAAATTTTCACACAAAAATACTGCTTTAGCCCCACATTTTACATTTTCACAAGGTTAACAGGATAAAGTGGACAAACAATTTGTTTTGCAATGTGTCCTGAGTATACAGATATCCCATATGTGGTGGAAAACTGCTGTTTGTGTGCAGGGCTAGGAAGGGAAGGAGCACCATTTGACTTTTGGAGCGCAAAATTGGCTGTAATCGATAGCGGACGCCATGTTGCATTTGGAGCCCCTGTTGTGCTTAAATAGTGGAAACACTCCACATGTGACCCCATTTTGGAAACTATTTATTGTGAGTGTGGTGAGCATCTTAAACTCGCAGGCGCTTCACAGAATTTTCTAAGGTTGAGCTGTAAAAGTTAAAAAAATATATATCGTCCTGTAAAAATGTTGATTTAGACCCAAATTTTTCTTTTTCAAAAGGGTAACTAGAGAAAATGTTATGCATACACAGATACCCCATATATGGTGGAAAACTAGTGTTTGGGTGCATGGCAATTTTGGCTAGAATAGAGTGCGGACGCCATGTCACATTTGAAGAGCCCCTGACATGCCAAAACAGCATAAACTCCCACAAGTGACCCAATTTTGGAATCCACACATCTGGAGGAATTCATATAGGGGTGTATTGAGCATTTTTACCTCTCAGAGGAGTAGTGAGCAGAAGCATTCGATTGACATCTATTTTCTAATAAGGTGTTTGTTCTTCCATGTGGGTGTGAGCGGACCAGTGTAGGATATAAATTGATAAAATATATTTACGTCCTGGACCATATGACGAAGAAAATTAGATGGAGCAAGGCAATATGCATCGGATTCTTGGAATTCAATCCAATCTATCCATATCACACAATATTTATCAACATCCGCAGGTGATAGAGCAATCAAGTTTTCCATGCTATTGAGGGGCGAGACTTGAGAGAACCATTCCTCTAGGGTGGGGGGAGAGCTGCTCTTCCAGTGATGGGGAATAACAGTTTTGGCTGCTTTTCTTAGGTAGCCTATCAGGGATTGTTTATATTTCCAGAAACTAGTTGGTAATATTAAAAGCAGTAGAGTCTAAGGTATATTAGGGCCAGATAGGCTAATGACTGTATTTGTGTCCACAATTATTTTTTTATTATAGGACATTCCCACCATATATGTGTCATCGTACCTCCCCCACTTCACAACTCCAACATCTATCTAAAACCGCAGGGTATGATCTATGGAGTACTGTCGATACTTGGTACCATCTAGAGACTATTTTGAAGGAAGTCTCATGGGCCTCGGTTCCAGTTAAGGAAAACATTTAGCTCACTGCCAATCATCAAAAGATTTAATCAATTCCGTTTCCCACATAGAACAGAATGATGAACTGACACCAGCCATTGCCATATTTTGAGAGTTATAATTTTCCTTTATTTCTGCCAACAGAGTCATGTTATGGCTTGTTTTTTTGCAGGAGGAGTTGTTTTTATTGGTACCATTTACTGGCACATGACATTTTTTTATCGCTTTCTTTTTCGATGTTTGGGAGGCAGAATGAACAAAAACCAGCAAATCAGGAATTGTTTTTTGTTTTAAATTCCGTTCACTGTGCGGTAAAAGTGATAAGTCAGATTTGGGAGGCAGAATGAACAAAAACCATCAAATCAGGAATTGTTTTTTGTTTTAAATTCCGTTCACTGTGCGGTAAAAGTGATAAGTCAGATTTATTCTTTGGCTCCGTACGATTACAGTGATACCACATTTACATAATTTTTTTATGTTTTGCCGCTTGGACACAAAAACGATTTCGTAGAATAAACTAAATTTTATTTGCATCGCTATATTCGGAGAGCTACAGCTTTTTTATCTCTCCGCCGACGGAGTTGTATGGTGGTTTGTTTTTGGAGGATAACGATGTTTTAATAGATAATATTTAAATATTTATTTATTTACATTTGACTTTTTGATCTCGTTTTACAGTATTTTTCTGACTATAAGACACATCGAACCATAAGACGCGTGTCTGGAGGAGGAAAATAGGAAGAAAAAATTTAAGCAAAAAATGTGGTCACTATTATAAGGGGTGGAGGGGGGACTCTGCTGCTGACACTGTTATAGGGGTAGTGTCCCACAAACCTGCACTAATATTTCTGATCCTGGTATGTACATGCCCATATAAAATATATATGATCCCCATACAGGTATACATGGCACCCTCATCCCCTTCCTGATATACATGGACCTCTCATCCCCCTCCTGGTATACATGGCCCCCCATCCTGGTATAATGGCCCCCATCATCATCCTGGTATTCATGGCCCTCATCATGCTGCAAACACAAAAACATTAACCATTTTACTTACCTTCCCTCAACTCCCTTGTAGCATCTTGTTTTGATGCCAGATTATTCCAGCTTGTAAGCAGCGCATGGCAGTGAAGTCATGCGCTGCTTACATGCTTAGGTCAGCTGCTGGAATACTCTCTGCTGCCCACATACGGGACTATGGTCGTGGAGAGCTGTGAATATTCATCTTCTTTGATAGCAGGCACACTGTTAGCTGCAGCCGCCGGCTTCCTGCAGCGGCTGGGTGATCATGTGTGCCTGTTATTAAAGGGAATGAATATTCACTGCTCTCCACTCCCATTTTCCCTCCCACCTCTCGGTGTCGGCTTCACTGCATAGAAGTGGGAGGGACTATGGGTGTGGGGAGCAGTGAATATTAATTTTCTTTTAACAGCAAGCACAGGTGTCACCCACAGCAGTCGGCTCCTATGACCCAGTGGTCCGCCACTGCCGCTCCCCCACACCCCCCTATCCACAGCAGGTTCATCTGGACTATAAGACTCACCCCCATTTTCCTCCAAAATTTTGGAGGAAAAAAGTGCGTCTTATAGACCAAAAAATACGGTATTCCACTTTTTTAGCACTTTTTTAAATTTTAATTTTACATTGCTCACTGAAGGGGTTAACTAGTGTGACAGTTTTATTGATCAAGTCATTTCGGACATGGCAATACCAAGTATGTGTACTTTTTTAAATGTTTTTACATAAATATATTTATTGATATAATTTTTTTAAATGTTATTTTTAAAAAAGTATTTTTCAAATTTTTTTTTAATTTAGTCTCTTTCTCTGACTTGTGCATTATAGCGATTATCGTTACAATGACAGAACGCCTTTTAGACCATGCCAGAGGTCATCAGGTGATCTCAGGTTGCCATAACTATCATTGGGCCCTGGTGATTACCTTGCTGGAATGCCAATCTCCTGGGAGAGGGACCCCCTTCCTCTCCTGGCCACCTATATGCAGCGATCAATATTTATCATGGCATTTAGGGAGTTCAACAACCGAGGCTTTGCGGGCACCGTGCCTGGCTGTGACAGCTGGGGCTCAGCTATCACTTAAGTTGAGCTCCTGACTTATCATGAGGGTACGAATGGTAGTCATGGGAACCTGAGGTCACATGATGACCTCTGGGTCTGCCAGCTATGGTGGCCGGTTAGACTATTCCATGGTCTAAAAAGTGTTCTGCCAGTGTAACACTGATAGCTGTAATGCACAAATCACCGAGAGAGATCATGGAGGCACAGATTCTGTGCCCTGCACAATTCCCATGATGTAGCTGTACGTCATGGGTTGGGAACCCCTTCCTGGCCATGACGTATAGGTATGTCAAAGTTTGTGAATGAATTAAAAAGACTTGAATACAAGAACTAAACTTAGTACAGCGATCAATTGTTATGGCAATTCAGCCCCGTATACAATTGTATCGCACAACCTAAAACTCCCAGTGTGTCCTTGAAATGGTAAGGAGATGCTGGGAGTTGTTGTTACAAGCCTCATCAGACTGTGGACCATATAGGAACCACAGTACTAATAAGACGTAGTCAGGATCACAAATAAACATTTACCGTATTTTTTCGGACTATAAGACGCACCGGACCATAAGGCGCACCCCAAATTTGGGGTGAAAATTGCAGAAAAAAAGATTTTTTATAAGATGGGGGTCCGTCTTATTGTCCGAATTTACAGTATCTTACCTGAGGGCTGGCGGTGGCAGAGCAGGGTCACAGGAGGCATGGTGTCGGCAGAGGTGGGGTGATGCGGTACGGCATGCACCTGAGCAGGGTCCCTTCCTGCTTAGGTGGGCGACGCCACGGCCTGGTGTCCATGGGAGGGTTGCAGCAGTGGTTACCGGCAGAGGTGCTGGGATGAGGAGGTGCTGGGATGAGGTGCTGGGATGAGGAGGTGCTGGGATGAGGAGGCGCAGTGAGAGGTATGGTGTCAGAGGGGTCCCTTTCCCAGGTGAGGTGATGCAGCAGCCCGGTAAGCAGCAGAGCTGGGTGAATCCTGTTGTTAGCGGTGGTGGCGGCCATCTTCCCGAGGCCGCGCGTGTGCAGATGAAGCGCTCTGCTTCCCGGGGCTTCAGGAAAATGGCCGCGGGAGGTCGCGCGTGCGCAGATGGAGATCGCAGCGGCCATTTTCCTGAAGCCAAGAACTTCAGGAAAATGGCTGCCGCGATCCCCATCTGCGCACGCGCGGCATCCCGTGGCCATTTTCCTGAAGCCCCGGGAAGCAGAGCGCTCCATCTGCGCACGCGCGGCCTCCGGAAGATGGCCTCCACCACCGCTAACAACAGGATTCACCCGGCTCTGCTGCTTACCGGGCTGCTGCATCACCTCACCGGGGAAAGGGACCCCGCTCACTGCGCCTCCTCATCCCCGCACGTCTGCCGCCACACCTCTGCCACCGCACCTCTGCCGCCACGGTAAGCCTGCATTGCGACTATTAGACGCACCCCCCATTTCCCCCCCCCCCTTTTTTGGGGGAAAAAGTGCGTCTTGTAGTCCGAAAAATACGGTACATCCAGGTACCTTATAGGTGACATCTTCTCTGATAGGGGTCGTCTCTTTTTTATCGTCTCCATCTTGTCTAGATGCCACGATGACTTTTCACTCTGCAGACTTCCCTTTTCTCTGGCCTTCTTTAGCACATCCCAAGACAGCGAGACAGTGCCCTTAAAAATAGGAGTATAATTCAAATGCCCTTTGCATTAAAATATCTGTCCATACTATGCCCTAAATAAGCCTCCTCTAGTATATGGCCTCCACACTGTCCACCTTAATGAGTTATAACCACCCTACTGTCTGCCATTATCTGTTATAACCACGACACTGTCCACCTTAATGAACTATAATAACACTGTTCACCTCAATGAGCTATAACCACCAAACTGTCTGCCATTATTTTTTTATTTATTTTACTCATTTATATAGCGACATTAATTCCACAGCGCTTTACACCAGCTATAATCATCACGTCATCCGCCTTTATGAACCATGGCCTATACCATGTCTGTCCCCAGTCTAGTTTTACCTTACCTTACACTCTCAACATTTCCATTCCATATTGTGCCTCCATTTCATGCCTCTTCTCCATATGCATTCTGTGCTCCCTCTTCACACTATGCCCTCATACTGCCTTCTCCAAACTGTATCCCCTCCTTCAATTGCCCCCCTATATGGTACAATGGTCACCACAGCTGCCTATACCAGTACGATATCGACAACCCCCAATATATACTATGATCACCACCAGAGACCCCATATATAGTATAATGGCCCCCAGTCACCCATACAGTATAATGGCCCCTACAACCTCTTATATACAGTATAATGTTCCCCACAGCACACAAGTCAATATGAAATCCACCACAGTTCCCTATCCACTATGGTCACACCAGACCCCAGTATAATGTCCCCAACAACACAATATACAGTATGGGCACCACAGCCCTTCATATACTATGAAGTCCCTCACAGCCCTGCATGGGATGTCCCCACACAGCTGCTCGTTTGATGTACACCAGTCTTTCATTTGATGTTCCCCAAACAGCTCATTTGATTTCTCCACACAGCCCCTCATTTGATGACTCCTAAACAGCGCCTCATTTGATGGCTGTGCATAGCCCCATTTGATGGCCGTGCACAGCCCCTAATTTGAAAGCCCTACACAATCCCTCATTTGAAGGCCCCACAGAGCCCCTCACTTGATGACCAGAACAGCCTCTCATTTGATGGCCCCTCACAGCCCCAATTTCATGGCCCATCACAGTCCCTCATTTGATGGCCCAGCACAGCTCCTCATTTGATTGCCCAGCACAGCCCCTCATTTGATGGCCCCACAAAACTCATATTTGATGGTCTGACACAGCACTCATTTGATGGCCCCACACAGCTCCCATAAACTGGTCACATAATATAAGTATACAAAAAAATCATATACTCACCTAATTCAGGTTCCCTATATACCGCCGCTACCGTCTCCTCTGCTATCCTGGATAGCAGTGGATGGCGCAATGCAGTGTTAACATAGAGCCGCCTGACATTCCCTGCATGCACCATCTCCAACAGAGCACAGGCCGGAAGTAGTCTGTTTTCTGATTAAGATCGCCGTGAAGAAAAGAGCTGATTACAGCTTCTCTGCTCCTATTCCGAGTTGTGCTCACATCAATTGCATTTTCATCTTACACACATGAATAGTTGATTGCAAGGAGGTAATGCCAACCAGTGCCCAGTGGTGAGCGAAGTTCGTGACTTAATGATACCGAACACCTGAGTGCCTGTGCCCTGGACATCAGTGTGGTGAATGCCTGCAGCCGAAAGAAGGCGCTGGGAGCAGCAGACATTCACATTTTTTTTTCAAAATGCACCACCTCAAGTAGGCAAGAGATAGCTGCCTAGGCGGGTGCATCCTGCCTACCCATTGTCTTGGCCCTACACACAGCTATGCTAAACATGCACATTTACATACACATTGCTCTGTTACACACGCACATTTACATATGCACAGAGCAATGCTACTTATGCACATTTACATACACAAACAGCTCTCTTACACATACCCACACGCACAATGGTATCACATTATCCCATTTTGTATTTCCTTCAGGTAATGTGATTGTTCAAATGACCTGAAAGGTCCTGGAAGTAGTCGGGTGGAAGGTCCTTCAGCTGCTGACTCAGGAATGCAGCCTCTGTGCAGGTCCCAATATCTTTCTCTGCAGTGTTCACATAGCTCAGTGTGGGGCAGGAGCAGAGACCAGTTGTTTCAAGTGATAGTGAATAGCTGTCTCAACATTCTCCTCCATGACAGGAAGCTTATTCCGGACTAAAAGGCACAGTCACTTATTAGCAAGTTTTTTCTTGTGAAAGGTGCATCTTATAGTCAAAACAATACGGCAAATTCTGAAGTAATTTTCCTTTCTTGTTTAATTATACAACTGTGTTATATTGGTTTTTACACAATGTCAATAATATATATAGTTTACCCCAATTTGATTTATTTTTGATGGTAAGCAAAAATTTTTTATAACATTCTGAACACGAATATGGCTTCTTCCCTGTGTGAATTTTCTGGTGCTAAACAAACATTGATTTATCTTCCCGACATTTCCCACATTCTGAACATATGGCTTCTCCACAGTGTGAATCAAGATGTGATTTTTCTGCAAAACATTTTCCACATTCTGAACATGGAAAAGGTTTCTCCGGTGTGAGTTCTCTAGCGTCTTTTAAGACCAAATTTCTGGTTAAAATACTTCCTTCACAACATGAATATGGCTTCTTTCCAATATGAATTTTCTGGTGCTTAACAAAACTTGATTTATCTGCCCAACATTTCCCACATTCTGAACATAAATATGGCTTCTCCCCTGTGTGAGTTCTTTGGTGTGTATCCAGGTGTGATTTTTCTGTAAAACATTTTCCACATTCTGAACATGGAAAAGGCTTCTCCCCTGTGTGAGTTCTCTGGTGTCTTTCAAGAATCATTTTCTGGTTAAAATATTTCCCACATTCTGAACATGAAAAAGGTTTCTCTCCTGTGTGACTTCTCTTGTGTTTAACAAGATATGATTTCTCTACAAAACATTTAAAACATTCTGAACATGAAAAAGGCTTTTCGCCTGTGTGAGCTCTCTGATGAGCAGCAAGATGTGATTTATTTACAAAACATTTGCCACATTCTGAACATGAATAAGGCTTCTCCCCTGTGTGATATCTCTGGTGCATAAGAAGCTGTGAATTATTTACAAAACATTTGCCACATTCTGAACATGAATATGCCTTATCCCGTTTATGAATACTTTGATGTCTAAAAAGAGATGATTTATGTACAAAACATTTTCCACATTCTGAACATGAAAAAGGCTTCTCCCCTGTGTGAGTTCTCTGGTGTATAACAAGAGTTGATTTTTGTACAAAACATTTTCCACATTCTGAACAAGAAAAAGGCCTCTCCCCTATGTGACTGCTCTGGTGTCTAACAAGAGTTGATTTCTGTGCAAAACATTTTCCACATTCTGAACAAGAATATGGCTTCTCCCCAGTATGAATTCTCTCATGTATAGCAAGAATTGATTTGTTTTTACAATATCTCCCACACTTGGAACAACAAAATCTATTCTCCTTTGCGTGAAGGTTTAAATTAAATTTTTTAACAACAGAAGTTTCAAGGGGAAAACTATTTCCATATTCTGGATGTGAATTTGGCTTCTTTGCTTTTAGAGCAGTTTGTTTTTTAATGTCTTTTGTGTTAATTTCTTTTTTCTTAGTAGTCTGTAATGAATCAGAAGATAGGACCTGTTCCAAAGAATCAGATGATAGATCGTTGCTGTGAAGAGATGATAGTATATCTGGAGTAATGGCATTCACTTGACTTATATCTTGTGTGACATCAAGGTCACTTGAGTTAAAAATTGAAGATGTCAGGTGTCCCTCTGATCTCCTGGTACAGTGATCTGCCAAGAATAAAACCAACTATGACCATGAAATAAAATATCCTTAAAATTTATATTTTCTAAATTTCTACATAAAAGTGCTGTAGAAATGGTAAGTTATGAAGCAAAATTGAATTATTCACTAAGACAATTATTCTAGTTACAAGTAATCTGAGCAGCAGAACTCAATATCAAGCAGCAACCGCAAACAAGACGGGCAACTAGAAAAGTTGGGTTTCTTTAACTTAGAAAAAAGAAGCCTCAGAGGAGATCTCATTTACATGTATAAATATATGTGTGACCAGTACAAAACACTGGCATATGACTTATTCCTTCCAAAGACCATATTGAGGACTAGGGGGCACTCATTACGGGTGGAAGAATGGCCATTCCGGAAGCTAAATAGGAAAGGGATCTTTACAGTTAGAGCAGTTAGACTGTGGTATGCCTATTACAAAAGGTAGTAATGACAGACACTATAACAGGTTTTAAAAAAGGGCTGGACAATTTCCTTCATACACATAACATTGCGGGTCATAGTTAAATTAGTGACTAAATGTACAATTGGTGGACAAAGGTTGAACTTGATGGACCTAGGTCTTTTTTGATCTACGTAACACTGACAGATCACAGTCGACTAGAAAACCTGTTAGCCTGAATCAGTAGAGCGTGGTGTTCAATCTTTTGTCCATTCTGCCTCCCAAGCATTGGAATAAAAATTCACCAAAAAATCTTATGTAGGCAAAAATGATACAAATAAAATCTTCTACTCATACAACAAAAAACAAGCCCCAAATCAGGTCCGTCATCTGTCAATGGAAAAACAGAGGTTTAAACATTATTGTTAGCTCAAAAACTCTTGAAAAGCAACATGGCTTCCATAAACAAATCCAGTAAATTCCGCTCTTCCAAAGCCAAATTTCCCCTGCGCTTCTGATTCCTGCAGTGTACCCAAACCACATTTAGCATCCATGTATTTGGTACTGCAGTAGTGAGAAGAACCCACTTAATTTACAGTGTGCATGTCTACTGGAGCAGAACATGAGCACTATGTGGTGGGTAATAAAATGGCAAATTTGCACTTTTCACTCTTCAACATCCTACTAAAGCTCGAAGCTTATTGCCGGAAGATGCCAGATATAGACTTGTTCTCCTCTGGTTCAGTCCTCTGTGCTCAACTCCTGGCTTGTAAATTTTTTCTCTGTTCTGACTCCAACCTATTTACGGACTACTCTTTTGTTTTCTGATTTTGTATTTTTTCTGCCCTCCTGGTTCTGACCCGGCAACTTGACTATTTATCTTCCCATCTCACACCAGTGAACAGCAGCTAACTCTGTGGCCCTAACCTAGTGGTTTCTGTGTAAATCCAGATCCATGTATAAGGGTTATAGGGTGGAGGGCAATGCAATCCCTGGGATTTGGAAAGCGGAGTAGCTAGGTCCAGGCATGTTCATGGTTGTTCATGGTAGCCATCTTTTGAGCTGCCAAATGACCACGAACAGTGCCCCCCTCTAGACCCTCAAAGTAATTTCAAAAGTGATGTTACCCAAATAATAGGTTTTGTACAAAGTTACTGAACATAAAAACCTTGTTGCTAAACTTGTAAGCATTCTAGCCTTCCAAAAAAAGGGGATGTTGGAAAAATGCTGCCAATCTAAAGAAATACAGCAAATGTTATTTACAGTATTAATGTTGTGCGGTATCTGTATATGTTTTTAGAGAATACACATTTGAAGTTTAAAAATAGCAAATCTTTCTAAATTATTTGGCAATTTTCATATATTTTTTAAAAATGCAAAATATATAAACCTAAAATTAGCAGAAACATAAAGCACAATGTGTTACAGAAAAAAAACTAAATCACTGGAATCAGAACGCATCTAAAGTTAACACCACATAAAGCAGGAGTGGGGAACCTCAAGCCCATGAGTTGCAAAGGGCCCACAATAACCTTTTCTCCAGCAGGTTCCTGGGGGCCGCACTGCTTGGGCCAGCAGCTGTGTGCGGTGCAACAAAATGTCCTGGCCAGTGCCAGCATAAGGACATACTTTGTAGACGGAGTTAGCACATGTTGCGCTCCTGTACCACAGAAAACCACAGTAACAGCCCCTGTGCCTCTTCATGTGATGTATATACCGCAGCCACTGTTCCTGCTTCTGTGATGAATATACCACTGTGTCTCCTGTTCAGATGTATAAACCGAAGCCCTTGTCTCCGCCTCTGATGTATATACCGCAGCCACTGTCTCCTCCTGTGAAATATACAGTACAGATCAAAAGTTTGGACACACCTTCTCATTTAAAGATTTTTCTGTATTTCATGAGTAGCTCATCAAGAGAATGCCAAAAGTGTGCAAAGCAGTCATCACAGCGAAAGGTGGCTACTTTGAAGAACCTAGCATATAAGACATAATTTCAGTTGTTTCACACTTTTTTGTTAAGTATATTAATCCACATGTGTTAATTCATAGTTTTGATACCTTCAGTGTGAATGTACAATTTTCATAGTCATGAAAATACAGAAAAATCTTTAAATGAGGTGTGTCCAAACTTTTGGTCTGTACTGTAGATATATATACCACAGTCCGTGTCTCCTCCTGTGTTTTATATACAGCAGCCCCTATGTTTCCTCGTGTGATGTATATAGCCCAGCACCATGTCTCTGTAGATATACTGTATATACTGCATTCCTTATGTCTCCTGAGATGTATCTGCTGCATCCCCAGTGTATGCTGTGTGATGTATATAATCCAGCCAAAGTGTATCCTACATGATGTATATATTCCAGCCCCAATATATCCTATGTGATGTACACTACCATTCAAAAGTTTAGGGTCACCCAGACAATTTTGTGTTTTCCATGAAAACCCATACTTTTATTAATCAAATGAGTTGCCAAATGAATTGAAAATCTAGTCCAGACATTGACAAGGTTCGAAACAAAGATTTTTATTTGAAATAATAATTTTCTCCTTCAAACTTTGCTTTTGTCAAAGAATGCTCCCCATGCAGCAAATACAGCATTGCATACCCTTGGCATTCTAGCAGTTAATTTGCTGAGGTAATCCGGAGAAATTTCACCCCATGCTTCCAGAAGCCCCTCCCACAAGTTGGTTTGGCTTGATGGGCACTTTTTGCGTACCATACGGTCAAGCTGCTCCCACAATAGCTCAATGGGGTTGAGATCTGGTGACTGCGCTGGCCACTCCATTACAGATAGAATACCAGCTGCCTGCATCTTCCCTAATTAGTTCTTGCATAATTTGGAGGTGTGCTTTGGGTCATTGTCCTGTTGTAGAATGAAATTGGCTTCAATCAAGCGCTGTCCACAGGGTATGGCATGGCGTTGCAAATGGAGTGATAGCCTTCCTTATTGAAAATCCCTTTTACCTTGTATAAACCTCCCACTTTACCAGCACCAAAGCAACCCCAGACCATCACATTACCTTCACCATGCTTGACAGATGGTGTCAGGCACTCTTCCAGCATCTTTTCAGTTGTTCTGCGTCTTACAAATGTTCTTCTGTGTGATCCAAACACCTCAAACTTGGATTCGTCTGTCCATAGCACTTTTTTCCAATCTTCCTCTGTCCAATGTCTGTGTTTTTTGCCCATATTAATCTTTTCCTTTTATTAGCCAGTCTCAGATATGGCTTTTTCTTTGCCACTCTGCCCTGAAGGCCAGCATCCCGGAGTCGCTTCTTCACAGTAGACATTGACATTGGCGTTTTGCGTGTACTATTTAATGAAGCTGCCAGTTGAGGACCTGTGAGGCATCGATATATCAAACTACAGACTCTAATGTACTTGTCTTGTTGCTCAGTTGTGCAGCGGGGCCTCCCACTTCTCTTTCTACTCTGGATAGAGCCTGTTTGTGCTCTCCTCTGAAGGGAGTAGTACACACAGTTGTAGGAAATCTTCTTCAGTTTCTTGGCAAATTCTCGCATTGAATAGCCTTCATTTCTAAGAACAAGAATAGACTGTCGAGTTTCACATGAACGTTCTTTTTTTCTGGCCATTTTGAGAGTTTAATGGAACCAACAAATGTAATGCTCCAGATTCTCAACTAGATCAAAGGAAGGTCAGGTTTATAGGTTCTCTAATCAGCCAAACTGTTTTCAGCTGTGCTAACATACTTGCACAAGGGTTTTAAGGGTATTCTAACCATCCATTAGCCTTCTTACACAGTTAGCAAATACAAAGTACCATAAGAACACTGAAGTGATGGTTGTTGGAAATGGACCTCTATACACCTATGAAGATATTGCATTACAAACCAGACGTTTGCAGCTAGAATAGTCATTTACCACATTAACAATGTATAGAGTGTATTTCTGAACCATTTAATGTTAGCTTCATTGGAAAAAAATGTGCTTTTCTTTCAAAAATAAGGACATTTCTAAGTGACCCTAAACTTTTGAACGGTAGTGTATATACTCCAAACCCTGTGTTTCCTATGTCATGCATACACCAGTCCACGTGTCTCTTATGTGATGTATATACAGTATACAGCAGTCTCGGTGTCTCCTATGTGATTTATACCGCAGTCTTAGTGTCTACTATGTGATGTATACGGTAATCTCAGTGTATCCTATGTGATGTATATGGCAGTCTCTGTGTGTCCTATGTGATATATACTGCAGATCTCCCAATGCCTGAGTTTTATAAAATGTAACGTGAGCAGTGATGAATATCCCACTGTGAGGGGACATGCACAGTGTAATATACATCTGTTTGGAACGACGTCTACAAATCCTTTACAAAACTTATTGCAAAGAATTGCCTGCGCTCCAGACTGACGCAGATCTCAAAAAGCAGTTGCGACTAGCAATAGAAAATCCACTAACATTAGAGCTGCCCAAAGAAAAGCAGTTCCAGCTATCACATTAGGAAGGAAGTACGGGAATTAAATGCTTGACCAAATATATTAGGATAAGTTTCAAGTTGATAAGTTTGTACCGCCCCGAAGAATGGTATAAATATCCACATTGCTCTTAGCAGAAAAAAAGGTTCCCCACTCCTAAAAAAGTGAAAGATCAGATTTAAAATATGCTGCCTGGTTAGGAACACAAAACTGGTTGCGGTCAGTGGTAAAATCAGAGTATTTGGGCCACTAATCAATGTAGTCAGAAACTGTGACTATAGACAATAACACATCTACTGAAATGATCAAACTCAACTTGTCTTCATCAGTAAAAAGTGAGTAACTAGTGGTTGTCAAGAGCCCTGCTGCAGACTTACTGCAGCAGTCTGTGCACGTTTTACAGAAGGACAGAAAGAGAGTAAGGAGCGCTGCGGTGAACCTGCCAGAGCTCAGGACCTGAAGCACGTGACCTCCGGGGGAGTGGACAGAGACGGGGCCAGATGCCGAGTAGCAGCGGTGACCGGCGAAGCTGGAGACTAGTCTGAACGTGCCAAGGTCAAGTCGGGAGGTAGATGAAGTGCCAGAAGGGTGAGACGTAAGTGTGGTCGAGATGTAGCAAAAAGGTCGGGGAGCCAAAGATAGCGGTGCAGTACAAACGGGGCAGACAGCAGGGAAGTTAGAGTACCAAGCCGAAGGTCAGAGCCAGAAACAGACAATAAGCACAGAGTCACAAGGCAAAGCACAGAACGAGAAAACAGGCAGAGTCATACACAAGAAAGCAATTGGACTAAATAGTATGCAAGCACACCACGAGGTCAGACACACAGGCAAGAGAGATGTATCACTGACAAGGATTCCCATGTTAAGGAGGGTAAATATAGCCCTCCCCAAACCAAAAGGAGGCTATACAAATTAACCCCAAAAGAACAGGGAAGGAACTCTGTCCACAACCATGACAGTGCCCACTCTTAACGGGGGGGCCACTGGACCCCCAGGCTCCTCAGGAAGCCTGGCATGAAAAGCCCGAACCAATTGATTGGCATGCACTAAACCGAGACCCATGACCGATCCTCCGGACCATACCCCTTCCAGTGCACCAAATCCTTCAGATTCCAGCGCGCCAACCGAGAATCAACGATGCGCCCCACCTCATACTCCAGATGGCCTTCCACCAACACAAGAGGAGTGACAGACAAGGAGTCCTCCTCGACCGCTCCCAATGGTTTCAAAAGGGACCTGTGAAAAACATTGGATATTTTGAAGGAGGCGGGAAGCTGTGACCTCTAGGCCACCGGGTTGACAACCTCAACAATTTTATATGGGCCAATGAACTTAGGACCCAGTTTGGCCGAGGGGACCTTTAGCTTAATATTGCTGGTGGATAACCACACCTTCTCGCTCACTCGGAATACAGGATCTGACCTCTTCCTCTTGTCCGCAAAAAATGTATACCTTCCCTGGGCCTTGGTGATGTTTCGCTGAACCTCCATCCACAGGGTTTTTAACCGTTGCACAGTACCCTCCACCCCCAACAACCTGAGTCCATGTGAGAAAACTCCCCAAAATGCGGGTTAAACCCATAGTTGACCAGGAAGGGAGACATTCCCGTAGACTGACTCATATGACTGTTAAAAGCAAACTCTGCAACGAGTAACGCATCACACCAGTCATCCTGTCTGGAAGATGCCAATCATCTCAGAATTTGCTCCAAGGACTGGTTAGTGCGTTCGGTTTGTCCATTAAATTCTGGATGATAGGCAGAGGAAAAAGACAGAGTGATTCTCAACTTCCTACAAAAAGCCATTCAAAACATGGCCACAAACTGCATACCTCTGTCAGACACCACATTAGTAGGCACACCATGCAGACAGACCACATGCAGCACAAACAACCTGGCTAAGGTTTCAGCAGATGGTAAAGTGGGCAGCGGTACAAAATGAGCCTGTTTGGAAAATCTATCCACCACCACTCACACAACGGAGTTACCCCTGGATGGAGGGAGATTAATGATAAAATCTCTGGACAAATGTGTCCATGGTCTATCCGGAATTGGTAAAGGAACCAATTCCACGGCCAGCCGGCAATGAGAATTTTTAGAACGGGCACAAACCCCAAATGCAGACACAAACCTTTTAACATCCGTGACCAAAGAGGGCCACCAGAAAACCCTAGCAACTGGCTCCTGGGTGGCCGAAATCTCAGGAGGAGCACTGAATACAGACTCATGAAACTCCCGCAGGAGTCTAAGACGGAATTGTTCCGGTACAAACAATTTCCCCACAGGTTTATTATTTGGAGCCAGAGCCTGGGCCTCAAAAATTTCTCTCTCCAAATCAGACGAGGTTTCAGCCACCACCACCCAGGCTGGAGAATGGAGGATGGGGGTTCCGGAGGAGACACCGGATCAAAGCTTCGGGACAATGCATCTGCCTCAACATTCTTAGACCCTGGACGGTAGGTGATGGAGAATTGAAATCGGAAAAAAAAGCGACCGGCGGGCCTGTCGTGGGTCAGTCTTTTGGCAGACTCGATATAAGATCACGGTGACCGGATGAACAGCCCCCTCCAAAAAATGCCTCCATTCTTTAAAGGCCAACTTGCCTGCCAGAAGTTCCCTATTACCCACATGGTAATTTCTCTCGGCAGAAAAGAACTTTCTGGAAAAGAAAGCGCAAGGTTTGAGGTTGGTCAGAGTAGCGGGACCCTGAGACAACACTGCCCCCACTCCCACCTCAGAAGCGTCGACCTCCACGATAAAAGGTCTAGACGGATCTGGCTTGACCAACACTGGCGAAGAAATAAAACACTTTTTTAAAGTCAGAAAATAATTTTTTGCAGAAGTTGACCAATTTTTCACATCAGTCCCATTGAGTGTGAGCTCAGTCAGGGGCTTAACTACTTGCGAAAAACCCTTAATAAACTTTCGGTAGTAGTTTGCAAAGCCCAGAAAGCGTTGCAAACCCTTTAAATCATGAGGTTGAACTCAATCAGTAATAGCCTGGACTTTTTTCGAATCCATGCGAAATCCCTCACAAGAAACAATCAAAACCCAAAAAAGACAATTCCTGTACAAAGAATGAACACTTCTCCAACTTAGCATACAAATGGTTTTCTCTAAGTCTAAGAAGAACACTTCGCAGATGGTGCAAGTGGGATTGACTATCAGGTGAGTACACTAAAATGTCATCAAGATAAATGACCACAAAACACCCAATCAGATCAGAAATAATGACATTAATAAAATTTTGAAAGACAGCAGGAGCATTAGTCAGACCGAAGGGCATGACCAGGTTCTCAAACAGTCCTTCCCCTGTTTTCCACTCACCCCTTCACGGACCCTTATCAGGTTATAGGCCCCGCCATAAATCAAGCTTGGAAAACCATTTGGTCCCCGAGAGTTGGTTACACAGATCCAGAATGAGGGGGGAGTGGATACATGTTTCCCACGGTAATGTTTTTGAGTTCCCGAAAGTCGAGGCATGGCCGCAAACCACCATCTTTTTTCTTAATGAAAAAAAAAAACAGCGGCTACAGGTGAGACAGAAGGGCGAATATGCCCTTTGCGGAGACTCTCCGCTATATACTCCTTTATGGCTTGGTGCTCGGGCCCAGACAGATTAAACAAACGAGCCTTGGGAAGTTTAGCCCCAGGAACTAAGTCAATGATACAATCAAAAGGTCTATGAGGTGGCAGCGCCTCAGCCTTGCTTTCAGAGAACACGTCTTCAAAGTCTTTTAGGTACTCTGGAATACCCTGCAGACCGACAGACGACACAGATACAGATTTTAAAGCGGTGGACATTGGCCCAGAATTGCAACACAGACTGGTACAATTGGACCCCCATTGGACAATTTCCCCAGATACCCAATCAATAAAGGGGTTATGCCTCCCACGATCAACCAGTGGAAAAAAATTAGTTAACAATATAATACCATATGAGAATATACTATATAGAAATAGAGGATGTCCCCAGAAGTTTCACAGGATTTGGGAGAGATGGTGTGACTCACCCTTAACACATTTATCCCCTAATGCCATGACTTCGTCAATTTCACATTACGAGCCCTGATGTGTGTTCCTTTAAACATATGGACATGTTCTAAATTTTGATAAGAAACTAGCTAATTTAGGTGAGAGTGCAATGCTTCATGACGGAACTTGTTCTAATACACTATGTTCCAACTTGTCTGTTTTTCTGTATTTGTTCACTCTATTGTTGAGAGTGTGATGTTCATTTTATTGTATTGAATGGATAAAGGCAAATGTTTGAATCATTCTGACATTATACTATGCTATTATATGCTTGTAACTTTTATCCTGTGGAATATTTCAATAAAAAGAGTTAAAAAAAAAATAACAGGGTTATCTCATTGAAGCCAAGGCATACCTAGAACCAGACCCGCAGGCAAATTATTCAAGACAAAACAGCTTATGTTTTCCACATGAGCACAACCCACTCTTAGTGAAAAAACCGCAGACACAAAACAGATTCCCTCTTAGGTGAGAGGAGAGGAGTCAATAGCCTAACTGTCCCTATCTTATAAAGAGTCACAACACGAGAGTCAATTAAATTGATGGTGGATCCACAGTCAACAAAAGCAGTAGTCAAAACGGGACCACCAACAATCTCCAACTCCACCTGGAGAAGGATTTTAGCAAATGAGGAAAATTGTGCCTGGGAAACCTCCTCGATCGTTACCCAGATTTAGACATTTCCTGACATCTTAAATGAGGAGGGACAAGGACAGTCTTTTTTCCGGTGTCCCGAGGCTCCGCAGCAAAAGCACAGCTGATTATCTCTGAGATGACTTCTCTCTCTCTTTGACTGAGAAGGCTCCCACCTCCATGGGTTCTGCAGGCGACACGGTGTCCCCTGAGGTGGAGTATAAAGGGGTTTCCTGCTGCATCACCCCTCTGGCATGGAGCCTACGGTCCATATGGACAGCCTGGGTCATGGCTTCCTCCAGGGTATCCGTGGAAGGATGCAAGGCCAAAGCATCCTGCAAATGGTTGGACAGGCCTCTGCGGAACAGCCCTCTTAAGGCATCATTCCAGTATATCTCAGCCACCCAACGTCTGAACTCAGAACAAAACCACTCTGCTGAGTACTTCCCCTGTGTCACACTCATCACTATATCCTCAGCCAGATGCACTCTATCAGGTTCATCATAAATATGTCCAAGAGCCTCAAAAAAAGATCCACAGACATAGGTTCTGGAGCGGAGGGAGAGAGAGAAAAAGCCCAAGCCCATGGAGCCCCCCGTAATAAAGAAATAATAATTCCCAAACTGTGGCTTTCATTCCCAGAGGCGTGCTGACGCATGGAGAAAAACAATTTACACCCCTTTTTGAACACCCTGAATAATTTTTTATCCCCAGAAAAGGAGTCAGGCAACGTAACACGTGGTTCGGGGGAGATTAGGGAAACATTGCCCTTACTAAGATGACCGATGTTGAATTTGTGAAGGTCAACTTGTTTCCTGTTTGGGTCCACTTATAGCCACATGGAACTCTTACCCATCGCTTGAGTATAGTGTCTAGCCTTTACTCTAGTTCCAGTCTCCAGCTCCAGAGAACTGTTTTATGCAGTTCTTGTTCCTTTGATTCCTAGAGCTAATTCCAAGAACTTCAACTGCTGTCCAAGTATCATATTCGCCAATGACTGAAAAGAATCTGTGACTCTCTATTTAATAGATGATACTCACCTGGGCAGTTATCTGTAGGAACCTCCTCTTTACATCGCTCATCACCCCACACATATGTCTCTGTAGTATTAATAAGGGTCAGATCTTTATCCTGAAACCAATATTGTAAAAGTCACAGACAGATGGAAAAGTCACTTCAATGATCAGTTCTAATCCTGCCATCTCCACCATTCTCATTACACAAGTATAAAACATAAAATATTGGTTGATAAAAAAAAAGACTGAACACAAGACATTAACAGCCATCTACACATCACTGTGGAGATCTCATGAAACCTTCGCTCCATCTACCTGATGATCTTGAGGAACATTGGGATCTTCTTGTTTACAGTCCTGTGGAAGAAGAGGACGGGGGCATCTCTCTGGTGTTGTCCTCTTACTGGATAGAACTGGAGGACACATAATTAGTGAATTCATTCTTTACATAAAGATAATTATAGGTTGTGTGTATTTAGTCATGTCTGTTACCTGGTGATGAGAGGAACTGGGGAACCTCCATTATGATGTCCTTGTACAGATCTTTGTGTATTTCTAAATATTCCCACTCCTCCATGGAGAAATAGATGGCGACATCCTGACACCTTATAGGAACCTGACACATACAATGATACCGTCATCCCCCCAATACCTTCATAGCGTTACTGTATAATGTCCCAGCATTCCCAGCAGTGTCACCTCTCCAGACAGCAGCTCAATCATCTTGTAGGCGAGTTCTAGGATCTTCTGGTCATTGATGTCGTCATGTATCAAGGGGTGAGATGGAGTCCCAGTGAATGGGCTCAGGGTTCTTCCCCATCCCACAAACACAGGGTCCTGACAGCGTTCTCTAGAGGTCTTCTTCACTACTGTGTAATCCTGGTTATGGGGAGACACATTAATATTAAAATATTAACATTTTCAGAGTCCTCACCTCTCCAGTTCTGTCTATCTGTCATGCTCATAGATAAAAATTATAAAATGTGACGTCAGAGTCTCTCACCTCTCCAGTAAGCCAGAAGAGGATCTCCAGGGTGAGGTGTAATAGTCTCTCTGCCATCTTATCCCTGTTCCTATCCATCCCTGATGGGTCAATCAGGAAAATTATACTATATAGAACATCTCCACTGAAGGGATTCGATATTGTAGAAACCTGTATGGGAAGAAGATGATCCGATGTAACACAAAGAATCCTTCTATATTATTTCAAAACACTCTTTTTCGGTGATTATTTTGTATCTCCGTTCATACTGCACCCCCACACACAAATTATACACCATTTGAAAGGTAAACTTGCCCCCTTCAGCAAGAAAATAGCCAAACAAACCACACATGCACGATATGCTCACACAATACACTTTAAACATTAATTTTCATAAACCTGTAGTAAGGAAAAATGACCTGCAGGTGGCACCACACTACCCCAAAGCATACAACCACAAAGCTGAAACAAATCCTAACATTTGCCTTGGGGGCTTTCCAGCTTGCCGAACTCCTTGCCCAGCCAATTTCAGGCAGGTACATAAAATATTTGCTATATATGTGGAAGTAGAATAAAAGTAAAACTTTACCTGTTTAAGACTTCAGCTTTAAAACTGAAAATATAAATGAATGCAGCCTAAAAGGGATCGGACAGGTTCTGAACCATCAGATTTTCCGTATTACTGGACAGTCATTAAAAAGTCTATCTGCCATCTAAGGTTGCAGCTTATCGGTGACCTGGAGTCACCTCTGGTTCCAAGTAAAAACTGCAGCATTGACATAACTCAGACTGTACATTGTTTCCCGATGGGAGAGATTGGTGGAAATATCCTTGCAAAAATTGAAAAAAAAAAATCCAATCGTAGGGAAAAAAAGGTAAAATAATCTGCAGATATTACTTTTTTTTAAAAGGGATATTTCCAATTATTATACAATGGTGTAAATACGCTCAGTTATGGGGTAAATTCTCCATCATTTTTACTGTCAAAGTGGCACTGCTGTACAGGGAGCTGCTCCGTTCACATGCATAGGGCTGTGTTGCACTTCCCTACATTGCAGATAGATGGCATTGCTGCTATGGAGGGGAAAAAAATGCTGCTGCCCCTGTTCTTTCACAAGGTCCTGACAATCAGACCCCTTCTGATCAGTAATTAAAATACCATTATGTTGGAGGATCTCCTTTAGGCTGGATTCACACACATCGTACAAAAAAATCGGTCCATTTTACACGTACGAGAATCGCAGAAATGTTCCCTGAACAGTGATCCATGTCATCCGTGTGCAGTGCGAGGATGCAATTTTCTCGCATGTAAGCATCCGTATGACATCCGTATGGTGAGATTTTCTCGCCGGCTTGCAAAATAGACATATACTGGATCCATGGGCTCAAATATTCATGAAAACATATATACAGTCTATATATATATATATATATATATATATATTTATATATATATATATGTCAGTGAGACACATACCTCTCTGTGTTCATCATCTCATTAAATACATTTACATTTGACAAGCTTAATTTTCCTGAAATTGCCTGCGCCCCCGACAACCAATGTGCGAAAATTTCGCACGGGTCAACTAGTTTCACATAATAATATATTATGTTGAAACATATATATACAGTGAGTACGGAAAGTATTCAGACCGCTGTAAATTTTTCACGTTTCATTGCAGCCATTTGGTAAATTCAAAAAAGTTCATTTTTTTCTCATTAATGTGCACCCCATCTTCACTGAAAAAAACAGAAATGTAGACATTTTTGTATATTTATTAAAAAAGAAAAGAATTCAGACCCTTTGCACAGACACTCATATTTAAGTCACATACTCTTCATTTCCTTGTGATCCTCCTTGAGATGGTTCTATTCCTTCATTGGAGTCCAGGTGTGTTTAATTAAACCGATAGGTGTGTACCTTTCCAAATCAAGCCTTGTCTATACAAGACCTCAGAACTCACACTGCAAATGAGAATCATAAGGTCAAAGGAACTGGCCAAGGAGCTCAGAGGCAGAATTGTGGCAAAGCACAGTTCTGGCCAAGGTTACAAAAGAATTTTCCCTTCCCCCATAACGGTACACCTGAGAGGGGATCCGCCCAGTCAGGACAGGAAACCCTACTGAAAATAAAAGGGCGGTAGCTCTCTGTCGCTTCAGTTGGGTTTCCTGTCCTGACAGGGACCCTTGTGCTGAACATGGCGGAGAAGTTTCCACTTACTCACTACCCGTCCTGGCGTGGAAGAACAGGCAGCGCCTGTGAGTCGGTCCTCGGGAACTGGAAGCACCGTCCGCGGGTCCTCCAGGGCTTTGCGTCCAAGCGGGCGTCTGTGCAGCACAGTTGGATGTCCGGGCTCCTTCCGTGGCTGCCACACCACCCTTCTCTCTCTGCCGGCTTCCAGGTGCGGGGGCCGCTTCCGGGTCGCCCGTCTGACGTCACGCGCAAGGCACGCTGGGAATGGGCGTGCCTGCGTGGCGTCGGGGGCGGGCGCCGGATCCAAGTTGGCGGCGCCCATGAAGAAAACGCCGGCCGGTGGAAAAAGACTTTGGCGGCGTGGCAGAGAAAGGGGGGGCCACCATTGGGCACCGGAGGAGGTGGGGAGTTCAGGGTATCCCCCATAAAAGTGGGGATGACCACAGAAGATGCGCTCATGCCCAAAAGCTTCATCATGGAAGTGGGGCAACAGAAGCAGCAGCACCCGTCACAGCAGCAGCAGCCGCATCAGGAGCTCTCGCCAGATGCCTTGCCGAGCTACCAGCATACCAGGAGCAGCCGCTCAAGTGGTAGGAGCAGCAGTTGTCCTGTCCGGCAAGACTCTTCAGCATCCACAAGGGACGCTGCACGTGCATCTGTCCAGCCTCCGAAACCGGTACCCTTGACTGGCAGCGGTAGTGAGTGATCTATGTCAATGTCACCCTTATGGTAACAGGGTCCATTTTTTCTGTTTGATCACTAGGGGTCGAGGAAATCTAGCGGCAAAACAAAGAACCAAGAATGTGCCCTTTGTAAAGTTCCGCTTGCAGTTCAGTGGCAGAAGGACCTCTGCGCTGACTGCATTAATAAAACTATACAGGAAGAGACCCCTAATTTCGCCACTAGCCTTAAAGCCATAATTCAGGCAGAGATAAAAGACTCCCTAAAACTGTCCCTTAAAAAAACAGGGAGGAAAAGCCGCAAGGTGTCTATGGATTCGGATGCCTCTCAGAGACAGGAGAGTCATAAATCATCCCGGTCTCCCTCTACCTCCTCCGCCTCTATCCAGTCCTCAGATTCATCCTCAGACAGTGATACAGGGGGTCGATGTTTTCCAACTGAGGATGTAGAAAAACTAGTTAAATCAGTCAGGTCTGCAATGGGTCTTAAAGAGGAGAAGACACCTAGATCACATGAGGATGTCATGTTTGGCGGGTTAGAAGAAAAAAGGAAACGTACGTTTCCGTTCAATGCAAAAAATCAAAGCATTGATCGAAAAATGAATGGAGAAAACTTGAGAAAATGGGTACCTTGCCTTCTTCATCAAACAGGAGATATCTTTTTGAGAAAAAAGACTCCGAATCCTGGGGAAAAAATCCCTAAAATTGACAGTGCGGTGGCCAAATCTTTGAAAAAATTGTCTCTTCCATTAGAAGATTCAGGTGTCCTAAAAGACCCGCTTGACAAAAAAGCAGATAGTTTTTTGAGACACATCTGGGAAGCTTCGGCTGGGGGCCTGAAACCAGCAATAGCTGGGACATGTGCGGCCCGTGCTCTCATGGTCTGGCTACAGCAGATAGAAGATCAGCTAAGGGATAAAGTTCCTAGAAATGATATCCTTGCGAACATATCTTTAGTGCAAGAGCAGCGGCTTTTTTGGCAGATTCCTCTGTGGATTCTGCAAGATTAACAGCTAGAGCAGCGGGCTTGTCCTATGCGGCAAGGAGAGCCCTATGGCTTAAAGGTTGTCCGGGGGATTTGCCATCTAAACATAAACTGTGCTCCATCCCATGCGACGGTCAATTCCTCTTTAGCAAAAAGCTAGAAGAGATCTTGGAACATGCAGGAGATAAAAAGAAACCCTTTCCAAGTTTCTCTAGAGATCCCAAAAAAACTTTCTTTCAGAGGAGAAGATTTAACAGAGGTCGTCCCCCAGGAGATAGGAGAAATTGGGACTTTAAAGATAAAAGGGGATCGGGCTATATGTTCAAAGGTCCCTCTACATCAGCAAAAAAATCCCCCCAATGACATTACATCAAAGGTTGGAGGAAGGCTCTCCCTCTTCTTTCTGGCCTGGATAAACATCTCCCCCAGCACCTGGGTTTTAAATATTATCAAGGACGGTGTAAAGATAAAGTTCATCCGTCCACCCAGGCAGAATTTTGTGATAACTCCCCGGAGGAAGTCCTAGCAGGACTGCTCTGGAGACAGACGTTTTCGGACTTGTTCACAAAAATGTCTTGCAAGAAGTCCCGGCTCGGGAGGTAGGAAGGGGGTTTTACTACCCCCTCTATTTGATACAAAAACCAGATGGCTCCTGGAGAACCACAGTCAATCTAAGAAAGCTCAATCAATCAGTAGAGAACTACTCCTTCAAGATGGAGTCTATCAACACGACCACAAAACTTCTGTTCCCACACAGCTTAAAAGATGCATATTATCGTATCCCAATACATCAGGAATATCGGAAATACTTGAGAGTAGCGCTCTACATACAAAACCAAGTAAAACATTACCAATATGCAGCCCTTCCATTCGGCCTGTCTACAGCTCCCAGGGTCTTCACCAAGGTGATGGTAGAGGTAATGTCATACCTCCGATCCTGGGATGTGGTGAGTGTCCCATACCTGGACGACTTCCTTGTGGTAGGGAGGACAGAGACCCATTGCTCCCATCAAGTAACAGTTGTAACATCAACTCTAATAGAGTTGGGATGGATAATAAATACCCCCAAATCAAGATTAGTACCAGTAAAAGTGCAGTTCTTCCTAGGATTAATACTGGACTCCAAGCGTCAGCTCTGCCTCCTTTCCGGAGAACAAAGTGGCCAAAATAATGAACTTGACCAGTACAGCAATGCATAAGCCAGCGATGACCCTAAGAAAAGCAATGTCCCTACTAGGCTCATTAACGTCATGCATTCCGGCTATAGGATGGGCGCAATTTCACCTGAGACAATTGCAGTGGGAAGTTTTGTCAGCTCAGAAACTGTTAAGAGGGCATTTGGAAGGAAATCTATGTCTTTTTCAGGGCGTAAGAGATTCCCTAATTTGGTGGACTGTGAAGGAGCATCTCACAATGGGGGTCCAGTGGCAGAAACTGGTCGAAGAAATCATCACGACTGACGCAAGCGGTATAAGTTGGGGGGCTCATCTGAGGTCTCATTCAGTACAAGGAACCTGGTCCTTGCAAGAAAGGAATCAGGGTTCAAACGAAAAAGAACTATGGGCAGTGGGAAAGGCCTTGAAACATTTTCTCCCCTTGCTCCAGGGCCGCCATACTCGAATCATGATGGACAATCGAGCAGTGGTAGCTTATATCAATCACGAAGAGGGGAAGAGGTTCCGGGGCCTCATGGAGGTATAAAATCTACTTTTCCAGTTGGCAGAACAACACCTGTCGTCCCTCACAGCACTACACATAAGGGGTGTAGAAAACACACAGGAAGACTTCCTGAGTCGCAGAGGTCTGAGACAGGGGGAATGGTCCTTAAACACCCAGGTGTTCCAACAAATAATACAAGCCTGGGGTACACCAGAAATAGAATTATTTGCCACCTCACACAACAAAAAAGTCAAAAAATTCTGCTCCCTAAACCCAAGAGAACATCCTTCTGCAGTAGATGCCCTGCTAATACCATGGAGGATCTCTCTGGCCTACGCATTCCCCCCGATAGTGATGATTCCAACAGTAGTCCGGAAAATCAGAGAAGACTGAGCAAAAATAACACTCATAGCTCCATTCTGGCCAAGAAGGCCATGGTTCTCCCTTCTAAGGCAGATGTCATTAACAGACCCATGGATTCTGCCAGAAGTTCCGGACCTGTTAACCCAAGGACCAGTGACCCACTCTCAGGTGAAGAGCTTCCATCTGGCAGCCTGGAATTTGAGAGGGCGTTACTGAGTCACCAGGGATTCTCACCAGGGTTAGTCTCCACCGTACTGAAAAGCAGAAAGCCTATAACATCTAGAATCTACGGTAGGATATGGAAAAGGTTTCTTGACTTCCCAGGTGAACCGTTGGGGGATGTAGCTCCAGTGGGACCCATCCTAGAGTTTCTGCAAGCAGGGTTGCAACTTGGGTTAGCGACTAGCACCCTTAAGGTTCAAGTTTCAGCCTTGGGGGCCCATGCAACTGCAACCTAGCATCAAATAGGTGAGTTTCACGATTCATAAAATCCTGTGGCAGGTCTAGACCGGTTGTTATCCCAAAAATCCCTCCTTGGGATCTAAATTTAGTCTTAGAAGCCTTAACCAAAGACCCTTTTCAGCCTTTGCGGGAGTTGTCACCTAAATTACTCACCCTGAAAACAGTTCTACTGGTAGCCTTAACATCGGCCCGTAGGGTAGGTGATTTACAGGCCCTGTCGATATGCCCTCCTTATACTCAGGTTCTTGATGACAGGATAATTCTAATACCAGACCCGGCGTATCTCCTCAAGGTGGTCCTAAAATTCCATAGCAGTCAGGAGATTATGTTACCATAGTTTTGTAATAATCCTAGAAATCCTGGGGACCAAAAGTTCCATATGTTAGATGTAAGAAGATCTATGTTACAATACATGTCCATGACTAGTGAGTGGAGGAAAGACCAAACCCTATTTGTAGCCTTCCAGGGTAGTAAAAAAGGGTGCGGGGTAGCTAAAAGTACCATTGCTAGATGGATCAGGGAGGCCATTAGTTTTTCCTGCTCTGCGAGTGGCACTCTGGTTCCTGAAGGCATCAAGGCTCACTCCACCAGAGCCGTGGCTACCTCCTGGGCAGAAAAGGCTGAGGTATCGATTGATCAAATTTGCAAGGCCGCTACCTGGTCCTCACCCTCAACTTTTTTCAAACACTACCGGCTAGACCTTTCCTCCTCTGCTGACCTAACCCTTGGTAGAAGGGTACTGCAAGTGGTGGTCCCTCCCTAAGGTTTTATTCTACAAAAGTCTCTCAGGTGTGCCGTCATGGGGGAAGGGAAAACACCAAGGTTACTTACCGCTAGCTGTTTTTTCCGGAACCCATGACTGCATCTGTATATTCCCCCCCTTTATCACCCCTTTGGTGTGCACTATAGTTTGGGTGTTTTTAGTTCATATGATGTGGTGATGGATTTGCCATGTGCACTAACCAGGGGGGCCTCTCATGCTCTGAAAACCAACTGAAGCGACAGAGGTACCACCCTTTTATTTTCAGTAGGGTTTCTTGTCCTGACTGGGCGGATCCCCTCTCTCAGGTGTGCCGTCATGGGTTCCATAAAAACCGGCTACCAGTAAGTAATCTTGGTGTTTCTGCAGTACTCAAGGTTCCTAAGAGCACAGTGGCCTCCATAATCCTTAAATGGAAGAAGTTTGGGACCACCAGAAGTCTTCCTAGACCTGGCTGTCCAGCCAAATTGAGCAATAGTGGGAGAACAGCCTTGGTGAGAGAGGTAAAGAGGAACCCCAAGCTCACTGTGGCAGAGCTACACAGATGCTGTAGGGAAATGGGAGAAAGTTCCACAAAGTCAACTATCACTGCAGCCCTCCACCAGTCGGGCCTTTATGGCAAAGTGGCCCGACGGAAGCCTCTCCTCAGTGCAAGACTTATGAAAGCCTGCATAGAATTTTCTTAAAAACACATGAAGGACTCCCAGACGATGAGAAATAAGATTCTCTGGTCTGATGAGATGAAGATAGACCTTTTTGGCGATAATTCTAAGCAGTATGTGTGGAGAAAACCATGCACTGCTCATCACCTGCCTAATACAATTCCAACAGTGAAACATGGTGGTGGCAGCATCATGCTATGGGGGTGTTTTTCAGCTGCAGGGACAGGACGACTGGTTGCCATTGAAGGAAACATGAATGCGGCCAAGTACAGAGATATCCTGAAGCATTACAATGAAACCTGTTATGATCCTTAGTGGCTGAGGATCACGAATAGACCAGCAAGTGAATAAACTAAGGACAAGCTCTAGGGAGATGGTAACTGGACTGATCGCAAATCTGAACCTATCCAACACAACTAGAGGTAGCCGGTGAACGTGCCTAAAAAATTCCTGGATGTCTCGAGCCAGCCTGAGGAACTAGCTACCCCTAAAGAGAAAGAAAGACCTCGCTTGCCTCCAGAGAAATAATTCACAAAGATATAGAAGCCCCCAACAAATATTAACGGTGAAGTAAGAAGAAGGCACATACGTAGGGATGAAATCAGATTCAGCAAAAGAGGCCCACTAGTACTAGAAAGCAGAAAATAGAGCAGGGGTCTATGCGATCAATAAAAAACCCTTACAAAATATCCATCCTGAGATTTCAAGAACCCACGCACCAACTAATGGTGTGTGGGGAGAAACTCAGTCCACTAGAGCATCCAGCAAGCGAGGGAATCACATTTTAGCAAGCTGGACAAGACAACATGATAAACACTTCTGATCAAAAAATGAGCAAACAAAACTTAGCTTGTCCTGGATGGACTGGGAGCAAGGTAGTCAGAAGGAATCTGAGTAGCACTGATTACATCGACAGCCGGCAACAAGTGGAAGTAAAACAGAGCTAAATAGAAACCTCCCAGAGGATAACGAACCAGCTGATAGCCAGAGACCAGCAGGATAACAAACAAAGCCACCAGGGGGAGCCCAAAGCAAAAGTCACACCATACCACCAGTGACCACAAGAGGGAGCCTGAAAACAGAGTTCACAACAGAAACCCTGCAAAGTGCCCTGAATGAAGCTGCTCCTCCTATACATAGAGCAACTCGACACAGACGGTGACAACCATGGCACACGCTGCAAACACGTTTCCTGCAGCGGTGCTCCAGGTGCGCCGAACGTCTGTGGAGAAAATCTAATCTACCCGAAGATTTCATCCATTATAAGTTCATGCTAAAAACATACAACTCTGCCCTTCACCTCTCCAAACAAACCTATTTCAACACCCTCATCACCTCACTGTCCAATAACCCTAAACGTCTCTTCGACACTTTCCAGTCCCTACTCAACCCAAGAGAGCAGGCCCCAACCACAGATCTCCACGCTGATGATCTGGCCAATTACTTCAAAGAAAAAATTGACCACATTCGACAGGAAATCATCTCCCAATCTCTTCATACCAGGCACTGTCCTCCCTCCCCCACTGCATCTAGTTCACTCTCTGACTTTGAACCAGTTACAGAAGAAGAAGTAAGCAGGCTCCTTGCATCTTCTCGCCCGACCACTTGCACCAGTGACCCCATTCCGTCACATCTCCTCCAGTCCCTTTCCCCGGCTGTCACCTCTCACATAACAAAAATATTCATCCTTTCCCTCACTTCCGGTATTTTTCCCTCCTCATTTAAGCATGCCATCATACATCCATTACTTAAAAAACCCTCCCTCGACCAAAACTGTGCCGCTAATTATAGACCTGTCTCTAATCTTCCCTTCATCTCTAAACTCCTGGAACACCTGGTCCACTCCCGTCTTACCCGCTATCTCTCAGATAACTCTCTTCTCGACCCTCTTCAATCTGGCTTCCGCTCTTTACACTCTACTGAAACTGCCCTCACTAAAGTCTCTAATGACCTACTAACAGCCAAATCTAATGGTCACTACTCCATGCTAATTCTCTTGGATCTTTCCGCAGCATTCGACACTGTGGATCATCAGCTCCTCCTCACTATGCTCCGCTCCATCGGCATCAAGGACACCGTTCTCTCTTGGTTCTCCTCCTATCTCTATGACCGATCCTTCACTGTATGTTTTGCTGGTTCCTCCTCCTCTCCCCTTCCCCTTACTGTTGGGGTTCCTCAAGGATCAGTCCTAGGCCCCCTCCTCTTCTCTTTGTATACTGCCCCTATTGGACAAACAATCAGTAGATTTGGTTTCCAGTACCATCTCTATGCTGACGACACCCAATTATACACCTCTTCTCCTGCTTTCACTCCGACCTTCTTAGAAAACACCAGTGATTGTCTTACCGCTGTCTCTAACATCATGTCCTCCCTCTATCTGAAACTGAACCTGTCAAAAACTGAACTCCTCGTGTTCTCTCCCTCTACTAACCTACCTTTGCCTGACATTGCCATCTCCGTGTGCGGTTCCACCATTACTCCCAAGCAACATGCCCGCTGCCTTGGGGTCATCCTTGATTCCGAGCTTTCATTCACCCCCCACATCCGATCACTGGCTCGCTCTTCTTATCTGCATCTCAAAAATATTTCTAGAATTCGCCCTTTTCTTACTTTCGACTCTGCAAAAACTCTTACTGTCTCACTTATTCATTCTCGTCTGGACTATTGTAACTCTCTACTAATCGGCCTCCCTCTTACCAAACTCTCCCCGCTCCAATCTGTCCTGAATGCTGCTGCCAGGATCATATTCCTCACCAACCGTTACACCGATGCCTCTACCTTGTGCCAGTCATTACACTGGCTACCCATCCACTCCAGAATCCAGTACAAAACTACTACCCTCATCCACAAAGCACTCCATGGCTCAGCACCACCCTACATCTCCTCTCTGGTCTCAGTCTACCACCCTACCCGTGCCCTCCGCTCCGCTAATGACCTCAGGTTAGCATCCGCAATAATCAGAACCTCCCATTCCCGTCTCCAAGACTTTACACGTGCTGCGCCGATTCTTTGGAATGCACTACCTAGGTTAATACGATTAATCATTAATCCCCACAGTTTTAAGCCTGCCCTAAAAACGCATTTGTTCAGACTGGCCTACCACCTCAACGCATTAACCTAACTATCCCTGTGTGGCCTAATAAAAAAATAAAAAAATAAATAAAAAGAAAAAAGAAAAAACATAATCAGGTTCCTCGCATCATGTTCTCATACACTTTATGCAGTCAATAGCCTCTGTGTCTGTACTGCTACATACTTAGGCAGTTAACTGGTTCGTGCAGCTTTACATGAACACCCGAGCCTTACACTATGGCTGGTCCAAATAACTAAAGCAATTGTTACCATCCACCTCTCGTGTCTCCCCTTTTCCTCATAGTTTGTAAGCTTGCGAGCAGGGCCCTCATTCCTCCTGGTATCTGTTTTGAACTGTGATTTCTGTTATGCTGTAATGTCTATTGTCTGTACAAGTCCCCTCTCTAAGTTGTAAAGCGCTGCGGAATATGTTGGCGCTATATAAATAAAATTATTATTATTATATTATTATTATCCTGGATGGAAACCTTTTCCAGAGTGCTCTGGACCTCAGACTTGGCTGAAGGTGCACCTTCCAACAAGACAATTACCTTAAGCACACAGCTAAAATAACAAAGGAGTGGCTTCAGAACAATTCTGTGACCATTCTTGACTGGCCCAGCCAGAGCCCTGACCTAAACCCAATTGGGCATCTCTGGAGAGATCTGAAAATGGCTGTCCACAAACGTTCACCATCCAACCAGATGGAAATGGAGAGAATCTGCAAGGAATAACGACAGAGGATCCCCAAATCCAGGTGTGAAAAACTTGTTATATCATTCCCAAGAAGACTCATGGCTGTACTAGCTCAAAAGGGTGCTTCTACTCAATACTGAGCAAAGGGTCTGAATACTTATGACCATGTGATATTTCAGTTTTTCTTTTCTAATAAATTTCCCAAAATTTCTACATTTCTGTTTTCTTTTCTGTGAAGATAGGGTGCAGAGTGTACATTAATGAGATAAAATTAACTTTTTTTAATTTACCAAATGGCTGCAATGAAACGAAGAGTGAAAAATGTTAAAGGGTCTGAATACTTTCCGTACCCACTGTATTCTCTTTGTCTCACATGGACTGGAACATAAGTTGAGTTGCTGAATAAAACATCTCCTCCATGCTTTTAATCACTGGCTATGTCGGTCACTGCTTCAGCTACTGATTGGCTGTAAGGATGACTTGTTTGTCTGGACTGACCAGGGAATACAAAAACTGGTGGGGTACCAAAGCAGTGGTAGCACTAGAGTAATCAGGGATCATTAATATACTACTAGTTTTTTTCTGCTTCTAAAGTCATGTTTCTATTGATTCCGCCAAAAAACAAAAGACTCCTTACTTTGGTCTCTAATATAAGCATATTCTACTTTATCAATGGACCATGCCTTAAGTAAACATGTAACCTAGAGATCCCAATAAAGAGTTAAAAAGGGGTTTGTTAATAAAGAAAGTATACATTTTATTGCACATATTTTAACAGACAAAAAAACACAAAGGCAGTCATATGTAAGAAGCAGCTAAAAAAATCATCGGTAACATGAAAAGTTGGTAAATATGATACCAGATAGAAAAATAACCGTGCCTGGATTGGCACTATAACACAGGGCAGTAATAAATAGTAGGTAGATCTAGTGCACCATATTAATCAAGTCATTGGGGCAGGTTAGAGGCTAATATGAGGACTGTGCCTAATAGCCTGTGTGCAGAGTGAATGTAGTCTGCACCTATAGTTCCCAATTGCTCTCCATCACGGAGTTGAAATAGAGTTCACATACGTATGAAGTTACCAATTTGTCAGGATTCCTCACCTCTGCCACCAACATGTCACGATTCACACCGTGACCGTCACCCCTACGTCACGGATCGGGGTGACTTTAGGCCAACAGACGGCTATCACATGTGCAGGGGGCTTATCTGAGTTATCCCTCCACTGCTACAATGTGATGGAAAAACACACACAAGGCTATTGACCTCTTAGTTTACAGCAGGGGCTTATTTTAGGTATCCCACTGCTCTTCAATATACCACGAACTGCAGGGATTTATGTATATCCTGCTTACAGTTCCACTTGAGACTTGCAGCTCTCTGGCGCCCCCCTTACTCTCAGGTCAGATTAGGTACTGCACCTAGGGTAATTAGTCGCCAGAAAGGCTGCCTGCTATGTACTGGCTATTGGGCACGCTGCCACGAGGCGATATAACTACTCTCGCTCAGGCAGGAACAATAATTATCAATGTCGCCGTCGCTACACCGACTCCCAAAGGCACAGTGCACGGTATTGCTGCCACCAGCTTCGATTAAATGGGTCCGAAGCTAACCCAAAACAGTAGCGTAATTCCCTTCAGAAGACTTAGGGTACGTTTTAGAACAGGAAGAACGAACTAGTATTAAATATTATACTCCATAAAGTTTAGGCAGTGTTTATATAAAAATATTACAAGGATGTTACAAAATGAGACAATTGCAAATATGTACAAGGTACCTATTAAAAAAACAAGGATTACATGAGAAATCAACACTTACATGTGTTCAGAGCATTGCAGGCAACCAGGCTAGTTGGCGGAGTTCCCAAATGTCCCAATTCATCAGGTCTGGAGTAAGATCAGGCTCACACAGACTCCAGCAGACAGACTCCAGGCTGAGGTGCCTGGCAGACTTATAGCTCAGCCTGATGACATCACAAAAAGGGGTTGGTTTACCCAGACCCTCCTACCTCTTCAGTCTTAGTAAATGTAACACAAGTTTGTCTAATGCCTGTATCTCTGCTACAGAACATGTTAGAATCATAACACACCCAGCATTCATCTTGTATTAACGTTGGCATTCTAATGAGATCAAATATGTTCTATTTGTGATGCATAATTACAGAGAAATCCCTACTTTTTACCTGATGGAGTTAGAAGCTCATGCTTACAGTGATAGATAGATGCGCCGATGGACTTTAGGAATATGTATTTTTCCTTTTGCTAGCCTTCATCGTGGGCCCAATATCTTACAATAATAGGACAAAGGACCTCATGGTTTAAAAGGGAGATTTGTGCCTATGCAAGCGTAATAAACCTTCCTGGGATTGGGGGGCAGGGCAGAGCATTGAGAAGGATAGCTTCACACACACTTCAGCAAACAAAACAGAGTGAAGGGAGGGGTTTTAGCCCACCGCATGGCACTAACAGGCAAGAGAGACTAACTTAAATAGTATATTTCATACAATATCGTGACACCTCCCCCTTTTGGTCTGCGCTAGGGCGGCAGAACCCCACGGTATGCCTCCATGCGCACCTCAGTAGGTTCACCCTGGCGGGACAGTTCATCTGCATTTCCATGCTCCCTGCCCGTTTTGTGTGCAATGGTGAAGTCAAACTGCTGAAGGGCAAGGCTCCAGCGTAGCAACCTGCCGTTGGTTCCACACATGGCGTTTAGCCAGCGTAGAGGGTTGTGGTCGGTCATCACAGTGAAGGTGCGACCGTACAAGTAGGGCTGCAAGCGCTGCAGGGCCCAGACTATGGCCAGGCACTCCTTCTCAATGGTGGAGTAGGCCACTTCCCTCGGCAAAAGTTTCTGGCTCAGGTACAACACGGGGTGCTCGTGGTTCTCCGAGTCAACCTGGCTGAGCACAGCACCGAGGCCAAACTCGCTGGCGTCAGTCTGTACCAAGAACGGTCGACTGCTGTCGACTGCTTTCAACACAGCGGCGTTGCACAGTGCGGTTTTCAATGCCTGGAAGGCCCCCTCACAGCCATCTGTCCAGTTGACGATGTGGGGTAGCTTCTTCCTGGTGAGGTCCATCAAAGGTTTTGCCAGGCTACTATAGTGCGGTACGAAGCGCCTATAGTACCCTGCAGTGCACAGGAAGGACATCACCTGTTTCTTGGTCCCGGAAGTGGGCCAGTTCACGATCGCACCAACTTTCTCAGGCTCTGGCTTTAGGGTGCCTCCGCCTACCTGGTAACCCAGGAAGTGGACCTCCCTCATGCCCATCTGGCACTTTCCTGGCTTGATAGTCAGTCCTGCCTGGTGAATTCGCCTGAGCACCTCCTCGAGATGCTGCAGGTGTTCCTCCCAGGAGGGACTGAAGATGGCAATGTCATCCAAGTACGCCACTGCGTACTTCTCCAGTCCCTGAAGCAGGAGATTGACCATCCGCTGGAAAGTGGCAGGGGCATTTTTCATGCCGAAGGGCATGACCGTGGACTCGTACAGTCCAAAGGGTGTGATAAAGGTGGACTTCTCCTGCGCCTCAGGGCTCAGGGGAATCTGCCAGTATCCTCGACTCAGATCCATTATTGTCAGGTATTTTGCGCCAGCTAACTTCTCAAGCAGCTCCTCGATGCGCGGCATTGGGTGCGCATCAGAGGCTGTAATGGCGTTGAGCCCCCTGTAGTCCACGCAGAACCGGGTGGTCCGGTCCTTCTTTGGCACGAGAACTACGGGTGAGGCCCACGTGCTCTTTGACTGTCAAATCACCCCCAGCTGTAACATCTCATCGATCTCCTGTCGAATAACCCACTGCACCTGGTCAGAGATTCGATAGGGTGTTCACCATAGTGGGGCATGATTCCCGGTGTCCACCTCGTGGACTGCTAACTCAGTCCTTCCAGGTCGGTTGGAGAACACCTGAACACTGACCCCCACCCCCCTGCTTCCTCTCCCTGGGGCACTTTGGAATGCCCGCTCTATATGCAACAAGCTCCACGTGATCCATGATCTCTTTACTTCCCGCAACCTTTCCTTCCTGGCCCTCACTGAGACCTGGCTGACACCCGATGACATGGCCTCGCCTGCAGCACTGAGTTACGGTGGCCTCCAATTTACCCACACTCCTCGCTCTGGCAACAGACATGGTGGAGGAGCGGGTATCCTTCTTTCTAAAAACTGTTTTTTCAACCCTATCCAACCCCCACCCTCCCTTATCCTCCCTTCTTTTGAGGTTCAATCTGTCCGTATCTATGCTCCCTCCAATCTCCAAATGGCTGTCATATACCGACCACCGGGCTCAGCCACTGCCTTCATCGACCAATTCTCCACCTGGCGCCTTCACTTTCTCTCCGCTGACATCCCCACCATCATCATGGGTGACTTTAATATCCCTACTGACACCCGCCAGCCAGCAGCCTCCAAGCTACTGGCCCTTACTTCATCCTTTGGACTCACCCAGTGGTCCTCCACAGCCACCCACACAGACGGACATACACTAGACCTTATCTTCACCCGCCTCTGTTCCTTATCTGATCTTGCAACCTCTCCCTTCCCCCTATCTGACCACCATCTACTCACCTTCTCATCCTTGTCCTCCTCACCTGCCCCCTATGTCCAGCCATTACCACATCCACGCAGAAACCTCGCACATCTAGACATTCACAGACTCTCAGACTCTTCCCTACCCCTGTCCTCCATATCTTCACTCCACAACACGGACAGCGCCACCGCGTTCTATAACTCCACTCTCACATCAGCCATAGACTCAGTCGCCCCTCTCATGCATGGCAAAGTGCGACGAACCAATAGGCAACCTTGGCATAACAACCTCACAAAAAAACTTAGACAAGCATCCAGGGTTGCAGAGCGACGTTGGAAGAAAACACGCCTGCCAGACGACTTCACTGCTTTCAAACAAGCTACATTTGACTTCAAATTAGCCCTCACCTCTGCTAAACAGACCTATTTCACTAACCTTGTATCTTCACTATCCTACAACCCAAAACAACTGTTCAGCACATTTAACTCCCTCCTCCGCCCACCACTGCCACCCCCAACTCCCCTCATCTCCTCCGACGACTTTGCCACCTACTTCAAAAACAAGATCGACCAAACAAGGCAAACCCTAACTGTTCCACGTCCCCAACCACTCCATATACCAGACCTCTGCCCTTCCCTAATAACCTCCCTCTCCAACATCACTGAAGGAGAGCTTACTCACCTCTTCTCCAAATCACACCTCACCACCTGTGCACTTGACCCCATCCCCTCCCACTTGCTCCCCAACCTCACTAACATGCTCATTTCAGCCCTAACACATCTCTTCAACCTATCGCTATCTTCTGGTACCTTCCCCTCTGTCTTCTAACATGCTAACATCACACCCATCCTCAAAACAACTAACCTTGACCCAACTGCTATGCAAAGCTACCGCCCCATATCACTGCTCCCGTTTGCTTCAAAACTCCTTGAGCAGCATGTCCATGCTCAAATTTCCTCCAACCTCTCATCTAACTCTCTCCTTGACAACCTCCAATCTGGCTTCCGCCCCAACCACTCCACCGAAACTGCCCTGACAAAAATTACTAATGACTTACAGCCAAAGCTAACAGACAGTTCTCCATCCTCCTCCTTCTTGACCTGTCCTCTGCTTTTGACACAGTCGATCACTGCCTACTGCTACAGATTCTTTCTTCCCTTGGCATCAAAGATCTTGCCCTGTCCTGGATTGCCTCATACCTTTCTGACCGCACATTTAGCGTTTCCTACTCCCACACTACCTCCTCATCCCGCCCTCTCTCTGTTGGAGTCCCTCAAGGCTCTGTCCTAGGGCCCCTACTTTTTTCCATCTATACCCTTGGCCTAGGGCAACTCATAAAGTCCCATGGCTTCCAGTACCACCTGTATGCGGACGACACTCAGATCTACCTCTCTGGCTCAGATGTCGCCTCTCTTCTGTCCAGAATCCCGGAGTTTCTGTCAGCCATATCCTCCTTCACCTCTCGCTTCCTAAAACTCAATGAAGACAAAACCGAACTCATCATCTTTCCCCCATCTCACGTATCCCCCCTACCTGATCTATACCCCTATATCTCTGAACTAATCTCCCACTACCTTCCCTCACGTAATCTCCGATCCTCCCAAGACCTCCTACTCTCCACCACACTTATTCTGTCCTCACACAACCGCCTCCAAGATTTCTCCCGAATATCCCCCATCCTCTGGAATTCCATGCCTCAACACGTCCGACTATCCACCACCCTCAGATCCTTCAGACGGAACCTGAAAACCCATCTCTTCAAGAAAGCCTACAGCCTGCAATAACCATTCTGCCGCCTCGCCATCGCCAGAGCAGCCGCCTCACCACCGCCAGAGCTGCTGCACCTCCGACCTTCTGTCTCTTCCCCACTATCCCATAGAATGTAAGTCCGCAAGGACAGGGTCCTCTCCCCTCTGTACCAGTCTGTCACTGTGAACTTGTTTACTGTAAACGATATTTATAACCCTGTATGTAACCCCTTTCTCATGTACAGCACCATGGAATTAATGGTGCTATATAAATAAATAATAATAATAATTTACCTTGAGACATGGTAACTGCCGTGTGCTGGGGTGCCAGTGAGACACGCAGGAGCCTCGACACGCGTTTCACCGCCCTCGGCTTCGTTAGGAGGCATGGTTAATAAGATGAGGTCAGGGGTATATGTATGGAAGG
The DNA here is from genome assembly GCF_051348905.1 of Ranitomeya variabilis. Classification (NCBI taxonomy): domain Eukaryota; kingdom Metazoa; phylum Chordata; class Amphibia; order Anura; family Dendrobatidae; genus Ranitomeya; species Ranitomeya variabilis. Next base: position 665,977,969 of record NC_135235.1, on the reverse strand, counting down.
GTAAGGATCAATCAGCGAATCGACGCACTGCCTTGCGTGATGCCCCGCGGCAAAGCAGGCTGGCGCGCGCCATGCATGATGGGAAGGAGGATGTGCGTCGTCACTTCACATCGCCATGGCAACGCGTCCATGCCAGCGACGCCGCGGGGAGACTGCAGCGCACGCATCAGGCGCCTCTGCGCATTAGTAGGTGCTTCCATTCGATGTTGCAGCTGGTCGGTAAGTACTTGTATAACAGGGGGACAAAGCATCTCTCAAAAACCACAGCAGCAAGTCAAGCTGACAGTCAGATAAACATAGGTTTGAAAAGATTTTGGGGTAAGTGCCAAAAGCTATTCTATGAAGATCAAGAAAGCCGTGCAATGGCACATAAATCCCTGATAGATATACTTCCAGCTGACAGAATAAACACAATAATAAATAACCAAAGAAGAAAAAATGTAAAGTGATAGCGCCTAACATAGCATAGGATATAGGTCAAACTTCCAAAATAAGATTATAACAATGACTGTCAATCGAATTCTGGAGTAAACAGCTAAACCTTTGGCAGTGCAATAAATAATTACATAGCAAATGAATATTATAATGCTGCTGCGTCAGATAAATATTATATACGTATCAGTGCCAATGTATTTATCCATAGAATAGACACTAGAGTATCGCTATAATAATATCTCTCCCATGCACAGACAAAAATCAACATGCACATATCAAATATTGCATAACTACTGACGTTTAAAGAAATCAAAAATATAAAAAATCAGAATAAGAAAAAGTATAATAGTATTGATTATGACTCTATAGTCCAGGGTACATATCATAATCCATCATAGATAGACACAATATGTGTTGAGATTTTGAAGTCCCAAAACGGTTTTCTTGAAATATTTCCATTTAGGCTATGTGCACACGTTGCGGATTTGCCTCTGGAATTTTTTGTGCTGATTCTGCATCTCTTGGCAGAAAACGCAGGTGCAGATTTGATGCGTATTTTTATGCGGATTTTGTGCGGATTTACTGCGGATTTTGTGCGGATTTCTTGCGTTTTTACCCCAGCGGATTTCTATAATGGAATGGGTACAAAAATGCTGCAGATCCGCACAAAAGAAGTGACATGCTACTTCTTTTAATCCGCAGCGTTTCCTCACCATCTGCACAGCATTTTTTTTTTACATTGATTTACATTGTACTGTAAATCACTTGTGGATCTGCAGCATTTCTGCGTGGAAAAAAACACTGCGGATCAGCAGGAAATCCGCAACGTGTGCACATAGCCTAACTGTAATTAGCGCTGATGATTGATCTGGAATTATGGTACGATGATGATTCATCATGAAAATAGTAGGATAGAATATATCTACAAAATTCAGAAAATGAATTAATCACTAGTGATGAGCGAGTGTACTCGCTGCTCGGGTTTTCTTGAGCACGCTTGGGTGACCTCCGAGTGTTTATGACTGCTCGGAGATTTAGTTTTCATCACGGCAGCTGAATGATTTACAGCTACTAGCCTGCTTGATTACATGTGGGCAACCAGGCAACCCCGAAATGTACTTAGGCTGGCTAGTAGCTGTAAATTCAACTGCCTCGAAAACTAAATCTCCGAGCAGTGATAAATACCCGGAGACCACCCGAGCATGCTCGGGAAAACTTAAGCAACGAGTATACTCGCTCATCACTATTAATCACACCAAAAAACTAAAAACAGAACCCATGACCTATATGAATAGTGCACATATAAAGATTAGAAAAAAGACTTGAAACTAATGGCTTCATTAAGGCCGTTGAGTGTTAGCGTGTCCAGTGTAACCATCCAACGTGTTTCTTTCCGTAAAAGTTTTACCACCACGAATGCCCATTTAGACGTGGTCTATGCCCCGAACGATAAATCCCTTTGGGTTACATTGATGGGCCTCAAGGAAGTGTTTCGGAATGGTTTTTAAAAGGTGTGATTCCAGACAAACTGCATTTTTTATATCCCTAATGTGCTTCTGTACACGAATTTTGAGTGGTCTGGTTGTTATGCCTATATATATGTAACCACAGGGGCAGCTGACATGATAGACAACTGCCTCTGTGTTACACATAATATGGTGAACAATTTTATAGGTTTTGTCTCCCTTTGAATTCAGAAATTCCTTTGTCCTGATAATACAGCGGCAGACCGTACAATTTCTGCAAGAAAGCCTTCAATTTCCACAAGGGGGCCTTTGCTGTTTGTCAAAAAAAAGATTATTTTTAGGAGGGATGTAGTGACTCTGACAGAGCATATCACCCAAGGTCTGGGATTTGCGCCAAGTAATGGAGGGGTAAGGTGTTAATTGTCGTTGTAGATCTTTATCTGTTAACAATACTGACCAGTGTTTTTTAAAAATCTGGTTGATCTCAGCCCAATTTGAATTAAATTTGGTGATAAATCTAGGTAATGCATCTGATAGTGTAGTTTTCTTTTGAGTAGATTTTGACAGGAGGGTGGATCTGTCTTCATATAGAGCACGCGAGTAGCCTCTCACTATGTCTTTATTTGGGTAGCCCCTATTTTTTAATCTATAATGTAAATCTTTGGCTTGCTTATGGAATGTCGCATCATTAGAACAGATGCGATGTGCCCGCAAAGATTGTCCTAGGCGAATAGAACTTTTAACCTTAGGTGGATGTGAGGATGTAAAATGTAGCAGCGCATTGGTCGCGGTAGTTTTTCTGAAGATATCTGTACAGACAGTCCCATCATTCGATTTTGAAATTTGGAGATCTAAATAGTCAATTGTAATTTGACTATACTTCCAAGTCAATTTAATATTGAGTGTATTATCAGTGAGATGACAGAGGAATTAATCAAGTTTCGACGTGGAGCCCTGCCATATGAAAAATAGATCGCCGATGTAGCGTAGCCACGAGAAGACAAAGCTGTGACCAGGTGTGTCAAGGACTGTATCCCTGTCCCACAGCCCCAGGAACAAATTAGCATATGAAGGCGCACATGATGCCCCCATTGCCGTACCCTGGAGCTGAAGGAAGGGGCGGTCCTTGAACACAAAAAATTATGAGCGAGTATGAAATTCAACAAGTTTAGAATAAACTGTATCAGTTCAGGATGAAGATTAGTCATAAATGTATAGCAGAAAAAGAAAAGAAATGAGGGCACTCACCAATCTTCACGTTTTTAGTCCTTTATTGCAACACGATCCAGTTAAAACACATGGCCGGGGAAGAGAGGGAGCCAAAGCTCGTGCGAGCAGGCGAGACTGTCTCTCGCCTGCTCGCACGAGCTTCGGCTCCCTCTCTTCCCCGGCCATGTGTTTTAACTGGATCGTGTTGCAATAAAGGACTAAAAACGTGAAGATTGGTGAGTGCCCTCATTTCTTTTCTTTTTCTGCTATACATTTATGGACACATTTTTTCATTGAGGTGCACCACCAAGTCACAGCTGTATGGTTTGACCGTCTAAAGTCTGCACAGTGCACCTTGATTGGAGTCTATGAGAAGTTGTAAAGACAGATACAGTGCCGCTCTTTCTGTTTTTTCTTTTTTGATTTTGAAGATTAGTCATGTTGAGAAAAAATTGGGCAGCCGTGTCCTGTGGCTATGGGCAATCAACGTATAGAGGGACTCCACATCACAGGTAATGAACCACATATCTTCATCAAGGGTAAGGCCGTCGAGTCTCTTGAGGACATTAGTAGTGTCCTTTACAAAGGACGGCAATGTCTCTACATATTTCTGCAAATAAAAATCGATAAATCTGCATGCTGGTTCACAAAGACCCCAATGCCTGAGTCTATGGGTCTGCCAGGTGGGCACTGGTTGTCCTTGTGAACTTTGGGAAGCACATAGAACCTGCCCTCACTAAGGTTTGGTCCAGGAGCTGCACTCTACCCCCTCCGCCTCCATTTTATCTGTAAAAGGTTACTGCCCCCGCCCAGTAATGGGGAATCCCCAGCACCTACCTCCACCTGCAGAGCCGCACACCACATATATGGCTGCTCTGTGCGCACAGGACCTGTGATGAGGTCACAGGAGGGGAGGAGTCAGGGGTCACATGATCAGGGGCCTCAGTGTATGCATGAGGGGAAGTTTATGTGTGGTGTCAGGAGGTGTGTAAGGAGCGGAGCCGTGTGTGTACGTGGTGTGCGGAGCGGAGCCGTGTGTGTACGAGGTGTACGGAGCGGAGCCTTGTGTGTATGGAGTGTAGCAGTGTGCGTGCAACCTATACAGAGGGGAGCCATGTGTGTGTACAGAGCGGAGCCATGTGTATGTACAGAGTGGAGCCGTGTGTGTGCGATGTGTACAGAGTGGATTTGTGTGTGTGCGATGTGTACGGAGTGGAGCGGTGTGTTCGGAGCAGAGTCTTGGGTGTACGAGGTGTACGGAGTGGAGCCGTGTGTATAAGGTATACAGAGCGGAGATGTGTGTTCGAAGTGTCTGGAGTGGAGCCGTGCTTGTACAATGTGAACGGAGCGGAGCAGTGTGTGTGTACGGAACTGAGCGTGTGTGTTTGACGTGTACAGGGTGGAGCCGTGTGTGTACGGGTAACCTATACAGAATGGAGCCATGTGTGCATGACCTATAAGGGGTGGAGCCATGTGTGCATGACCTATAAGGGGTGGAGCCATGTGTACAAGCTGAGCGGAGCTGTATGTGTACGATGTGTGCAGAGCGGAGCCATATGTGTATGACGTGCTGAGCGCAGCCATATGTGTACGATATTGCGGAGCACACCGTGTGTACAACATTTGCTGAGCAGAGCCGTATGTGTACAATTGTGCGGAGCAGAGACGTGTGTAACAGGTGTACAGAGCAGAGCCATGTGTGTACAATGTGTACAGAGCGGAACTTGTGTGTATGAGGTGTATGGAATGGACCCGTGTGTTTATGGAGCTGAGCCGTGTGTGTACGAAGTGTCTGGAGAGGAGCAGTGTGTACAAGGTGTATGGAGCGGAGCCACGTGTGTACGGGGTGTACGGAGTGGACCCGTGTGTGTATGGAGCGGAGCCATGTCTGTACTAGGTGTACGGAGATGAGTCGCATGTGTACGAGGTGTACGAAGCAGAGCCACGTGTATACGAGGAGTACGGAGAGAAGCCGCGTGTGTACGAAGTGTCTGGAGCAGAGCCTTGGGTGTACGAGGTGTACGGAGCAGTGTGTGTGTATGGAACTGAGCCATGTGTGTACGACATATATGTAGCGGAGCCGTGTGTGTACGAGGTGGAGCTGTGTGTACAACGTGTACAGGGAGGAGCAGTGTGCGGGCGACCTATACAGAGCGGAGCCATGTGTGTAAAACCTATATGGAGCGTAGCCATGTATACGAGATGTAAAGAGCATAGCCGTATGTGTATTATTGTGTGGAACAGAGCAATGTATGTACGACGTGTGTGGAATGAAGCAGCATGTGTGGGGACCAGAGCCATGTGTGTGCGATCTACTGTATGTGGAGCAGAGCCATGTGCGTGCAACATGTACGGAGCTGAACTATGTGTGTATGACTTGTATGGAGCGGAGCCGTGTGTATGCATTTAAAAGATTGCCCCCGATGTGGTGCACATCCTGATCATTGTGTCATTAGTATACGAGGTTCATACAGCAAGCTATGTATAAAAATGGCTAGTCACAGCTCTAAGAAAGGGGAAGATTCAGTCCTGAGTGAGGTCACCACAGGGGGAGTGCTTTGGTTTTAGGCTGGGAAATAAATGAGTGAATCTGCAGTCTCCCAGGGTCTTTTTGTCCGGGGTCTCGCTGCTATACAGATGTGTGATATGCATCTTGATGTGTCCCCTTGAGCACATGGGCAGCCAGAAGATTAAATGATCTGAACGAAATGTAATTGTACTGTACATACGATTCTTGTCTTCTTTATAATATCTTTTTATACTTCTGTAAACACTGCCTACCTTTTTTGGAGTACAATATAAAATTACTAGCTTTGTCTCTCCTTGCTCTATAACGAACTGTCACGTCCTCTGAAGTGAATTACACTACTAATTTGGGTTGGCTCTGGACCCGTTAACCCCTTAATCCCATATGACGTACTATCCCGTCGAGGTGGGGTGGGCCTTAATTCCCACCGACGGGATAGTACGTCATAGCGATCGGCCCCGCTCACGGGGGAGCGCGGCCGATCGTGGCCGGGTGTCAGCTGACTATCGCAGCTGACATCCGGCACTATGTGCCAGGAGCGGTCACGGACCGCCCCCGGCACATTAACCCCAATCAAACATGATCGCAGTATTTCGGCGGTACAGGGAAGCATCACGCAGGGAGGGGGCTCCCTGCGGGCTTCCCTGAGACGATCGGTACAAGGCGATGTGCTCACCTTGTACCGAGCGTCTCCTCCCTGCAAGCCCCGGATCCAAAATGGCCACGGGGCTGCATCCGGGTCCTGCAGGGAAGTGACGTCACAGCGCCTGCTCAGAGCAGGCGCCGGGAAGTCTCCCTTCCGTGCACGTCAGATCGCCGATCTGACACAGTGCACAGCAAAGTGTCAGATCGGCGATCTGTCACTTTACTGTGATGCCCCCCTGGGGCAAAGTAAAAATGTAAAAAAAAAAAAATTACATGTGTAAAAAAAAAAAAATAAAATTCCTAAATAAATAATAATAATAAAAAAATATATTGTTCCAATAAATATTTTCCTTTAGCTAAATAAAAAAAAAAACAATAAAAGTACACATATTTAGTATTGCTGCGTCCGTAACGACCCGACCTATAAAACTGTCCCACTAGTTAACCCCTTCAGTGAACACCGTAAAAAAAAAAAAAAACGAGGCAAAAAACAACGCTTTATTATCATACCGCCGAACAAAAAGTGGAATAGCACGTGATCAAACAGACGGAAATAAATAACCATGGTACCACTGAAAACGTCATCTTGTCCCGCAAATAATGAGCCACCATAAAGCATCATCAGCGAAAAAATTAAAAAGTTATAGTATTCCTCAGAATAAAGCGATGCAAAAATAATTATTTTTTCTATAAAAGAGTTTTTATCGTATAAAAGCACCAAAACATAAAAAAATGATATAAATGAGGTATAGCTGTAATCAGACTGACCCAAAGAATAAAACGGCTTTATCCATTTTACCAAACGCGGAACGGTATAAACGCCCCCCCAAAAGAAATTAATGAATAGCTGGTTTTTGGCCATTCTGCCTCACAAAAATCGATATAAAAAGCGATCAAAAAATGTCACATGCCCGAAAATGTTACCAATAAAAACATCAACTCATCCCGCAAAAAACAAGACCTCACATGACTCTGTGGACCAAAATATGGAAAAATTATAGCACTCAAAATGTGGTATCGCAAAAAACATTTGTTGCAATAAAAAGCGTCTTTTAGTGTGTGACGGCTGCCAATCAAAAATCCGCTAGAAAACGCGCTATAAATAGTATATCAAACTCCCCCTTCATCACTTCCTTAGTTACAAAAAATGTAAAAAATGTATTTATTTCCATTTTCCCATTAGGGTTAGGGTTAGGGCTAGGGTTAGGGTGAGGGCTAGGGTTAAGGTTAGGGCTAGGGTTAAGGTTAGGGTTAGGGCTAGGGTTAGGTTTAGGGCTAGGCTTAGGGTTAGGGTTGGGGCTAGGGTTAGGGCTACAGTTGCGGTAAGGGTTGGGGCTAAAGTTAGGGTTGGGGCTAAAGTTAGGGTTAGGGTTTGGATTACATTTACGGTTGGAAATAGGGTTGGGATTAGGGTTAGGGGTGTGTCAGGGTTAGGGGTGTGGTTAGGGTTACAGTTGAGATTAGGGTTAGGGGTGTGTTTGGATTAGGATTTCAGTTATAATTGGGGGTTTCCACTGTTTAGGCACATCAGGGGCTCTCCAAATACGACATTGCGTCTGATCTCAATTCCAGCCAATTCTGCATTGAAAAAGTAAAACAGTGCTTCTTCCCTTCCGAGCTCTCCCGTGTGCACAAACAGGGGTTCCCCCCCACATATTGGATATCAGCGTACTCAGGACAAATTGGACAACAACTTTTGGGGTTCAATTTACACTGTTTCCCTTGGAAAAATACAAAACTGGGGGCTAAAAAATAGGTTTTGTGGAAAAAATAGGATTTTTTATTTTCACGGCTCTGCGTTATAAACTGTAGTGAAACACTTGGGGGTTCAACGTTGTCACAACACATCTAGATAAGTTCCTTGGGGGTCTAGTTTCCAATATGGGGTCTCTTGTGGGGGTTTTCTATGGTTTAGGTACATTAGGGGCTCTGCAAATGCAACGTGACGCCTGCAGACCATTCCATCTAAGTCTGCATTCCAAATGGCGCTCCTTCCCTTCCGAGCTCTCCCATGTGCCCAAACGGTGGTTCCCCCCCACATATTGGGTATCAGCGTACTCAGGACAAATTGGACAACAACTTTTGATGTTCAATTTACACTGTTTCTCTTGGAAAAATACAAAACTGGGGGCTAAAAAATAATTTTTGTGGAAAAAAAAGGATTTTTATATTCATGGCTCTGCGTTATAAACTGTAGTGAAACACTTGGGGGTTCAAAGCTCTCACAACACATCTAGATAAGTTCCTTAGGGGGTCTACTTTCCAAAATGGTGTCACTTGTGGGGGGTTTCAATGTTTAGGCACATCAGTGGCTCTCCAAACGCAACATGGCTTCCCATCTCAATTCCAGTCTATTTTGCATTGAAAAGTCAAATGGCGCTCCTTCCCTTCCGAGCTCTGCCATGCGCCCAAACAGTGGTTTATCCCCACATATGAGGTATCAGCGTACTCAGAACAAATTGGACAACAACTTTTGGGGTCCAATTTCTTCTCTTACCCTTGGGAAAATAAAAAATTGGGGGCGAAAAGATAATTTGTGTGAAAAAATATGATTATTTTTACGGCTCTGCATTATAAACTTCTGTGAAGCACTTGGTGGGTCAAAGTGCTCACCACACATCTAGATAATTTCCTTAGAGGGTCTACTTTCCAAAATGGTGTCATTTGTGGGGAGTTTCAATGTTTAGGCAGATCAGGGGCTCTCCAAACGCAACATGGCGTCCCATCTGAATTCCAGTCAATTTTGCATTGAAAAGTCAAATGGCGCTCCTTCGCTTCCGAGCTCTGCCATGCACCCAAACAGTGGTTTACCCCCACATATTGGGTATCGGCGTACTCAGGACAAATTGTACAACAAGTTTTGTGGTCCATTTTCTCCTGTTACCCTTGGTAAAATAAAACAAATTGGAGCTGAAGTACATTTTTTGTGTAAAAAAGTTAAATGTTCATTTTTATTTAAACATTCCAAAAATTCCTGTGAAACACCTGAAGGGTTAATAAACTTCTTGAATGTGGCTTTGAGCACCTTGAGGGGTGCAGTTTTTAGAATGGTGTCACACTTGGGTATTTTCCATCATATAGACCCCTCAAAATGACTTCAAATGATCCCTAAAATGGTCCCTAAAAAAAATGGTGTTGTAAAAATGAGAAATTGCTGGTCAACTTTTAACCCTTATAACTCCCTAACAAAAAAAATGTTGGTTCCAAAATTGTGCTGATGTAAAGTAGACATGTGGGAAATGTTACTTATTAAGTATTTTGTGTGACATATCTCTGTGATTTAATTGTATAAAAATTCAAAGTTTTGAAAATTGCAAAATTTTCAAAATTTTCGCCAAATTTCCATTTTTTTCACAAATAAACGCAGGTAATATCAAAGAAATTTTACCACTATCATGAAGTACAATATCTCACGAGAAAATAATGTCAGAATCACCGGGATCCGTTGAAGCGTTCCAGAGTTATAACCTCATAAAGGGACAGTGGTCAGAATTGTAAAAATTGGCCCGGTCATTAACGTGCAAACCACCCTCGGGGCTTAAGGGGTTAATAATTAAGAAATCGGAGCTGGTGGCAGCAGAATTTGTCCTGTGCATTTGGGGGGGCTTTGTAGCGATGGCGGCGTTGATAATTATTGTTCCCGCCTGAGTGGGAGTAGTTATATCGCCCTCGCTGCAGCGTGCCATTAGTTAGCCTTTCTGGCGACTAATTATCCTAGGTGCAGTGCCCTGTTTGACCTGAGGGTAAGGGGGGAGCCAGAGAGCTGCAAGTCCCAAACCGGAACTGGGAAGTGAGATATAGATAAATCCCCTTCAGAAAGTACCAGGGGAAATCAAACAACCCCCCGTTCATGACAAATTGGTGTGAGTGGTGGGGATGATAAAGGTATCCTCCCCGTGAACCGTGACAATGTGTATGGAGCAGAACCGTATATTGTTTACGACATGTGCGGAGCCATCTGTGTGTATGACGTGTACTGAGTGGAGCAACAGGGCACTCGGGAAGAGCAAAGGTGACGCGCCAGAATTGGCTCATCTAATGTGATCCTCCACTTCTGGGGCAGCTGCAGGCTGGTATTTTTAGGCTGGGAAAAAGTCCAGTAACCATGGACCCTCCCAGCCTGATAATATAAACCTTCAGCTGTCTGCTATAACATAGCTGGTTATCAAACATAATTTATTATGTTATCAAACCATTTATTTATTAGATCAATATGTACAGTAAACTACACACGCAAAGCACTAATTATATATCATACAGATATCTATTTTTCGATCATATATTTACCCCATTTCTATCTGTATCTTTTGCACATCTTTAACACCTAAAATCTCTATTCTGCCTTCGGTTCCAGTACATGGCACACGGATGTCACACATGCACAGCCAAAAGAAAACTACACGGATAGTAAAAACAGACAGGCTCACGAGTGAAGGAGCCCTTACAGGAGCCTTCAGTGAATCCCTCACTTCTCACAATCACACCAGGAATTTCCGGGCCCCATACTAGCAAAATTTTCAGGCTCCCTTGAGACTCTGCCCAGACTCCACCCCAGCTCCACCTCCAACACTTGAACTTTCCGCAGTTCCACCGTCCACTCATAGAAAAACTCCACTTTTGTATTAATCACACAGTAACGGTTTCCATCGAACACCAGATCACATACACAGCCAGCAGCTTTTGTATTGGCCAAAAGATTTTTTTAAACTACCACTACGACAAGGTAGACTCTTTTGGCAGGGCCCTACTCTACTCTAACCTATTAAACATTTGTTAAAATATCCTGTACTCCTTTTAGGTATATTTTAATTTGTTTCTTTAAGGGAATCTGTCGCATACATTTTTTAAAATATACACTATTACCACATACAAGGGACAAATACCGTTAGACCATGGCCGTAACACATATTACCACCATACAAGGAACAAATACCGCCATATAGTGACCAAATAATACCACATACCAGTAACAAATATCGCCACACTGACTAGACCATATATTACCACCACATAGTGAATGAATAATACTACTTACAAGGGACAAATACCGCCACTCCATGACCAGACCACATATTACTACCATATAGTGACCAATAATACCACATAAAAGGGACAAATACTGCCACACCATGACCGGACTACATATTACCACCACATAGTGACCAAATACTACAATACTGATCATTAATTAAAAAAAATAATACTCTGTCTTGTGTATATATACACTGCACAGTACCACTCCTCCTGTCCTGTATATATACACTACACAGTACTTCTCCTGTCCTGTATATATACACTTCACAGTGCCACTTCTCCTATCCTGTATATATACACTGCACAGCACCACTTCTCCTGTCCTGTATATATACACTGCACAGTACGGCTACTCCTGTCCTGGATATATAAATACACTGCACATTACCACTTCTCCTATCCCGTATATATACATTGCACAGTACCACTCCTCCTGTCCTGTATATATACACTGCACAGGTCCGCTTCTCCTATCCTATATATACACTGCACAGTACCATTTCTCATATCCCGTATATATACTGTATCTATCGTATCTATCTACTGTATCTATCTATATATTATCTATCTATCCCATATTGATCTATCTATCTATCTATCTATCTATCTATCTATCGTATCCATCTACAGTGCCTTGCGAAAGTATTCGGCTCCCTGGAACTTTTCAACCTTTTCCCACATATCATGCTTCAAACATAAAGATACCAAGTGTAAATTTTTGGTGAAGAATCAACAACAAGTGGAACACAATTGTGAAGTTGAACGACATTTATTGGTTATTTTACATTTTTGTGGAAGTTCAAAAACGGAAAAGTGGGGCGTGCAATATTATTCGGCCCCTTTAACTTAATACTTTGCTGCTCCACCTTTTGCTGCGATTACAGCTGCAAGTCACTTGGGGTATGTGTCTATCAGTTTTGTACATGGAGAGACTGAAATGCTTGCCCATTCTTCCTTGGCAAACAGCTCGAACTCAGTGAGGTTTGATGGAGATCGTTTGTGAACAGCAGTTTTCAGCTCTTTCCACAGATCCTCGATTGAATTGAGGTCTGGACTTTGTCTAGGCCATTCTAACACCTGGATGTTTATTTGTAAACCATTCCATTGTAGATTAAAATTAGTATCTTTATGTTTGAAGCATGATATGTGGGAAAAGGTTGAAAAGTTCCAGGGAGCTGAATACTTTCGGAAGGCACTGTATCTATCTATTGTATCTATCAATATATCTATCTATCAATATATCTATCGATATATTTATCTATAGATAGATATATCTATAGATAGCTGTATAGATATACTGTATATCGATAGATAGATAATAGATAGATATATCGATAGATAGATACGATAGATTGATAGATAATACCAAGCCCGATGTAATAAACATAATAAAATGGTACATAAAGAGTTGGGCTCGGATCACACAAGCGAGAAACTCAGACGAGTCTCGCATCCTAATACCCGGCACTGCCACCGGCACTCGGGAGCGGAGCGTGCAGCTGCATGTATTTCTATGCAGCTGTACGCTCCGCTCCCGAGTGCCGGCGGCAGTGCCAGGTATTAAGATGCAAGACTCGTCCAAGTTTCTCGCATGAGTGGTAAATAAAGACACATACACACATGAAATCTGCGTTAGGCCGGGGTCACACTTGCAAGAAACTCGTGTTGAGGGAGGATTTAAATTGATCCTTCACGGTTAACCCAGTGATTTCCAAATTAATATACAAGGTGTTGCCGGCAACTGAAAATGACCAGACGGAGACGTGTGTCTCTGTATGGGGGATCGAGCTGATCTCTGGCCCCCGTTTATTCTGTATGACTTATCATTGTCATAGAAATTATACTTCAACCAATCAGCATAAGAACACGCTCACAATTCTTAACCTATAAGAATGCAGGAAAAACTTAACCCATGAGGATACAGAAAAAATGGAAACTACAGATATAGTCTTGTCTTTTTGGCACAGTATGTGTTTTTCTAACAGATGCCTCAGTCTTGTATAGTGATACACCCCCGAATCTATTATCTGGCTCGAGACAGAAGACTCAAGGTCTTTATACCAATTATGAAACATAGCCTAGTTGCATACCAGGCTTGTGAACAAAAAGATAAAGTTACTTCATGGCAGCTGTAACCTTTTACCTAATTAAATAACAGAATTTATCTTTAAGCAACAAGAAAATGGAGTCAAAAACACAAAATGGAGAATCTAGCACAAAATGGAGAACCTTTCATAATTTGTTCCTTCACATTCCCCCCTAGATAAATTTTGTTAATTAATGTCCAGCATCAGAGATACTATCCCGAGCTCTAAGCTCGAGGGGTACTGGTCTTCACATGACTGGTGCCATGTTACCAGCCATTTTAAATACAGTTTCATTAATATCTACAAGCGAGGGAAAAATCTTATTATTTCAGAGTCTAAGATATAGCAGTACAAAAAATATATAAGAAAATATATTTTCACCTTGACAATCCCCCCTAAACACTAAGTTTTTTCCCTTAAAGAAAGATCCTTCGAGACTGTCCATGTGATGGGAAAAGGGGAGGTGGATTTCTTCATCCAGACACCTCAGAAACTCTCCCCTAGCGAGAGGCCTCCAGGCAGCTGAACCCTTCACTAACCTCACATGGAGTTCTCCCACTGTCCCTAAACTAAATCTCTTAGCATCATCTGAGAATGGGGGGTTCTGTCTACTCTCTTGAGGGGGACATACTTAGGGATCTCCCCTGGATCAGTACCATCGTACTATGGTGGGTCTACTTCTTGATTGAGGAAGGTGCCAATCGGAGTTGCTTTCACTAACTACCTAGGCCTGCCCAGGTGCACTTATACATCCATCATATGGTCATTATTTGTTTGTAAAATGAGAAAGGTTGGTTCTCAGGGTCAGCCAATTGTTTTTGCATAGCTAGCTAGTCTGAGGGCCTCCAGGGATAATACTCCTGTATCTGTCTTGCCCTACCTGATGTGGTTGGTTCTCTGGTGGTGGGGGGCGACATGACATGCTGGTCTACAGCTCCTTCCCAAAAGGATTACTGTCAGCCTACTCCCAAAAGTTAATGTCTCCACTATCCACCAACCACAATCCTGTGTCAGCTTCTTATGTCACTGCATGTGATCTTGTCTGGACAGGATTCAGTGTAATTCTCTTAGGTCGGGTTGCAGCACGGGTCATACAAGTGTTAGGGCCCAAATCCTCAACTATATCCTGAAAGGCATCACAGCTATAATTGACAAATCTTTGTTCACTGTAATATATATATATTTGATCCATTCAACATTTTTATTAATCTGCACCTGTGGGATTATAGAAGCAATGCCGGCATAAATCTGGTTCTGGGCTTTAAACTGGTCAGGCACCCCCCTTGGCACTCCAATGGCATCAATATATATACTAGTGGATCTTCTTCATAACTCATGTGGAGCTGATCGAGACTTCTCCTCTTTCTGGTAGGTTCATCAGGTATCTTTGGTGTACATATATTGTGTATGTTTAATTAGCAAATCAGTATCTAGAGAACTGTTCTCTTTGCAGAAACTTGTCTTGAAGATCCCTACTGGTATACCTGTGGTGTCGTGGGAATTATAGCAGGTGTAATTGTCAGCTAATACGGTTACTTCTCCTGGGACCTTTAGTCTAGGTTCCTTATGAATTAGTGGGACATAATCTGGGCAATCAGTGGACTTCAAACCTTTCAACAAATTCATGACACAGGCAGTGGTGTTGTCATCAGGAAAAAGCAATGCATGTGTGTAGAGGTGTGTATTCGCAGCAGCACAAGCAATACATCCTACAGAGATATTCTGGACTCTTACATTGTATCTCACCCATTCTAACCATAGGTTTTTCCTTGGGGCTGTTTGTGTTTCTATGGAGAAAACTTCTTGCCAACTGAGACCTGGAATGGGTATCACTTCATTAACTACATTTTGCAAACGCTCACCTGGGCTTGTTTTAGGTGTACTGGTAACAGGGGTCATGGTTGGTCTGAAGCTAATATCCCGGAGCTGTATATGGCCTAAATTCCCATGGTATCCACTACTAAATACATAATTATAATGCCTTCCCAGTACAAATGTCTGCAGGTCAGCAGATTGGGGGCTTTCAAGATTTAGGAGGAGGGGGTGACAGCTTCTACCCCATTTACAGCCCCTAAGTGGTTGCAGAAGGGCTGTTAGATGCATTCTCTCACAAAGACTGCTACCCGTCCCATCCTTAGGGAACATGGCTTCGCTAGGTTTATATCCCCAATCATCTCCCGTACTCCAGGCAGCATCTGTGTAATAATAACAGTTATTGTTGTCATTTCTGGTAACACATATATAAAACTGGATGATTCCCTCTACCACCCGTTCAGTCTCAAGGCACTTGACTACATCACAGAAATCAAATCGCCAGATATTCACCGGGGCTGTCAGGTTTACCCAGAGAATAGTGGGACCAGAATTCTTATTTACAATAGGGGCCGAAGAGGTAGGGGCAAGGATGGCCCTCAGTTCCAGGATCAAAAACAACAGCAACATTTCCCTTCAGTCACTACTGTGACTAAACACTGGTTCGGTCTCTTTTACAGTGTGAGGCGTGGATCCGGGTGCTCTTTCCTTCAAGTTTTACTGCAGTGGGGGTGACCAGGATCACCGTGTGAAGTCCTTCAAATCTTGTCTGGAGACAATCTCTGCACACAAACTTTTTCACATACACCAGGTCTCCTGGCACAAAGGGATGGTGTCCAGGAACCTTGTCTGGGTCTGGAAGAGAACTGAAGACAGTTAAATGCACTTTGGCAAGGTGTCCATGTAAGGCCTGCACATAGCTAGTTAAGTCCTGGTACTTGAGCTGCAACTGTTGTGGAAAGAAACATTCAAGATTGGGGCTCCTGCCAAACAGAATCTCATACGGTGACAGTCCTGTCTTCCTGTTTGGGGTATATCTTACTGGAAACAAAACTAGAGGGAGGCATTCTGTCCATGGTTTACCAGTCTCTGTCATTGCCTTCTGGATTTTAAGCTTAAGAGTTCCATTTAGTCTCTCCACTCTTCCACTACTCTGCGGATGGAGTATGCAATGCTTGACTTACCCCCAGTGCTGCCATTACCTCTGACATGATCTCTCCAGTAAAATGGGAACCCTGATCGCTTTCAATGACTTCAGGAATTCCATACCTGCATATGATCTCAGCCATCAGTTTCTTTGCCGTTGTCTTAGCCGTAGCTTTGGCAACTGGGTAGGCTTCTGGCCAACCTGAAAATAAATCAATGCAGACCAACACATACTCATACGTCCCTACCCTGGGTAACTGAATATAATCATTCTGCAGTCTCTGGAATTGGTTAAAGGGCCGGGGAGTGTGTTTGGATGGAGTTTTCACTGTCCTACCCTGATTATGTGTGGCACATATCATGCAGCTCTGTACCTGCCTTTCTGCGCAGGTGGAAAACCCGGGGGCAATCCAATGTCTCTGTAGGGTGTCACACATGGCCGTCTTCGAGTGGTGCACATTCCCGTGCAGAACCTGTGCCATCATTGGGTACAGTACCTGTGGTAGGCAGACCTTTTCACCCCTCCCCCATAGCCCAGTGACGGTATCAGAGCAAGCCCCTATCCTTTGCCACCTATTTTTCTCCTCCTTACTTGCCTGTTCTTGTAACCGGGCTAAGATGTCTTTCAACACAAGTGGAGATGGTGGGGTGTCTAGGTGATGTACTCTAGAAGCCACAGGAGTGCTTGCTGCTTTCTTCGCAGCCTGGTCTACCAGTGCGTTACCCTTTTGTCCGTCCATCAGTGCCTTTGGTATGTGCCTTTACCTTTATGCCTGCTTGGGTGGGGAGCTGTAGTGCATTCATAAGTTGCTGGACTGCCTCAGCATGTTTAATGGGGTGGCCATTTACTGTCAGGAAAGCCCTGGCTCTCCAGATAGGCCCATAACCGTGTGTAATGCCAAAAGCATACCTGGAATCAGTGTAGATATTTACAGTCTTACCTTCTACTAGTTTGCTCTGCTTCTTGTGCACACATATGAGCTGCCATTGACTCTGCCTTGATTACCTCATGTTCTGAGACCACAGCATATCTGGTACAGTAGCGTCCTTGGTCATCTTGGTGACGGGATCCATCTACAAAAAGCTCAAAATCAGCATTAGAATAGGCACACTAGAGACCAGCCGTTTCCTGAAACATCAATTCTAGACAATCATATGGTTTGGAAACCTAATCTTGTTCCTCTGGATCCATTCTAGAAAGAAAAAGAGTGTCCTTTTTCATGTCACCTACTCCTCCCCCCTTTGGATCCATAGGAACTAGGAGAAGAGTAGCGGGGTTTAGGACAGTGCACCTTTTCAAAGTCACATTAGTAGGCATGAGAATAGCACACCGAAGTCGCAGCTGTCTGGTCATGGACATGTGGCTAGACTATACTTGGTTAGGGATACTATATACATCGTGTGGGGTATGGACCATCAGTGGGTAATTTGATTGAGTCCATGAGGGTTTTAACAGCTTCAGCATTCTTCACTGGAGTCCCGGCGGTGGTAATAAACCCTCGATTGGCCCATAGGGCTCCTAAATCATGAGCAATACCAAATGCATACTGTGAGTCCGTGTATATATTAGCCCGCCTGTCTTTGGCCAGAACACATGCAGTAGGCAGAGCCTGAAGTTCTACTTCTTGTGCTGACAGTGAGGGAGGGAGTGCAGCTCCGTGCACTACAGTATCTTCCGTAGTAACAGCGTATCTGGTGTGGAATCTGCCAAATCATCAGCATATCTTGAACCGTCTTTCAGGGCATTGTAGAAAGGTTGCATTATACGGGATGCGTCCGGTATCCACTGACAACAATAAGTACATAGTCCAAGAAAACGCTGGAGTTCAGTCTCATCTTTTGGTAAAGGAAGGGAGCTGACGGCTATTTTTCTTTCTTTTGAGAGGTGTCTGGCACCTTGAAGGAGACAGTGACCCAAAAATATCACTTGACCAAGGCAGAACCGAAATTTCGAGGCCGAAACCCGACAGTTCAGATCTGCCAGATACTTGAGAAAACTAACAGTGGCAACAATGGTTTCCTGCTCTGTCCGTTCACACAACAAAAGATCATCCACATACTGAAGCAGCGTGACATAGGGGTGTTCTAACTGCCAGGGTAAAAGACACTCTCCCATATTTTTTTGCAAACTGATTGGGACTTCTTTTTTTTTTGGGCCCCCTGTGGCATAACTGTCCGTGTCAATTGTCATCCCTGATAAGTGAATGCAAACAGAAACTGGCAATCTGGGTGTAATGGAATGCTGAAGAAGACATTGGCAAGGTCAATAACTGTGAACCAAGCAGCATCCTGAGATATCTGGGACAAAAGAGTATGTGGATTAGGCACCGGAGTTTCTGGAACAGTAACTGCATTAACTGCCCGTAGACCTTGTACCAGCCGGTACACAGGGGGTTGGTCGGGTGGAGTCTTTTTCTTAATGGGAAACAAGGGCGTGTTCCATGGGGAAACACAGGGTATCAGGACACCATTATCGAGTAACGTTTGTATTTGCCCCTTGAGGCACTGCTCCTGATCATGTTTCAAAGGGTACTGATGGACTTTGGGAAAAGGGGCACCAGGTTTGAGAAACACTTTTACTGGTTCTACAGGCATTATTGGGGGAGAATCTGGGTCTATCAGGACCATCATAACTGTGGGAAGGGCATGTAGGATACAGATCTCATTATATTCATCTGCATAGGAGTTATATAACGCAAGGACCATCTGACCATCATCTTGGAATTGTATTCTGGAGCGGAACTGTGATAATAAATTTGCCCCCAGTAAATTTACCGGACATGAGGGAGAGATTACGAACTGAGCAGTAACTTCAGGGAAAGGTCCCACAGGGTTAGGTTTTATGAGTATATTTATTGGGTCTGTCATCTACTCTAATTAAAACAAGCTCTTGATCTGAGAATTGACATGGGGCTGGGGAGGGACCTTATCATCAAGCAGGGAGACCCCCTGTTCCAGATCATCATTTTTAATTGTTTGTCTTTCTGACACATTATTCTCAAACGCTTTCTCAATACCTTCCTGCACCACAAAACATCCAGACTTTATCATAGGAGTAGACAGCTTTCATTTTTCAACGTAGCAAAAAACAATCAGAATTCATTTTCTCTGTTGATCCTCAATTTGCTATATATCAACCACTCAACTTGCTTTTACCAATCACTTACAAATTTCCTTCTAAAACTAGACACTAGATTTCACTTTCAAATTCCAGATTATAATATTTCTTTATACTTAAAAACAATGTTGTCGCTTTAAACAAGACACAGATCTACCAGAGAAAATACAGAGAACACCGTTACAGTATGTGCTCTCTCCATTCCAAGGACACAGAGATAAGAGAGATCACAGCATTCCTCTACACAGAGAAAAGAGACAAGCAATAGCGCAGCTACGCGACCCCTCCCATCGGATATTTCAAAGACAAACACAAACGAAATACAGTAGTTCTTAGACTTAATTAATTTCTACAAAATCTTCATCGCACAATTCACATACCAGAACACCTTAGAAAAACCAATGATTGAGAATATTTTCCCCGTCTTTGGGCAAACAATATCAGATTCATAATACAACTTCAAAGACTTCTTTTCCTTCCACAAAAACGGATTCTCCTTTAGAGCTAAATATCCTTCTTAGTTGTGCATAATACCGACGGCCTTACGGTTTTATTCCACTGGGTCTCTCTCTGTCCCCCGCTGGGACAACCCAAAAACGCGGTACTCAGTGAAAGGAGGAGGGCGTCTTAGACTTAACCCTCCGGACACCCCTGGAAATACATAAATATATGATTCCTGAGTTACGCATCCTACCCAATCTTCGATCACCTCACCGCGCCTGATTCTAACAGTGATCAGGAATTCAGGATATTTTGACTATAAAGAGAATTACATCACTGGTCAATCCGGGGTGTCCGTCCCTTATGAGGTACGGTTCGAGCACTGGGCTTCCAACGGAACTACACCTCTATATGATTCCACCCAAAAATCATCCCACCTCCGGGGACAAACCTCAGATCCTCTTTGCAGCAACAAACACAGGAAAACCACACCAAACGGTCAGTCTGGACAGTATAACTGCCAACTTACCGTGGTTGTTGTGGGGGATGATCAGTCCCAATTTTCCAGTGCCTGTGTCCGGTCCGAGGGTCCTTTGTCTTGTTGTCCTCCGGGCGGCAGAGGCGTTCCTGCTTGGAGCCCCACGTTGGGCGCCAACTGTTGAGGGAGGATTTAAATTTATCCTTCACGGTTAACCCAGTGATTTCCAAATTAATATACAAGGTGTTGCCGGCAACTGAAAATGACCAGACGGAGACGTGTGTCTCTGTATGGGGGATCGAGCTGATCTCTGGCCCCCGTTTATTCTGTATGACTTATCATTGTCATAGAAATTATACTTCAACCAATCAGCATAAGAACACGCTCACAATTCTTAACCTATAAGAATGCAGGAAAAACTTAACCCATGAGGATACAGAAAAAATGGAAACTACAGATATAGTCATGTCTTTTTGGCACAGTATGTGTTTTTCTAACAGATGCCTCAGTCTTGTATAGTGATACACCCCCGAATCTATTATCTGGCTCGAGACAGAAGACTCAAGGTCTTTATACCAATTATGAAACATAGCCTAGTTGCATACCAGGCTTGTGAACAAAAAGATAAAGTTACTTCATGGCAGCTGTAACCTTTTACCTAATTAAATAACAGAATTTATCTTTAAGCAACAAGAAAATGGAGTCAAAAACACAAAATGGAGAATCTAGCACAAAATGGAGAACCTTTCATAATTTGTTCCTTCACACTCGCATGAGACTCGCACCTCATTACCCGGCACTGCCGCTGGCACTTGGGACCAGAGTGTGCGGCTGCATGCATCTCCCAGCCTCCCCAGAAATGGCGCATCTGGAAGATGCGCCAATTCCGGTGCTTAGCCTCTCTCTTCCCACTGCCCTGTAGCGGTGGCATATGGGGTAATAAGGGGTTAATGTCACCTTTGTAAGGTGACATTAAGGCGGCTTAGTAATGGAGAGGCATCAATAAGACTCCTACTATTACTAATCCTATAGTTGGTAATGGGTTACTAAAACACACACATGCAGAATAAAGTATTTTAATGAAATAAAACACCACACAGTTTTGTCATTTTTATTGTACTGGTAATACAAGTGAAGCCATCGATCTTCTGAAAAAAATAAATAAACCAACAGTATACTCCATGTATCCAACGCAGTCCTTAATAACGAGTGTCCCACGACGAGTCCAGCTCTGCTACATCTGGATGCCTGACATGCAGACATCTACACTGTGTTCCAAATTATTATGCAAATTGGATTTAAGTGTCATAAAGATTTAATTGTTTCGTTTTTCAAATAAACTCGTGGATGGTATTCTGTCTCAGGGCTCAATGGATCACTAAAATCAATCTTTCTTTCTTTCAACTTTCTTTTTATTGAAGAAAAAGAAACACCATTGAACAGGAAATGAAAAAGAAACAGAAGGAGTTTCATGAAACATTAAGCATCCAATAGGACAATAACAAGAGTCCAACAAATTGTAAGGATACATTAAATTTGAAAAACTGGATGAGATTCTTAGATCGGACTTCGACATAGGGACAAGAAAGGAGCTAGAAATGGTGATTAGGGAAGACAATGGAAACATGGGTAGAATTTTAGGGTAAGGGTAGTAAAATTGAGAGGATTAACGGAAAGGGGGGGTAGCAGAGAGGTAGGAGAAGGGAAGGAGGGGAGACTGAAGGGAATATTTGGAGGAAGGAGGGGAGGAAAGAACCGATGGTAGAGAAGATCTTAGGGAATGGAGTCGAGAATGAGGGGGTAGCTCAGTATATAGGTTTTGGTGAGCTGGAGTGGGTCAGGTAACATCCGATATTGTTGATAGGAAGTCAGGGCTGGAGCGGAAGGTAGTCCACGGTTCCCATGTACATCTAAACAAGGTGAGAGATTCTTGTGTATTGGCAACTAGCTCAGCAGTATGGTATAAAATTTTATCTAATACATGTTTTTTGGTAGGGGTGATAGTAGATTTCCAGAAAGTGGGGATTAGGTATTTTCCGGCTGCTATTATGTAGCTTGCCAGTTTCGAAGCCGGAGGATTCCCGGGCCATAAGGGTTGGTTAAGTAGAGTGGATTGAGGATGTAGGAGAGTGTACTGGCCTAACACCGTGGAGATTATGTTCGAGACCATTTGCCAAAAGGGGGCAATTTTTGAGCATGACCACCAGATGTGCAAATAAGAGCCTGAGTCTGAACAGCATCTCCAACACAATTCGGAAGTGGAGGGGTGCCAATGATGAATTTGGGTTGGGGTGCGGTACCACCTAGATATCACCTTGTATGAGTTTTCTTGTATTTTTACACATTGTGAGGATCCATGAGATTTGATGTAGATAGAGGCAATCTGGTCATCTGTAAAAGAAATATTGAGATCTCTCTCCCAGAGACCTATGAAGGCTCTTTTGATATAAGCACCGTCCATCAACAGAAGGTTGTAAATTTTTGATAGGACTTTTTTGGGTGGGTTTTTATGGGCGCACAGTTGTTCGAAGGGAGTTAGTGGACAGAGCAGGTCTAATTGTCCTTTGTACTTATAGCAGTAGTCTTTCAGTCTTTTGTAGTGGAGAAAAGTAATATTTAGTTGTGGTCTTGAGGCCTGGAGTTCAGCAAGACTCATTAAGGACCCATCGATAAAAAGATCGTCAAGTGGTAGAGGTGGATTAGGTAAGTCACTAGTGGAGCTGGAGGGATCTTTGGGCATTTTAAAGGGGATGGGACCCGCGATGTCTTGTAACGTCAAAATTGGGGAGATAGGTGGGGTTAATTTGGGGAACTCTGTTCTCCAAATTTTAAGAATAGCGATTGTAATTTCGTTGAAAAGCAATTGGTTTAGGTTTGAGTGGTTATGCAAAAGGGCCAATGTCCTGAGGGGAATAGGGGCTAGTTGTTCTTCAATAGGTATCCACAATTTTTCCAGAGGGTTTCTAATCCAATCTACTACTCTAGTAAGCATCGCTGCTCGGTAGTATTTGAAGATCACTGAAATCAATCTTAAACACATGTGATAATTGGTTTTCCAGGTGATTCTAATTAAAGGAAAACTACTTAAAAATGATGTTCCACATTATTAGGCAGGTCACAGTTCTCAAGTAACATGAGAAAGAAAAAGGATCTCTCTGCTGCTGAAAAGCATCAAATAGTGCAATGCCTTGATGAAGGGATGAAAGCAATAGAAATTTCCCGAAAACTTAAGCGTGATCATCGTACTGTTAAGAGATTTGTGGCTGTATCTGAGCACAAATGTGTTTGTACTGATAAAGGCATAATGAGGAAGGTTTCTGGCAGACACGTTCATCGGATTAAGAGAGCAGCTGCTAAAAAGCCATTACAAAGCAGCAAACATATTTGAAGCTGCTGGTGCCTCTGGAGTCCCTCGAACCTCAAGGTGTAGGCTCCTTCAAAGGCTTGCTGTGGTGCATAAACCTACTATTCGGCCACCCTTAAACAGTGTTCACAAGCAGAAATGGTTGTATTGGGCCCACACATACATGAAGACTAATTTCCAAACAGTCTTGTTTACTGATAAGTGTTGAGCAACCCTGGATGGTCCAGATGGATGGTGTAGTGGATGGTTGGTGGATGGCCACCATGTCCCAACAAGGCTGCAACGTCAGCAAGGAGGTGGAGGAGTCATGTTTTGGGCCAGACTCATGGAGAAACAGCTGGTGGGGCCCTTTAAGGTTCCTGAAGGTGTGAAAATGACCTCTGCTAAGTATATAGCGTTTCTGACTGACAACTTTCCTCCATGGTATAAAAAGCAGAAATGTGCCTTCAGGAGCAAAATCATCTTCAAAAGTGTTGAGCATTCCGATACCGCAAGTATCGGGTATCGGCCGATATTTGCTGTATCGGAATTCCGATACCGAGTTCCGATATTTTTGTGATATCGGAAATCGGAATCGGAAGTTCCCAGTGTATGGTTCCCAGGGTCTGGAGGAGAGGAGACTCTCCTTCAGGCCCTGGGATCCATATTCATGTAAAAAATAAAGAATTAAAATAAAAAATATGGATATACTCACCCCTCCGGCGGCCCCTGGACCTTACCGATGTAACCGGCAGCCTCCGTTCCTAAGAATGCAGTGAGTTTAGGACCTGCGATGACGTCGCGGCTTGTGATTGGTCGCGTGAGCGGTCACATGAGCGGTCACGCGACCAATCACAAGCCGCGACGTCATCGCAGGTCCTTCACTCGCTCATTCTTAGGAACGGAGGCTGCCGGTTGCAGCGGTTACTACCAGGGCGCGTCAGAGGGTGAGTATATCCCTATTTTTTATTTTTATTCTTTATTTTACACATGAATATGGATTCCAGGGCCTGAAGGAGAGTTTCCTGGGAACCATCAGGAATACCGTCCGATACTTGAGTCCCATTGACTTGCATTGGTATCGGGTATCGGTATCGGCGATATCCGATATTTTTCGGATATCGGCCGATACCAATACCTTTGAGTATCGGAAGGTATCGCTCAACACTAATCTTCATGCATGACAATGCACCATCTCATGCTGCAAAGAAAACCTCTGAGTCATTGGCTGCTATGGGCATAAAAGGAGATAAACTCATGGTGTGGCCACCATCTTCCCCTGACCTCAACCCTATAGAGAACCTCATAGAGGTTGGAGCATCATAAAGCAAAAGATCTATGAGGGTGGGAGACAGTTCACATCAAAACAGCAGCTCTGGGAGGCTATTCCAACTTCATGCAAAGAAATACAAGCAGAAACTCTCCAAAAACTCACAAGTTCAATGGATGCAAGAATTGTGAAAGTGATATCAAAGAAGGGTTCCTATGGTAACATGTAACTTGGCCTGTTAGGATGTTTTGGCGTTACATAGCTTTTATGTTCAGTGAATGTGACCTCCTAATGCTGCAAATTCCACAAATGAGCATTTTCAGTTCTTTAAAACATATCAAATGTTTAGAAATTCTACTGTGCCTAATAATTTGGAACAGTGCATTTTGAGTTTTTATTCATTTTGGAGATTATACTGTTATCATTGGGAGGTTTCTTCAATAAAATTTGATGTATACTCTAATGGGTGATTACTTTTATTAGACTATATAGTATAAAGCGGCTATGATCGGGCGCGGCTATGACGTGGAGCGCTGATGTTTACATCTCGGCGCCGGTGTCTGTACCTGCGACTCGGTGCTGATGCCTGATTGGAGAATGCCGCTACTGACGTAAGTACACTGCTTAGAAAAGCAAACTAGATTGGTGATCAGGTTTCAGCGATACTATATTAAGGGGCCAGATTGGCTAAATCTGGAAATCGGCGCCACCGTTCCTGATTGGTAGGAAGCCTAGGAGGAAGTTCGGTTTATTGGCTGTAGAGCACCATGGTAACGGAGACGCAGCGTACAACTACACGGAAATTGGAAGATAAACATCATAAGTTTGCACATTTGCGGATTGATTAATGTATTTATTTATATGGCGATGATTTGTGCTTATTTTATCTGTATATACACATTTGTTTGATGTCTGTTTTGGTTATTTTTTAACATTTGTATAAAGATATGGATAAGTGGGCGGGCACTGGATAGTGATTGGCTCCCTGCGTGGTGTCCACACTATTTAAGGCAGCCCCAAACACCATGTTGTATGCTTGAAAAAGACCGGTTGATTGGTCGAAACGTTGCTGTTTGCTGTTTTATCATGGCTGAAATAAAGACTTCTTTTATTGGACTATAACACCTGGTTGGAGCGCTGTCCTTCTATTCTGGAATATATACTTTTATTAGACTGACTGTCATTTGCACCAACAATTTAGGAAAATCCGATAAAAATGTAATTTGCATAATAATTTGGAACATAGTGTATTGCAAAAGAATGGGGAGACAAAAAAGTGGAATAGGGTCTTATCCACGTTACAAATGGGAGAATATACGACGAAATTTGCTCACCTGGTTAGGATGAGATAAGAGCATATAGGCTGGCAGCTGCTGCAGATCCACAGGTCCTCAACGACCAAGAAAGAAACTATATTCAGAGGGAATTCGTAGTTAAAACTGCGCTGCCACAGGGATAAATTCCAGGAGAATGTCGGAAATTCATAGTGGTTTTATTCAACGGGTTTCAGGGGTCTCATGCCCCCTTCATCAGGATATACCACACAGTAAATACAGGCATCACAGGCATATATAGTTTTGAGAGGACTCTGAATTTCAAAAAAATGAGCGCCAACAGATCAGATGACATAGTGTCAAAGTTCATAGACGTCAAACGATTTAACAATTCTAATAGGTTATATTATAGAAGTGTGTGTATAGTAAAAAAATATTAACCTCATTTACATTTCTAGGCTTCAAGTCCAAGTTGCAACATTTACAGAAGAAATAAAAAGAAAGAGTACAGAAATCTGATCTCCACTCAAATAGACAAGAACCTGTAATAAAAGGGTCATTCCAGTTCAAGAGCAGATACCTTACAGGTGGACTACCACATGAGACTAACAAAATCCTTTATTTTCTCAAAATAGTCGATTAGAATCTTAATAATAAATGTGAAATAAAAATATTTTTTTATTATTTTCCATTAAACTATATACAATGATTTGTGATGACTTCTTGTGGATATAATAAGTGAGTTTAAAATTATGTTATAAAAGGATCTTATATGCGACAATACGAAGATAGCTGTTAACATCAAGCTGGTGCTCAAATAATCACAAGACAGCAGGATATAGTGAATACACCGCTTCACACATCCAGAGAAGAGAAGCAGATCTCACAGGCAACAAGAGACAACATTAATAATTCTATTTCAGGGGAACGGGAGTGAGTCTATGTGAAGCACTCACCCATCTCAAGAAGATCAGCAGGACAAGAAGGGACTCACGGAAGCCAAGCGAAGGAGGATCATCTCCCCCATCAGTCACGACAATTCCAACCCGTGAAACCACCACAACCAACATCATCTCTCAGGACTCAATCCCAGGACAAAACAGACCACATTCAGGGAACAAATATATATAAGACAGTTTGTGAAAGTTTAAGGAGTGACAACGGTTGCTCCCAAGAGCAAACCCAGACAACACAAATATAAGGAATTGGCTACATAAAGCGTATAAGAAGGAACTACTATATAATTGTCTAAGGGTCACTTCAGTCTGTCTGTCTGTCACTGATATTCATTGGTTGCGGCCTCTGTCTGTCATGGAAATCCAAGTCGCTGATTTGTCGCGGCAAAACGGCCACGACCAATCAGCGACGGGCACAGTCCGGCGGCAAAATGGCCGCTCTTTACTCCCCGCAGTCAGTGCCCGGCACCCGCTCCATATACCCCTCCAGTCACCGCTCACACAGGGTTAATGGCAGCGATAATGCACTCCGTAACCGCTGCTATTAACCCTGTGTGACCAACTTTTACTATTGATGCTGCCTATGTGGCATCAATAGTAAAGAGATCTAATGTTAAAAATAATAAAATAAAAATAAATAGTTATATACTCACCGTCCGTCAGCCCCTCGGATCCAGAATCGGCCTTTCCCGCTCCTCGCGACGCTCCGGTGACCGCTCCATGCATTGCGGTCTCGCGAGATGATGACGTAGTGGTCTCGCGAGACCGCTACGTCATCATCTCGCGAGACCGCAATGCACTCTTGGGACTGGAGCGCGCGAGGAGCATCGGTAAACGCTTCGCTTGGACCCGGGGCCAACGGAAGGTGAGTATATAACTATTTTTTATTTTAATTCTTCTTTTTAACAGGGATATGATGCCCACATTGCTATATACTGCGTGGGCTGTGCAATATACTACGTGGGCCGTGCAATGTACTACGTGGGTTGTGCAATGTACTGCATGGGCTGTGCAATATACTATGTGGCTGTGCTATATCCTACGTGGGCTGTGCAATATACTACGTGGGCTGTGCAATATACTACGTGGCTGTGCAATATACTACGTGGGCTGTGCAATATACTGCGTGGGCTGGGCTATATACTGCGTGAACTGTGCAATATACTACATGGGCTGTGCTATATACTGCATGGGCTGTGCAATATACTACGTGGGCTGTGTTATACACTACACAGCCTGTGTTATATACTACGTGGCCTGTGTTATACAATACGTGGGCTGTGTTATACACTATGTGGGCTGTTATACACTACGTGGGCTGTGTTATTTACTGCGTGCGTGGGCTGTTATATACTACGTGAGCTGTGTTATATGCTACGTGGGCTGTTATAAACTACGTGGCTGTGTTATATGCTATGTGGGCTGTTATACACTCCGTGGGCTGTGCTATATACTACGTGGCTGTGCTATATACTCTGTGGGCTGTTATATACTACGTGGCTGTGCTATATACTCAGTGGCCTGTGCTATATACTGTTATGACCCCAATGGCGAGGGTCTCAGAGGAACAAGTAAGTCTGCGAAGTACAAAAATCCAGCTCAAAGGGCAGTGGTAACTGGGTTGACCATATATCTACTCCTAACGCCAACACTAGAAGTAGCCGGGGAACATGCCTACGTTGGTCGCTAGATGTCTCGCGCCAGCCGGAGGACTAACTACCCCTAGAAGAGGAAAACAAAGACCTCTCTTGCCTCCAGAGAATAGACCCCAAAAGTTGGATACAAGCCCCCCACAAATAATAACGGTGAGGTAAGAGGAAATGACAAACACAGAGATGAACTAGGTTTAGCAAAGAGAGGCCCACTTACTAATAGCAGAATGTAGTAAGATAACTTATATGGTCAACAAAAACCCTATCAAAAATCCACACTGGAAATTCAAGAACCCCCGAACCGTCTAACGGCCCGGGGGGAGAACTCCAGCCTCCCTAGAGCTTCCAGCAAGGTTAGGATACAGATTATGTACAAGCTGGACAAAAAATGCAAACAAAAACAAATAGCAAAAAGCAAGAAAGCAGACTTAGCTTAATCTAGCAGGAACCAGGATCAGTAGACAAGAGCACAACAGATTAGCTCTGATTACAACGTTGCCAGGCATTGAACTGAAGGTCCAGGGAGCTTATATAGCAACACCCCTGACCTAACGACCCAGGTGAGCATACAAGGGATGGCAGACATTCCCAGAGTCAAATCACTAGTAACCACTAGAGGGAGCCAAAAAGGTAAATTCACAACAGTACCCCCCCCCTTAGTGAGGGGTCACCGAACCCTCACCAAGACCACCAGGGCGATCAGGATGAGCGGTGTGAAAGGCACGAACCAAATCGGCCGCATGCACATCAGAGGCGACCACCCAGGAATTATCCTCCTGACCATAGCCCTTCCACTTGACCAGGTACTGAAGCCTCCGCCTGGAGAGACGAGAATCCAAGATCTTCTCCACCACGTACTCCAACTCGCCCTCAACCAACACCGGAGCAGGAGGCTCAGCAGAAGGGACCACAGGCACAACGTACCGCCGCAACAAGGACCTATGAAATACGTTGTGAATGGCAAACGACACCGGAAGATCCAGGCGAAAGGATACAGGATTAAGGATTTCCAATATCTTGTAAGGACCAATGAAGCGAGGCTTAAATTTGGGAGAGGAGACCTTCATAGGAACAAATCGAGAAGACAGCCATACCAAATCCCCAACGCGAAGTCGGGGACCCACACCGCGGCGGCGGTTGGCAAAACGCTGAGCCTTCTCCTGTGACAACTTCAAGTTGTCCACCACATGACTCCAGATCAGCTGCAACCTATCCACCACAGAATCCACCCCAGGACAGTCAGAAGGCTCCACATGTCCCGAGGAAAAACGAGGATGGAAACCAGAGTTGCAGAAAAATGGCGAAACCAAGGTGGCGGAACTAGCCCGATTATTAAGGGCAAATTCAGCCAACGGCAAGAAGGTCACCCAATCATCCTGATCAGAAGAGACAAAACACCTCAAATAAGCCTCCAGAGTCTGATTAGTTCGCTCCGTTTGTCCGTTAGTCTGGGGATGAAAAGCGGACGAAAACGACAAATCAATGCCCATCCTACCACAAAAGGATCGCCAGAACCTGGAAACAAACTGGGATCCTCTGTCCGACACAATATTCTCAGGAATGCCGTGCAAACGAACCACGTTCTGGAAGAACACAGGAACCAGATCAGAAGAGGAGGGCAGCTTAGGCAAAGGAACCAAATGGACCATCTTGGAGAAACGATCACATATCACCCAGATGACAGACATGCCCTGAGACACCGGAAGATCAGAAATGAAATCCATAGAGATGTGTGTCCAAGGTCTCTTCGGGACAGGCAAGGGCAAGAGCAACCCGCTGGCACGAGAACAGCAAGGCTTAGCTCGAGCACAAGTTCCACAGGACTGCACAAATGACCGCACATCCCTTGACAAGGAAGGCCACCAAAAGGAACTGGCCACCAGATCTCTGGTGCCAAAAATTCCCGGGTGCCCTGCCAACACTGAGGAATGAACCTCGGAAATGACTCTGCTGGTCCATTTAGCAGGCACAAACAATCTGTCAGATGGACAAGAGTCAGGCCTACCAGCCTGAAATCTCTGCAACACACGTCGCAGATCCGGAGAAATAGCTGACAAGATAACTCCTTCCTTAAGAATACCCACAGGTTCAGCGACTCCAGGGGCATCAGGCACAAAGCTCCTAGACAGAGCATCGGCCTTCACATTCTTAGAACCTGGTAAATACGAGACCACAAAGTCAAAACGGGAGAAAAACAATGACCAGCGGGCCTGTCTAGGATTCAGGCGTTTAGCAGACTCGAGATACATCAGATTTTTGTGATCAGTCAAGACCACCACACGATGCTTAGCACCCTCGAGCCAATGACGCCACTCCTCAAATGCCCACTTCATGGCCAACAACTCCCGATTGCCCACATCATAATTTCGCTCTGCCGGCGAAAACTTCCTGGAGAAAAAGGCACAAGGTCTCATAGTAGAGCAACCAGGGCCTCTCTGCGACAAAACGGCCCCTGCCCCAATCTCCGAAGCATCCACCTCCACCTGAAAGGGAAGTGAGGTGTCAGGTTGGCACAAAACAGGCGCCGAAGTAAACCGGCGTTTCAACTCCTGGAAAGCCTCCACGGCAGCAGGAGCCCAGTTAGCTACATCAGAGCCTTTCTTGGTCATATCCGTCAATGGTTTAACAACGCTAGAAAAATTTGCGATAAAACGACGGTAGAAGTTAGCAAAACCCAAGAACTTCTGAAGACTCTTAACTGACGAGGGTTGAGTCCAATCATGAATAGCTCGGACCTTGACTGGGTCCATCTCCACAGCAGAAGGGGAAAAAATGAACCCCAAAAAGGGAACCCTCTGTACACCAAAGAGACACTTTGAGCCTTTAACAAACAAAGAATTTTCACGCAAAATCTTAAAAACCATCCTGACCTGCTCCACATGCGAGTCCCAATCATCAGAAAAAAACAGAATATCATCCAGATAAACAATCAAAAATTTATCCAGATACTTCCGGAAAATGTCATGCATGAAGGACTGAAAAACTGAAGGTGCATTAGAGAGCCCAAATGGCATCACCAAGTACTCAAAATGACCTTCGGGCGTATTGAATGCGGTTTTCCATTCATCGCCTTGCTTAATGCGCACAAGGTTGTACGCACCACGAAGGTCTATCTTGGTGAACCACTTGGCACCTTTAATCCGGGCAAACAAGTCTGACAACAGCGGCAAAGGATACTGAAATTTGACAGTGATCTTGTTTAAAAGCCGATAGTCAATACAAGGCCTCAAAGATCCGTCCTTTTTGGCCACAAAAAAGAATCCCGCACCAAGAGGGGAAGAAGAAGGACGGATATGCCCCTTCTCAAGAGACTCCTTGATATATGAACGCATCGCGGTATGTTCAGGTACCGACAAATTAAACAGTCTCCCCTTAGGAAACTTACTGCCAGGAATCAAATCTATTGCACAGTCACATTCCCTATGAGGAGGCAGTGCACTGGACTTAGACTCGCTGAAGACATCCTGATAATCAGACAAATACGCCGGAACTTCCGAAGGCGTAGAAGAAGCAATAGACAAGGGCAGGGAATCTCCATGAATTCCATGGCAGCCCCAATTTGACACCGACATTGCCTTCCAGTCCAAGACTGGATTATGGGTCTGTAACCATGGCAAACCCAAAACAACCAAATCATGCATCTTATGCAGAACAAGAAAACGTATCACCTCCCGATGTTCGGGAGTCATGCACATGGTAACCTGTGTCCAAAACTGCGATTTATTTTTTGCCAAAGGCGTAGCATCAATACCCCTAAGAGGGATAGGATTTTCCAATGGCTCCAGAACAAAACCGCAGCGCTTGGCAAATGACAGATCCATCAGACTCAGGGCAGCACCTGAGTCTACAAACGCCATGACAGGATACGATGACAGTGAGCAAATCAAAGTTACAGATAGAATAAATTTAGGTTGCAAATTACCAATGGCGACAGGACTAACAACCCTAGTAAGACGTTTAGAGCATGCTGAGATAACATGTGTAGAATCACCACAGTAGTAACACAAGCCATTCTGGCGTCTATGAATTTTCCGCTCATTTCTAGTCAGGATTCTATCACATTGCATTAAATCAGGTGCCTGTTCAGACAACACCATGAGGGAATTTGCGGTTTTGCGCTCCCGCAACCGCCGGTCGATTTGAATTGCCAGGGCCATGGAATCATTCAGACCTGTGGGAATGGGAAAACCCACCATCACATTCTTAATGGCTTCAGAAAGGCCATTTCTGAAATTTGCAGCCAATGCACACTCGTTCCACTGGGTCAGCACGGACCATTTCCGAAATTTTTGGCAATACACTTCAGCCTCGTCTTGGCCCTGAGACATAGCCAGCAAGGCTTTTTCTGCCTGAATCTCAAGATTGGGTTCCTCATAAAGCAAACCGAGCGCCAGAAAAAACGCATCAATATCAGCCAATGCCGGATCTCCTGGCGCCAGCGAGAAGGCCCAATCCTGAGGGTCGCCCCGTAAAAAAAAAATAACAATTTTCACTTGCTGAGCGGAGTCTCCAGATGAACAGGGTCTCAGGGACAAAAACAATTTACAATTATTCCTGAAATTTCTAAATTTAAATCGGTCTCCGGAAAACAGTTCAGGAATCGGTATCTTAGGTTCTGACATAGGATTTCTGATAACATAATCTTGTATGCCCTGCACACGAGCAGTAAGCTGGTCCACACCTGTAATCAAGGTCTGGACATTCATGTCTGCAGCAAACACAAGCCACTCAGAGGTAAAGGGGAAAAGAAAAAAAAATGAGAAAGAGAAAAAAAAACTCAGAATTTTCTTTCTTATAATCCCGCTTCTGCAATGCATTTAACATTTAATACTGGCCCTGGCAAACTGTTATGACCCCAATGGCGAGGGTCTCAGAGGAACAAGTAAGTCTGCGAAGTACAAAAATCCAGCTCATAGGGCAGTGGTAACTGGGTTGACCATATATCTACTCCTAACGCCAACACTAGAAGTAGCCGGGGAACATGCCTACGTTGGTCGCTAGATGTCTCGCGCCAGCCGGAGGACTAACTACCCCTAGAAGAGGAAAACAAAGACCTCTCTTGCCTCCAGAGAATAGACCCCAAAAGTTGGATACAAGCCCCCCACAAATAATAACGGTGAGGTAAGAGGAAATGACAAACACAGAGATGAACTAGGTTTAGCAAAGAGAGGCCCACTTACTAATAGCAGAATGTAGTAAGATAACTTATATGGTCAACAAAAACCCTATCAAAAATCCACACTGGAAATTCAAGAACCCCCGAACCGTCTAACGGCCCGGGGGGAGAACTCCAGCCTCCCTAGAGCTTCCAGCAAGGTTAGGATACAGATTATGTACAAGCTGGACAAAAAATGCAAACAAAAACAAATAGCAAAAAGCAAGAAAGCAGACTTAGCTTAATCTAGCAGGAACCAGGATCAGTAGACAAGAGCACAACAGATTAGCTCTGATATCAACGTTGCCAGGCATTGAAATGAAGGTCCATGGAGCTTATATAGCAACACCCCTGACCTAACGACCCAGGTGAGCATACAAGGGATGGCAGACATTCCCAGAGTCAAATCACTAGTAACCACTAGAGGGAGCCAAAAAGGTAAATTCACAACAATATACTCCGTGGGCTGTGCTATATACTACGTGGCTGTGCAATATACTACGTGGCTGTGCAATATGCTACGTGGCTGTGCTATTTACTACGTGGGCTGTTATATACTACATGGCCGTCCGCGAACAATTAGCGACAGGCGCAGTCCAAATCCTGTGTATTCAATGTATTATTCTAAAATCTTCATAAATAAACTACATACATATTCTAGAATACCCGATGCGTTAGAATCGGGCTACCATCTAGTTTTTTTTATATATATAAAGCAGTGTATGAAAAAATATATATGAATAGAATTACACAGAATTTTCGCACAGGCTAGTGTAAACACTAAATAAATAACTAAAACCACATAAGAAATATCAATATAAATATAAAACTGCATGAAGAATAGAAATATAATGTATATAAAAAAAAATTGTTGGAGTATAAATATATATAGAAATAGGGGTCTAAGGGGTAACGTTTCTCCTTATGGAGAGTGACATACCATCTCTGGCTTGTCAAGGTAAGGAGGCTTATTTGCCGTACAATGCTCCTCTGGGAATTTAAATATGCAAATTGCCTCTTCTGAGAAAAAGAGGACTTAACTCTATAGCGCCACCTGTTGGAAGTAGCGATCCTACAAGTCACAATCAACCCTTTAATGAGTCTTGCAATATGACTTAGGATAAAAGCCAAATCAGTATCTCAATTCGCAGACACGGTGTTTCGGGCTGTTGGCCCTCGTCAGTGCGAAGCATGAGAACTGATTTGGCAAATAAGCCTCCTTACCTTGACAAGCCAGAGATGGTATGTCACTCTCCATAAGGAGAAACGTTACCCCTTAGACCCCAGTCCAGAGCCTCTCACCTAGCCAAATCAGTTCTCATGCTTCGCACTGACAAGGGCTAACAGCCCGAAACACTGTGTCTGCGAATTGAGATACTGATTTGGCTTTTATCCTAAGTCATATTGCAAGACTCATTAAAGGGTTGATTGTGACTTGTAGGATCGCTACTTCCAACAGGTGGCGCTATAGAGTTAAGTCCTCTTTTTCTCAGAAGAGGCAATTTGCATATTTAAATTCCCAGAGGAGCATTGAACGGCAAATAAGCCTCCTTACCTTGACAAGCCAGAGATGGTATGTCACTCTCCATAAGGAGAAACGTTACCCCTTAGACCCCAGTCCAGAGCCTCTCACCTAGCCAAATCAGTTCTCATGCTTCGCACTGACGAGGGCCAACAGCCCGAAACACCGTGTCTGCGAATTGAGATACTGATTTGGCTTTTATCCTAAGTCATATTGCAAGACTCATTAAAGGGTTGATTGTGACTTGTAGGATCGCTACGTCCAACAGGTGGCGCTATAGAGTTAAGTCCTCTTTTTCTCAGAAGAGGCAATTTGCATATAGAAATAGGGGAAACTGCACTAATCAGATAAAAACCTCAGTTATTTCATTTAAACCCTGTAGTTTCAGGCTACCTAATTTATAGATCCAATATACTTTTCTATTTAATTTCATGGATCTATTGGGTACATGTATAGGTATACATTGTGTTCCAAATTATTATGCAAATTGGATTTAAGTGTCATAAAGATTTAATGGTTTTGTTTTTCAAATAAACTCGTGGATGGTTTTGTGTCTCAGGGCTCAATGGATCACTAAAATCAATCTTAAACACATGTGATAATTAGTTTTCCAGGTGAATCGAATGAAAGGAAAACTACTTAAAAATGATGTTTCACATTATTAAGCAGACCACAGGTTTCAAGTAACATGGGAAGGAAAAAGGATCTCTGCTGCCAAAAAGCATCAAATAGTGCAATGCCTTGGTCAAGGGATGAAAACATTAGATATTTCACGAAAACGTAAGAGTGATCATCATACTTTGAAGAGATTTGTGACTGAAACAGAGCACAGATAGAGTTCATGCATATAAAGGCATAATGAGGAAGATTTCTGACAGACAAATTCATTGGATTAAGTGAGCAGCTGCCAAAATACCATTACAAAGCAGCAAACAGTTATTTGAAGCTGCTGGTGCCTCTGGAGTCCCTCGAACCTCAAGGTGTAGGATCCTTCAAAGGCTTGTTGTGGTGCAAAAACCTACTATTTGGCCACCCCTAAACAGTTTTCACAAGCAGCAACGGTTGCAGTGGACCCAGACATACATGAAGACTAATTTTCAGTCTTGTTTACTGATGAGTGTCGAGCAACCCTGGATGGTCCAGATGGATGGAGTAGTGGATGACAGCAGACATGGGGGAATAGCACATGGGGTAGACAGGTCAAAGAAGAGAACACAGACGGGAGAAGTCAGCACATGGGGAAAGACAGAGTGGATAGGTGGGTGAGCATATGGGGGGAGAGATTCTCAACGCTGCAAAGCCTGCCCCCATCGTGACATTACTGCCCTCCCGATGTGATAGCATCGAGCCTCCATCTAGTCTAGGATAACAGTATAATATGTAACAACAAATATCAATTTAAAAGTCAATATTACAGGCATAGGAACAAAAGTCTGTGTTTTCTTGACCAACCAAAGAACAAACACATAAATTGAGAAGTCAACATAGAGAGAACAGTCTATTCCTCCTGGCTTACTGAAAATAGACATCTGGTTAACTAAGATAAAATGCTGTGTCGTTACACTGTCCTTCCTTAAAGGAAAGGTGCCGCATTTTATTTTTTGTATTAAAAATGATTGTTTATATAAACAATTATTTTTAATACAAATTTACATTTTTTAACTTTAACATTTTTTTTATTATTAATTTTTTTTTCAGCCACTGGGCGCCGCCATTTTGCTTTGCAGGAGTGTAAAGGTACCGTCACACTAAGCAACGTCGCCAGCGATCTGTGACGTTGCAGCGTCCTAGGGAGCGATATCGCTGTATTTGACACGCAGCAGCGATCAGAATCCCGCTGTGAAATTGCTGGTCGCTGCTAGAAGGTCTGCACATTATTTGGTCGCTAGGTCGCCGTGTATCGCCGTGTTTGACAGCAAAAGCAACCATACCAGCGATATTTTACACTGGTAACCAGGGTAAACATCGGGTTACTAAGCGCAGGGCCGCGCTTAGTAACCCGATGTTTACCCTGGTTACCAGCGTAAAAGTTAAAAAAACAAACAGCACATACTCACCAGCGCGTCCCTCAGCCTCTGCTTCCTGACACTGACTGAGCGCCGGCCCTAAACTGAAAGTGAAAGCACAGCGGTGACGTCACCGCTCTGCTGTTAGGGCCGGAGCTCAGTCAGTGTCAGGAAGCAGAGGCTGGGGGACGCGCTGGTGAGTATGTACTGTTTGTTTTTTTAACTTTTACGCTGGTAACCAGGGTAAACATCGGGTTACTAAGCGCGGCCCTGCGCTTAGCAACCCGATGCTTACCCTGGTTACCCGGGGACCTCGGCATCGTTGGTCGCTGGAGAGCGGTCTGTGTGACAGCTCTCCAGCGACCAAACAGCGACGCTGCAGCGATCGGCATCGCTGTCGCTATCGCTGCAGCGTCGCTTAATGTGACGGTACCTTAAGTGTAGCTGCACAGCACTTTCACTCTGCATTTACGGCAGCCCAGGGCATAGAGATCTGCAGTCGCCTCCCGACCCTATACCTACCATTATAAGCTTCTTTCTGCTGTGTCTGGCCACGCCCCCTGAGCCGTCCACAGCACGGCAGAGGCAGGAGACCAGCGCCATCTTCCTGGAGCTCACACTGCCTCTGTGGGCTCCAGGCCAGCTTTCCAGGATGATCGCAGGAGCCCTGCAGTCATAGGAGGAGGAGGAGACCATGGACGGGAGGGAGAAGGACTCAGCAGGCAGCCGTGAGTATCAGTGGGGAGGGGGAGAGGGAATCTAATCCTCTCCTTTGTGGTGCTGACTGAGCAGTTATCTCCTCCCATGTATGTTACTGAGCTGTGTATCTACTCCTCTCCTGTGTGATACTGTCTGCTTAGCCATGCATCTAATCATCTCCTGTGTGATACTAACTGAGCTGTGTACCTAATCCTCTACTGTGTGCTGAGCCATGCATCTAATCCTCTCCTGTGTGATACTGTTTGCTGAGCCGTGTATCTAATCCTATCCTGTGTGATACTATGTTGAGCCGTGTATCTAATCCTATCCTGTATGATACTGTTTGCTGAGCCGTGTATCTAATCCTGTCCTGTGTGATGCTGACTGCTGAGCTGTGTATCTAATCCTCTCCTGTGTGATACTGTGCTGAGCCGTGTATCTAATCCTATACTGTGTGATACTGTATGCTGACCTGTGTATCTAATCCTATACTGTGCTGACCTGTGTATCTAATCCTCCTGTGGAATACTGACTGCTGAGCCGTGTATCTAATCTGCTCCTGTGTGATACTGTCTGCTGAGATGTGTATCTAATAATCCTCTCCTCTGTGATACTGACTGCTGAGCTGTGTATCTAATCCTCTCCTGTGTGATACTCTCTGCTGAGCCGTGTATCTTATCCTATCCTGTGTGATACTATTACAGAGCCGTGTATCTAATCCTATCCTGTATGATACTGGCTGCTGAGCTGTATATCTAATCCTATCCTGTGTGATACTGTCTGGTGAACAGTGTATCTAATCCTCTCCTATGCATTCCTTTCCCCCCTGCATGTCTTTCCCCATTGCACACACAACTCTATGCGTGCGATAACAGGAGCTGCAGGGGTCATGCTGTATTATGGCATTATGTGAGATCTATATGACGGTATTATGTGATCTGTATGGTGGTATTATGCTTGATCAGAATTGTGAGAATTATATGGTGGTATTGTGTGTGATCTATATGGCGGTATTATGTGAGATCTATATGGCGGCATTGTGAGAAGTATGTGGCGGTATTGTGTGATCTATATGGCGGTATGCGAGAACACTGGCGGTATGTGTGATCTATATGGTGGTATTATGTGAACTGTATGACAGTATTGTGTGATCTATTTGATAGTATTGTGTGTGATCTATATGGCGGTATTATGTGTGATCTATATGGCGGTATTATGTGAGAACACTATGGCAGTATTATCTTCAGAAAGCGGACCCATTCTATGGTGGTTCTGGCTGAGCACCTGCACGAGGGTCTGGGGTAATAGAGGGGTGCGCATGACCTCCAGTTAGGTGCAGTCAGGGCTGGTGAGGCAGCCTTAGGGTATGTTCACACGTTCCTGATTTCAATCCTTTTTTTTCAGGTCAAAAACCGCAGCTCTTGGCAGAAAACGCAGGTGCGTTTTTGGTGCGTTTTTGATGCGGTTTTTGATGCGGTTTTTAGTGCGGTTTTTAGTGTGGTTTTTTTATGCAGTTTTCTCTGCAGATTGTCTGTGTTTGACACAAATAAAGCTTTAACTGCAGTGGGGGAAAAAAAAAAAGAAATGATGTCATTTCCTTGTCCAACCCTTTTCTTCTTCCATCCTCCATTTTGGGACTAAACACCAAAATGAGTGGACGTGTTTTGAATGACAGCGCTCCGCAGAGTGCTGAGCGTAGGCCAGATCACAGCCCGCGGATCCAGCTCTATCCAGCTATTTAAGTCTACGTTCACATTTGCGGTCTGCGCCGCAGCGTCGGGCGCCGCAGCGTCGCCGCATGCGTCATGCGCCCCTATATTTAACATGGGGGCGCATGGACATGCGTCGCACTTGCGTTTTGCGCCGCATGCGTCACTGCAGCGCACGCATCCGGGCGCAGAGGACGCAGCAAGTTGCATTTTTGCTGCGTCCAAAATCAATCAAAAAAAGGACGCATGCGGCGCAAAACGCAGCGTTGTGCATGCGTTTTGCTGCGTTTTTGTTTGCGTTGTGTGTTGCGGCGCCGACGCTGCGGCGCTCAACGCAAGTGTGAACATAGCCTAAGTGCCACGTATTTAAGTGCCACGTATCACGTATTTCAGTGCCACGTATTTCAGTGCCACGTATTTAAGTGCCACGTATCACGTATTTCAGTGCCACGTATTTCAGTGCCACGTATTTCAGTGCCACGTGCCACGTATTTCAGTGCCACGTATCACGTATTTCAGTGCCACGTGCCACGTATTTCAGTGCCACGTATTTAAGTGCCACGTGCCACGTATTTCAGTGCCACGTATCACGTATTTCAGTGCCACGTATCTCAGTGCCACGTGCCACGTATTTCAGTGCCACGTATTTAAGTGCCACGTGCCACGTATTTCAGTGCCACGTATTTCAGTGCCACGTATTTCAGTGCCACGTATTTCAGTGCCACGTGCCACGTATTTCAGTGCCACGTATCACGTATTTCAGTGACACGTGCCACGTATTTCAGTATCACGTATTTCAGTGCCACGTATCACGTATTTCAGTGACACGTGCCACGTATTTAAGTGCCACGTATCACATATTTAAGTGACACGTATTACGTATTTAAGTGACACGTATCACGTATAAGTGCCACGTGTCACGTATTTAATTGCCACATATTTAAGTGCCACGTATCCCACGAAGATTTTCCATGGAGAACAGACACATCCAGAGATATGTCTGCTCTCCACGGCTGCAGCAACACACTGACAGGAGCCATAGTTCCTGTCGGTGTGTCACTGCGCATGCGCGAGCGAGTTAACCGGCGGTCATTGACCCCGGCACTCTCGCTTAACGGCAGTGCTGCGTGGGAAAGTTCAACGCAGCTGTACTGCCGTTAACCGAGACCCCGGAGCCATTGAACTCCGGAACAGTACGCGATACACTGCTAGGAGCTTCGCTCCTGGCAGTGTATCGCCGGAGAGCAGGGGATCGGCGTGGGACACTCGTTTTATGGATTCTGCGGACAGGGAGTATGAATTTGATTTTTTATTTTGTGATTTTTTTTCCTGGAGGATCGAGGGCTTCGCCTACAAGTGTGCTGTTGGTGAGTAGGGTTGAGCGAAACGGGTCGTTCATTTTCAAAAGTCGACGACTTTTGGCAAAGTCGGCGTCTCATGAAACCCGACCCGATCCCTGTGGGGGTCGGCCATGCGGTACGCGATCTTGGCGCCAAAGTCGCGTTTCGTATGACGCGATTAGCGCCATTTTTTCAGCCAATGAATGAGCGTGGGCAGAGTGATGACATAGGTGTTAGGGGAGTGAACGCCTATCGTCATGTTATCGCTTGTGCGCAGTAGCGATTTGGAATGTGCAATACGAAATTTTCTGTTCTGGGACAGAGAGAGAGAGAGAGAGAGAGAGAGAGAGACAGACAGACTGACTTTTCACTGTGGTCGGCCGATTTCACTCGACTCGACTTTTAAGACAGTCGGGTTTCACAAAACCCGACTCGACCCTAAAAAACTAAAGGTCGCTCAACCCTATTGGTGAGTATATACTCTATGTTATGTGTTGTATGTACTGTACTGTGTGTCATGTATGTGTATTGTGTGTGTTTTGTGTAACTTTACAACTGTGCTAAGTCGCCGGACACAGGGACAACTCTCCCATCCTAATACCGGATGGGAGTAGTAGTCCCATACGGCGACTTAGCACAATGGAGGCACTAGCGTCGCATGGGGACACACACACACACACACACACACACACACACATACCAAATCAATCAAACGGCCGACACGATCCCCATGCGACGGTATGCCTCCATGTCTCTCCGCCCAAGCACTTCCGCCCACGCACTTCCGGCCGCTTCCCCGCACTTCCGGCTGCAGCGGTTCTGCACCACAAACCACAATAAAACCTGCAGATATATTTTTGATCTGCGGGTTTTACTGCGGGTTTGACCTCACAATGGAGGTCTATGGGTGCAGAACCGCTGCTGTTTCGGGCAAAGAAGTGACATGCTCCTTCTTTTTTCCCGCAGCTATTCAGCGCGTTTTTTTTTTTTAAATTCAGGATCCTGTTTTCCATAGGGTACAATGTACTGTACCCTGCATGGAAAAAAGCTGCAGAACCGCAGCGGCAAAACCGCTGCGGTTCTGCAGTAAAAAACGCACTGTGTGAACATGGCCTTAGAGAGGGGTCTCATTTTTATCGTTACTATATGGCTACATTTCCCCCAGCGTCACCCCAGACTGCGCCTGTCGTGTCACTTTCACACATCGCCAAGACAGGATCTGAGGAGCCCGACGTACCGACGCATGCTGTGAAAGAAATGCCCGACGTGGGCAGCGGAAGCAGTCTTACAACGCTTCCGCTGCCCCATTGTAAGGTCTGGGTAGGAGGGGGCGGAGTTTCGGCCGTGCATGCGCGGTCGAAAATGGTGGGACTCGACAAACAAAAAAAGTTACATGTAACTTTTTTTGTGGCGGCGGTCGCACGACGGTTGCGACGTGTGGCAATACATCGCAATGCGTCGGTAATGTTAGTCTATGGGGAAAAAACGCATCCTGCAGACAACTTTGCAGGATGCGTTTTTTTCTCCTAAACGACGCATTGCGACGTATTGCAAACAACGCTAGTGTGAAAGTAGCCTAAGGCTGCGGTCACACATTCAGTATTTGGTCAGTATTTTACCTCAGTATTTGTAAGCCAAAACCAGGAGTGGGTGATAAATACAGAAGTGGTGCATATGTTTCTGTTATACTTTTCCTCTCATTGTCCCACTCCTGGTTTTGGCTTACAAATACTGAGGTAAAATACTGACCAAATACTGCTAGTGTGACGGCAGCCTTACTCTGCAGTCACCAACAAAATGGCTGCTCACTGGATTCCTGAATATCATCCGCTCTTATCCCTTAGCAGACACCCAGAAGGGAAGGAGAGGAGTGACATCACACACATGTCAGCAGACTCCGCCCATAATTACTGCAGTGCTGTAATGTGAGCTAGTTGTACACTAGGTTTTTCTGAAATTTCAGCAGCTGCTCCCCCTAGTGTTTAAAAGTGGAAATTCCAAAACTTTTAAAATTATTTTTCATATTTTACTAAATTATAAACAAATGATAATATTTTTTAAGAAAATGTAAACATTAATTCTTTACATTTTTACAATTGCTGTAAAAAAAATTTTTTTGATGGCACCTTCCCTTTAAATAATGTATTTTTCATTGTTTATTATAGATAGTAGATTGATGACTCTATATTCTTTATAAGATCTATATAACATTTGCCATACGTCTAGTATACATCTGCAACATTTTTGAAATACCATTTTTATTTTTGTTAAATATTACAAGTGTTAAAAGTTTAGCATCAATTTTTTTTCAATAAAATGTGTTATTTTGCAGACCTTTTTAACTTTGAAGGGACTTTGATGGTCTAATATATTAGGAGACCCCCCCAACATGATACCAATTTAAAAACTGCACCCCTCATAGTATACAAAACTGCATTCAGGATGTTTGCCAACCCTTCAAATGGTTTATAGGATTAATGCAATGTGAACTGAAAAACTATAGGCAGATTCATCATTTGCAAATAATTTGTAAAATTATGTTTTTTTCCTAGCAAAATGTTTTAGTCACAAGAGTAGTAGGAGATATTAGAGCCACAATTTGTAAAGCAATTTCTGCAAAATGTAGTTATACCCAATATGTGGGAAGAAATCATTGCTTGGCATGGCTCGTAAGTGAAGAATCACTATTTGTTTTTTTTGTAGTAGAAATGTGGGCCCATTTCAGAAAGAATGTTCCTTTAGTAATTAATCTAGGGGTGTGGGGAGCATTTTGAACTCCAATTGCTTCAAATAAAGCTATAAGGCTGGGTTTTGGAAAGAAAAAAAATCGTTTTTTTCCACTAAAACGTTGTTTTAGGTCCAAATTTTTCAATTTCTGGAAGGGTAAAAATGGATATTACAATTTGTAAAGAAATTTATCCCAAAACCTGATGTTAGAAACTCCTGTTTGTGCACATGGCAGGGCTCGAAAGAGAAGATTCACTATTTGGTTTTTGGAGCAGTAATTTGGCAGTCCTAGACCGTGGGGGCCAATTTCAAAGCCCCCGAGGAGTGTGACCATCAGAAGACCCCAAAAGTGACCCCATTTCAGAAACTATATCCATCAGGGAATTCCTTTAAGGGTGTAATGGGCATTTTTATCCCACAGAAATTTCACTGCTGTCTTTACATTTGGCTGTGAGAGAATTATATATTCCATCTGTTACAGTAAGAAGTAGCATCACGGCCTCCCTCACTTGCACTGGTGTGACTAGGGGGAACCACCACAAGACCACCGAGTCTGTCTGAGGAGATTACTTCCCAATGTACATCTCACACTCCTGAATAACTACCCAAAACTGCCCTCACCAAGGTTTGGTTCAGGAGCTAGCACTCTTCCTCCTCCTCCTCCATTTTATATGAGGTACATCTATGACCAGG
Source organism: Ranitomeya variabilis (assembly GCF_051348905.1). NCBI lineage: Eukaryota > Metazoa > Chordata > Amphibia > Anura > Dendrobatidae > Ranitomeya > Ranitomeya variabilis. Next base: position 665,933,225 of record NC_135235.1, on the reverse strand, counting down.
GACATTGGTAGTGTCAGAAAAGATCAGAGTCCAAAGCCCCGAGACATATGTTTTGCCATCTATTCTCCCATCCATAAAAAAAGTAACACCACAGATAACACAGTGATAACTCTGAGCACAGGTAATGTAGTAGGCCTCACCTGTAGTCCTATGTAACACCACAGATAACACAGTGATAGCTCTCTGAGCCCAGATAATGTAGTAGGCCTCAACTGTAGTCCTATGTAACACTACAGATAACACAGTGATAACTCTGTGAGCACAGATAATGTAGTAGGCCTCACCCGCAGCACAGTAGGTAAGGCTGGTTTCACACTTGCGTAGGGCAGAGCTGCGAAGGGTTGCGTAGTTCCTCTGTTAAGCCCAGCCCACTGTCACACATCTTCCATTCAGCTCCGCCTATATTGGCATGCGTCCTGCGTACCTACCTTTAACATTGGGTACGCAGGCCGTGTGAATGTATGCGGATGCCTCCGCGTGCATCGTTTTGACGCTGCGCCGACCGCAACAAAATGCAACATGTTGCGTTCGGCGCAATGTCAAAACGACGTAAGCGGAGGTATCCGCATACATTCACATGGCCTGCGTAAGCCCCAACACATCTGACTATCAACCACATTCGGATCCTTCAGACAGAACCTGAAAACTCACCTCTTAAAGAAAGCTTACAGCCTGCAATGACCCCGCTGCCTCCTCACCACTACTGGAACTATCGCCTCATAAACACCGGAGCTGCCGCAACCCCCCGACCTACTGTCTCCTTCCCCACCATCCTGTAGAATGTATGCCCGCAAGGGCAGGGTCCTCTTCCCTCTGTATCAGTCTGTTAGGCAATGTGCACACTTTGCGTGTGACCTCTGCGGTTCTCCCGCAGCGGATTTGATAAATCTGCAGGGCAAAACCCCTGCGGTTATCCCTGCAGATTTATCGCGGTTTGTTTTGCGGTTTCCGCTGCGGGATTACTCCTGTACTATTGATGCTGCATATGCAGCAATATGCAGCATCAATAGTAATGTTAAAAATAATAAAAATAGGTTATACTCGCCCTCTGACGTCGCGATCTCCTCGGCGCTGCACTCGGCGGTCTGGTTCCAAAGATGCTGTGCCGAGAAGGACCTTCGTGACGTCACGGTCATGTGACCGCGGCGTCATCACGGTCATGTGACCGTGACGTCACCGCAGATCCTGTTCGCACAGCCACTGTGACCGGGAATGGCCGCGTGCAGCGCTGAGAGGTGAGTATAGCATCATTTTTTATTTTAATTCTTTTTTTTTTACACTATTTTATGCTTCCCAGGGCCTGGAGGAGAGTCTCCTCTCCTCCACCCCGGGTAGCAACCGCACATTAGCCGCTTACTTCCCGCAACGTGGGCACAGCCCCATGCGGGAAGTAAGCGGATCAATGCATTCCTATGGGTGCAGAATCGCTGCGATTCTGCACAAAGAAGTGACATGCTGCGGGTTGTAAACCGCTGCGTTTCTGCGCGGTTTTTCCCGCAGCATGTGCACTGCGGTTTGCGGTTTCCATAGGGTTTACATGTTAATGTAAACGCTATGGAAACTGCTGCGGACCCGCAGCATCAAAATCGCCGCGGATCCGCGGTAAAAACCGCAAAGTGTGAACATGGCCTTATTGTTAGCTTGTTTACTGTGATTTGTATGTAACCCCTTCTCATGTACAGCACCATGGAATGAATGGTGCTACATAAATAAATAATATTGTCCAATAATGATTTCTGTTCATCTCAGCAACTTCATGAGGAATTTAACCTCCATCATAGATGATTTTATCAATATATTCAGATCCGACACTTTTGATGCACAAAACAGGTTTAAAAAAACTTGCACTGCAGTCAGACATGATGTTGAGTACAATATCTAATTCAGGGAGAACGTCTGGTAAGATTTCTGGAATTTATAAAATGCCACTATCTAAATATGTGGAAAATGATCCCCTTGTAAGAATTTGTAAATGGATATAGGACCCATTACAGACAACCGATGGACAAACATCATCAACGCAGTGAGATCTATATCTCTAGAGGAACATTGAAGACTGTCATAACTATAAATCATCCATAGTGGATAAATGACCCCTCTGTTACTCCACAAAGTCGGCAACACATACCATGGCCAAAGGTCCTAAGTGCTTAGAGAAATCTGCTAATCTTACACACATGCTCCGGGAGTATAATTACTTTTTGGGAGTAAAGTTATCACAGTTGTATAATTATAATCAGGTTTGGTCGGAGACACAAAGGTATTTTATTAGGAAATGTAGAAGAACTGACACTGGACACACATGGCAAAACTGTGGTAGGACATTTATTGTTTCTTGCACATAAATTGATTGACAGTGTCTGATGGAAAAGAATAAGTGGTTCATTTTCCCACATTTTCTTTGCGCTCAAATATTACAATTTGGATACAAAAGAAAAAGCATTTCAAATGATATAAAATGTGATCAAAGACCTTGTCTACAAAAACAAAAGTCTACAAAACAGGGAGGATCAAAACTTATAGCATGATACACAGCATTATATAAAAAAAATAAAATTTTTATTGTTTGAACACAAAGGTAACAACAAATACATACAACACAAAAAAAGACTCAACAAGAGGATTGGCAACTCTAAATTTCCTTTTCTATTTTATAACTTTGGGAGCTTTGAAAGTACTGAATCAGCAGGTTTGAATAAAATGGGCGACTAATCAGGTTCTATTTCTTGTCTTGAAGGGAATCAGTTCCCAATGATGGCTAATAAACTACTATACTTGGCACGGAAAGGGATTTAATAAATGGATCACATCAGATGTTCCTATAAAGACGGAATGGATCGTAGATGTAACTAGTAATGTGTAATATGAACAGGTTTATTACTATAATGTAGAGAAGCTACATACTTTGTTCAGACATGGAGATTTTGGGTTCAAAGTAACTGTAATGAATGGCAGATCACTGAAATTGGGAGTTAGGAAGAAGAGGGAGGAGGACATTTGGGGTATTTTCTTGGGGGGGCGAGGGTTGTAATATTTGTCTATATAGTGTATGTAGATAACTATACAATGTGAAATACGGAATGAACATAGAATATTTATTTTTATTTGCTTTTTGAATGAAACATAACTGGGGATATTTTTAATTATAATATACTGTATTTTTCAGACAATAAGACGCACATATATCCTACTAATTAAATCTTCCCTTGTCGTGTAAAGTGGAAGAATCAATTTCACCAATTGTAATGCACTGGCGTGGAATAGGGAAGCAATAAATCTATTCTTAGTTTTTCTCTGCACCATGTGTTATATTTACATATAGTGTCACAGCACGGACATTAGTGATCACTCTGCAGCATACATACACACAACACTACTGGACAGCGCACTGACACTCAGATCTGTTCTGTACATGCATTTTCATAAACGCACTTCTCTGTTACATATGCACATTTACATACACACACTGTTCTGCTACAGATGTACATTTACATGCACACAGCTCTACTACATATACGTATTTGCATACACATACACAATGTATACATTATCCCATTTTGCAGTTCCTTCCAGGTCATGTGAAAGGTCCTGGAGCTAGACGGATGGAAAGTTATGCGGCTGCGCACTATGTTCCGATACTGCTCTGATCACATAGATAAGTGTGGGGCAGGAGGAGAGAGAAGTCTTCTCAGTGATCGTGAAGGACACTGTTTAAGCGTACTCTTCCATCGCAAGAAGCTGACTCCATACCGTAAGACACACTCCCTTTTTATTTTTTCTTGCTAAATATGCAGCTAATAGTACAAAAATGTGTTAAAGTAATTTCCCTTTTTTGTTTAATTACACAACTAACCTAAGGTTTTTTTGCATGATTTGTCAATAACATATATAGTTTCTCCCTGTGTGAGATATTTTTGATAGTCAACAAAACATGATTTTCTAGTAACTCATTTTCACATTCTATGTATGAAAATGGCTTTTCTCTGTGTGGGATTTGTGATGTTTAGGAAAGTACCATTTGTGGTTAAAACATTTCCCACATTCAGAACATCAATCTTGCTTCTCCTCTGTGTGAATTCTCTGGTGTCTAACTAGAGTTGATTTATCTGCCCAACATTTCCCACATTCTGAACATGAATATGGCTTCTCTCCTGTGTGAGTTCTCTGGTGTCTAACAAGAACTGATTTCTTTATAAAACATTTTTCACAATCTGGACATGAATATGGCTTCTCCCCTGTGTGACTTCTCTGGTGACTAACAAGAACGGATTTATGTACAAAACATTTTCCACATTGTGAACATGAAAAAGGCTTCTCGCCTGTGTGAGTTCTCTGGTGAATAACCAGAATTGAATTCCGATTAAAATATTTCCCACATTCTGTACATGAATATTGTTTCTCCCCTGTATGAGTTCTCTGATGTTTGATAAGATTAGATTTTTCTGTAAAAAATTTCCCACATTCTAAGCATGAATATGGCTTCTCCCCTGTGTGTGTTCTCTGGTGTCTAACAAGAACTGATTTCTGAATAAAACATTTTCCACAATCTGAACATGAATATGGCTTCTCCCCTGTGTGACTTCTCTGGTGACTAACAAGAATTGATTTCTGAATAAAACACTTTCCACATTCTGAACAAGAAAAAGGCTTCTCCCCTGTGTGAGTTTTCTGGTGAATAACAAGATTCGATTTCATGTTAAAACATTTTCCACATTCTGAACAAGAATGTGGCTTCTCCCCAGTATGAATTCTTTCATGCCTATCAAGATCTGATTTCTGGTTAAAATATTTCCCACACCTGGAACAAGAAAATCTATTCTCCTTTGGATGATTTTTTTGATGTTTAACAGATGTTTTGAGAGGAAAACTATTTCCAGATTCTGAAAGTGAAATTGGCTTCTTTTCTTTAAGAGCAATTTGTTGTTTTATGCCTCTTTTCTGACTTTTATTTTTCTTAGAAGTCTGTAATGAATCAGAAGATAGGACCTGTTTCATAGGGTCAAATGAAAGATCTTTGCCGTGAAAGGATGATGGTATATCTGGAGTAATGGAATTCACTTCAATGGTATCCTGTTGGATCTCAAGGTCAGCTGATTTAAAAATTGAAGAAGTCAGTTGTCCCTCTGATCTCCCTGTACAGTCATATGCCAAGAATAAAACCAATTATTATTTTTGAATAAAATATCCTGGAAATTTATATTTTTTGACATTACTACCTAAAATATCTGTAGAAATATTAAATTCAGTAGCAAAATTTAATTATTCACTAAAACAATGACAGTTCACAGTATAATAGAAGACCACATATCATGAACCAGTGGAGCGTGGCGTTCAACCTTTTGTTCATTCTGCCACTGAAATATTGAAATTAAAAGCCCCCAAAATTGTTATGTAGGCAAAAATAGTACAAATTAAAAACTTCTACTCATCCTAGTAAAAAGCAATCCCTCACTCAGGTCCATCATCTTTCAGTGGAAAAACATTGGTTTCCACATTATTAGTGGCTCAAAGACTGTTGAAAAACAACTGCTTCCATAAACCAATCCAGCTAAATCCGCTCTTCCAAATTGAAATCTTCCCCTCACTTCTGAGCCTTGCAGTCTGCCCAAACCACATTTAGCATCTATGTATTTGCCATTGCTGTAGTGAGAAGAACCAACTCAACAATTTTCTCTTGTGCATGTCTCCTGGAGTACAATCCAGGCACTATGTGATGGATAAAAGAAAATGCATATTTGCACTTTTCACTCTTCAACATCCAGTGTACGCTAATTTCTGGAAAGTGCCTGGGGAGTCAAAGTAGTCACCATACTTATAGATGAATTCATTGAGGGTTATAAGTTACAAAATTGATTCACGTTATTTTTTTTTTACTGCTCTGTTTTTTTGCCATTCTTTCACGCTAAGGCTTCTGCAAATGGTATGTCCCATCTGCTCTACTTCCGTCTCCTGGTGCGGCCCCATACATCCTGCAGGTGGTGCTAGTGATGGAAGGAACGTCGGAACCAGAAGCTCTGGGCAGCGCAGGCTCTGTCCAGCCTAGGGTGGTTGGGACATGTAGTATCAGCCAGTCTGGCAGTATGAGTGTGTGGGCAGTCCAGCTGGAATAATCTGCTCCCTGCTTCAGGCAATTGGAGAGCACCACACCCTATTAAAGCTCGAAGCATATTGCTGGAAGCTGCCAGATACAGCCTTGTTCTCCTCTGGTTCAGTCCTCTGTGCTCAGCTCAAGGTTTGTGTAATTGATCCTGTTGTGATCCTGGCTCGTTTGCTGATATTAGTGATGAGCAAACATGCTCGGAAAAGGTGTTATCCGAGCATACTTGAGTGTTATACGAGTGTCTTCGGCAGTTTGAATAATATGCCAAAGAGACTTGGACTACACCTTGTCTGAGAGCTTTTGCTCATCACTACTGACTACTCTTGCATCTTAAGATTTTGTATTTTCTCTGCCCTCCTGATACTGACCTGGCCTCGTGGCCTCAGCCCAAGAAACCCTGTTTAAGACCAGATCCATGTATAGGGGTTAAAGGGTGAAAGGCAAGGCATCTGAAATGTTAAGTAGATAACACCAAACCTGTTCATGGTAACCATCTTTTGAACTGCCATGTGACCACCAACAGTGTCTCCATTACATTGTGCCTGCAAACTATTCCTCACCCTGTTCCCCGGATTACTTCTGATGGTGAAGATTATATTGTATTATATTGTATATTTATAGTGTTTATCCTTCTCTTTAGCTGTCCAATAATTGGAGATTGGGTGTCTAACAAGTGAAATGCAAGAAACTTGAGTGCTTCAAATAGAATAAAAGTGTCACCTATGAATAGGGGCACATGGGGATCCACTCCATCATTAAATAATCACAAAATACATACACAGGGATCTGCTAATAATTTCACCCCATACAACTTTTCTATCAAGATGACTTTGTTCCAAAATGGGCCTGTCTACATTCCCACGTCAAATGCATCAGATGTATCTCATCAATCCTACATTTAGGTAATTTTGCATCATGGCGATATCCTAACTTGTGTAGAAAGCTACGAGCTTTGTATACTCTCTGAATTAAATAAAATTGAGATAGCTTTGGGCCTCACAGGGTGATAGTTTGGGAACAGTTTCTAAAATCTTTTCTATTGCTCCTCTGATATAGGGCATCTGCCTTCCATTTAGCTTGAGTTGTCAAGATGTGATTATCCAGTTGTGATGAGTATAGATACTTATATATGGCAGAGATTAAACCCTTTGTATGGTCTGTTGAAGCAATGGTATCTATTAGCGGATGTTGTATGCTAAGGTTTATCAGACCTGATTGAGCCGAGAGAGCATGTTGGATTTGTGGATATTGATAAAAGTGTTATGTGACAAATTAAATTCCTTTTGAACCTGTTGAAATAATTTAAGAACAGAGAAGTTCTTTAGCTTTGACACTTTGCCCAGAGTGGCATTACTCCATGGTGGTGTGCATTTAGCGTACCTTTTAATACCCAGGAGTTTCTATCCCTTGCCCATACTATATATACCCTGTTTTTCAGACTATAACACGCACTTTTTTCCCAAAAAATTTTGTGAAAGCCCTGAGCCCCCCCACTTCCATTGTCTCGATGCTGTGGCCTCCAGAAAATGGCCGCCGGAGGCTGCGCATGTGCAGGTTGAGATCTCGGGAGAAATGTCGGTGGAGCCCCTGCACCACCAAACCTGCCGCATCAGTCTGGGTCATATCACCGGACCACCAAAGACCCCCTGTGACCAAGCTCCACCAGCGGTGTAGATCCCCCAAGGGTAAGCCGAATTCTGACTGTAAGATGGACATATATTTGACGGATTAATATTTTTCCCGATTTTCATTCTGAAAATTTGGGGTGCGTCTTATGGTCGGTGCGTCTTATGGTCGGTGCGTCTTATAGTCCCAAAAATACGGTACTAACGCCAAAGTGAATGTAAGAGAATCCCCCCAGGGGGAAAGCCCAGTCTCTAGAAAACACAGAGGTGAGGCCCATTTCACATTCTCTAAGAGAAGAGCCCATATCATCTCTATTTCCTCATTCATGGAAGTGTTGTAGTTGGGACGCAATAAAATACAAAGCGCCCTCATCCTTATTACATTTTAAAGTTTATATTTTTTTCTTGTATTATGTTTACTCCATAATAATTCCCAAAACATGGTTTAAACTTTACGAATTCTTGCGGTAGGAAGACAATAAGGAGCATTATGTAGCACATATAATAATTGTGGCATAAGAGATTTGTTCTAGATAATTGCTAAACCTGACCAGCTTCCAAAGTATGTTATAATTGACATTTCTGAACAGATTGAGGATGTTACATTATCTATAAAAATCAGCGTAGCATCTGCATAGAGTCCTCTATTTCTCCACATTTAAACCCAGTAAGATCCTTTGACTGTCTTAAGCGACATGGCAATAGTTCAATGGTCAAGAAAAGGTGGAAGGGCAACAACAGGTAGCTGTCATGAATTCCACTCTTGTTTCCGTCTTTTTCTTACTTTGTGTTGGGGCTGTCAGTCTGTGCTGGGTCTGAGCTGCAATCACCTGTGTTCATTATCCTTAATCAGGCTTCTACTTAGGCATGCTAGTTCCTTCCCCCAGTGTCAATCTTACACTTGCTGTTGCCTGTGGAACATTGATCCCTCTGCGCTCTGTGCCTGACCCTGCTTGATTTGATTATCTTCCCAGACTCTGACCCTTTGCTTGTGACCTGACTTTGGTTGTGCCGGTCCCTGTATCTGTTTTGTCTCTCTGGCTTTCCTGACATCGGCTTGTGTATTGGACTTCGTCTCTGACTTCCCTTTGTTGTACTGCGTTATTTCCTGGACTTGATCTTGGACTGCTTGACCTCCCTTTACTTACAGTACGTAGTATATATATTTACTGCCATGAGCCGCGTCACAGTAGCCCTGTGTAATTTGAAAGTCTCAGAAAGTTGGCCAACAATAACACATCTACTATAATGATCAAACTCAACAGTCTTCATCAGGAAGGCAACAGCATCATTACCCCATTTTTTGTCTTAGAGGCCCATCGTAATATTTTTAAGTGATTTTCTAACTTGTCAGCACATTCTACATATGTCGTCATTTGGTTTTGTAGTTTACAGATCTGGGAAGACAAAGGTCAGCATCTTCTACTCCCTGGAGGTAGGTGAATCCACCAGATTGTAAGCTAATTTGAACAGTTTTTTGTGGAAAAAAATGGTAGAAAATGTTGGGGTCTAGCGGCAAAATAGTGATCACACGATTATATGTCCGGACAACCCCAACGATAAAGCAGCCACAGCAGGTGAATGAGAAGAATCTGTGAATTATCTGCATTTAGTGCTTACTACTCACCTGGGTAGTCATATGTAGGAATCTCCTCTTTACACCACTCATCACCCCTCACATATGTCTCTGTAGTATTAATATGGGTCAGATCTTCACCCTGAAACAAATATTGTAAAAGTCACCAACAGATGAAAAAGTCACACCTATGATCAGCTCTAATCCTGCCAACTTCACTGTTCACATTACAGAAGCATAAAACATATAATACTGGTGGATAAAACAAGACTGAGCACAAGACCTTCACAGCCGTCTACACATCATAGGGGAGATCTCATGACGCCTTCTCTCCATTTACCTGATAATCCTGAGGAACATTGGAATCTTCTTGTTTACAGTCCTGTGGAAGAAGAGGACGGGGACATCTCTCTGGTGTTGTCCTCTTACTGGATAGAACTGGAGGAAACACATACAGGGACTGAATTCATTCTTTACATACAGATAATTATAGGCCATTTGTATTTAGTCCTGTCTATTACCTGGTGATATGAGGGGCTGGGGATCCTCCATCATGACGTCCTTGTACAGATCTTTGTGTCCTTCTAAATACTCCCATTCCTCCATGGAGAAATAAACAGTGACATCCTGACACCTTATAGGAACCTGACACATACAATAATACCATCATCCCCCGATCCCTTCATAGCGTTACTGTATAATGTCCAGCATTCCCACCTCTCCAGTCAGCAGCTCAATCATTTTGTAGATGAGTTCTAGGATCTTCTGGTCATTCAAGTTCTCATGTGTGAGGGGATGTGCTGAAGGCCCTGTGATTGGATTCGGGGGTCTTCCCCATCCCTCAGACACAGGGGTCTGATAGCACTCACTAGAGGTCTTCTTCACTACTGTGTAATCCTGGTTATGGAGAGACACATTAATAAATCTCACTACAGATATTTCCAGAGTCCTCACCTCTCCAGTACTGTCCATCTGTTATTCCCATATATAAGAATGATGTAATGTGACATCATCAGAATCTCTCACCTCTCCAGTAAGCCGGAAGACGATCTCTAGGGTGAGGTGTAATATCCTCTCCGCCATCTTGCCCCTGTCCATGTCCATAATTGATGAGTCATTCAGGAAAATTCTCCCATATAGAAGATCTCCATTGAGCGGATCCGCTATTTTAACAGACCTGAAAGGGAAATAATGATCTGTTGTAAAATCATAAATAATCTCAAGTAATAATATAAAAATGGAAACATATGTATTCTCTTTGTCTCGCATAGAGTGGAGCATAAGTCTGGAGTGTAAGTTAAATTGCTGATTAAGACACGTTCATCCGTACTGACCATAGAATACAGAGACAGAGAGGAGAAACTGGACCACGAACGTTGTTGTCCAATTTGTCCTGAGTACGCTGATACCTCATATGTGGAGGTAAACCACTGTTTGGGCGCACGGCAGGGCTCGGAAGGGAAGGAGCGCCATTTGACTTTTTGAATGAAAAATTGGCTCCAATCTTTAGCGGACACCGGAGAGCCCCCGTGTGCCTAAACATTGGAGCTCCCCCACAAGTGACCCCATTTTGGAAACTAGACCCCCCAAGTAACTTATCTAGATGCATAGTGAGCACTTTAAACCCCCAGGTGCTTCACAAATTGATCCGTAAAAATGAAAAAGTACTTTTTTTTCACAAAAAAATTATTTTAGCCTCAATTTTTTCTTTTTCACATGGGCAACAGGATAAAATGGATCCTAAAATTTGTTGGACAATTTCTCCTGAGTACACCGATACCTCACATGTGGGGGTAAACCACTTTTTGGGCACATGGTAAGGCTCGGAAGGGAAGGAGCGCCATTTGACTTTTTGAATGAAAAATTATCTCCATCGCTAGCGGACACCATGTCACGTTTGGAGAGCCCCTGTGTGCCTAAACATTGGAGCTCCCCCACAAGTGACCCCATTTTGGAAACTAGACCTCCCAAGGAACAAATCTAGATGTGTGGTGAGCACTTTGAACCCCCAAGTGCTTCACAGAAGTTTATAACGCAGAGCCGTGAAAATAATAAATGTGTTTTCTTTCCTCAAAAATATTTTTTTTAGCCCAGAATTTTTTAACTTTCCCAAGGGTAACAGGAGAAATTTGACCCCAAAAGTTGTTGTCCAGTTTCTCCTGAGTACGCTGATACCCCATATGTGGGGGTAAACCACTGTTTGGGCACATGCCGGGGCTCGGAAGGGAAGTAGTGACGATTTGGAATGCAGACTTTGAAGGAATGGTCTGCGGGCATCATGTTACGTTTGCAGAGCCCCTGATGTGCCTAAACAGTAGAAACCCCCCACAAGTGACCCCATTTTGGAAACTAGACCCCCCAAGGAACTTATCTAGATGTGTGGTGAGCACGTTCAACCCCCAAGTGCTTCACAGAAGTTTACAACGCAGAGCCGTGAAAATAAAAAATCATTTTTCTGTCCTCCAAAAAGATGATTTAGCAAGCAATTTTTTATAGGGTAACAGGAGAAATTGGACCCCAATTTTTGTTGCCCAGTTTGTTGTGAGTACGCTGGTACCCAATTGTGGGGGTAAACCACTGTTAGGGCGCACGTCAGGGCTCGGAAGGGAAGTAGTGACATTTGAAATGCAGACTTTGATGGAATGGTCTGCGGGCGTCAAGTTGCATTTGCAGAGCCCCTGATGTGCCTAAACAGTAGAAACACCCCACAAGTGACCCCATTTTGGAAACTATACCCCCCAAGGAACTTATCTAGATGTGTGGTGAGCACTTTCAACATACGTCGGGGCTTGGAAGGGAGGGAGCACCATTTGACTTTTTGAACGCAAGATTGGCTGGAATCAATGGTGGCGCCATGTTGCGTTTGGAGACCCCTGATGTGCCTAAACAGTGGAAACCCCTCAATTCTAACTTCAACACTAACCCCAACACACCCCTAACCCTAATCCCAACTGTAGCCATAACCCTAATCACAACCCTAACCCCAAAACACCCCTAACCACAACCCTAACCCCAGCACACCCGTAACCCTAATCCCAACCCTAACCCTAATCCTAACCCTAATCCCAACCCTAACCCTAATCCCAACCCTAACCACAACTGTAACCCCAACACACCCCTAACCCTATCCTTAACCCTAACCACAAGCCTAATCTTAACCCTATTTCCAACCCTAGCCCTAATTCCAACCCTAACTCTAATTCCAACCCTAACCCTAAGGCTATGTGCCCACTTTGCGGATTCGTGTGAGATTTTTCCGCACCATTTTTGAAAAATCCGCAGGTAAAAGGCACTGCGTTTTACCTGCGGATTTACAGTGTTTTTTTGTGCGGATTTCACCTACGGATTCCTATTGAGGAACAGGTGTAAAGCGCTGCGGAATCGGCACAAAATTGACATGCTGCGGAAAATACAACACAGCGTTTCCGCACGGTATTTTCTGCACCATGGGCACAGCGGATTTGGTTTTCCATAGGTGTACATGGTACTGTAAACCTGATGGAAAACTGCTACGAATTCGCAGCGGCCAATCCGTTGCGGATCCGCGGCCAATCCGTTGCGGATCCGCGGCCAATCCGCTGCGGATCCGCGGCCAATCAGCTGTGGATTCGCAGCCAAATCTGCACTGTGTGCACATGCCCTAACCCTACCCCTAACCCTACTTCTAACCCTAACCCTAGTAGAAAAAGAAAAAAAATATATTTTATTTATTTTTATTATTGTCCCTACCTATGGGGGTGATAAAGGGGGGATCATTTACTATTTTTTTTATTTTGATCACTGTGATAGGCTATATCGCAGTGATCAAAATATATCTGAAACGAATCTGCCGGCCGGCCGATTCGGCGGGCGCACTGCGCATGCGCCCGCCAATTTGGAAGATGGCGGACCCCAGCGAGGAGACAGACGGACACCGGGAGGATCGGTAAGTATGAAGGGGTGGTGGGGGGGTGGATCTGAGCACAGGGGGGGTGATCGGAGCACAGGGGGGGTGGATCCGAGCAAGGAGGGAGCGGACAGGAGGACGGGGGAGCGGGCAGGCGGACGGAGGGGACCGGACTACATAACGGAGGACTGGGGAGGAGATCGGTGGGTGTGGGAGGGGGCAGATCAGGTTTTCCAGCCATGGCCGATGATATTGCAGCATCGGCCATGGCTGGATTGTAATATTTCACCACTTTTCATAGTGAAATATTACAAATCGCTCTGATTGGCTGTTGCACTTTCAACAGCCAATCAGAGCAATCGTAGCCACGGGGGGGTGAAGCCACCCCCCCTGGGCTAAAGTACCACTCCCCCTGTCCCTGCAGATCGGGTGAAATGGGAGTTAACCCTTTCACCCGATCTGCAGGGACGCGATCATTCTGTGACACAGCATATGCGTCACAGGTCAGATTGGCACCGACTTTCATGACGCATACGCTGTGTCACAGGTCGGGAAGGGGTTAAATTCCAAAAAGTTCATTTTTTTCTCATTAATGTACACTCTGCACCCCATCTTGACTGAAAAAAACAGAAATGTAGTATTTTTTGCAAATTTATTAAAAAAGAAAAACTGAAATATCACATTCTCATAAGGTTCAACTAGTGCTTAGGTTGTGAGGGTACCTGGTTACAGTAAAAGACCCCTGCTAGGTCAAATGGGTAGCAATTAGTGATGAGCGAATATACTCGTTGCTCTGGTTTTCCCGAGCACGCTCGGGTGATCTCCGAGTATTTGTTAGGGCTCGGAGATTTAGTTTTCCTTGCCACAGCTGAATGATTTACAGCTTCTAGCCAGGCTGAGTACATGTGGGGGTTGCCTGGTTGTTAGGGAACCCTTTTACACCCTAAATTGGTTTGCATGTTAATGACCGGGCCAATTTTTACAATTCTGACCACTGTCCCTTTATGAGGTAATAACTCTGGAACGCTTCAATGGATCCCACTGATTCTGAGACTGTTGTTTCATGACATATTGTACTTCAGAATAGTGGTAAAATTTGTTCGATATAACTTGCAAGAATTTTGCAATTTTCAAGCTTTGAATTCTTATGCTCTTACATCAGAGAGATATCTCACAGAAAATAGCTAATAAATAATATTTCCCACATGTCTACTTTACATCAGCTCAATTTTTTAAACATTTTTTTTTAGTTGGGAAATCATAAGGGTTAAAAGTTGACCAGCGATTTTTCCTTTTTTTAACAAAATTTACTTAAACATTTTTTTCAGAGACCACCTCACATTCAAAGTGACTTTTAGGGGTCTATATTATAGAAAACAAAATGTGACACCATGCTAAAAACTGCACCACAGAATGTGCTCAAAACCACATTCAAGACGTTTACTAACCCTGCAGGTGCTTCCCAAGAAATTTTTAAATATGGAGAAAAAAAATGAACATTTAACTTTTTTTTTCACAAAAAATGTATTTAGACTCCAATATTTTTTATATTCACAAGGGTAACAGGAAAAACGGACATCAAAATTTGTTGTGCAATTTCTTCTGAGCATACCGATATCCCATATGTGAGGGTAAACCACTGATTGGGTGAACTGCAAAGCTCGGAAGGGAAGGAGCACCATTTGCGCCATTTGTCTTTTGCTGCCATGTCACGTTTGGAGAGCCCTTAACGTGTCTAAGCATTGGAAACCTCCCACAAATGACACCATTTTAGTAAATAGGCCCCTCAGGTAACTGATCTAGATGTGTATTGAGCACATTGAACTCTCAGGTGCTTCAGAGAAGTTTATAACGTTGAGCTGTGAAAATTAAAAAAATCACATGTTCCCCACAAAAATGTTATTTTAGCCCCAACGTTTTTAATTTCACAAGGGTAACAATAGAAATTGCACCATACAATTTGTTGTGTAATTTCTCCTGAGTATGTCGACACCCCATATATGAAGGAATACTACTTTTGAGGAACAGGGCAAAGCTCAGAAGGGAAGAAGCGCCATATTGGAGTTCAAATTTTGATGGAAATTTTTGAGGGTGCTATGCACATTGGCAGAGCCCCTGAGATGCCAGCACAACGGAAACCCCTATATGTGAACTCATTTTACAAACTAAACTCTCCAATGAATTCATCTAGGGGTGCAGTGATCATATTGACACATGTGCCTCACAGAATTTTATACCATTGAGCGGTGAAGAAAGAATAATCACTTATCTTCCATTAAAATGTTGTTTTAGCCCAAAGTTTTTAAATTTTCTAAGGGCTAATTGGAGTTTTTTTTCAACAAATTGAGGTCCATTTTTTCCTGAGTCTGCCTATACCCTACATGTAATTGGGAAATATTTTTCAGGCCCTGTACAAAGCTCAGAAGGCAAGGAGCGCCATAATATAGTGCAGATTTTAATGTTATGGCTTGAGGGTACCCCGACCCACTGGGAGAGCCCATGAGGTGCCAGAACAGCAGAACTCCCCATAAGGGACCTCATTTTACAAACTACACCTCTCAATGAATTTATCGAGGAGTGCAGCGATCATATTGACACCACAGGTGTGTCACAGAGTTTATTGGCCAGTGAAGAAAACTAAATTTTTACCACCAAAATTTTGTTTTAGCTCCAGATTCTACATTTTCACACAAGAAGTGAGCAAAAACAGCACCATAATTTATCCCACAATTTCTACTGAATGTTGCAATACCCGATATGTGGCTGCACAATACTGATTAGCCATATGAAAAGATTCGAGAGGAACAGAGCGCTCTTTGCCTACCGGAGCGCAGATTTTCCTAGAACAGTTTGCGGACTCCATATACAGAGCCCCTAATTTCTAGAAGAGTAGAATCCCCCCTCAAGTGACCCCATTTTGGAAATTATACTCCCTTGGGAATATATCTACAGGTGTAGTGATGTGACCATTTTGACTCCATGGCTGTTTTCCAGAAACAGGCAGCAGTGAATGTTGCAGAATGAAAATTGCAAACTGCCATTGTAGTGACCAGTTTGCTGTAGTGACCAGTACGTTGCAGTCACCAGTACTTTATGCTTCTAGAAACACGCACCTGTAAGATAGGCGGGCTCTATTCGCTTCAGAAATGACACAAACATGTGGACGCAATATGTGGTTTATGCACACTGTGGAACTCAGAAGGGAGGGGGCATTTGGATTTGGGAGCAGAGAATTTGCTGAATTTCTTTTGGCGAGCGAGGAGCCATTTCGCTTTTCCAGAGCCTTTGTACTACAGTAACGTGGAAGCCCTTTATATTTCCGTTAACAGATGACAGACCTGAGTGGGGACTTGTTTTTTTGTGGATTAATTTGAAGCTTTTATGGGAATGTTTTACATAACCTTTGGGATCATATTTATCCAGTGCTGTACGCTGAGCACTTACTCTGGTGTTTCCATGTAAATCTCTGAGTGATGTGACAGATGAAACCCCCGAGGGATCCAGTCACTATAATGAGGCAGCTGAGTTACTCTGGACTCCATCTGGCCTCTGTTCAGCGGTGTCCTTCTTTTCAAAAGTGCACAAAACTGTTGCCGACTGCACTTTTATGCAATCCTAAAAAGACCGACACCGCCAAATCATAGGTCCTATGGCGTCCACAGAGCCTCCATCTGTCTCATTATAGGGAATCTTCTGCCGGGGATTCTGTCTGAATCACATATTTCAGAGATTTACACAGAAACCCCAGTGTAAGCGATTAGAATAGAGAGTAGGATAAATGTGCGCCAAGCCTTACTGTGATCTTTGGGAGGCAGAATTAACAAAACAACAGATGAAGAATTGATTTTATTTTATTTTTTTTACGCCATACCTCGTGCGGTATAAGTGATTAGACTACTTTATTGTTCAGGTTGGTCCGATTACAGCAATACCAGATTTATATAGTTTTTTTATGTTTCACTGCGGTCACACACTAAAAGACGCTTTTATTGAAAAAGTAGTTTTTGCATCACCACATTTTAAGATCTATAATTTTTCCATATTTCGTCCGACAGTCATGTGAGGGCTTATTTTTTGCAGGACAAGTTGACGTTTTTATTGCTACCATTTTCAGAAACATGACATTTTTTGATCGCTTTATATTCCGATTTTTTGGGAAAACCAATTTTTCCATATTTCGTCCGACAGTCATGTGAGGGCTTATTTTTTGCAGGACAAGTTGACGTTTTTATTGCTACCATTTTCAGAAACATGACATTTTTTGATCGCTTTATATTCCGATTTTTTGGGAAAACCAGCAATTCAGGAATTTTTGGCGATGGGGTTTTATTATGTGGTTCCGTTTGTGGTAAAATTGAGAAAGCAGTTTTATTCTTTGGGTCAGTATGATTACAGAGATACCACAGTTATATTTTTTTAATGTTTTGGTACTTTTACACAATAAAAACTATTTTATAGAAATAATTATTATTTTTGCATCACTTTATTCTGAGAGCTATAACTTTTTTATTTTTCTTCTGTTGGTGCTGTGTGGCAGCTTGTTTTTTGCGGAACAAGACGACATTTTCAGCTCTATCATTTTCATTTATATTCCTCTTTTTATTGTGTTTTATTCGCTTTTTGTTCAGTGGTATGATGTTAAAGCATTGTTTTTTCCTTGTTTATTTATTCTGTTCACTAAAGGGATTAATTGGTGGGACAGTTTCATAGGTCAGGTCGTTCCAGATGTGGCAATACCAAATATGTGTACTTTCATTGTTATTTTCATAAAAATATTCATTCATGGGTACAATATATTTAGATTTTTATTGTTATTATTTTAAATATTTTCACAATTTTTTACTTTTCCCACTATGGGACTATCATTTTTTTGCAAGTTAATCGCTTGTATAGTATGGGGATACAGCAGCATCCCCATGATATGCAAACTGCTGTCAGGACTGCAGTGACAGGGTAAGTTGCTGATCATGCTCTGAGCATGACGTTCGGCTATGTTCGAAGTAGGACTGGCGCATAGCAAATGTGATGCCAATATTCAAAAAGGGCTCTAAAAGTGAACCTGGAAATTATAGGCCAGTAAGTCAAACCAATCTAATCAGTTTTTATGAAGAGGTAAGCTATAGGCTGGACCACGGTGAGTCATTGGACGTGGTATATCTCGATTCTTCCAAAGCATTTGATACCGTGCCGCACAAGAGGTTGGTACACAAAATGAGAATGCTTGGTCTGGGGTGAAAATGTGTGTAAATGGGTTAGTAACTGGCTTAGTGATAGAAAGCAGAGGGTGGTTATAAATGGTATAGTCTCTAACTGTGTCGCTGTGACCAGTGGGGTACCGCAGGGGTCGGTGTTGTGAATTTGGATTCTGGGCTCCCCCGGTGGCTACTGGTGGAATTGAACTGGTGTCTTCATCTTCTCTGTTCACCTGTTCCCATCAAGATGTGGGAGTCGCTATATAACCTTGCTGCTCTGTTAGTTGCTTGCCGGTCAACAATGTTATCAGAAGCCTCTCTGTGCTTGTTCCTGCTCCTAGACAACTACTAGATAAGTTGGACTCTTGTCCATGTTTGTTTTTGCATTTTTGTTCCAGTTCACAGCTGTAGTTTCGTTACTGTGTCTGGAAAGCTCTTGTGAACAGGAATTGCCACTCTGGTGTTATGAGTTAATGCCAGAGTTTTAAAGTAATTTCTGGATGGTGTTTTGTTAGGGTTTTCAGCTGACCATGAAAGTGTCCTTTCTGTCTTCTGCTATGTAGTAAGTGGACCTCAAATTTGCTAAACCTATTTTCATACTACGTTTGTTATTTCATCTTAACTCACCGCCAATACATGTGGGGGGCCTCTGTCTCCTTTCGGGGTATTTCTCTAGAGGTGAGCTAGGACTAATATTTCCCTCTGCTAGCTTTATTTAGTCCTCCGGCTGGTGCTGGGCATCTAGAATCAACGTAGGCATGCTACCCGGCCACTGCTAGTTGTGCGTTAGGTTTAGTTCATGGTCAGCTCAGTTCCCATCTTCCAAGAGCTAGTTCCTATATATGCTTATGCTATGTTCTCTTGCCATTGAGATCATGACAGTTTGACCGGCCCACTAAAGGGTTAAAATCCTTGGCTGAGAAAGGAGAGAAATAAGTAGTCTGCTGAAATTTTTTTTTTTTTTTTCTCTCTCCTTCTAATCTTTGAATGGCTCTGTGTCCACCTGTTTGCAATGGATCTTCAGAGTGTAACTGCAGGTTTGAATAATCTCGCCACGAAGGTACAAAATTTGCAAGATTTTGTTTGTCATGCACCTGTATCTGAGCCGAGAATTCCTTGGCCGGAATTTTTCTCGGGGAATAGATCCGGGTTTCAGAATTTTCGAAATAATTGCAAATTATTTTTGTCCCTGAAGTCTCGCTCTGCCGGAGACCCTGCACAGCAGGTCAGGATTGTGATTTCCTTGCTCCGGGGCGACCCTCAAGACTGGGCTTTTTCATTGACACCAGGGGATCCTGCGTTGCTCAATGTGGATGCGTTTTTTCTGGCCTTGGGGTTGCTTTATGACGAACCTCATTTGGAGCTTCAGGCAGAAAAAACTTTGATGTCCCTATCTCAGGGGCAAGATGAAGCGGAAATTTACTGCCAAAGATTCCGTAAATGGTCTGTGCTTACTCAGTGGAATGAGTGCGCCCTGGCGGCGACTTTCAGAGAGGGTCTCTCTGATGCCATTAAGGATGTTATGGTGGGGTTCCCTGTGCCTGCGGGTCTGGATGAGTCCATGACAATGGCTATTCAGATCGATAGGCGTTTGCGGGAGCGCAAACCAGTGCACCATCTGGCGGTGTCCACTGAGAAGTCGCCAGAGAGTATGCAGTGTGATAGAATTCTGTCCCGAAGCGAGCGGCAGAATTTTAGACGGAAAAATGGGTTGTGTTTCTATTGTGGTGATTCTACTCATGTTATATCAGCATGCTCTAAGCGCACTAAAAAGCTTGGTAAATCTGTTTCCATTTGCACCTTACCGTCTAAGTTTATTCTATCTGTGACCCTGATTTGCTCTTTGTCATCTATTACCACGGACGCCTATGTCGACTCTGGCGCCGCTTTGAGTCTTATGGATTGGTCCTTTGCCACACGTTGTGGGTATGATTTAGAGCCTTTGGAGACTTCTATTCCTCTGAAGGGGATTGACTCCACCCCATTGGCTAATAATAAACCACAATACTGGACACAAGTAACTATGCGTATTAATCCGGATCATCAGGAGATTATTCGCTTTCTGGTGCTGTATAATCTACATGATGATTTGGTGCTAGGATTGCCTTGGCTGCAATCTCACAACCCAGTCCTCGACTGGAGAGCTATGTCTGTGTTGAGCTGGGGATGTAAGGGGGCTCATGGGGATGTACCTGTGGTTTCCATTTCATCATCTATTCCCTCTGAAATTCCTGAGTTCCTGTCTGACTATCGTGACGTCTTTGAAGAATCCAAGCTTGGTTCGTTACCTCCGCACCGAGAGTGCGATTGTGCCATAGATTTAATCCCGGGTAGTAAATACCCAAAGGGTCGTTTATTTAATCTGTCTGTGCCTGAACATGCTGCTATGCGAGAATATATAAAGGAGTCCTTGGAAAAGGGACATATTCGTCCATCGTCATCTCCCTTAGGAGCCGGTTTTTTCTTTGTGTCAAAAAAAGACGGCTCTTTGAGACCATGTATTGATTATCGGCTTTTGAATAAAATCACTGTTAAATATCAATACCCATTGCCGTTGCTGACTGATTTGTTTGCTCGCATAAAGGGGGCCAAGTGGTTCTCTAAGATTGACCTTCGTGGGGCGTATAATTTGGTGCGAATCAGGCAGGGGGATGAGTGGAAAACCGCATTTAATACGCCCGAGGGTCACTTTGAGTATTTAGTGATGCCTTTTGGTCTTTCAAATGCTCCGTCAGTTTTCCAGTCCTTTATGCATGATATTTTTCGCGATTATTTGGATAAATTTATGATTGTGTATCTGGATGATATTCTGATTTTTTCGGATGACTGGGACTCTCATGTCCAGCAAGTCAGGAGGGTTTTTCAGGTTTTGCGGTCTAATTCTTTGTGTGTGAAGGGTTCTAAGTGTGTTTTTGGGGTACAGAGGATTTCCTTTTTGGGATATATTTTTTCCCCCTCTTCCATTGAAATGGATCCTGTCAAGGTTCAAGCTATTTGTGATTGGACGCAGCCCTCTTCTCTTAAGAGTCTTCAGAAATTTTTGGGCTTTGCTAACTTTTATCGTCGATTTATTGCTGGTTTTTCGGATATTGCTAAGCCATTGACCGATTTGACTAAGAAGGGTGCTGATGTTGCTGATTGGTCCCCTGATGCTGTGGAGGCCTTTCGGGAGCTTAAGCGCCGTTTTTCCTCTGCCCCTGTGTTGCGTCAGCCTGATGTTGCTCTACCTTTTCAGGTTGAGATCGACGCTTCTGAGATCGGAGCTGGGGCAGTGTTGTCGCAGAAAAGTTCTGACTGCTCCGTGATGAGGCCTTGTGCCTTCTTTTCCCGTAAATTTTCGCCCGCTGAGCGGAATTATGATGTTGGGAATCGGGAGCTTTTGGCCATGAAGTGGGCTTTTGAGGAGTGGCGCCATTGGCTTGAGGGGGCCAGACATCAGGTGGTGGTATTGACTGACCACAAAAATTTGATTTATCTTGAGACCGCCAGGCGCCTGAATCCTAGACAGGCGCGCTGGTCATTATTTTTCTCTCGGTTTAATTTTGTGGTGTCATACCTACCGGGTTCTAAGAATGTTAAGGCGGATGCCCTTTCTAGGAGTTTTGAGCCTGACTCGCCTGGTAACTCTGAGCCCACAGGTATCCTTAAGGATGGAGTGGTATTGTCAGCCGTTTCTCCAGACCTGCGGCGGGCCTTGCAGGAGTTTCAGGCGGATAGACCTGATCGTTGCCCACCTGATAAACTGTTTGTTCCTGATGATTGGACCAGTAGAGTCATCTCTGAGGTTCATTCTTCTGCGTTGGCAGGTCATCCTGGCATTTTTGGTACCAGGGATTTGGTGGCAAGGTCCTTCTGGTGGCCTTCCCTGTCACGAGATGTGCGAGGCTTTGTGCAGTCTTGTGACGTTTGTGCTCGGGCCAAGCCTTGTTGTTCTCGGGCTAGTGGATTATTGTTGCCCTTGCCTATTCCTAAGAGGCCTTGGATGCACATCTCGATGGA
Organism: Ranitomeya variabilis; assembly: GCF_051348905.1. NCBI lineage: Eukaryota > Metazoa > Chordata > Amphibia > Anura > Dendrobatidae > Ranitomeya > Ranitomeya variabilis. The sequence goes on along the minus strand of NC_135235.1, from coordinate 665,910,847 downwards.
TTTTATTTCAGATCTGCCTGTTTCTCAGAAGATGTCTGTCATCTGGGTGGTGTGTGACCGTTTTTCTAAGATGGTCCATTTGGTTCCTCTGCCCAAGTTGCCTTCTTCTTCCGAGTTGGTTCCTCTGTTTTTTCAAAATGTTGTTCGTTTGCATGGTATTCCTGAGAATATCGTTTCTGACAGAGGGACCCAATTCGTGTCTAGATTTTGGCGGGCATTCTGTGCTAGGATGGGCATAGATTTATCTTTTTCGTCCGCTTTCCATCCTCAGACGAATGGCCAGACCGAGCGGATTAATCAGACCCTGGAGACATATCTGAGGTGTTTTGTGTCTGCTGACCAGGATGATTGGGTTGCTTTTTTGCCATTGGCGGAGTTCGCTCTCAATAATCGGGCCAGCTCTGCCACTTTGGTGTCCCCGTTTTTCTGTAATTCGGGGTTTCATCCTCGATTTTCCTCTGGTCAGGTGGAATCTTCGGATTGTCCTGGAGTGGATGCTGTGGTGGAGAGATTGCATCAGATCTGGGGGCAGGTGGTGGACAATTTGAGGTTGTCCCAGGAGAAGACTCAGCTTTTTGCCAACCGCCACCGTCGTGTTGGTCCTCGGCTTTGTGTTGGGGATTTGGTGTGGTTGTCTTCTCGTTTTGTCCCTATGAGGGTCTCTTCTCCTAAGTTTAAGCCTCGGTTCATCGGCCCGTATAAGATATTGGAGATTCTTAACCCTGTTTCCTTCCGTTTGGACCTCCCTGCATCCTTTTCTATTCATAACGTTTTTCATCGGTCATTATTGCGCAGGTATGAGGTACCGGTTGTGCCTTCCGTTGAGCCTCCTGCTCCGGTGTTGGTTGAGGGTGAGTTGGAGTACGTTGTGGAGAAAATCTTGGACTCTCGTGTTTCCAGACGGAGACTCCAGTATCTGGTCAAGTGGAAGGGATACGGCCAGGAGGATAATTCTTGGGTGAACGCATCTGATGTTCATGCCTCTGATCTGGTTCGTGCCTTTCATAGGGCCCATCCTGATCGCCCTGGTGGTTCTGGTGAGGGTTCGGTGCCCCCTCCTTGAGGGGGGGGTACTGTTGTGAATTTGGATTCTGGGCTCCCCCGGTGGCTACTGGTGGAATTGAACTGGTGTCTTCATCTTCTCTGTTCACCTGTTCCCATCAAGATGTGGGAGTCGCTATATAACCTTGCTGCTCTGTTAGTTGCTTGCCGGTCAACAATGTTATCAGAAGCCTCTCTGTGCTTGTTCCTGCTCCTAGACAACTACTAGATAAGTTGGACTCTTGTCCATGTTTGTTTTTGCATTTTTGTTCCAGTTCACAGCTGTAGTTTCGTTACTGTGTCTGGAAAGCTCTTGTGAACAGGAATTGCCACTCTGGTGTTATGAGTTAATGCCAGAGTTTTAAAGTAATTTCTGGATGGTGTTTTGTTAGGGTTTTCAGCTGACCATGAAAGTGTCCTTTCTGTCTTCTGCTATGTAGTAAGTGGACCTCAAATTTGCTAAACCTATTTTCATACTACGTTTGTTATTTCATCTTAACTCACCGCCAATACATGTGGGGGGCCTCTGTCTCCTTTCGGGGTATTTCTCTAGAGGTGAGCTAGGACTAATATTTCCCTCTGCTAGCTTTATTTAGTCCTCCGGCTGGTGCTGGGCATCTAGAATCAACGTAGGCATGCTACCCGGCCACTGCTAGTTGTGCGTTAGGTTTAGTTCATGGTCAGCTCAGTTCCCATCTTCCAAGAGCTAGTTCCTATATATGCTTATGCTATGTTCTCTTGCCATTGAGATCATGACAGGTCGGTATTGGGACCTGTTCTCTTCAACATATTCATTAATGATCTGGTAGAAGGTTTACACAGTAAAATATTGATATTTGCAGATGATACAAAACTATGTAAAGCAGTTAATACAAGAGAAGATAGTATTCTGCTACAGATGGATCTGGATAAGTTGGAAACTTGGGCTGAAAGGTGGCAGATGAGGTTTAACAATGATAAATGTAAGGTTATACACATGGGAAGAAGGAATCAATATCACCATTACACACTGAACGGGAAACCACTGGGTAAATCTGACAGGGAGAAGGACTTGGGGATCCTAGTTAATGATAAACTTACCTGGATCAGCCAGTGCCAGGCAGCAGCTGCCAAGGCAAACAGGATCATGGGGTGCATTAAAAGAGGTCTGGATACACATGATGAGAGCATTATACTGCCTCTGTACAAATCCCTAGTTAGACCGCACATGGAGTACTGTGTCCAGTTTTGGTGCTCAGGAAGGATATAATGGAACTAGAGAGAGTACAAAGGAGGGCAACAAAATTAATAAAGGGGATGGGAGAACTACAATACCCAGATAGATTAGCGAAATTAGGATTATTTAGTCTAGAAAAAAGACGACTGAGGGGCGATCTAATAACCATGTATAAGTATATAAGGGGACAATACAAATATCTCGCTGAGGATCTGTTTATACCAAGGAAGGTGACGGGCACAAGGGGGCATTCTTTGCGTCTGGAGGAGAGAAGGTTTTTCCACCAACATAGAAGAGGATTCTTTACTGTTAGGGCAGTGAGAATCTGGAATTGCTTGCCTGAGGAGTTGGTGATGGCGAACTCAGTCGAGGGGTTCAAGAGAGGCCTGGATGTCTTCCTGGAGCAGAACAATATTGTATCATACAATTATTAGGTTCTGTAGAAGGACGTAGATCTGGGGATTTATTATGATGGAATATAGGCTGAACTGGATGGACAAATGTCTTTTTTCGGCCTTACTAACTATGTAACTATGTTATTATGTTATTGGCATGCCGTAGGTCTCAGTGACTCGCCGACACCTGCGCAGAAGATCCCTGAGTGCAGTGCCCATAGAATTGAGGATGAGGTACAGATTTCTGAGGGAGTGCGGGGCGCAGGATTCCGGGGCCATAACTGACATTGAAGGGAGGGGGAAAGTATTACAATGATGACAGGAGGCAGGGATTTCTCCCAGGCACCGCATGCCCTGCAGCCTGAAAGAAATCATTACCATAAAGACAGAGTATAAGATTTCTCAGCAACAAGACCATTAATATGATGCTTACAGGTAAGACTAGTGTAACATTTCTATTACATGTACCCCATATTAATAGGTCATATACGTCCAGGGGGTGGTGACACATTCCCTTTAACAAACATTCTCCTCTCCAATCCATTATGAATATGGCTACAGGATCTTATTTCTGTCCTGTCGCTTCAACGATGCCTCCACCCTGTGACAGTCATTACACTGGTTGCCCATCCACTGCAGAGTACAATATAATCCTCTCCTTCTCTCACCCAGAAAGCTCTCCACAGTTCTGCTTCACTGTCCATATCCTCCCTCATCTCTATCTCCCTGCCTGCTCCTTCAATTCTGGAACTGATCAAAGTCTAACGTCTTCCATAATCCGAAGACTTCTCTACTAATTTTCTGCAATGCAATAGCCAGGATGATTGGATTAAAGCTAGCCTCCACATTTTTAAGCGTCTCTTTAGACCAGCCTATCACCTTACTTCACCAATCTACCTCTTCCCTTTCCCATCTTCCTAAATTCTCCTCCAAATCCGCTCCCTCCTACTCATCTGTCCCCACATCGTCCGTGCTCCCAATAGCACACGGTGACTGCACTTACACAGATCCCGGCTGATGACGGATCCTGCGGCTTTATATCAAAACTCCTATGTACAGTGCTCTGCAAAATAATTGGGACAAAGCAAAAAAATAAAATGTTGTAATGCACTGTTACGTACTAATTCTGAAAATTACCTTTTTCCACTGGCTAGTTGACCAAGATTTATTTATTATATATTAAAACTGGTTTGAATCACTGACTGGTAACCAACTTACGATGTTACTTAAAAAATGCTTTGTCCCAATTAATTTGCAGAGCACTGTACTATAGTGATGGCCGGAGCGGACATGACGGCGCGTTCTACCTATTGTGCCCCCTATTCCTTATAGATTGTAGTGTGAATAGGAACCGCGCTGCTCCTGTAACCGGTGAGCTACGTGTTACTATGTATTGTACACGGCCCCGATTACTGTACAGTGCTGCAGTATATGCTGGCGCCATAGAAATACAGTTATTATTACCTCCACCTGCAGAGCCGCACTCCACATATATGGCTGTACTGTGCGCACAGGACCTGTTATGAGGTCACAGGAGGGGAGGAGTCAGGGGTCACATGATCAGGGCCTCAGCGTATGCAGGACTCTGCTGTGCTGGTTGTCATGGTGCTGAATGAGGGGAAGTTTATGTGTGGGGTCAGGAGGGGTTTACAGTGTGGATGTAGCAGAGCCGTGTGTGTACGAGGTGTACGGAGCGGAGCCGTGTGCAGCGTCGGACTGGAGCACCTTGGGCCCACCAGAGAAAATCATTCTTGGGGCCCACTATGTAGCTACATAGAAATAGATACAAGACCACCAATTGTGCTGTAAAAAGCGCTAATATCAGGGTATAATATAAGGTAGTTCACATCTTAATTCTGTAGCAAGGGTTGGGGTAGCCCCCTCATAAAATATAATTCGGTCCCCTCTCAGAATATAATGCAGCACCCCACAAAATATAATGCAACCCCCTCAGGTATGATGCAGTCCCCACCATAGAATATAATGTAGCACCCCCATAGGGTATAATGCAGCCCCCCTCATATAGTATAATGCAACCCACCACAGAATATAATGTAGTCCCCTGAGAGAATGCAGTTCCACCACAGAATATAATGCAGCCCCCCCATAGAGTATACTGTAGCCCCTCATATAGTATGATGTAGCCCCCCATAATATAATGTAGTACCCTGAGTATAATGCAGTCCCCCCGCAGAATATAATGTAGCCCCCCAGGGTCGTATTTAGAGTTTCTGCTGCCCTAGGCACTTTTAGTGCTGCTTCAACTTTGGTGAGTATGACACTATCGGCAGTGACTTTGGCAAGAATCGCTGATGTGAAAGTCGCCTTTTGCAGCAGATCCGGCAGTTTTTCTGCATCTGCCGCGTAACGGATCACTTACAGCAACACTTCGTTCGGCCTCATTCATTCCCTATGGGATTTGCGGCACTTGCCGTGATCTGGCAAATGTGGTACCATACATCCCAACTTTTGAAGAAGGCAAATTTTAGGCCACGCCTCTGACCACACCCATTTAACAACTAGTCACACCCATATCCTCGTCCCAACCACAGCCATTTAGCACTGCTGATCACACTGTTTTATATACAATAATTATAAACAAAAAAAAATATGGCCACACAGTGCTCCATACTGTATAATGGCCACACATGATGCTCAATACTGTATAACGGCCACCACACATGATGCTCCATACTGTATAATGGCCACACACAGTTCTCCATACCGTATAATGGCCACACATGATGCTCAATACCGTATAATGGCCACACATGATGCTCCATAGTGTATAATGGCCACACATGATGCTCCATAATGTATAATGGCCACACAGTGCTCCATACTGTATAATGGCCACACACAGTTCTCCATACTGTATAATGATCCCACATGATGCTCAATACTGTATAATGGCCACAAATGATGCTCCATACTGTATAACTGCCACACGTGATGCTCCATACTGTATAATGTCCATTGGCCACACATGATGCTCCATACTGTATAATGATCCCACATGATGCTCAATACTGTATAATGACCCCCCTCCTGTATGCATGGCTCATCTCCCTCCCATCCCATATGCATGGCTCATATGTATCCCCCCCCTCCTGTGTGCATGGCTCATATTCCCCCTCCTGTATGCATGGCTCATATCCCCCCCTGTATGCATGGCTCATATTCCCCCCCCCCCTGCATGCATGGCTCATATTCCCCCCCCTGTATGCATGGCTCATATTCCCCCCTGTATGCATGGCTCATATTCCCCCCCCTGTATGCATGGCTCATATTCCCCCCTGTATGCATGGCTCATATTCCCCTCCTGTATGCATTGATCATATCCCCCCTGTATGAATGGCTTATATACCCTGTTATAACCTGGTGGTTAGGAGCACCTGAAATGACCTGATGGTTAAACTAGATGACAGGACAAGCTCTGGGGAGTGGGATCTCAGCTGACCGCAAACTCTAATCCTATCGCACACACTAGAAATAGCCGTGGAGCATACCTAACTCTCCCTAGACGCCTCTTCACAGCCTAAGAGCTAACTACCCCTAAAGATAGAAAATATAGCCTTACCTTGCCTCAGAGAAATTCCCCAAAGGAAAAGGCAGCCCCCCACAAATATTGACTGTGAGTTAAGAGGAAAAGTCACAAACAACAGAATGAAACAGCAAAGGAGGCCAGACTTACTAAATAGACTGAGGATAGAAAAGGGATCTATGCGGTCAGCACAAAAAACTACAAAAAACCACGCAGAGTGTGCAAAAAGACCCCCGCACCGACTCACGGTGCGGAGGTGCCACTCTGCACCCCAGAGCTTCCAGCTAGCAAGGCAGTATCATATTAGCAAGCTGGACAAGAACTTTAGCAAGTACTAATAAAGATATTCAGTACACAATGAACAACAAATGAACTAGCAGGGACTTAGCTTCTGCTGGAGTAGACAGGTCATCAGAAAGATCCGAGAGAGATCTGAACCAGTACTGATACATTGACAGCTGGCATCAAGTAACGATCTGAGTGGAGTTAAATAGAGAAGCCAGCCTAGCCGCAAACGAGGTCAGCTGATGAAGCAACCTCAGAGCCAGCAGTTCCACTCACAGCCACCAGAGGGAGTCCACGGACAGAACTCACCGAAGTACCATTCATGACCATAGGAGGGAGTTCGAGAACGGAATTCACAACAATACCCCCCCCTGTATGCATGGCTCATATTCCCCTCCTGTATGCATGGCTCATCGACATCCCTCTGGCTCAGTCCCGACTCCCGGCGCAACACCTTCTTCCTGCGTGAGCGGTCATGTGATACCGCTCATTAAGGTCATGAATATGCACATATTCATGACCTTAATGAGCGGTACCACGTGACCGCTCATTCAGGACGAGCTGCAGACGCCGAGACAGGCATCGCTGGAGCAGGGTGAGTATCGTCTTCAAGGAGGGTGGGTGGGAGGCGGGGGGCTCTGGAGCAGTGGGGGCCCTAGGCAGCTGCTGGCCAGTATGCCAGCAGATGTCAGTGCCTGGGCCCACCGGAGAATCCTCCGGTTCTCCGGTGGGCCAGTCTGAGCCTGGCCATGTGTACGAGATGTACGGAGCAGAGTCGCGTGTGTGCGAGGTGTACGGAGCAGAGCCGTGTGTATGAGGTGTACGGAGCGGACCCGTGTGTGTACGAGGTGTAAGGAGCGGAGATGCGTGTGTACGAGGTGTACGGAGCAAAACCGCGTGTGTACGAGGTGTACGGAGCGGAGCCATGTGTGTACGAGGTGTAGGGAGCAGAGCCTTGTGTGTACATATTATTGTGCAAATAGTCTCTTCAGAAAGTTAGAGGACTAGAACTCTAGTTCCACCATTGGTAGTAGCAATCCTGAAAGTCATTATCGACCCTTTACTGACCCTTGCCATATGACTTAGGATAAAAGCCAAACCAGATTATCAATTTGCAGACACGGTGTTTCAGGGTGTTGCCCCTCCTCAATGTAAGGCTATGTGCACAAGTTGCGGATTAGCCTTAGGAATTTCTGGTGCGGATTCTGCATCTCTTGGCAGAAAACGCAGCTGCAGATTTGTCGCTTTTTTTGTGCAGATCTGCAGCGTTTTTGGTGCGGTTTTGCTGCGGATTTTCAGCGTTTTTTACCCCTGTGGATTTCTATAGTGGAATGGGTGCAAAAACGCTGCAGATCTGCAAGAAAGAAGTGACATGCATTTCCGCACAGAATTTTCCGCACCATCTGCACAGCGTTTTTTTTCTCAATTGCAGATCTGGATCCGCAGAGAATTCGCAGCATTTGAACATACCCTTAAGCATGAGATCTGTGGTTCAAGAGGTAAGGTTTTTCCTTATGGACAGTGACATCACAGGGTAAGAAAATGTATAGGCCGTGCAATGTATATTATTGTGTCCTCCTTTAGCATACCCAGTTTTCCTCTTATAGCCCCATTTCTCTGCCCTGAGCTCAGTCCCGGGGTCTGGCTCTCTCTTACAGATTTGGGACATCTTGGTAGGAGTCTCTCCCGGTCTCTTACTTAGGGCAGAGACAGACGGCCGTACTTCTCATGCGACAATCGCATTGCACTGCATGGACTGCCCGGCACCTCACCTGACCTGAGCAAGACAGCTTGATGGATTACTGTGCAGCTGTCAAACTCAGGTCAGGAGAGCCGACAGCCAGTACGAGGTGTATGATGCGATTCTCGCACAAGAAATACGGCAGTCTGTCTCTGCCCTTAGGCTATGTGCACACATTGCGGATACGTGTGTGGATTTTTCCGCACCGTGTTTGCAAAATTCGCAGGTAAAACACACTGCAGATTACCTGCGGATTTACTCCGCTCCCTCCTACTCATCTGTCCCCACATCGTCCGTGCTCCCAATAGCACACGGTGACTGCACTTACACAGATCCCGGCTGATGACGGATCCTGCGGCTTTAAATCAAAACTCCTATGTACAGTGCTGTGCAAATTAATTGGGACAAAGCAAAAAAATAAAATGTTGTAATGCACTGTTACGTACTAATTCTGAAAATTACCTTTTTCCACTGGCTAGTTGACCAAGATTTATTTATTATTTATTAAAACTGGTTTGAATCACTGACTGGTAACCAACTTACGATTTTACTTAAAAAAATGCTTTGTCCCAATTAATTATAGGAGAACTAGAGTGTTTTTTTTTATAAAAAAAAATACCATTTATTAAATATAAAACATCAAAAAAAAGAAGAATTTCATTACATATATTACATATATTATATATTAGCATGGAAAAATGGAAAATAGTGTGATCCTAATAGGTGCAAACGCAAAGTGGTCGCTGTCCTGGGCTGATTAGACAGCAATAAATAATTTTACTTCTAAATGGCCATAGTTATAGACATGAAACCAACTAATCCCTTACTGTGCAAGTGCTAACAAGGGAAGAGATTTCCTCCCTTATAAAGGTTCGGGTAGTTTCAGCCAAGAATAAATGCCACACATAATATACAAACAATTGCTGCCCAAAGAAATAATAAAATAGAAGGTTAATTACCCATGATGTATTAGATTCAGTCCAGGGAACGACCACTCTCCCCGACGCGCGTTTCGCGAGAATGATTCTCGCTTTCTCAAGGGGGCGTGGTCTCAAATGAATAGACGTCGGCATTAAATACACGGCCGTTCCGGTCCCATGACCAGAAACAAGCCTATGGTATCTCCTGCCTTCGCGCATGCGTGGACGCTATCCCCCGGTCCCGCAACTGCAAACCCGCGCCACCAATGCACATGCCGGATACAGCGGCCGGCGCCTAGCCGCATTATACCCGACATGAGACATGGAGGCGCAAGGGGCACAAACGGAACCATGAAGGAGTAGAACCATCTCAAGGAGGATCACAAGGAAATAGACAGCATGTGACTTAAATATGAGTGTCTGAGCAAAGGGTCTGAATACTTATGACCATGTGATATTTGTTTTTCTTTTTTAATAAATTTGCAAAATTTTCTACATTTTTGTTTCTTTTCAGTCAAGATGGGATGCAGAGTGTACATTAATGAGAAAAAAATTAACCTTTTTGAATTTACCAAATGGGTGCAATGAAACAAAGAGTGAAAAATTTAAAGGGGTCTGAATACTTTCCATACCCACTGTAAGCAAAGCATTATAAAAAATATTCTTAGTGTTTCTCTGCACCATGTTGTTTTTTTACATACAGCAACACAGTACGGACATTAACAAAAACTCTGCATCTCACACATACAGCTCTGCTACATCAGCACATTTTCATTACACACTGCACTATTCATTCTGATAATACTTTGCTTATATAGCGCCACCATTTTCTGCAGCGCTTTATAGAGATTTTCATCACTGTCCCCAATGGGGCTCACAATCTCAATTCCCTATCAGTATGTCTTTGGAATGTGGGAGGAAACTCGAGCAACCGAAGGAAATCCACGCAAACACAGGGAGAACATACAAACATCTTGCAGATGTTGTCCTTGGTGGGATTTGAACCCAGGACCCCAGCGCTGCAAGGCTGCAGTGCTAACCACTGAGTTCGTCTACATATGTACATTTCTATACATACACAAATCTGCTACAAATACACATTTATATACACTGTGTATACATTAGCCCATTTTTCAGTTCCTTCCAGGTCATGCGAAAGCCCTGGAGCTAGTCAGGTGGAAGGTTCAGTCTCTGTGCAGGTCCCGGAATCTTCCTCTCCGGCAGTGCACCGATCACATAGATCAGTGTGGGGCAGGATGAGAGAGCAGATTGCTCAGTGATCAGCAGGGCCGATTTTAGACAAAGTGGGGCCATAGGCAAAAATTTAAAGTGGGGCCCCAAATGCTAACATTGTAAAATCACACAAACATTTAGGTTACATTACATGAGCAGGATGCGGATACAGTTGGTGGAGGGGCCTGGAGCCAGTGCTCACACTGTGGCCCCCAGATTTAGGGGCCTTATATCGGCCAACAGGTCTGCCACTATTAGCTGTATGCAGGGGCGTTGCTAGGGTCAGAAAAGATTGGGGGCCCAAGCCCCAAGACAAAGAGTTGCCCCCAATCCCTGCATGTCACCTGCAGTCCTATGTAACACCACAGATAGACATAGCGTTTCAGAGTAAGACTATGTTCACATGCAGCATTTTTTTCAGTAGCCAAAACCTTTTCTGTTAGCAGTAAAAATGTTGCATTCAAAGCTCCTGTTTTTCAGCTTGTTTTGTGGTGTTCTTCACACTTTTTTCAGCTTTTTTTTTAAAGTGAGGATGTTTGCTTTGTCTACAGTATGTTTAAGACCACATTCATACGATCAGTATTTGGACAGTATTTCACATCAGTATGTGTAAGCCAAAACCAGGAGGGTGATAAATACAGAAGTGGTGACGTGTTTCTCAGGGTATGTGCGCACGCTGTGGATTTTGCTGTGGAACTGCAGCAGTTTTCCATGCGTTGTACAGCACCATGTAAACGTATGGAAAACAAAATCCGCCGTACACATGCTGCAGAAAATGCAACGCGGAAACACAGAGTTGTATTTTCTGCAGCATGTCACTTCTTTGTGCAGATTTAGCAGCGTTTTACACCTGCTCCATAATAGGAATCCGCAGGTGTAAAAACGCTGTTGAAAACCGCACAAAAAACGCGGTAATTCTGCCGTACATCTGCGTTTTACCTGCAGATTTTTAGGAATCTGCGTGGAAAAATCTGCAACGTGTGCACACAGCCTCATTGTTCCACTGCTGTTTCTGCATTACAAATACTGATGTGAAATACTGAACATGTGAACGAGACCTAATAGTTTAATTCACCAAAACCACTTACAAAATTGCAGCGAAAAATGCCGTTGCAATTTCTGCAGCTTTTTTATTCTTTCATTGCTTTCTACGGGTGAAAATACACTGAAAGAAGTGACACGCTACAGATTTAAAAAGCGCTGCAGTTCTGGAATCCAGTCAGAAAACAAACAAGCGCATGCAGGAGATTTCGGAAATCTCCTATGTTTTGCTGGCACTTTAAAAGCAGCTTTTCGCCATGTTCATATGCAGAATTTTTGCAGCTTTTTCTTCTGCAAATAAGAAGTTTACAGCATTTTACAGCACAAGCAAAAACTGAGATTTTCAGAAATCTCCTGCACACCCTTTTATTTTCCCCTGACTGAATTTCACAACTACAGCCTTTTTTAAATCTGCAGCGTGTCGCTTTCAGCAATTTTTTTCACCCATAGAAAGCAATGAAAAAGTTTAAAAAAATGCTGCAAATGTTGCAATGTTGTTTTTCACTGCGTTTTTGGTGAATAAAATGAACTTTTTTAAACATGTACTGTAGACAAAATGCATACTGTTAAAAACAAACAAACAGCTAAAGCTCTAAGGGTACGTGCACACAATCAGTAAACGCTACGGGTCGGCTGCTGTGTACTTGTGCAGCTTCCAACCCGCTGCGGCCACATGATACAGCATAGTGGATGGGATTTCAAGAAATTCCATCTCTACTATGCGTGCACTGACACCCACACCTCACCTGCAGAGACGGACATGCGGCGGGTCTCTCAAGACCCCAGCATGCCAATTTATCTGGTGTAGACATGAGTCTCCACAAGAGAAATCTCACTCGTGCAATGTATAGGACGTGGTGATTCCGCGCGGTTCAATGAATACATGGCAGCACTTTGGATGCAGCACATGTCCACTGTGTCCAAAGGGCTGCCATTTCCAGATCCTCTGCACGTACCCTAAAAAATGGGTGCTTTGAAAGCAGTGTTTTTACTACCAAGAGAGCAGGTTTTGGCTGCAAAAAAATGCTCCAAAAACGCTGATTCCTATGCACACATGGACTATATATGTGTATGGTTTACCCTTATTATTTCACGTGGGAATTCATTTATTTCTATATAATAAATGCCCTGATTCAGCAGACAATATTCCTGTCTTCTGTCATCCAGACAGTAGTGACAGGAGGTCGCCCTGTCAGATTAAAAGCAGTGATTTAGTGACTGTGTTCAGAGCCCATGCTGATGGCTGCTGTATGTGACTGTGAAACCTGATCAGAGCTCCGGGAACACAGTGAGTAAATCACTGCACTGGAGGGGTCTCAAGGGGGGTTTGGGAGATACGCTCTGGGACTACAGAGCAATGCACAGCATTATTCACTGCTGAACACCCTCTGGGCACTTCATACAGGGGCTGCAGACGCAGGGGGCCTCCTTTGTAGCTGGGGGCCCCAGGCGTCTGCCTGGTCTGCCTGTGCCAAATGCCGGCCCTGGTGATCAGGAAGGACACGGTCTTAACATTCTCCTCCATCACATGAAGCTGCCTCCAGACTATAAGAGACACTCACTAATGAGCAAGATTTTTTTGTGTTAAAAGTGTGTCCAATGGTCCAAAAAATACAGTAAGTACTAAATAATATCCCTTTCTCGTTTAATTATACAACTGTCTGTTATATGCTTTTGTACAATTTGTCAATAAAATATACAGTTTCTCACTGTGTGTTATTTTTGATGTTTACAAAATATGTTTTCTAGTAATTCAATTTTCACATTCCAGGTATGATTATGGCTTCTCCCCTTTTGAGATATTTAAGAAAATAGCATTACTGTTCAAAACATTTCCCACATTCTTAATATGAACATTGCTTTTTCTCTGTGTGAGCGCTCTGGTGTCTAACAAGCGATGATTTATGTCCAAAACATATTCCACATTCTGAACATGAAAATGGCTTCTCCCCAGTGTGAGTTCTCTGGTGTTTAACAAGGTGTGATTTCTGTACAAAACATTTCCCACATTCTGGACATGAATATGGCTTCTCCCCTGTGTGAGTTCTCTGATGATTAAGAAGATTGGGTTTCTGTACAAAACATTTCCCACATTCTTCACATGAATATAGCTTCTCCCTTGTGTGATTTCTCTGGTGTCTAACAAGGTGTGATTTATGTACAAAATATTTTCCACATTCTGAACATGAATAAGGCTTTTCCCCTTTGTGAGTTCTCTGGTGAGTAACAAGATATGATCTCTGCCCATAACATTTTCCACATTCTGAACATGAATATGGCTTTTCTCCTGTGTGAGTTCTCTGGTGACTTACAAGAGTCGATTTGCACTTAAAACATTTTCCACATTCTGAACATAAATATGGATTCTCCCCTGTGTGAATTCTTTGATGTGCAACAAGTAATAAGTTACGCGTAAAACATTTCCCACATTCTGAACATGAAAACGGTTTTTCTCCTGTGTGAATTCTCTGGTGTGTAACAAGACATGATTTCTGGTTAAAATATTTTCCACATTCTGAACATGAAAAAGGCTTCTCCCCTGTGTGAGTTCTCTGGTGACTAACAAGATGTGATTTCTGGGTAAAATGTTTTCCACATTCTGAACATGAATATGGATTCTCCCCTGTGTGAATTCTTTGATGTGCAACAAGTAATAAGTTACGCGCAAAACATTTCCCACATTCTGAACATGAAAACGGTTTTTCCCCTGTGTGAATTCTCTGGTGTGTAACAAGACATGATTTCCGGTTAAAATATTTTCCACATTCTGAACATGAAAAGGGCTTCTCCCCTGTGTGAGTTCTCTGGTGACTAACAAGATGTGATTTCTGGGTAAAATGTTTTCCACATTCTGAACACGAATATGGCTTCTCCCTAGTATGAATTCTCTTATGCCTAAACACATCTGATTTCTGTTTAAAATATATCCCACACTTGGAACAAGTAAATCTCTTCTCCTCTGTGTGATTTTGTTGATGTATTACAAAAGATGTTTTTAGAGGAAAACTATTTCCATATTCTGGATGTGTTATTGGCTTCTTTGCTTTAACAGCAGTTTGTTTTTCAATGTCTCTTTTCTGACTTTTACTTTCCTTAGTAGTCTGTAATGTATCAGAAGACATGACCTCTTTCATAGGATCAGATGATAGATGTTTGTTGTGAAGGGGTGATTGTATATCTGTAGTAATGGCATTTACTTCAATTGTATCCTGTGTGATCTCAAGGTCCTCTGATTTAAAAATTGAAGCCGTCAGCCATCCCTCTGATCTCCTGGTACAGTCATCTGTTAAGAATAAAACCAATTATTTTTGAATAAAATATCCTTGAAATTTAGATTTTTGAATATTTCTACTCAAAATGATCATAAAAACGGGCCGTTATGTAGTAAAATTGAATTATTCACTAAGACAATGACAGTCCACAATCTAATAGAAGACTTCATCGCATGAGCTAGTGAAGCGTGGTGTTCAACTGTTAAATTTACAAAATGCAGTCTCTTTATGGGGTTTTCAACTGCTCTGGATTTCTGTCTTTCTAACAAAAGGGCTTCTCAAATGGTGTGTATGATCTTCTCTGGGGTCTGATCCTGCGATGTCTGCTTCAATCATTAGTCACCGCCATCATTCCTTCTGCAGGTGATGCAGGAGATGGAGGAGATGGAGGAGACATTGTAACAAGAAGCTCTGGGTAGCACCGAATATGGTGGTCGTGACCAGTAGTACCACCTAGCGTGGCAGTATGGGCGAGTGTGCAGTCCAGCTGGAATAATCATCTCCCTGCTTTCTGTAAAAGCGTGCAGCACACCAACACTGCATATGGATACAGGGATGTAGCCTTATTATGTATAGCAGTCTCTTAGGATATAGTGTA
This sequence comes from Ranitomeya variabilis, assembly GCF_051348905.1. Lineage (NCBI taxonomy): Eukaryota > Metazoa > Chordata > Amphibia > Anura > Dendrobatidae > Ranitomeya > Ranitomeya variabilis. The sequence continues at coordinate 665,895,561 of NC_135235.1, read as the reverse complement.
CTCACTTATTATGTATAGCACAGTCCCTTAGTATATAGTGTACCCACTTATTATGTATAGCATAATATGTATATGTATTGTTAGATATAAATGACTGCTGATGGAGCGGCCGGTGACCAGACAACTAGTCCATCAGCTCCTCCCTTAGAAAAGAAGTTTTCCCATGCTCCATCAGCCATCATTGCATTATATATCTAACAAGACAGTACGGTATGCAATAAAGAGAGGGCACTATAAATAATCCAATATGTTAGGGACAGTGCTGTAAATATCTGTAGCTTTGTCACCATAAAAGCCCCCCCCCCCCCCCCCCCCTCCCGGTCCAGACACATTTCTTGCACAGGGACCCCAAGCTGTCAGTGTCCGCCCCTGCATTGAGCAGCACAGAAAAGAGAGAAGGTAGAGTCACCCAGTAAGATATCTGGTTACTAAAAAGGCAGCAGCAACATTAACCTTCACTTTTTCTTAGAGGTCGATCTATTGATTTTCTAACATGTCAGCACATTCTAAGTTTGCTTATAAGTCTACAGATCTGGGCAGAGAAGAGTCAGCATCGTCTTATTTCAAAAGGTAGGTGGATCCTCCAGGTTGTACACTCTATAGAGGAAAGGCTTTCCATGCCCAAAGTAATTGGAAAAAGTTAAGTGAAGGAACATGTAGGGGTCTAATGGAAGTATTGCATCACATGATCATATGTCTGGACTACATTGCTGATAAAGCAGTGAAAGCTGATGACTGAGAAGAATCTGTGACTCTGTATTTTGTGGGTACTTCTCACCTGGGCAGTTATCTGTAGGAATCTCTTTACACCACTCCTCACTCCTCACATATGTCTCTGTAGTATTAATATGGGTCAGATCTTCACCCTGAAACAAATGTTGTAAAAGTCACAGACAGATGGAGAAGTCACATCTATGATCAGCTCTAATCCTGCCATCTCCACCGTTCTCATTATACAAGTATAAAACATATAACCAATGTCTAAAGTGAACATATATCAAATAATCACATAAATAATATATATATGTTAAAAAATGATTTTATTACCAAAATTTATTACAGAAAAGAAGAAAAGACAACAAATAATACTACATTATATTACAAAATGTATAATTAATGAGGAGACCAGATCCATATAATAAAAAAGATACTAGAAAAATATATAATTCATATACATATATGTGACCTTCCAGAGTGCAAAAACAAAGAACCAATAGATGGCGCTACAATAGGCCTTCTATCCCAATAAAGTGCATATGCATCAATAATAATATTCCAACCCAAATAATAAAGTGCATAAATCTCTGGAAAAATACTAGTACCAGTGTAAAGATGATCTTAGGCCCTCCAGGACTCCGACCCCAACGTACGTTTCACCTGAGTGGCTTTTTCAAGGAGTGAACATATAACACTGGTGGATAAAACAAGACTGAACACAACATAGAGGAGATCTCATGACACCTTTTCTGCATTTACCTGATGATCCTGAGGAACATCAGGATTTTTTTGTATGCAGTCCTGTGGAAGAAGAGGACTGGGACATCTCGCTGGTGTTGTCCTCTTACAGGGTAGAACTGGAGGAAACACATACACAGACTGAGATAATTTGTTACAGACAAATAAATGTAGGCCGTGTGTATTTAGTCCTGTTTTTTACCTGGTGATGTGAAGGACTGGGGAACCTCCATCATGATGTTCTTGTACAGATCTTTGTGTGCTTCCAAATACTCCCACTCCTCCATGGAGAAATAGACGGTGACATCCTGACACCTTATAAAGACCTGAAACATAGAATGATAGTCATCCCCCTGATCCCTTCATAGCGTTAATGTATAATGTCCCAGCATTCCCAGCAGTGTCACCTCTCCAGACAGCAGCTCAATCATCTTGTAGAGGAGTTCTAGGATCTTATGGTCATTGATGTCCTCATATATCAGGAGTTGAGGTGGAGGCCCGGTGATTGAGCTCAGGGGTCTTCCCCATCTCTCACACACAGGGGCCTGACAGCGCTCACTAGAGGTCTTCTTCACTACTGTGTAATCCTGGTTATGAAAAGAAACATTAGTAAATCTCACCACAGACACTTCCAGAGTGCTCACCTCTCCAGTTCTGACCATCGGTTATTCCCATAGAAAAGAATGATGTAATGTGATCCGAATTTCTCACCTCTCTAGTAAGCCGGAAGAGGATCTCTAGATTAAGTTGTAATAGCCTCTCCACCATTTTGTTCTTCTCCATATCCAACATTGATGGGTTTAATCAGAAAAATTGTCTAAATATAGAAGGTCTTCACTGAGAGGATCCGATATCGTAGAGACCTTGATGTGAAGAAGATGACACCGATATAACATCATAAAGAATCACATGTAATAATACAATTACTGGAGATAAGGAGAAACATATGATGAGATACAATTTGTATGCTGACCAAGTCATCTCCTCCATGTTCCCAATCACTGGCTATGATGGTCATTGCTTCAGCAACTAATTGGCCATAGGTATCTCAAGTTTGTTGGGACTGACTGGGAAATATAGAGACTGGTGGAGGACTCATGCAGTGGTGGCACAAAGTAGTGTGGAATCATCAATGTGTTACTATCTTTACTTTTTTTATACATTCCCTTTTTTCCCCTGAATTCTACTGATAAAACATATTTACCCATATATACTTCTTCTGGCGCTTCTGGCGCTGTCCCTGCACATCCCTGTTTCTCCGGGCGCGGACAGCTTCTTCCAGTGTTGAGCGATCACCGGTACCGCTTAATACAGTAATGAATATGCGGCTCCACCCCTATGGGAGTGGAGTCGCGTTCATATTCATTACTGTAATGAGCGGTACCATGTGACTGCTCAACGCTGGAAGAAGCTGTCAGCGCCCGAAGAACCAGGGACGTGCAGGGACCGCGCCAGGAGCAGGTGAGTATCATTAGACTGCTGCCGCTCCCCCTCCCCTGCCGACCCCTGGGAATGACTCAAGTATAAGCCGAGAGGGACAATTTCAGCCTAAAAAAATGGGCGGAAATTCTTGGCTTATACTCGAGTATATACGGTACTTTAATCCACACATCAAACAAATAAATCAAAATGGTCATGAGCCCACAGCTATGTAGAAAGTAACAATCTTTATTAGGCAAAAATAAACATAGCAGTTTAAACAGCATCATCCACAGCCCACCCCCAAAGGAAGGCAGGAATTACAGAATGAAAGGACACTTATGAGTAGGTATATGTCTTGTAACAATGCTACTCCACTGCAGAGGCCAAAAGATGAAGGAGGACTTGCCCTTCCTAACCCATGGATATATTTTTTGTCTGCACAGAGCCAACATCTTTGTGGATGGGGAGAAGGGCTTGAAAAGGGACAGGTTCACAGTAGTCTAGTGTATGTAATTGAGACTTGGCCTTTGAGTAGTGGTTTAGAAGCCGGTCTTTTCAAGAAACTGGGGTCAAAATACCATACCATAAATTTAATTCACAAGTTATGGCAAACCATTAAACGAATCATGGGGGTAGTGCGGTTTATGGAATTTTCACCCATCTGGGATAATATATATTTTCAGGAATTTTACAATATGGAGGGTATGGGAGAGTGGAAGGACAAGGGAATTGGGCTGATAGGCCAATTGATGTTTGGAGGGAATCTTAAATCATATGATAGGCTGCAGGAAGAATTTCAACTCACAAGGCTAAATACTTTTCAATATAGACGGGTTCAGCATGCATTCCAAGCACAGAGAAGGAGAGGGCCTATAGTGATACAGTCAGATCTCATGCTGGATTTCATACTCAATAATAGTGGGACAAAGGGGGAAATATCAGAAGTATATGGTGATCTATTACATACCTTTCTAGTAGATCACCCTATTACGGCCAGAAGGAAGTGGGAGGTGGATTTGGGTGAGATAGAGGATGACAGGTGGGAGTCCATTTTAGAGTATGTACCCAAGTTATCTATGAGTGAACCCAGGAGATTGTATGTGATAAATAGGGTTTCCAGGACACCTGACATGTTATTTAACCCCCTCCTGACCTGTGACGCCACGTAGGCGTCATGAAAGTCGGTGCCAATCCGACCTGTGACGCCTATGTGGCGTCATGAAGGGATCGCATCCCTGCAGATCAGGTGAAAGGGTAAACTCCAATTTCACCTGATCTGCAGGGACAGGGGGAGTGATACTTCAGCCCAGGGGGGGTGGTGTTATGACCCCAATGGCAGAGGGTCTCAGGAATAATGCTAAGTCAGTAAATACAGAAAACCAGCTCATAGGGCAGTGGTAACTGGGCTGACCATATAACTAATCCTAACACCACAAATACCAGCAGCCGGGGAACGTTCCTACGTTGATCCTAGACGTCTCGCGCCAGCCGGAGAGCTAACTACCCCTAGAAGGGAAAAGGAAGACCTTTCTTGCCTCCAGAGGAAATACCCCAAAAAGTTGGATAGAAGCCCCCCACAAATAATAACGGTGAGGTAAGAGGAAAAGACAAACATAAGAATGAGCTAGGAATTTAGCAAAGAGAGGCCCACTAGCTAATAGCAGAATATAGAAAGATAACTTATATGGTCAGCAAAAAATCCTATCAAAAATATCCACACTGGAAATTCAAGAACCCCCGAACCGTCTAACGGCCCGGGGGGAGAACACCAGCCCCCTAGAGCTTCCAGCAAGGTCAGGAATCACATTTAGTACAAGCTGGACAAAATTGATAGCAAACAAATAACCCAAAAAACAAAGAAGCAAGACTTAGCTTAATTTAGCACGAACCAGGACCAGCAAACGGGAGCAAACAGAATGTGTCTGATAACACCGATGCCAGGCACTGGACTAAGGTTCCAGGAGGTTTATATAGCAACACCCCTGAAGTAACGACCCAGCTGGGTGCAAACAGAGGGAAGGAAATCCCAGAGTCATATCACTAGTAACCACTAGAGGGAGCCAAAAAAGTCTAATTCACAACAGTACCCCCTCCTTAAGGAGGGGTCACCGAACCCTCACCAAGACCACCAGGGCGATCAGGATGAGCAGCGTGAAAGGCACGAACCAAATCGGCCGCCAGCAAGGCTTTTTCTGCCTGAATTTCAAGATTGGGTTCCTCGTAAAGCAATCCGAGCGCCAGAAAAAACGCATCAATATTCGCCAATGCCGGATCTCCTGGCGCTAGCGAGAAAGCCCAATCCTGAGGGTCGCCCCGCAAAAAAGAAATAACAATTTTAACTTGCTGAGCAGAATCTCCAGATGAACGGGGTCTCAGAGAAAGAAACAATTTACAATTATTCTTGAAATTCCTAAACCTAAATCGATCTCCAGAAAATAATTCCGGAATAGGTATTTTAGGTTCAGACATAGGACTACTGGTAACAAAATCTTGTATACCCTGCACACGAGCTGCCAGCTGGTCAACACTTGTAATCAAGGTCTGCACATTCATGTCTGCAGCAAGCACACGCCACTCAAAGGTAAAGGGGAGGAAGAGAAGGAAGGAAAAAAAAAAAAAACCTCAGAATTTCCTTTCTTATTATCCCACTTCTGCAATGCTTTAAACATTCAATATTGGCCTGGCATACTGTTATGACCCCAATGGCAGAGGGTCTCAGGAATAATGCTAAGTCAGTAAATACAGAAAACCAGCTCATAGGGCAGTGGTAACTGGGCTGACCATATAACTAATCCTAGCACCACAAATACCAGCAGCTGGGGAACGTTCCTACGTTGATCCTAGACGTCTCGCGCCAGCCGGAGAGCTAACTACCCCTAGAAGGGAAAAGAAAGACCTTTCTTGCCTCCAGAGGAAATACCCCAAAAAGTTGGATAGAAGCCCCCCACAAATAATAACGGTGAGGTAAGAGGAAAAGACATACATAAGAATGAGCTAGGAATTTAGCAAAGAGAGGCCCACTAGCTAATAGCAGAATATAGAAAGATAACTTATATGGTCAGCAAAAAATTCTATCAAAAATATCCACACTGGAAATTCAAGAACCTCCGAACCGTCTAACGGCCCGGGGGGAGAACACCAGCCCCCTAGAGCTTCCAGCAAGGTCAGGAATCACATTTAGTACAAGCTGGACAAAATTGATAGCAAACAAATAACCCAAAAAACAAAGAAGCAAGACTTAGCTTAATTTAGCACGAACCAGGACCAGCAAACGGGAGCAAACAGAATGTGTCTGATAACACCGATGCCAGGCACTGGACTAAGGTTCCAGGAGGTTTATATAGCAACACCCCTGAAGTAACGACCCAGCTGGGTGCAAACAGAGGGAAGGAAATCCCAGAGTCATATCACTAGTAACCACTAGAGGGAGCCAAAAAAGTCTAATTCACAACAGTACCCCCTCCTTAAGGAGGGGTCACCGAACCCTCACCAAGACCACCAGGGCGATCAGGATGAGCAGCGTGAAAGGCACGAACCAAATCGGCCGCCAGCAAGGCTTTTTCTGCCTGAATTTCAAGATTGGGTTCCTCGTAAAGCAATCCGAGCGCCAGAAAAAACGCATCAATATTCGCCAATGCCGGATCTCCTGGCGCTAGCGAGAAAGCCCAATCCTGAGGGTCGCCCCGCAAAAAAGAAATAACAATTTTAACTTGCTGAGCAGAATCTCCAGATGAACGGGGTCTCAGAGAAAGAAACAATTTACAATTATTCTTGAAATTCCTAAACCTAAATCGATCTCCAGAAAATAATTCCGGAATAGGTATTTTAGGTTCAGACATAGGACTACTGGTAACAAAATCTTGTATACCCTGCACACGAGCTGCCAGCTGGTCAACACTTGTAATCAAGGTCTGCACATTCATGTCTGCAGCAAGCACACGCCACTCAAAGGTAAAGGGGAGGAAGAGAAGGAAGGAAAAAAAAAAAAAACCTCAGAATTTCCTTTCTTATTATCCCACTTCTGCAATGCTTTAAACATTCAATATTGGCCTGGCATACTGTTATGACCCCAATGGCAGAGGGTCTCAGGAATAATGCTAAGTCAGTAAATACAGAAAACCAGCTCATAGGGCAGTGGTAACTGGGCTGACCATATAACTAATCCTAGCACCACAAATACCAGCAGCTGGGGAACGTTCCTACGTTGATCCTAGACGTCTCGCGCCAGCCGGAGAGCTAACTACCCCTAGAAGGGAAAAGAAAGACCTTTCTTGCCTCCAGAGGAAATACCCCAAAAAGTTGGATAGAAGCCCCCCACAAATAATAACGGTGAGGTAAGAGGAAAAGACATACATAAGAATGAGCTAGGAATTTAGCAAAGAGAGGCCCACTAGCTAATAGCAGAATATAGAAAGATAACTTATATGGTCAGCAAAAAATTCTATCAAAAATATCCACACTGGAAATTCAAGAACCTCCGAACCGTCTAACGGCCCGGGGGGAGAACACCAGCCCCCTAGAGCTTCCAGCAAGGTCAGGAATCACATTTAGTACAAGCTGGACAAAATTGATAGCAAACAAATAACCCAAAAAACAAGAAGCAAGACTTAGCTTAATTTAGCACGAACCAGGACCAGCAAACGGGAGCAAACAGAATGTGTCTGATAACACCGATGCCAGGCACTGGACTAAGGTTCCAGGAGGTTTATATAGCAACACCCCTGAAGTAACGACCCAGCTGGGTGCAAACAGAGGGAAGGAAATCCCAGAGTCATATCACTAGTAACCACTAGAGGGAGCCAAAAAAGTCTAATTCACAACAGGGTGGCTTCACTCCCCCGTGGCTACGATCGCTCTGATTGGCTGTTTCACTTTCAACAGCCAATCAGAGCGATTTGTAATATTTCACCTATGAAAATGGTGAAATATTACAATCCAGCCATGGCCGATGCTGCAATATCATCGGCCATGGCTGGAAAACCTAATCTGCACCCCCCCACCGCCACAGATCGCCTCCCCAGTCCTCCTTTCTGCCCCGTACTGTGGTCCGCTCCCCTCCGTCCTCCTGTCCGCTCCTCCGTGCTTCGATCCACCCCCCGTGCTCCGACCTCCCCCCTTCATACTTACCGAGCCTCGCGGTGTCCGTCCGTCTTCTTCATGGGCGCCGCCATCTTCCAAAATAACAGGCGCATGCGCAGTGTGCCCGCCGAATCTGCCGGCCGGCAGATTCGTTCCAGGTACATTTTGATCACTGTGATAAAACCTATCACAGTGATCAAAATAAAAAAAATAGTAAATGAACCCCCCTTATCACCCCCATAGGTAGGGACAATAATAAAAATAAAGAAAATATATATTTTTTTCTTCCCCCACTAGGGTTAGGGTTAGAACTAGAGTTAGGGTTAGATTAGGCTATGTGCACACATGGTACGGATTCGGCTGCGGATCCGCAGCGGATTGACCGCTGTGGATTCGTAGCAGTTTTCCATCAGGTTTACAGTACCATGTAAACCTATTGAAAACCAAATCCGCTGTGCCCATGGTGCGGAAAATACCTCGCGGAAACGCTGTGTTGTATTTTCAGCAGCATGTCAATTCTTTGTGCGGATTCCGTTTTACACCTGCTCCTCAATAGGAATCCACAGGTGAAATCCGGACAAAAAACACTGGAAATCCGCGGTTAATGCGCAGGTTAAACGCAGTGCCTTTTACCTGCGGATTTTTCAAAAATGGTGCGGAAAAATCTCACACGAATCCGCAATGTGGGCACATAGCCTTAGGGTTGGAATTAGTTAGGGTTGGAATTAGGGCTAGGGTTGGAAATAGGGTTAAGATTAGGCTTGTGTTTAGGGTTATGGTTAGGGGTGTGTTGGGGTTAGGGTTGTGGTTAGGGTTGAGATTAGGGTTAGGGTTGGGATTAGGGGTGTGTTGGGTTAGGGTTGTGGTTAGGGGCGTGTTGGGGTTAGGGTTATATCTAGAGTTGGGATTAGGGTTTGGGGTGTGATGGGATTAGTGTTGGTGTTAGAATTGAGGGGTTTCCACATCAGGGGTCTCCAAACGCAACATAGCGCCAACCATTGATTCCAGCCAATCTTGCATTCAAAAAGTCAAATGGTGCTCCCTCCCTTCCGAGCCCCGACGTACGCCCAAACAGTGGTTTACCCCCACATATGAGGTACCAGCATACTCAGGACAAACTGGGCAACAATTATTAGGGTCCAATTTCTCCTGTTACCCTTGCAAAAATAAAAAACTGCTTGCTAAAACATAATTTTAGAGGAATTAAAAATTATTTTTTATTTTCATGGCTCTGCGTTATAAACTTCTGTGACGCACTTGGGGGTTCTAAGTGCTCACTACACATCTAGATAAGTTCCTTGGGGGGTCTAGTTTCCAAAATGGGGTCACATGTGGGGGGTTTCTACTGTTTAGGCACATCAGGGGCTCTGCAAATGGAATCTGACGCCCGCAGACCACTCCATCAAAGTCTGCAATTCAAAACGTCACTACTTCCCTTCCGAGCCCCGACTTGTCCAAACAGTGGTTTACCCCCACATATGGGGTTCAGTGTACTCAGGACAAACTGGGCAACAAGTATTCGGGTCCAATTTCTCCTGTTACCCTTGTGAAAATAAAAAGTTGCTTGCTAAAACATCATTTTTGAGGAAAGAAAAATGATTTTTTATTTTCATGGCTCTGCGTTATAAACTTCTGTGAAGCACTTGGGGGTTCAAAGTGCCCACCACACATCTAGATTAGTTCCTTGGGAGGTCTAGTTTCCAAAATGTGGTCACTTCTGGGGGAGCTCCAATGTTTAGGCACACAGGGGCTCTCCAAACGCGACATGGTGTCCGCTAATGATTGGAGCTAATTTTCCATTCAAAAAGTCAAATGGCGCTCTTTCCCTTCCGAGCCCTGCCGTGCGCCCAAACAGTGGTTTACCCCCACATATGGGGTATTATCGTACTCAGGACAAACTGGACAACAACATTTGGGGTCCAATTTCTCCTGTTACCCTTGGGAAAATAAAAAATTCCGGTCTAAAAATCATTTTTGAGGAAAGAAAAATTATTTTTTATTTTCCCGGCTCTGCGTTATAAACTTCTGTGAAGCACCTGGGGGTTTAAAGTGCTCACTATGCTTCTAGATAAGTTCCTTGGGGGGTCTAGTTTCCAAAATGGGGTCACTTGTGGGGGAGCTCCAATGTTTAGGCACACAGGGGCTCGCCAAACGCGATATGGTGTCCGCTAAAGATTGGAGCCAATTTTTCATTCAAAAAGTCAAATGGCGCTCCTTCCCTTCTGAGCCCTGTCGTGCGCCCACACAGTGGTTTACCCCCACATATGAGGTATCAGTGTACTCAGGACAAATTGTACACCAATGTTTGTGGTCCAGTTTCTCCTTTTACCCTTGGGAAAATAAAAAAATTGTTGCTAAAAATCATTTTTGTGACTAAAAAGTTAAATGTTCATTTTTTCCTTCCATGTTGCTTCTGCTGCTGTGAAACAACTGAAGGGTTAATAAACTTCTTGAATGTGGTTTTGAGCACTTTGAGGGGTGCAGTTTTTAGAATGGTGTCACTTTAGGGTATTTTCAGCCATATATAACCCTCAAACTGACTTCAAATGTGAGGTGGTCCCTGAAAAAAATGGTTTTGTAAATTTTGTTGTAAAAATGAGAAATCACTGGTCAAATTTTAACCCTTATAACTTCCTAGGAAAAAAATGTTGTTCCCAAAATTGTGCTGATGTAAAGTAGACATGTGGGAAATGTTATTTATTAACTATTTTGTGTTACATAACTCTCTGGTTTAACAGAATAAAAATTCAAAATGTGAAAATTGCAAAATTTTCGTCAAATTTCCGTTTTTTTCACAAATAAACGCAGAAATTATCGACCTAAATTTACCACTAACATGAAGCCCAATATGTCACGAAAAAACAATCGCAGAACCGCTAGGATCCGTTGAAGCATTCCTGAGTTATTACCTCATAAAGGTACTCTGGTCAGAATTGCAAAAAACGGCCAGGTCATTAAGGTCAAAATAGGCTGGGTCATGAAGGGGTTAAAGCTGGGTTGAGATCCAATTCTGAGTGCCCTAGATGTTTATAGTCTCAGGCGGGTATATTACATATGCTCTGGCTTTGTCCCAGACTGTCGGCATACTGGGTTATAGTGCTAAATCGAATTGAAGTGATATATGGGTGTTCAATTCCTAGAGATCCTCTGGTTTGTGTACTTGGGTATATGGAGGAAATACCAGCTGACAATACGACTAAAATTGCAATTGCATGACTATTATTTATAGCGAGGAGGTTGAATACAAGGTACTGGATTAGGGAGGAACCTCCAACCAGATGAGATTTCATTACTCAAACAAACCATATTGTCCAGCTTGAGAAAAGTATATACACTAAGAGAAACAGGTTGGGATTTTTCCAGAAACTGTGGCAGCCATGGCTAGAGAGGAATAATTGATGTTATTTGTATGGACTACCAGACTGTATAATTTCTACAATTGTTTTTATTTCAGCTAATACAGACAGATTACTACACTCACTGGCCACTTTATTAGGTACACCTGTCCAACTTCTTGTTAACACTTAATTTCTAATCAGCCAATCACATGGCGGCAACTCAGTGCATTTAGGCATGTAGACATGGTCAAGACAATCTCCTGCAGTTCAAACCGAGCATCAGTATGGGGAAGAAAGGTGATTTGAGTGCCTTTGAACGTGGCATGGTTGTTGGTGCCAGAAGGGCTGGTCTGAGTATTTCAGAAACTGCTGATCTACTGGGATTTTCACGCACAACCATCTCTAGGGTTTACAGAGAATGGTCCGAAAAAGAAAAAAAATCCAGTGAGCGGCAGTTCTGTGGGCGGAAATGCCTTGTTGATGCCAGAGGTCAGAGGAGAATGGGCAGACTGGTTCGAGCTGATAGAAAGGCAACAGTGACTCAAATCGCCACCCGTTACAACCAAGGTAGGCCTAAGAGCATCTCTGAACGCACAGTGCGTCGAACTTTGAGGCAGATGGGCTACAGCAGCAGAAGACCACACCGGGTACCACTCCTTTCAGCTAAGAACAGGAAACTGAGGCTACAATTTGTACAAGCTCATCGAAATTTGACAGTAGAATATTGGAAAAACGTTGCTTGGTCTGATGAGTCTCGATTTCTGCTGCGACATTCGGATGGTAGGGTCAGAATTTGGCGTAAACAACATGAAAGCATGGATCCATCCTGCCTTGTATGGAGCATCTTTGGGATGTGCAGCCGACAAATCTGCGGCAACTGTGTGATGCCATCATGTCAATATGGACCAAAATCTCTGAGGAATGCTTCCAGCACCTTGTTGAATCTATGCCACGAAGAATTGAGGCAGTTCTGAAGGCAAAAGGGGGTCCAACCCGTTACTAGCATGGTGTACCTAATAAAGTGGCCGGTGAGTGTATATGCCTTGGACTTGGTCTCCGGGCGGGAGGGAGGAGGGAGGGGTACTTTTGTTAAATTTAAAAGAATATTGTCATGTGAGTGGTTTTTAACCTTGTTTGTTTAATAAAAATTTATCTGATTTAAAAAAAAAACAAAAAAAAAAAACACACTACTACTACTCACTTGGGTGCGGGATGTGGTATCACAGGAACTGTTTCTATTTAAAAGGCCAGCTGGATTATTTCACTGCACAGAAAGTGCATCACAGAAAAAAAAAAATACAGCCCTTGTCCGGCATAAAGTGGAACAAAGTGAAAAGTCCCTACAGTAGTGCATGTTCACCCGCTTGTGTTAGAGTCCAGCTGTTTAGTCCTTTCGCGAGGACACAGAATCCTGGAGGTCTGCACACCTCCACACATAAATAATGTGTGAGACAAACAGGCCCCAGTTTACAATGTGAACCACACCCAGGAGTGGAGATATGCTAAGAAGCCGCCCCACCCAACTCTCCAGCTGGTCACACTAAACTTGGTCCTATCATATAACCCCTCTGAGTACTAATCTGTACTAAAGCATTACTCCAGGTATACATCACAGAGGACAACCACCTCTGTGATACATATCTCCCATCCAATATGTGTCCAGCAGATACCTCCCACTCTGCCTAAAGATGAGGGACTGGGCATCTAGAGAGTTATCGGCTTTAGCATAACTTCCGGGTTCTATGTTCCACATGGAAACGGAAATCCTGCAGGGCTAGACACCAGTAGGTTAGAATTTTTACCATTTTTCTACCTCATCCATTTGAGTCGGGCATGGTCTGACACTAATTAAAAATTTCACCCCAACAGATCGTATCGCAATGTGTCCTCAGCCCACTTTATCGCCAAGTATTCCTTTCTATGAAGGAATAAATTTTGTCACATGCCAACAGTTTACTGTTAAATACATCAGATAGGGATTGCATACATCAGTTAGGACTGCTTTATATGGGTATACCTTAACGTTTGGTGGAGCAGCTCAGTATACATTTTTTGCAAAAAACGTATCAACCAAATACCCTGTTCTTACATCTTTTTACTAGCACTTGCTGATTACTGTGATTTTTTTGCAACAGAGTTATTGGTTTTACTGTGCTCTTTTGTGTTTTAAAGTTTCTTGGTGGTGTGTGAACATGTTCCTACAGACTTGTTCACTGTGCAAGGAGCCCATGTGTTTCTGTTTCCACAACAGTTTACTAGGTAGAGAACAGGTTGCTCCTCTCCGTGTTACTCCTGAGAAAGGGCAGCTCCTAATCAGACTTCTGAGGTATCTATCTGGAGTACAAATTCCTTCTTAAAGTTGGGGACTACCAGGACCTTTGGCGGTCTCTATGACCACTCTGGCCACTGGATAGTCTTCATCTCCGTGAATGCAAAAGACCTCCATCTTCCTCCCAGGAATCAGTTGGAGAGGGAGTGTTAGCCTCACAAGGGTCACCAAACTACTGTATATACTCGAGTATAAGCCGACCCGAGTACAAGCTGAGGCACCTATTTTTGCCATGGAAAATTGGGTAAGATTATTGTCCCAATCCTCTCTGTCCTGCTATGCGTGGCTCTCCCTATCCTGATATGCGTGGTTCCCCTCGTCCTGTCCTGGTATATGGCTCCCCTCATCCTGTCCTGGTATGTGTGGCTCCCCCTGTTGTATGCATGGCTCCCTGTCCCGCATGGCTCAGCTCCCCCCGTCACCTAGTTGTATGTATGGCTCACATTGCCCCCCCTCCCCATAATACTCACCCTCTTCGAGCCGGCATCTCTGTCCCTGCAACTCCGTTGCCCCGGCACCAGTGGCTCTCCTCTCCTCAGTGGTCACGTGGTACCGCTCATTAAGGTAATCAATATGTGCTCCATGCCTATGGAAGTGGAGATGCATCCATATTCATTACCTTAATGAGCGGTACCATGTGACCGTTCAGCACAGGAGAGGAGAGCTGCTGGCACCGGGACAACGGAGATGCAGCGACGGAGGGCGAGTATGATGTCTTGTTAGGGAGTGTATGAACCAGTCCATTACAACTCACTCTACCATCTGTGCTAGGGTAGAGGACTCCGTCTGCAACCATTGGTGCAGTAGACCAACCATTTAGGAAAGAGGGGGTTTGTGCCGGTGATATGCCCAACGGTGTACCCAAAGTTCCCTGACAGTCATTGTCACCCTCTCCGTTTTCTATTTTGCATATTCTTTGGCATCCTGTAATTCTAAATCATAGTAGGCCTTTTGTGGCTCCCCCATGAAGTATGGCTCAAGGACCTCGGCCCACTGATCTGGCAGGAGTTCCTCCCTATCGGCGATCCTTTAAAAAATGGTTAAAAAAGGCCTCAATGTCGTCACTCGGGGTCATTTACTGCAAGGCTCTCCTCACTGCCTTCCGGACAAAGAAATCAGCAGCTGACCTTGGAGTCAGAGCTTCTGCCTTGCCACGAATTGCATCTGAGTAGTTAAAAATGCTGCTGCTAGAACTGTTGCATAACAGCTTATTTGTCGGCTGTTGCGCAAGCTGTTGTTGCTGCTGTTATTGCTGGGCTTGCACCCGGAGTTTAATCGGGTCCTCCATGCTGTCAAACATTGCTTCCTGGTTTATAGCCGCTTTCATCCAAGACATGCAGTACTTCTGTAGCAGTCACATCTGTTCCCAGGAACGCTGCCCACAATTCAACATCAAATGTAACAATGCTACTCATTTGAGAGCAGGATGAGTGATCACAAGGACTGTTTCTATTTAAAAGTCCGGCTGGTTTATTTCACTCCACATAATCCACATGGCAAGAAAACTTAAAATACATGCCTTAACCGTCACAAAGTGTAAGTAAAAAGTCCATACAATAGTGTGGCTTTGACAGCTATTTAGTTAGTGTCCAGCTGTTCAGTCCTTTAATCGAGAACACACAATTCTGTAGGTCTGCTTACCTCCACACACAGACCATGTGTGAGACAAACAGGACCCCATCTTACAATGAGAACCAGACCCAGGGGTTGTCATGTGGTGAGCAAACGTCTAGCCCAACTCTTCAGCTGCTGACACTAAAACTGGCTCTGTCATGGCCGATTAAACCCTCCTTAGTACTATTATCAACCTATAAATATGATGCACAACTATATGTATATTAATTTAAAATTTTATTACGTCAAATCATTAAAGCATGACAAGGCCGATGTGAGGAAAAAAAACACTCAACAGGATGAAAACATCAGGAGGTACGGCTGTATAAAACATAAATATTTTAGAACAAATGGTATATAAATGTGAGATCCACACAAAAGTCAGTATAGGTGAAAAGTAAATAATCAGGTGCAGATAATGCAATAATAAATCATTCATTCATCATGAACTGGCTGTAAAGTGGTACACATACATGTTAGAGACTCCCATGTTCACATGGAACATGCGACCTATTGGATGTACAGTATATATATATATATATATATATATATATATATATATATATAATGAAAAATTATATACATTTTACTATGGTGAATACAGATACTTGCCGAGCTGGCGTCTTTAATGATACCATTTTGGAACAGATATCTCTTTTGATCGCCTGTTATTGCAATTTAATACAATGTGGCCGCGACCAACAAAAAAGTAATTTGGGCGTTTTGACTTTTCTTCTTGCTACGTCGTTTAGTGATCAGGTTAACCCGTTTTTTGTTGTTTTTTTTTTTAATTGATGGATCGGGTGATTCTGAACGCGGTGATACCACTTATGTGTAGGTTTGATTTTATTTTTGCTTTATTTTGAATGGGGCGAAAGGGGGGTTATTTTAACTTTTATATTTTTTTATATTTTAAAAACCTTTTTTTTTTTTTTTACTTTTTGGCATGCTTCAATAGTCTCCACAGGAGACTAGAAGCTGCCAAAACCTGATCGGCTCTGCTACATAGAGGCGATGTTCGGTTTGTCTCTATATAGCAGATTTACTCACTTGCTATGGGCGCCGACCACTGGGTGGCGCTCACAGCAAGCCGGCACTGACAACTATAGAGGTCTCCAGGAGACCTCAGGTTGTCAGACCAACACACCGGTTATCACGTGACAGGGGGTCACTGATGTGCGATTTTTCACATTGTAAATTACATTGATTAGCCCATATATGAGGGAACCGCAAATTTTACACCAATTTTAAAACTGCATACATCATAGTCTGCATTAAGGAAGTCTTTTAACCCTTCACTTCACATCCATTAATGGAAGTAAAATGGAAAACTATGGGCCTGATCGATCATTAGCAACTTATTGATGTCACTTTTCACTGTTTGTGGTATTCGCTGAACATTTCTGCTCAAAACTCCTCAGAATGGCACAAGCAAGTCAAGAAGTTGGAGTAAAATAGTTTAGAACATTGGGATATAAAAATAAAAATTAAAGTTTTTTTTACATCAATATGTTATTTTAGTCACAATTTTTTCATTTTCACAAGAGCAGCAGGAGATATTGGAGACCACAATTTCCCCAGGAGACAATACCCAATATGTGGCCAGAAACTATTGTTTGTGTACAGTATGGTTTGGTAGGGAGCAATCACTGTTTGGTTTTTGAAGTGCAAATTTGGCTGAAATAATGAGCAGATGCCAGGACAGGAGAAACCGCCAAAGTGACCCAATTCCAGAAACAACATTCCTCTAGTAATTCATCTCAGGGTGTGAGGGGTATTTTGAACCCACAATTGCTTCATAAACATTTTACAACTCTGGGATGTGGAAATTAAAAATTATGTTTTTTCCCACTAAAATGTTGTTTAAAGCCCAAATTTTTCAATTTCACAACTAGTAAAAATGGACCCCACAATTTGTAAAGGAATTTCTTCCAAAACCTGGAGGTCAGAAGCTGCTGCACATGGCCGGGTTCGGATGGGAAGATTCATTATTTTGCTTTTAGAGCAGTAATCTGTCAGTCCGAGATTGTGGTGTCCAACTGCAGAGCCCCCGAGGTGTGTGACCAGCAGAAGACCCCAAAGGTGACCCCATTTCTGACACTATACCCGTCAATAATCATCTAAGATAGTAATGGACATTTTTATCCCACAGATATTTTACAGATTTCTTTACATTTGGCTGTGAGAGAATGATATATTCCATCTGTTACAGTGCAAGCAGGTTTGGGGGATGCAGTGACAGACAGAAGGCAGAGCAAGGGTTAACCAAATGTAACAATTTAAAATAAATTCACTCCTTGCTGGGAGGTAAATGGTTAAAGTATAGTTATTAAGAATAATGAGGGTAAAAATAGCAGTCCAGTCAAGAAACTTATCGTGTCCTTTGGGCTTCTCCTCAGTAGGTGATCCCAAAAGGGTTGTAGCAAAGGCAGCGTCCCGGAAGATGGTCTGTCTTCTGGCGGCAGTGGTCTGTCTCCAATACCTTCCGCTGAGCCCCTAGTCCATAAACACGTGCGGCCGAAGCAAACAAGGCCACGGCACTTCCAGTGCCATCCGGGAATGGGCGTAAAGTCACTGGCAGGGAAGGCTGCACGATTCTGTCCAGCGGTCAGCCTTCTCTCCTCTGCTCACGCGCTCAAGTCACTGAGCGCACAATATCTCTCTCCTCAGCAGGAGAGAGCAGTTGGTCACCAACTAAGGCTACTTTCACACTAGCGTCATTTTGAATACGTCGCAATGAGTCGTTTAGAAGAAAAAATGCATCCTGCAAGTTGTCTGCAGGATGCATTTTTTCCCCATAGACTTACATTAGCGACGCATTGCGACATACTGCCACACGTCGCAACCGTCGTGCGACGGATGCGTCCTGTTTTGGCCACCGTCGGCACAAAAAAAAGTTACATGTAACTTTTTTTTGTGCGTCGTGTCCGCCATTTCTGACCGTGCATGCGCGGCTGAAACTCCACCCCCTCCTCCCCGGTCATTACAATGGGGAAGCGGATGCGTTGAAAAACTGCATCCGCTGCCCCCGTTGTGCTACCTAACACACTGTCCGTCGGGCCGACTGTTTGTGACGGCCCGTACCGACGGACTAGTGTGAAAGTAGCCTTACGCAGCCTTTCACAGCGCCGGTACTCAGGAGACAAGCATGCTGCTGCTAGTTCACGCCAATCTGCTGGCTGCAAAGCACGCTTTTCCTTTTATCTTGCCCCTCCTACCTGGGTCATGAGGTTGGTCCTGCTCCTCATTCTTTCCCCCAGGCAACAAGGGAGTAAGCCTCAATAGTTCCAGAACCGGTTAAAGGTAAGGTACCGTGTTTGTAGATCATTCATTAATCAATGTAATGTAGCATAACATGCTGTTATAACCAAGATTTGAATGCATGTAAAACAGATTTTGTGTGTTATACCAGTAGAAAGAAGGAACTGGGGGCTGACATCTTGTGTTCACTGCAGTAGCACGACACTAGCAGTGTCATTTTACGACACCCCATGGACATAGGAGATAATAGACCGCCGAGGACCCTATCTATAACATTGCAGCCACATCAGCAGTGAGCTGGGCACGCCTCTGTGGGCTGTACAACTCACTGCTGTAGGTGTGACTAGCCGACATTTTACTATAGCCCAGTGCTATCTGCCCAGCTACACTTGCTCTCTATCGCTGCAGGACAGAAGCGCTGACTGGAGCCAGGAGAGTGGGGAGTGAGGACTGGAGTGCGGGTGATTTACCTCCCTGCTCCTCTGTCCTGTCCTCCAGGCACTGCACGTTCTGAGCAGACATCCTCTGCTCTCACACGCTGCCCTGGGTGCTTCTCCAGTTCTCCTGCTCTGTCTCCGCCTCCTCACACACATTCCCGGAGATCTCCGTAAGCTGCACTCTCCCCGTGTGTCGCTCTCCCTCTCTGTGCGGCGTGGGGGGGTCTCTATGCGTGTGTGCAAGCATCGTCCGATGGGACTACAAGTCCCATCAGACGATGCCTGCTACACTGACAGTGACTGACACATTAGCCAATGATGGGACAGTAATAGTCCCATCATCCGGCTAATATGTTGAATAAAAAAAAAAAAAAAAACACTACATACATACAGTGGGGCAAAAAAAGTATTTAGTCAGTCAGCAATAGTGCAAGTTCCACCACTTAAAAAGATGAGAGGCGTCTGTAATTTACATCATAGGTAGACCTCAACTATGGGAGACAAACTGAGAAAAAAAAAATCCAGAAAATCACATTGTCTGTTTTTTTATCATTTGATTTGCATTTTATGGTGGAAAATAAGTATTTGATCAGAAACAAACAATCAAGATTTCTGGCTCTCACAGACCTGTAACTTCTTCTTTAAGAGTCTCCTCTTTCCTCCCCTCATTACCTGTAGTAATGGCACCTGTTTAAACTTGTTATCAGTATAAAAAGACACCTGTGCACACCCTCAAACAGTCTGACTCCAAACTCCACTATGGTGAAGACCAAAGAGCTGTCAAAGGACACCAGAAACAAAATTGTAGCCCTGCACCAGGCTGGGAAGACTGAATCTGCAATAGCCAACCAGCTTAGAGGGAAGAAATCAACAGTGGGAGCAATAATTAGAAAATGGAAGACATACAAGACCACTGATAATCTCCCTCGATCTGGGGCTCCACGCAAAATCCCACCCCGTGGGGTCAGAATGATCACAAGAACGGTGAGCAAAAATCCCAGAACCATGCGGGGGGACCTAGTGAATGAACTGCAGAGAGCAGTAACACACTACGCCACCATGGACTCAGATCCTGCAGTGCCAGACGTGTCCCACTGCTTAAGCCAGTACATGTCCGGGCCCGTCTGAAGTTTGCTAGAGAGCATTTGGATGATCCAGAGGAGTTTTGGGAGAATGTCCTATGGTCTGATGAAACCAAACTGGAACTGTTTGGTAGAAACACAACTTGTCGTGTTTGGAGGAAAAAGAATACTGAGTTGCATCCATCAAACACCATACCTACTGTAAAGCATGGTGGTGGAAACATCATGCTTTGGGGCTGTTTCTCTGCAAAGGGGCCAGGACGACTGATCCGGTACATGAAAGAATGAATGGGGCCATGTATCGTGAGATTTTGAGTGCAAACCTCCTTCCATCAGCAAGGGCATTGAAGATGAAACGTGGCTGGGTCTTTCAACATGACAATGATCCAAAGCACACCGCCAGGGCAACGAAGGAGTGGCTTCGTAAGAAGCATTTCAAGGTCCTGGAGTGGCCTAGCCAGTCTCCAGATCTCAACCCTATAGAAAACCTTTGGAGGGAATTGAAAGTCCGTGTTGCCAAGCGAAAAGCCAAAAACATCACTGCTCTAGAGGAGATCTGCATGGAGGAATGGGCCAACATACCAACAACAGTGTGTGGCAACCTTGTGAAGACTTACAGAAAACTTTGACCTCTGTCATTGCCAACAAAGGATTTATTACAAAGTATTGAGATGAAATTTTGTTTCTGACCAAATACTTATTTTCCACCATAAAATGCAAATAAAATGATAAAAAAACAGACAATGTGATTTTCTGGATTTTTTTTCCTCAGTTTGTCTCCCATAGTTGAGGTCTACCTATGATGTAAATTACAGACGCCTCTCATCTTTTTAAGTGGTGGAACTTGCACTATTGCTGACAGAATAAATACTTTTTTGCCCCACTGTACATGCTACATACATACATACATACATGCTACATACATACATACATGCTACATACATACATGCTACATACATACATGCTACATATATACATACATACATGCTACATACATACATACATGCTACATACATACATGCTACATACATACATACATACATGCTACATACATACATGCTACATACATGCTACATACATGCTACATACATGCTACATACATACATGCTACATACATACATGCTACATACATACATGCTACATACATACTCCATACAGTACATTCATACATTACATACAATACATACATATAGACATACAGTACGTTAAACATAGATTACATACTCACCATTACTTGTCATTTTGATCCCCGAAGCCAGTGTCATCTGTAAAAAATATGAAAAAAACAAACAACCAATATACTACCTGTCCGCAGAAATCCACGAGTGTCCCACGACGATCTCCCATGGAGAGCAGCAGCATCAGATAATGCGACTGCTCTCCAGGGGCTCCAGGAACACAATGACGGCAGGAAGGTATCCTACCACCACTGTATTCCTCCGCCGCTGTAAAAAAAAAGTCCCTAGTCTCACTTTATGCCATTGCTGTATGATAAATTTTCCCAGGCAGCAATTGTCATAAAGTGAGACTTTGAACTCAGGTAACCTCAGTGATGCACTGCAGGAGCCCATGTCTCCTGTCAGTGTGTCACTGAGGGTCCTATAGAGCAGAGACATCACCCGATGTCACTGTTCTATAGGGGAGATTGTCGTAGGACACTCGTTATTAATTGGACTACGGCGGACAGGTAGTATACAGTTTATTATTTTACGTTTTTTGCAGGCGCTGAAGTATGGTAAGTATGGTGAAATGAAGAATATTAAAATACTTTTTCCTAATGTGTGCGTGTTTTATTAACCCTTTTCTTACTATTGGATTAATAACGGATAGGCGTCTTATTGACGCCTCTCCATTATTAACCTGGCTTAATGTCACCTTACAATAGCAAGGTGACATTAACCCCTTATTACCCCATATCCCACCGCTACACGGGAGTGGGAAGAGAGGGGCTAAGTGCCGGAATTCCGGGGCGGCTGCGGACTGGTATTTGTAGCCGGGGGGGGGGGGCAATATCCATGGCCCCTCTCTAGGCTATGAATATCAGCCCGCTGCTGTCTGCGTAGCCTTTCTGGCTATAAAATATAGGGGGACCCCACGTAATTTTTTTTTTGCGGTCCCCCTATATTAATAGCCAGTAAAGGCTACGCAGACAGCTGCGGGCTGATATTCATAGCAGGCTACAGATATTGGCCCCCGGCCGTCGGCTTTCCCCCTCTGGCGCAGAAAATTGCACGGGAGCCCACGCCGGTTTTTTCTTTTTTTTTTTTTAATTCAACGCTCATAAAGGCCTCTTTCACACTTGCGTCGGTACGGGTCCGTCGCTATGCGTCGGGCCTACGTACCGACGCACGTTGTGAAATTTGTGCCCGACGTGGGCAGCGGATGCAGTTTTTCAACACATCCGCTGCCCATTCTGAAGCCTGGAAGGAGGGGGCGGAGTTTTGGCAGCGCATGCTGTTTTTTTTCCGCCGGATCTGTTTTTTTCCCACCGGATCCAATTTTCCACCAGATCCGTTTTTTTCCCGCCGGATCCGTTTTTTGTCGCCGGATCCGTTTTTTTGTCGCCGGATCCATTTTTTTTTACGCCGGATCCGTTTTTTTGTCGCCGGATCCATTTTTTTTTTCGTCAGATCTGTTTTTTTCCGCCGGATCAGTTTTTTCCCGCCGGATCCGTTTTTTGTTATCTGATGCTGCTGCTCTCCACGGGAGATCGTCGTGGGACACTCGTGGATTTCTGCGGACAGGTAGTATATTGGTTGTTTGTTTTTTTCATATTTTTTACAGATGACACTGGCTTCGGGGAACAAAGTGACAAGTAACGGTGAGTATATACTCTGTTATATGTACTGTATGTCATGTATGTAATGTATGAATGTACTGTATGTATGTATGTAGTATGTATGTATGTAGTATGTATGTATGTAGTATGTATGTAGCATTTTTTTTTTATATTCAACACATTAGCCGGATGATGGGACTACTACTGTCCCATCATTGGCTAATGTGTCAATCACTGTCAGTGTAGCAGGCATCGTCCGATTGGACTTGCAGGCCCATCGGACAATGCCTGCACAGACACAAAGACCCCCGGCAGGCCGTACAGACCCCGGAGACGCTGTACAGACCCCTCGGAGAGGCTGTACAGAGCCCCCGGCAGGCCGTACAGACCACCCACGGTCCCGCACAGAGCCCGGAGAGGCCGCACAGACAGCCACGACCAATCAACGACCGGCACAGTCCGGCAGAAAAATGGCCGCTCCTTCCTCCCCACAGTCAGTGCTTGCTTCATACTCCCCTCCAGTCAGCGCTCACGCAGGGTTAATGCCGGCGGTAACGGACCGCGTTAT
The DNA here is from genome assembly GCF_051348905.1 of Ranitomeya variabilis. NCBI lineage: Eukaryota > Metazoa > Chordata > Amphibia > Anura > Dendrobatidae > Ranitomeya > Ranitomeya variabilis. The sequence goes on along the minus strand of NC_135235.1, from coordinate 665,872,197 downwards.
GCCGTGTTTAACGCACTCCGTAACCGCTGCTATTAACCCTGTGTCCCCAACTTTTTACTACTGATGCTGCCTATGCGACATCAATAGTAAAAAAAACTAGGAGTTAGACATACCGGTAACGGTATTTCCAGGAGTCCATCATGACAGCACCACAAGGAGGTTGCTCTTCATATCCTTGATAGGGACAGGAACACAGAAGAGGTTAAATAGCCCCTCCCCACCTCCACCCTTCAGTGATTTTACAAAGTACCACACCAGGATGGATACAACGCAATTTTATTGAACTTCCTCTCTATACATGTTTATATCACACATTAGAGTTCAAGGGAGGGTAAATAATGGGTGCTGTCATGATGGACTCCTGGAAATACCGTTACCGGTATGTCTAACTCCTAGTTTCCAGGTCGTCCCTCATGACAGCACCACAAGGAGAAATACCAAATAACTCCCACTTAGGGCGGGATTACAGCTTGAAGGACCTTCCTTCCAAAGCCGGTCTGTTGTTTTAACAGAACGTCTAGTTTGTAATGTCTACAAAAGGTATTTGGACTAGACCAAGTTGCCGCTCGGCAAATTTGGTCCATGGATGCACCCGCACTCTCTGCCCATGAAGCAGACATTGCTCTCAGAGAGAGGGGTTTTAGATGTTCTGGAGGGGATTCACTGGCTGAAGTATATGCAGCGCAAATAGTAGATTTAATCCATCTAGCTAAAGTCGCTTTTGAGGCTTTTTTGCCTCTATTTTTCCCCGACATCTGTATAAAGAGATTTGGATCAATTCTCCAGCCGTCTGTAAGCTTCAAATACTGCAATACTGTTCTCTTAACATCCAGGGAATGGAGAGAACGTTCTTTTTCATTGTTAAAGTTCTGACAGAACGTAGGCAAAATTATTTCCTGGTTTCTGTGAAAGTCCGTCACAACTTTTGGAAGAAATGAAGGATCCAACCTTAGAATGATGCAGTCTTCCTGTATCTTTAACCCCTTAGTGACAGAGCCAATTTTTACAATTCTGACCAGTGTCACTTTAAGAGGTTATAACTCTGGAACGCTTTATCGGATCCCGCTGATTCTGAGACTTTTTTCGTGACATGTTGTACTTCAAGTTAGTGGTAACATTTCTTCGATATTACTTGCGATTATTTATGAAAAAAATGGAAATATGGCGAAAATTTTTTAAATTTTGCAATTTTCAAACTTTGTATTTTTATGCCCTTAAATCAGAGAGATATGTCACAAAAAATAGTTAATAAATAACATTTCTCACATGTCTACTTTACATCAGCACAATTTTGGAAACAATTTTTTTTTTGTTAGGGAGTTATAAGGGTTAAAAGTTGACCAGCAATTTCTCATTTTTACAACACCATGTTTTTTTTAGGGACCACATCACCTTTGAAGTCATTTTGAGGGGTCTATATGATAGAAAATAACCAAGTGTGACACCATTCTAAAAACTGCACCCCTCAAGCTGCTCAAAACCACATTCAAGAAGTTTATTAACCCTTTACGTACTTCACAGGAACTAAAACAATGTGGAAGAAAAAAATGAACATTTAACTTTTTTTTGCAAACATTTTACTTCAGAACCATTTTTTTAAATTTTCACAAGTGTAAAAACAGAAATTTAACCACAAATTTTGTTGTGCAATTTGTCCTGAGTACGCCGATACCCCATATGTGGAGGTAAACCACTGTTTGGGCGCACCGCAGAGCTTGGAAGTGAAGGAGCACCGTTTGACTTTTTCAATGCAGAATTGGCTGGAATTGAGATCTGACGCCATGTCGCGTTTGGAGAGCCCCTAATGTGCCTAAACAGTGGAAACCCCCCACAAGTGACACCATTTTGGAAACTAGACCCCTTAAGGAACTTATCTAGATGTGTGGTGAGCACTTTGAACCCCCAAGTGCTTCACAGAAGTTTATAACGTAGAGCCGTGAAAATAAAAAATCGCATTTGTTTTCACAAAAATGATTTTTTCGCCCACAAATTCTTATTTTCACAAGGGTAACAGGAGAAATTAGACCACAAAAGTTGTTGTGCAATTTCTCCTGAGTACGTCGATACCCCATATGTGGAGGTAAACCACTGTTTGGGCGCACCGCAGAGCTTGGAAGTGAAGGAGCACCGTTTGACTTTTTCAATACAGAATTGGCTGGAATTGAGATCGGATGCCATGTCGCGTTTGGAGAGCCCCTGATGTGCCTAAACAGTGGAAACCCCCCACAAGTGATACCATTTTGGAAACTAGACCCCTTAAGGAACTTATCTAGATGTGTGGTGAGCACTTTGAACCCCCAAGTGCTTCACAGAAGTTTATAACGTAGAGCCGTGAAAATAAAAAATCTCATTTTTTCTACAAAAATGATCTTTTTGCCCCCAAATTTTTATTTTCACAAGGGTAACAGGAGAAATTAGACCACAAAAGTTGTTGTGAAATTTCTCCTGAGTACGTCGATACCCCATATGTGGGGGTAAACCACTGTTTGGGCGCACCGCAGAGCTTGGAAGAGAAGGAGTGTCGTTTTACTTTTTCAATGTAGAATTGGCTGGAATTGAGATCGGACGCCATGTCACGTTTGGAGAGCCGCTGATGTGCCTAAACAGTGGAGACCCCCACAAATGACACCATTTTGGAAACTAGACCCCTTAAGGAACTTATCTAGATGTGTGGTGAGCACTTTAAACCCCCAGGTGCTTCACAGAAGTTTATAACGTAGAGCCGTGAAAATAAAAAAAATCGCATTTTTTCTACAAAAATGATCTTTTTGCCTCCAAATTTTTATTTTACCAAGGGTAACAGGAGAAAATGGACCCCAGAAGTTGTTGTACAATTTGTCTTGAGTACGCCGACACCCCATATGTGGGGGTAAACCACTGTTTGGGCGCATGGCTGAGCTCGGAAGCAAAGGAGCGCCATTTGACTTTTCAATGCAAAATTGACTGGAATTGAGATCGGACGCCATGTCGCGTTTGGAGAGCCCCTGATGTGCCTAAACAGTAGAAACCCCCCAAAAGTGACCCCATTTTGGAAACTAGACCCCCCCATGGAACTTATCTAGATGTGTAGTGAGAACTTTGAATGCCAAAGTGCATCACAGAAGTTTATAATGCAGAGTCGTGAAAATAAAAAATATATATTTTTTAACAATAAAGATTTTTTAGCCCCCAAGTTTTTATTTTCACAAGGGTAACAAGAGAAATTGGACCCCAAAAGTTGTTGTCCAATTTGTCCTGAGTATGCTGGTGCCCCATATGTGGGGGTAAACCACTGTTTGGGCGCACGGCAGAGCTCGGAAGGGAAGGAGCGCCATTTTGGAATGCAGACTTTGATAGAATTGTCTGCGGGCGTTATGTTGCGCTTGCAGACCCCTAATGTACCTAAACAGTAGAAACCCCCAACAAGTGACCCCATTTTGGAAAATAGACCCCCCAAGGAACTTATCTAGATATGTGGTGAGAACTTTGAATGCCCAAGTGCTTCACAGAAGTTTATAATGCAGAGTAGTGAAAATAGAAAATATTTTTTTTTTCCACAAAAAAGATTTTTTAGCCCCCAAGTTTTTATTTTCACAAGGGTAACAAGAGAAATTGGATGCCAATATTTGTTCTCCAATTTGTCCTGAGTATTCTGGTACCCCAAATGTGGGGGTAAACCACTGTTTGGGCGCACGGCAGAGCTCAGAAGGGAGGGAGCACCATTTGACTTTTTTAGCGCAAAATTGGCTGTCGTGTTTGGAGACCCCCTGATGTACCTAAACAGTGGAAACCCCCAAATTATAACTCCAACCCTAACTCCAACACACCCCTAACCCTAATCTCAACCCGATCCATAATCCTAATCACAACCCTAACGATAATCACAACCCTAACCCCAAAACAGCACTAATCTCAACCCTAACCATAACCCTAATCAAAACCCTAAATCCAACACACCCCTGACCCTAATCCCAACACTAACCCTAATACGCATGCGCGGTCGGAAATGGCGGACACGTCGCACAAAAAAGTTACATGTAGCTTTTTTTGTGCCGATGGTCCGCCAAAGCACGACGCATCCGTCGCACGACGGATGCGACGTGTGGCAATCCGTCGCTAATGCAAGCCAATGGAGAAAAAACGCATCCTGCAAGCACTTTTGCAGGATGCGTTTTTTCTCCAACTACGCATTGCGACGGAAGCCAAAAAACGCTAGTGTGAAAGTAGCCTAACCCTAACCCTAAATTTAGCCCCAACCCTAACCCTAGCCCTAACCCTAAATTTAGCCCCAACCCTAACCCTAAATTTAGCCCCAACCCTAACCCTAATTTTAGCCCCAACTCGTCTTCTCCTGCCGGCCGGCAGATGGCAGCAGATGGCGGGCGCACTGCGCATGCGCCCGCCATGAGGAAAAAGCCGGCTGGCAGGAGAAGACAGAAGAGGACCCAGGGACACCGGGTGAGTATGTTAGGGTCCCCGAATCCCCCTATTTCTCTGTCCTCTGATGTGCGATCACATCAGAGGACAGAGAATTACAGATCGCTTTTTTTTTTCTTTTTTTTTTTTGCGGTCGCCGGTAAACTGTTAATTACTGGCGATCGCAAAACAGGGGTCGGTGCAAACCGACCCCGATCATGTTCTTTGGGGTCTCGGCTACCCCCGGCAGCCGAGACCCCAAAGATCTTCCGGGTGCCGGGCGGCGGGCGCACTGCGCGTGCACCCGCCATTTTTCCCCGGAAAAAAGATGGCGGCGCCCATCGGGAGCCACGAGGAGCACCGGGGGAGATAGGTGAGTATTGGGGGGCTATTGGGGGCCATCGGGGACCCTATTTCTCTGTCCTCCGATGTGTGATCACATCGGAGGACAGAGAAATTAAAAGGCAAATCGCGTTTTTTTTTTTGTTGCGACCGCCGGTAAACGGTTAATTACCGGCGATCGCAACTCGGGGGTCGGTAAAACCCCCCCGAATCATGTTCTCTGGGGTCTCGGCTACCCTCGGCAACCGAGACCCCAGAGAAAATCCGACTCTGGGGGGGGCGCTATTCACTTTTTCCAGTGGTGGTTTAAGTACCCTTAGTGGCCGCCGTTAAAAGGCGTATCGGCGGTCGTTAAGGGGTTAAATATGGATCTGTTATGGACAAGGCTTGAATTTCGCCTATTCGCCTTGCTGTCGTTATTGCGACCAGAAAGACAGTCTTGAATGTTACGGATTTTAGGTCTGACTGATCAAGCGGCTCGTAAGGAGCCTTCCGTAATTCATTAAGTACCAATGTGAGGTTCCATGAGGGTACTGAACTTCTTATTGTCGGTCTGATACGTTGCGTAGCTTTGATGTATATCATTATCCAGGGATGGTTTGCTAATGGATAGTCATAAAAGGCACTTAACGCTGAGATTTGTACTTTTAGCGTACTAGGCCTCAAGTCCATATCAAAGCCTGTTTGGAGGAAATTTAAGATTTGAGAGATATCTGGTTCTTGTATAACAGATATTGAAGTATTAGTATGAGTACAAAATTTCTTCCAAATTTTTTGGTATATAGCCGAGGTTACCGGCTTTCTACTTTTCTTCATGGTTGAGATAACCGAGTCTGACAGTCCTTTCGATCTCAAGATTTCCCTCTCAAGATCCATGCTGGGAGTTGTAGCATCTTTAGATTTTGATGGACCAGCGGTCCCTGCGTCAGAAGATCCCGCCTCAGTGGTAGTAGCACTGGGTCTTCTACCGCCATCCACTTCAGCAGAGGAAACCAGCTCCTCTTGGGCCAATATGGCACTATTAGGATCACTACCGCTGGACTTTCCTGAATTTTTCTCAGAACTCTGGGAATTAGAGCTAGGGGAGGGAACGTGTATGCAAGTTCCATGTCCCAATGTTGAGCCAAGGCATCTATGCCCGTTGGATTGTCTCCTGGATTTAATGAGAAAAATTCTTCTGTTTTCGTATTGTCCTTTGTGGCAAATAAATCTACCTGCGGAGTGCCCCATTGTTGGATTAGCTGAGCAAAGACTTCTCCGTTTAGAGACCACTCTGTCGGTTGCAATTTCTCTCTGCTGAGAAAATCCGCTATTTGGTTTTGTGAGCCTTTTAGATGAACTGCTGTGATGGACTTCACAGTTTCCTCTGCCCAGGAGAATATTGTCTCTGCTAGCGCCTGAAGTGGATGGTGCCTCGGTCCTCCCTGATGTAGGAGAAAGGCTACCGTGGTCGAGTTGTCTGAGAAGACTCGGATATGGTGTCCCTGCACTTCGTGTTGGCACCCCTTTAGTGCTTCCCAGACCGCTCTGAGTTCCCTGTAATTGGAGGAACTGTCGCGTACCGATGGTGGCCATGTCCCCTGAAGGTATCGTCCTTCTATGTGGGCTCCCCAGCCCTTTGAGCTTGCATCGGTCGTTATGTTTATGCATGGAGATATATTCCATGGTTTTCCTCTTTTGAGGTTTTTTATATCGATCCACCATGAGAGGGACTGTTTTACTTCGCTGGATAACCGCATCCTGTTGTCTAAGGAGTCTTCCTTTCCATTCCATACCGAAAGAATTTCTTTTTGGAGCGTTCTGGAGCGAAACTGACTCCACTGTACGCTGGGAATGCACGAGGTCATCAGTCCTAAGATCCTCATGGCTTTCCTGATGGAAATGTATTTCCGTTTTTTTATCGTTTGAAATTCTTTTTTGATTGACCGTTGTTTTTGGTCTGGTAGGAAGGAGCATTCCAGCTCGGAATTTAGGAGTACACCCAGAAATATTTTTTGTGTTTCTGGTTCGAGACTCGACTTTTTTAAATTTATTACCCACCCCAGATGTTTCAGGAGTGACATGGTAACTCTTAAGGATTCTTCCATCTGTTGGGATGAATTTGCTACCAGCAACAGATCGTCCAGGTAGGGTGTAATGAGAATTTCTTTCTCCCTCAAGTGGGCCATGATCTCTGTCATGAGCTTTGTGAATATTCTTGGGGCAGAGGAGAGACCGAAAGGTAGACATTGATACTGGAAATGCAGAATCCCCTTGTGACTTCTTATTGCAAATCTGAGGAATTTTTGATGTGATGGGTGGATGGGAACATGATAGTACGCACCTGCGTCTGTCCCTGATAGGGACAGGAAAAACACTGAAGGGTGGAGGTGGGGAGGGGCTATTTAACCTCTTCTGTGTTCCTGTCCCTATCAAGGATATGAAGAGCAACCTCCTTGTGGTGCTGTCATGAGGGACGACCTGGAATGTATTGTTAAAAATAATAGAAAAAACCTGCTATGCTTACCCTCCGTCGTCACGTCCTCTCCTCGGCAGTGCAAGCGGCAGGCTCCAGTGCCAAGGATGGTATGCGAGAAGGACCTTCCATGACGTCACGGTCATGTGACCGTGACGTCATCACAGGTCCTGCGTGCATCCAACCCTGGGACAGGAAGCTGCCGCGTGCACCGCACACAGGCGACAGGACTACAAGGGCTCCCTCGGAAGGTGAGTATATGTTTATTTTTTATTTTAACCTGTTACATACGTGGCTGGGCAATATACTACGTGGCTGGGCAATATACTACGTGACTGGGCAATATGCTACGTGACTGGGCAATATATTACGTGACTGGGCAATATACTACGTGGCTGGGCAATATACTACGTGGCTGGGCAATATACTACGTGGCTGGGCAATATACTACGTGGCTGGGCAATATACTACGTGGCTGGGCAATATACTACGTGACTGGGCAATATACTACGTGACTGGGCAATATACTACGTGGCTGGGCAATATATATAGTACGTGGCTGGGCAATATACTACGTGGCTGGGCAATATACTACGTGACTGGGCAATATACTACGTGACTGGGCAATATACTACGTGACTGGGCAATATACTACGTGACTGGGCAATATACTACGTGGGCTGTGCAATATACGTGGACATGCATATTCTAGAATACCCAATGCGTTAGAATCGGGCCACCATCTAGTACCATATATGTATATATGCCATGGATGAGGCCACAGTAAAGTGTATCTTTATTTGGGACAAAAGGTAACTCACAGGTCATTGCAGATGATGATGAACATACAATTTGTCATTCCTCCTACACAGTCACATACCAGGGAGGAAGCCACTCCAGCCAGTGTAATATTGCACCTTTATTTGGGTCACATGGTAACTCACTTGCATTTGTTTACAGTCCACAGACTCCACTCTACCTCTCTGCTGTCTGCTCCAGTCACACTTCACTGGCTGAATCTGAGAAGCTGCCAGGCCCAGACAAGAAAGAAAAAAAAAAAAAAAAGACTCGGCTCACTCACTCACGCTGCAGAGCCGACTCCTTTCATTCACAGCAGGGAGCCGGCTCTTTGCATTGGCTCATTCACCAACGACACATCACTAACACACACTACTTCACTCTTCCCCCAGTCCACCATGCTGCTGAGCCCACTGTGTTCTGCTCCTCTGTAAACAAGCTGTGTTTCTGATGCAGTAACTGCTGGTGATAGCAGATCACAGAGCAGTCACACACAAAATGGCTCTGCCCTGTGATGCTGCTCTTCATTCTGCCCCAGGGATATTAGACCACCCAAAAGGGGAGGGAAATGGTGATGTCAGCAGTTTACTGCCCCAATTTTCCAGCTAACAGTAAAGCTGGTAAGTCTCACTATAGCTGCTTGAGGTCTAAAACGGAAAATGCTCCCCCTAGTGGTCAATATATATATATTTGTAAGAAAATATATAATATTTTTCATATAGAAATGTTTGCAAACAGTGCAAACACTGCATTAATACATTTTATTTACTATTTTAAGCTTAATTTCACACAAAAAAAACAAACAAGAAAACTGGTGGCACCTTCCCTTTAACACCTTCCCTTTAACCCCTTCCCGACCTTTGACGCATACGCTGCGTCATGAAAGTCGGTGCCAATCCGACCTGTGACGCAGTGTATGCGTCATGGAGGGATCGCGTCCCTGCAGATCGGGTGAAAGGGTTAACTCCAATTTCACCCGATCTGCAGGGACAGGGGGAGTGGTGCTTCAGCCCAGGGGGGGTGGCTTCACCCCCTCGTGGCTACGATCGCTCTGATTGGCTGTTGAAAGTGAAACTGCCAATCAGAGCGATTTGTAATATTTCACCCCAAAAAACGGTGAAATATTACAATCCAGCCATGGCCGATGCTGCAATATCATCGGCCATGGCTGGAAAACCTAATCTGTACCCCCCCACACCCACCCATCTCCTCCCCAGTCCTCCGTTATGTGGTCCGCCCCCCTAAGTCGTCCTGTCCGCTCCTCCATCCTCCTGTCCGCTCCCCCCGTGCTCCGGTCCCCCCCCCCCCCGTGCTCCGGTCCCCCCCCCGTGATCCGATCACCCCCCTTCATACTTACCGGGCCTCCCGGTGTCCGTCTGTCTTCTCCATGGGCGCCGGCATCTTCCAAAATGGCGGGCGCATGCGCAGTGCGCCCGCCGAATCTGCCGGCCGGCAGATTCGTTTCAGATGTATTTTGATCACTGCGATATAGCCTATCACAGTGATCAAAATAAAAAAAATAGTAAATGACCCCCCCTTTATCACCCCCATAGGTAGGGACAATAATAAAAATAAATAAAATATATATATATTTTTTTCTACTAGGGTTAGGGTTAGAACTAGGGTTAGAACTAGGGTTAGGGTTAGGGGTAGGGTTAGGGTTAGGGTTAGGGCATGTGCACACAGTGCGGATTTGGCTGCGAATCCACAGCGGATTGGCCGCGGATCCGCAGCGGATTGGCCGCGGATCCGCAGCGGATTCGTAGCAGTTTTCCATCAGGTTTACAGTACCATGTACACCTATGGAAAACCAAATCCGCTGTGCCCATGGTGCGGAAAATACCGTGCGGAAACGCTGTGTTGTATTTTCCGCAGCATGTCAATTTTGTGCGGATTCCGCAGCGTTTTACACCTGTTCCTCAATAGGAATCTGCAGGTGAAATCCGCACAAAAAAACACTGGAAATCCGCTGTAAATCCGCAGGTAAAACGCAGTGCCTTTTACCTGCGGATTTTTCAAAAATGGTGCGGAAAAATCTCACACGAATCCGCAAAGTGGGCACATAGCCTTAGGGTTAGGGTTGGAATTAGGGCTAGGGTTGGAAATAGGGTTAAGATTAGGCTTGTGGTTAGGGTTAAGGATAGGGTTAGGGTTGTGTTGGGGTTACAGTTGTGGTTAGGGTTGGGATTAGGGTTAGGGTTGGGATTAGGGTTAGGATTAGGGTTGGGATTAGGGTTACGGGTGTGTTGGGGTTAGGGTTGTGGTTAGGGGTGTGTTGGGGTTAGGGTTGTGATTAGGGTTATGGCTACAGTTGGGATTAGGGTTAGGGGTGTGTTGGGGTTAGTGTTGAAGTTAGAATTGTGGGGTTTCCGCTGTTTAGGCACATCAGGGGTCTCCAAACGCAACATGTCGCCACCATTGATTCCAGCCAATCTTGCGTTCAAAAAGTCAAATGGTGCTCCCTCCCTTCCAAGCCCCGACATGTGCCCAAACAGTGGTTTACCCCCACATATGGGATACCAGCGTACTCAGGACAAACTGGGAAACAAATATTGGGGTCCAATTTCTCCTGTTACCCTTGCGAAAATAAAAAATTACTTGCTAAAACATAATTTTTGAGGAAAGAACAATTATTTTTTACTTTCACGGCTCTGCGTTATAAACTTCTGTGAAGCACTTGAGGGTTGAAAGTGCTCACCACACATCTAGATAAGATCCTTTTGGGGTCTAGTTTCCAAAATGGGGTCATTTGTGGGGTGTTTCTACTGTTTAGGAACATCAGGGGCTCTGCAAATGCAACGTGACGCCCGCAGACCATTCCATCAAAGTCTGCATTTCAAATGTCACTACTTCCCTTCCAAGCCCTGACGTGCGCCCAAACAGTGGTTTACCCCCCACATATGGGGTACCAGCGTACTCACAACAAACTGGGCAACAAACATTGGGGTCCAATTTCTCCTGCTACCCTTGTGAAAATAAAAAATTGATTGCTAAAACATCTTTTTTGAGGACAGAAAAAAATATTTTTTATTTTCACGGCTCTGCGTTGTAAACTTCTGTGAAGCACTTGGGGGTTGAACGTGCTCACCACACATCTAGATAAGTTCTTTTGGGGGTCTAGTTTCCAAAATGGGGTCACTTATGGGGTGTTTCTACTGTTTAGGCACATCAGGGGCTCTGCAAATGCAACGTGACGCCCGCAGACCATTCCATCAAAGTCTGCATTCCAAATCGTCACTACTTCCCCTCCGAGCCCCGGCATGTGCCCAAACAGTGGTTTACCCCCACATATGGGGCATCAGCGTACTCAGGAGAAACTGGACAACAACTTTTGGGGTCAAATTTTTCCTGTTACCCTTGGGAAAATTAAAAAATTCTGGGCTAAAAAAATATTTTTGAGGAAAGAAAACACATTTATTATTTTCACGGCTCTGCGTTATAAACTTCTGTGAAGCACTTGGGGGTTCAAAGTGCTCACCACCCATCTAGATAAGTTCTTTGGGGGGTCTAGTTTCCAAAATGGGGTCACTTATGGGGTGTTTCTACTGTTTAGGCACATCAGGGGCTCTGCAAATGCAACGTGACGCCCGCAGACCATTCCATCAAAGTCTGCATTCCAAATCGTCACTACTTCCCCTCCGAGCCCCGGCATGTGCCCAAACAGTGGTTTACCCCCACATATGGGGTATCAGCGTACTCAGGAGAAACTGGACAACAACTTTTAGGGTCCAATTTCTCCTGTTACCCTTGGGAAAATAAAAAATTGTGGGCAAAAAAATCATTTTTGTGAAAAGAAAAATTATTTTTTATTTTCATGGCTCTGCGTTACAAACTTCTGTGAAGCACTTGGGGGTTCAAAGTGCTCACCACACATCTAGATTAGTTCCTTGGGAGGTCTAGTTTCCAAAATGGGGTCACTTGTGCGGGAGCTCCAATGTTTAGGCACACAGGGGCTCTCCAAACGCGACATGGTGTCCGCTAAAGATTGAAGCTAATTTTCCATTCAAAAAGCCAAATGGCGTGCCTTCCCTTCCGAGCCCTGCCGTGCGCCCAAACAGTGGTTTACCCCCACATATGGGGTATCATCGTACTCAGGACAAACTGGACAACAACATTTGGGGTCCAATTTCTCCTATTACCCTTGGGAAAATAAAAAAATTGTTGCGAAAAGATCATTTTTTGAGGAAAGAAAAATAATTTTTTATTTTCATGGCTCTGCGTTATAAACTTCTGTGAAGCACCTGGGGGTTTTAAGTGCTCACTATGCATCTAGATAAGTTCCTTGGGGGGTCTAGTTTCCAAAATGGGGACACTTGTGGGGGAGCTCCAATGTTTAGGCACACAGGGGCTCTCCAAACCTGACATGGTGTCCGCTAGCGATGGAGATAATTTTTCATTCAAAAAGTCAAATGGCGCTCCTTCCCTTCCGAGCCTTACCATGTGCCCAAACAGTGGTTTACCCCCACATGTGAGGTATCGGTGTACTCAGGAGAAATTGTCCAACAAATTTTAGGATCCATTTTATCCTGTTGCCCATGTGAAAATGATAAAATTGAGGCTAAAATAATTTTTTTGCGAAAAAAAAAAGAACTTTTTCATTTTTAACGATTAATTTGTGAAGCACCCGGGGGTTTAAAGTGCTCACTATGCTTGTAGATAAGTTCCTTGGGGGGTCTAGTTTCTAAAATGGGGTGACTTGTGGGGGAGCTCCAATGTTTAGGCACACGGGGGCTCTCCAAACACGACATGGTGTCCGCTAAAGATTGGAGCCAATTTTTCATTCAAAAAGTCAAATGGCGCTCCTTCCCTTCCGAGCCCTGCCGTGCGCCCAAACAGTGGTTTACCCCCACAAATGAGGTATCAGCGTACTCAGGACAAATTGGACAACAACATTCGTGGTCCAGTTTCTCCTTTTACCCTTGAGAAAATAAAAAAATTGTTGCGAAAATATCATTTTTGTGACTAAAAAGTTAAATGTTAATTTTTTCCTTCCATGTTGCTTCTGCTGCTGTGAAACACCTGAAGGGTTAATAAACTTCTTGAATGTGGTTTTGAGCACCTTGAGGGGTGCAGTTTTTAGAATGGTGTCACTTTTGGGTATTTTCAGCCATACAGAACCCTCAAACTGACTTCAAATGCGAGGTGGTCCCTAAAAAAAATGGTTTTGTAAATTTTGTTGTAAAAATGAAAAATCACTGGTCAAATTTTAACCCTTATAACTTCCTAGCAAAAAAAAAATTTGTGTCCAAAATTGTGCTGATGTAAAGTAGACATGTGGGAAATGTTATTTATTAACTATTTTGTGTCACATAACTCTCTGGTTTAACAGAATAAAAATTCAAAATGTGAAAATTGCAAAATTTTCAAAATTTTCGCCAAATTTCCGTTCTTTTCACAAATAAACTCAGAAATTATCGACCTACATTTACCACTAACATGAAGCCCAATATGTCACGAAAAAACAATCTCAGAATCGCTAGGATCCGTTGAAGCGTTCCTGAGTTATTACCTCATAAAGGGACACTGGTCAGAATTGCAAAAAATGGCAAGGTCATTAAGGCCAAAATAGGCTGGGTCATGAAGGGGTTAAGGTACCTGCAGCCCGGACTTCCTCCTTACATCAGTAAGAATTAGCGTCACGGCCTCCCTCGCTTACCCTGGTGTGACTGGGGGATCCATAACAAGACCACCGAGTCTGTCTGAGGAGATTACACCCCAATGTACATCTCACACTCCTGAGTCACTGCCCTCACTAAGTTTTGGTCCAGGAGCTGCACTCTTCCCCCTCCGCCGCCATTTTATCTGTAAGGGGTTACTGTCCCCCCGCCCAGTAATGGGGAATCTCCAGCACCTACCTCCACCTGCAGAGCCGCACACCACATATATGGCTGCTCTGTGCGCACAGGACCTGTGATGAGGTCACAGGAGGGGAGGAGTCAGGGGTCACATGATCAGGGGCCTCAGTGTATGCAGGACTCTGCTGTGCTGGTTGTCATGGTGCTGGATGAGGGGAAGTTTATGTGTGGGGTCAGGAGGGGTTTACAGGGTGGATGTAGCAGAGCCGTGTGTGTACGAGGTGTACGGAGCGGAGCCGTGTGTGTACGAGGTGTACGGAGCGGAGCCGTGTGTGTACGAGGTGTACGGAGCGGAGCCGTGTGTGTACGAGGTGTACGGAGCGGAGCCGTGTGTGTACGAGGTGTACGGAGCGGAACCGTGTGTGTACGAGGTGTACGGAGCGGAGCCGTGTGTGTACGAGGTGTACGGAGCGGAGCCGTGTGTGTACGAGGTGTACGGAGCGGAGCCGTGTGTGTACGAGGTGTACGGAGCGGAGCCGTGTGTGTACGAGGTGTACGGAGCAGAGCCGTGTGTGTACGAGGTGTACGGAGCGGAGCCGTGTGTGTACAAAGCGGAGCTGTGTGTGTACGAGGTGTACGGAGCGGAGCCGTGTGTGTACGAGGTGTATGGAGCGGAGCCGTGTGTGTACGAGGTGTATGGAGCGGAGCCTCAGTGAATACAGTGTGAACTGTGCAGCTCCTATACACTTATATCCGGAGCGCAGACGCTGCATGGTAACTTCTCAGTCCCGGGGGTCCGATGCTCTCTTCAGATTTGAGGCATCTTGGTACAAGTCTCTCACCGGTCTATTACACGGCCTCTCAGTCCCGGGTGTCCGTCTCTCTTGTAACGGTGGTGGGAGCTGATGGATTGCTCTCTGACACTCAAGGGTTAATTACATGTGATATTCATGTATGTGATAAAGGTATGATACCCAGTGGGGCTGCAAGTAGCTAGGACAGGGTTAACTGTAATGGCCGACCCAGTTTGGGAGGGGGAACTGAGTGTTAGGCCATGTTCACACTTTGCTGGTTTTACCGTGGATCCGCAGTGTTTCTGCAGCTGCGGGTCCGCAGCAGTTTCCATTGCGTTTACAGTTACATGTAAACCCTATGGAAACCGCAATCCGCTGTGCACATGCTGCGGGAAAAAACGCGCAGAAGCGCAGCGGTTTACATTCCGCACCATGTCACTTCTTTGTGCAGAATCGCTGCACACATAGGAATGCATTGATCCGCTAACTTCCCGCATGGGGCTGTGCCCACGATGCGGGAAGTAAGCGGATAATGTGCGGGTGGTACCAGGGGTGGAGGAGAGGAGACTCTCCTCCAGGCCCTGGGAACCATATTGGTGTAAAAAAAAAATAATTAAAATAAAAAATAATGCTATACTCACCTCTCTCAGCGCTGCACGCGGCCGTCCGATTGCAGGGTTGCTGTGCGAGCAGGACCTGCGGTGACGTCGCGGTCACATGACCATGACGTCACGAAGGTCCTTCTTGCACAGCATCTTTGGAATCGGACCGCCGCGTGCAGTGCCGAGGAGATCGGGACGTCAGAGGGTGAGTATATAACCATTTTTTTATTATTTTTAACATTACTATTGATGCTGCATATTGCTGCATATGCAGCATCAATAGTATAGGAGTAAACCCGCAGCGGAAACCACGGAACAAACCGCGATAAATCTGCAGGGATAACCGCAGCGGTTTTGCCCTGCAGATTTATCAAATCCGCAGAGGACCCCGCAAAGTGTGCACATAGCCTCAGTGGCAAGTGCAGGAAGTGACAGTCAGTCTGTGTGAGGGCAGCAGTGAGTGATGAAGCTCTACAGAGGCTGCTAGGGACAACGTGGGACTAATACTCGGGATAGTGGATTGCCGCAAATACCCTTTCATGTGACTCTGTCTATATGACCTGCGGCAACCTCGAGATGGATGTCAGGGGCAAACGCAGCTTGTGAAGCTACAGGGAAATATGGACTCGGACTACATGGGGCAGAAGGTTTTACAATCCGGATATACTGCTAGAGGTGAGGAAGATTCCCTAGGGTTAGGTAAGCCAGCAAGAGGGACTGAGGTTGTGTATTGTTCCTGTGGAGGAGATGACAACCCGTTGGGCCTTATCCTTTAGTTTGTAGCGCCCCCCACTGCCGCAGGGCCGAGGGGTACCCGGTACCGGGCCTCTGAGTCTCTGTTCTGGGGTTGTCACGGTGGCTAGACCCGGTCCGTGACCCTGCTGAGGGGCGTACAATAAAGGTGGAGGTATGGTGGTGGTGAAGGTGGAGATATGGGATGATGTTACGGTGCGGTGAAGTGCCGGTCGCAGTAAATAACGAGGACACCAGGTTGCAGTCTCTTTACCTCTTTACTGAAGGCTTCTGGATCCTCAGTCCGGAATACGGTTAACCGGGCTGCGCAAGTCCGGCCGGTCCAATGGCACCTCCAGAGTTCCCTTTGCAGGTGGAAATCTGTGCCTTCCTTCTAGCGCTTGTGTGTTGTGGTCCTCCCCTGCTGTGCTTACGGGATAGTACCCCACAACTGTTGTGTCTGTTTCTCGTGTTCCCTCACAACTCGATTCTGATGTTCTTTCTCGTCCCCCCAGATGCTATGGTAAGGACGCACCCGTATGACGGGGAGGCTCGGAGGTTCTTCCTGGGCTCGAGCGTCACCCCTCTCCTGTTGTTACCCCCCTGTGTCTTCCTAGGTGATTCGTGTGAGACAGCCCACCTATAACTGACTGTCCTGCCGTAGGTTTGAAGTTTGGCCTGGAGCTCTATACTTCCTCGGCGTTCCGGCCACCGGTTGTGCGCCTCAGTAGGATGTTGCCTCGTCTTACAGCACGACTCCTACTGGTATTCTCCTTGTTGCGTTGATCTCATTTTTCACTCAGCACAATAAATCTCGCTTCTTGTCCTTTCTTGGGGTACCGCCGCTATATCGTGCAGGCGCGGTCCCATAACGTTCTCTCTGGTTGCTAGGCCTCTGTCAGGATCCCACCCCTGACAGGGACCCCTCTGAATCTTCCCCTACAACACCCTCTGCCACAAGGTGTTGCCTGGTTCCAACCCAGTCAGCTTTGTGATCTAACTTCCTATCTAACCCCCAGTTTTTCCAGACTGTGGCCTAATACATAGAACCCTTAGCTCCCCCTGGAGGCCAGACTGTGAAATGTATTGGTGTCTGTGATACCTGGTCAGATGAACTCCTTCAGTGCCATCAGATGTACCATAGCCCCCCTTAGTGGCGGAGCAACAGTACTGCAACGACCAGGACTCTGGGGCGCTGCAGTACCTGACTGTAAATACTGCACATACTGCCATTCACAAAGTAAAAGTTTGGTTTTTATAACCCTTGTGTCCCCTGGATTACCCTATATACTCGAATATAAGCCGAGGCACCTAATTTTGCCATGGAAAACTGGGTAAGCTTATTGACTCGAGTATAAACCGGGTATATATTGTCCTGCTATGTGTGGCTCCCCCGGTCTCCTAGTTGTATGCATGGCTGGGCGTCTTCCTCCTTCTATGAATGGCTCAGCTTTCTCCCCATCCTCCCCTTCAATGCATGACTCAGTGTCCTCCATCTTCTATGCATGGCTCAGCATCCTCCCCCTTTTATGCATAGCTCAGCGTCCTCCCCGCCATTCCCCTTCTATGCATGGCTCGGCGTCCTCCCCGTCATTCCTCTTCTGTGCATGGCTCAGCATCCTCCCCTTCTATGCATGGCTTGGTATCCTCCCCCTTTTATGCATGGCTCCATGTTCTCCCCATCATCTACCTTCTATGCATGGCTCGGCATACTCCCCCTTCTATGCATGGCTCCGTGTCTTCCCTGTCATTCCCCTTCTATGCATGGCTCGGCATCCTCCCCCTTCTGTGCATGGCTCGGCGTCCTCCCCCTTCTATGCATGGCTCGGCGTCCTCCCCCTTCTATGCATGGCTCGGCATCCTCCCCCCTTCTATGCATGGCTCGGCGTCCTCCCCCTTCTATGCATGGCTCCGCGTCTTCCCCATCATTCCCCTTCTATGCATGGCTCGGCGTCCTCCCCCTTCTATGCATGGCTCCGCGTCTTCCCCATCATTCCCCTTCTATGCATGGCTCGGCGTCCTCCCCCTTCTATGCATGGCTCGGCGTCCTCCCCCTTCTGTGCATGGCTCGGCGTCCTCACCCTTCTGTGCATGGGTCAGCGTCCTCCCCCTTCTATGCATGGCTCGGCGTCCTCACCCTTCTGTGCATGGGTCGGCGTCCTCCCTCTTCTATGCATGGCTCGGCGTCCTCCCCCTTCTATGCATGGCTCGGCGTCCTCCCCTTTCTATGCATGGCTCGGTATCCTCCCCCTTTTATGCATGGCTCCGTGTCTTCCCTGTCATTCCCCTTCTATGCATGGCTCGGCATCCTCACCCTTCTGTGCATGGGTCGGCGTCCTCCCCCTTCTATGCATGGCTCGGTGTCCTCCCCCTTCTGTGCATGGCTCGGCGTCCTCACCCTTCTGTGCATGGATCAGCGTCCTCCCCCTTCTATGCATGGCTCGGCGTCCTCACCCTTCTGTGCATGGGTCGGCGTCCTCCCTCTTCTATGCATGGCTTGGCGTCTTCCCCCTTCTATGCATGGCTCGGCGTCCTCCCCCTTCTATGCATGGCTCGGCGTCCTCCCCCTTCTATGCATGGCTCGGCGTCCTCCCCTTTCTATGCATGGCTCGGTATCCTCCCCCTTTTATGCATGGCTCCGTGTCTTCCCTGTCATTCCCCTTCTATGCATGGCTCGGCATCCTCACCCTTCTGTGCATGGGTCGGCGTCCTCCCTCTTCTATGCATGGCTTGGCGTCCTCCCTCTGCTGTGCATGGCTCGGCGTCCTCCCCCTTCTGTGCATGGCTCGGCATCCTCCCCTTCTATGCATGGCTTGGCGTCCTTCCTCTGCTGTGCATGGCTCGGCGTCCTCCCCCTTCTGTGCATGGCTCGGCGTCCTCCCCCTTCTGTGCATGGGTCGGCGTCCTCCCCTTCTATGCATGGCTCCGCGTCCTCCCTGTCATTCCCCTTCTATGCATGGCTCGGCATCCTCACCCTTCTGTGCATGGGTCGGCGTCCTCCCCCTTCTATGCATGGCTCGGCGTCCTCCCCCTTCTGTGCATGGCTCGGCGTCCTCACCCTTCTGTGCATGGATCAGCGTCCTCCCCCTTCTATGCATGGCTCGGCGTCCTCACCCTTCTGTGCATGGGTCGGCGTCCTCCCTCTTCTATGCATGGCTTGGCGTCTTCCCCCTTCTATGCATGGCTCGGCGTCCTCCCCCTTCTATGCATGGCTCGGCGTCCTCCCCCTTCTATGCATGGCTCGGCGTCCTCCCCTTTCTATGCATGGCTCGGTATCCTCCCCCTTTTATGCATGGCTCCGTGTCTTCCCTGTCATTCCCCTTCTATGCATGGCTCGGCATCCTCACCCTTCTGTGCATGGGTCGGCGTCCTCCCTCTTCTATGCATGGCTTGGCGTCCTCCCTCTGCTGTGCATGGCTCGGCGTCCTCCCCCTTCTGTGCATGGCTCGGCATCCTCCCCTTCTATGCATGGCTTGGCGTCCTTCCTCTGCTGTGCATGGCTCGGCGTCCTCCCCCTTCTGTGCATGGCTCGGCGTCCTCCCCCTTCTGTGCATGGGTCGGCGTCCTCCCCTTCTATGCATGGCTCCGCGTCCTCCCCGTCATTCCCCTTCTATGCATGGCGGGGCGTCCTCCCCCTTCTATGCATGGCTCGGCGTCCTCCCCCATCCTCCCACTTCTACGCATGGCTCGGCGTCTTCCTTTTATGCATGGCTCAGCATCCTCCCTCGTCTTGCCCCTTCTAGTCATGGCTCCGCGTCCTCCCCATCATACTCACCCTCCGCAGTCCTGCACGTTCCTGCATCTCCGGACAATGGAGAAGCAGGGACGTGCAGGACCGTGTGAGGAGAGTGAGTATGATGTCACAGCCACCGGCTCCTGCTGCTGCTCCCCCTCCCCCACCGGCTTTCTGGGACTGTGACTCATGTATAAGCTGAGGGGGATGTTTTCAGCACACAAAAATGTGTTGAAAATCTCAGCTTATACATGAGTATATACGGTAATTGCTGCCCTGGTTCCAGAAGAAGGATTTCTGGAGTTAGAAGAGGCCTGCAAGCCAGAACTGGGAAGCTCCACATACACCGTAACACACCAGGACTGGGACACACCTTGTCTGTAGGATACCAGAGCGAGTGGGAACTGATGCTCATCCACAACTACCTCGCTTGGGCATCTTACACACTCTCTCTTACAGATTTGTGTCATTTTGATAGAAGTCTCTTCCAATCTCTTACTTAAAGTCTCAGTCCCGGGGGTCCGGCGCTCTCTCTTAGGGTACCGTCACACAGTACCATTTACATCGCTACGACGGCACGATTCGTGACATCGCAGCGTCGTATGATTATCGCTCCAGCGTCGTAGACAGCGGTCACACGTTGCAATCACGGCGCTGGAGCGATGCCGAAGTCCCCGGGTAACCAGGGTAAACATCGGGTTACTAAGCGCAGGGCCGCACTTAGTAACCCGATGTTTACCGTGGTTACCAGCGTAAAAGTAAAAAAAAACAAACACTACATACTCACCATCTGATGTCCGTCAGGTCCCTTGCCGTCTGCTTCCTGCTCTGACTGAGATCCGGCCGTACAGTGAGAGCAGAGCGCAGCGGTGACGTCACCGCTGTGATCTGCTCTCACTTTCCGGCCGGCAGACAGTCAGAGCGGAAAGCAGACTGCAAGGGACCTGACGGACATCAGATGGTGTGTATGTACTGTTTTTTTTTTTTTACTTTTACGCTGGTAACCACGGTAAACATCGGGTTACTAAGCGCGGCCCTGCGCTTAGTAACCCGATGTTTACCCTGGTTACCAGCGAACGCATCGCTGGATCGCTGTCACACACAACGATCCAGCGATGACAGCGGGAGATCCAGCGACGAAAGAAAGTTTCAAACGATGTGCTACGACGTACGATTCTCAGCTGGGTGCCTGATCGCAGTAGCGTGTCAGACACTGCGAGATCGTAATGATATCGCTAGAACGTCACGAATCGTGCCGTCGTAGCGATAAAAATGCCACTGTGTGACGGTACCCTTACAGATTTGGGGCACCTTGGAAGAATTCTCTCCTGGTCTCTTGCTTACACAGTCTCTCAGCCCCGGGGGTCCGGCTCTCTCCCTTACAGATTTGGGGCACCTTGGAAAAATTCTCTCCTGGTCTCTTACTTACACAGACTCTCAGTCCCGGGGGTCCGGCGCACTCTCTTACAGATTTGGGGCACCTTGGTAGAAGTCTCTCCTGGTCTCTTGCTTACACAGACTCTCAGCCCCGGGGGTCCGGCTCTCTCTTACAGATTTGAGGCACCTTGGTAGAATTCTCTCCCGGCCTCTTCGATGGACTCTGAGCCCCGGGGGTCTGGCGCTCTCTCTCTCTTACAGATTTGGGGCACCTTGGTAGAAGTCTCTCCCGGCCTCTTCCTTACATGGACTCTCAGTCCCGGGGGTCTGGCGCTCTCTCTTACAGATTTGAGGCACCTTGGTAGAAGTCTCTCCCGGCCTCTTCCTTACACAGACTCTCAGTTTCGGGGGTCTGGCGCGCTCTCTTTAGCAGCAGATTTCCAATATTGATCTTTCTTTTTTGGAGACAAATTAATTTCTGAAATAGATTTGAGAGGCCCAAATATTATCCTGTGTTAATATGTTCATCATCGCATTGGGGAAGATTGTTTACAAATTAGCTCTGGATTCTCGGGGAGATCTCTGTCCGGCCCATAGACCTTAACAGCTGATTTATATATTGGGAAAAGCATGGATTTCTCTAGAACAAGGCATCAGATTACATATAACAAAGTGTCATTTTATTCAGCGTTCTATCACCTGCAATCCCATAGAAGTGGCCTATGGTGGTGGATCCTACTGACAGATTCTCTTTACACTTCATATTTTTTTGTTCTCAACATAAAAAAAAATAATCAAGACACACTTTTGACATCACAGTAATCATTCCGACCTGGAGAATCATACTGATAGGTCATTCTACCATAACCTTAATGCCAAAACCAGCACCACCACCCCCCCCCCTGAAGAAAAAATACATTAAAGGATTTGCATACATTCGCTACATGTTGTTATTGCTCTGCGGGGAGTGGACGCCTTTTTAATTGACTCCTCAGCTGGAACACTAGAATCAGCCCTGCTACCAGTCCTCAGTTACACTGTCCACATATCAGTATTACTATGCAGTCACCAACAATCATCTATATTTCCCTCCCTCTTTTCGCAAACACCCAGAAAGGGAGGGGAGAAGTGACATCAGACTCATGTGACCTGAGCTCGCCCACATTTACAGCAGTGGAGATATCAGTGCACTAGACTTTCATGACAAATGTCATTAGCTGCTCTCCCTAATGTCTCAAAACTAGATAGGAATGAGCTTGTCTATTGTGAACTAACTTAATAATGCAAAAATAAATACATTTTAACCCCTTAACGTCCAATGACAGATACAGCACGTCATGGACAGGTGTCAGTTCCCGCACCAGGACGGGCTATGTCCATCATGGCTTTGAACTGACACTGCGTGGTTAGGTTGACAGGCATGGGAAGATGTTTGGGGACCCATGCCGGCGGTCCCCGCATCCAGATCGCTATGATCGGTCAGTCAATCTGAATGACCGATCACGCAGGAGATGCTGAAATATCAGCCCCTCCTGCCCTATCACTGCAGCAGCTCAGCTATGCAAGTGGCTGAGGTTCTGCACTAACAGCCAGGAGCTGTGTCTACGCCACCCCTGGCTGTTAACCCCCTAAATGCAGCAAATGAGTGCGATCACAACATTTACAAGGCAGGCAGAGGGACGGGAGCTACTTCTGCCTTCAGGTGAGAGGAGCCCCCGCGATGTCATCGCGGGGGCCCTATCATTGCCATGGTGACCCCTTCGTCACCAAGCTGCAAAAAGCTTCTGGGACCATGCTCACAGCATGGTGTTAGAAGCTTTCAGTATAGGTATATGCTGGTGCATTGCAATGCATTATACCTGCAATCAAAGTAAAAAAAAGAGAGAGTCCCAGAAAGGGATCAAGTAATAAAGTAAAAAAAAAAAAAAAGTAAAATATATATATATATTGATCAAAAAGACAGATATAAAGTTCATTTTTTTCTCATTAATGTACACTCTGCACCCCATCTTGCCTGAAAAAAAGAGAAATGTAGACATTTTTGCAAATGTATTAAAGAAAAACTGAAATATCACATGGTCATAAGTATTCAGACCCTTTGCTCAGACACTCATATTTAAGTCACATGCTGTCCATTTCCTTGTGATCCTCCTTGAGATGGTTCTACTCCTTCACTGAAGTCCAGCTGTGTTTAATTAAACTGATAGGACTTGATTTATAAAGCCATACACCTGTCTATATAAGACCTCACAGTGCATGTCAGACCAAATAAGAATCATGAGGTCAAAGGCACAGACCTGGCCAAGGTTACAGAATAATTTCTGCAGCACTCAAGATTCCTAAGAGCACAGTGGCCTCCATAATCCTTAAATGGAAGAGGTTTGGGACCATCAGAAGTCTTCCCAGTCCTGGCCGTCCAGCCAAACTGAGCAATCATGGGAGAAGAGTCTTGGCGAGAGAGGTAAAGAAGAACCCCAAGATCACTGTGGCTGAGCTCCAGAGATGCAGTAGTGAGATGGGAGAAAGCTCCACAAAGTCAACTATCACTGCAGCCCTCCACCAGTCGGGCCTTTATGGCAGAGTTGCCCGACGGAAGCCTCTCCTCAGTGCAATACATTTGAAAGCCTGCATAGAGTTTGCTAAAAAACATATGAAGGACTCCCAGACTATGAGAAATAAGATTCTCTGGTCTGATGAGACGAAGATAGACCTTTTTGGTGATAATTCTAAGCATTATGTGTGGAGAAAATCAGGCACTGCTCATCACCTGCCCAATACAATCCCAACAGTGAAACATGGCGGTGGCAGCATCATGCTGTGGGGGTGTTTTTCAGCTGCAGGGACAGGTCGACTGGTTGCCATTGAAGGAAAAATGAATGTCGCCAAGTACAGAGATATCCTGGATGAAGACCTCTTCCAGAGTGTTCTCGACCTCAGACATGGCCGAAGGTTCACCTTCCAACAAGACATTGACCCTAAACACACAGCTAAAATAACAAAGGAGTGGCTTCAGAACAACTCTGTGACCATTCTTGACTGACCCAGCCAAAGCCGTGACTTAAACCCAATTAAGCATCTCTGGAGAGACCTGAAAATGGCTGTCCACCAACGTTCACCATCTAACCTGATGGAACTGGAGAGGATCTGCAAGGAAAAATGGCAGAGGATCCCCAATCCAGGTGTGGAAAACTTGTTGCATCATTCCCAAGAAGACTCATGGCTGTACTAGCTCAAAAGGGTACTTCTACTCAATACTTATCAAAAGGTCTGAATACTTATGACCATATGATATTTCAGTTTTACTTTTTTTAATAAATTTGCAAAGAATTCTACATTTCTGTTTTTTTTGTCAAGAGGAGGTTCGGAGTGTACATTAATAAGAAAAAAAATGAACTTTCTTTGAATTTGGCTGCAATGAAACAGAGTGAAAAATGTAAAGGAGTCTGAATACTTTTCGTACCAACTACAAATCTGGTATCGCTGTAATTGCACCGACCCGAAGAATAAAGTCATCTTATCGCCTATACCACACAAGGAACGGAGTAAAAAATGAATAAAACCAATTCTTCACCTGCTGTTGATTTGTTCATTCTGTCTCCCAAAGATCACAGTAAGGACCGGCTCACATTTATCCTGCGCTATGCACTAAGGGCTTACACCAGGGTTTCCATGTAAATCTCTGAGATACATGATTCATACGGAATCCCTGGCTGAAGATTCCCTACAATAAGGCAGATGGAGGCAGAAAATGTGCATAAAAGCGTGATTCACCACAGTTTTGTTCACTTATAAAAAACAAGACATCGCTGAACAGAGGCCAGACTGAGTCCATAGTAACTCTGCTGCCTCATTATACAGTAGTCATTGGATCCCTCGGGGGTTTTCTCTGATTCATGTCTCTCAGAGATTTAGATGGAAACCCCAATGTAAGTGCTCAACGTGACACACCTGTGATATCAATATGATCACTGCATCCCTAGATGACTTAATTGAGAGGTTTAGTATGTAAAATGGGGTCACTTATGGGGGATACTGCTGTTCTGGCACCTCAAGGGCTCTCCTAGTTGGTCATGGCACCCTCAAACCATAACAGTGAAATCTGCACAAGAATATGGCACTCCTTCCCTTTTGAGCTTTGCACTATGCTTCAAAAGTAGTTCCCAATTACATGCAGGGTATTAGAGCACTCAGGAGAAATTGCACAACAAACTGAGAAGTCTATTTTTTTCCTATTAGCCCTTATAAAAATGAAAAACTTTGGGCTAATACAACATATTAGTGGAAGAAATGTAATTCTTTCTTTCACCGCCCAATGGTATACATTATTGTGAGGCACTTATGGTGTCAATATGTGTCATGAATCCCCAATGGCTAGGGATAGCACAGGATAAGCAAAGTATAATAAATATCGGACGAGCTCTAGGGTGATGGAACCTGGGCTGACCGCTGCCCTACGCCTGACAAACGCAACTAGAGATAGCCAGGGAGCGTGCCTACGTTGGTTCTAGACGCCACGCACCAGCCTAAGAGCTAACTAGTACTGCAGAGAAAACAAAGACCTCACTTGCCTCCAGAGGAATTAACCCCAAAGATATAGTTGCCCCCCACATGTATTGACGGTGAAATGAGAGGAAGGCACATACATAGAGATGATGTATATAGCTTTAGCAAATAGAGGCCCGCTGAAAACTAGAAAGCAGAATGACACAAAAGGGGACTGAGCGGTCAGCAAAAAACCCTAATCAAAAAAACCATCCTGAGATTACAAGAACCCATGTGCCAACTCATGGCACATGGGGAGAACCTCAGTCCACTAGAGCAACCAGCTAACAAAGAGACATTCTAAGCAAGCTGGACAAAAAAAAACCAAACAACTGAAAATCAGCACTTAGCTTATCCTGAAAGATCTGGGAGCAGGTAGGCAGGAACCAAACAGAGCACATCTGAACACATTGATAGCCGGCAAGGGAAATGACAGAGAGGCCAGGTAAAATAGGAAACACCCAGCCTCTGATGGACAGATGGAAACCAAAGTCCGCAACCCACCAAAGTTACCCAGTACCAGCAGTAACCACCAGAGGGAGCCCGCAAACAGAATCCACAACAGTACCCCCCCCCTTGAGGAGGGGTCACCGAACCCTCACGAGAACCCCCAGGGCAATCAGGGTGAGCTCTATGGAAGGCGCGGACCAAATCAGTCGCATGAACATCGGGGGCGACCACCCAGGAATTGTCCTCCTGACCATAACCCTTCCACTTAACCAAATACTGGAGTTTGCGTCTGGAAACACGAGAATCCAAGATCTTTTCAACAACATACTCCAATTCTCCCTCCACCAGCACCGGAGCAGGAGGCTCGACCGAAGGAACAACAGGCACCTCATACCTCCGCAACAACGACCGATGGAACACATTATGAATAGCGAACGATGCTGGGAGATCCAAACGGAAAGATACAGGGTTAAGAATCTCCGAGATCCTATAAGGACCGATGAACCGAGGCTTGAACTTAGGAGAAGAGACCTTCATAGGGACAAAACGAGAAGACAACCACACCAAGTCCCCAACAAGAAGTCGGGGACCCACGCGGCGACGGCGATTAGCAAACTGCTGAGTCTTCTCCTGAGATAACTTCAAATTGTCCACCACCTGATTCCAAATGTGATGTAGCCTGTCCACCACCACGTCCACTCCAGGACAATCCGAAGACTCCACCTGACCAGAGGAAAAACGAGGATGAAACCCCGAATTACAAAAAAAAAGGAGAGACCAACGTGGCCGAACTAGCCCGATTATTAAGAGCAAATTCGGCCAGTGGCAAAAAAGCAACCCAGTCATCCTGATCAGCAGAAACAAAACACCTCAAATAAGTTTCCAAGGTCTGATTAGTTCGCTCCGTCTGGCCATTCGTCTGAGGATGGAATGCAGACGAGAAAGACAAATCAATGCCCATCTTGGCACAAAACGTCCGCCAAAATCTAGACACAAACTGGGATCCCCTGTCAGAAACGATATTCTCCAGAATCCCATGCAAACGAACCACGTTCTGAAAAAACAAAGGAACCAACTCAGAGGAGGAGGGCAACTTAGGCAAGGGCACCAAATGAACCATCTTAGAAAAGCGGTCACACACAACCCAGATAACGGACATTTTCTGTGAAACCGGGAGATCAGAAATAAAATCCATGGAAATGTGCGTCCAAGGCCTCTTCGGGATGGGCAAGGATAACAACAACCCACTAGCCCATGAACAGCAAGGCTTAGCTCGAGCACACACTTCACAAGACTGCACAAAGGTACGCACATCCCTAGACAAGGAAGGCCACCAAAAAGACCTGGCCACCAAGTCTCTTGTACCAAATATTCCAGGATGACCAGCCAACACAGAAGAATGGACCTCGGAGATGACTCTACTGGTCCAATCATCCGGAACAAACAGTCTTTCTGGTGGACATCGATCCGGTTTATCCACCTGAAACTCCTGCAATGCGCGTCGCAAGTCTGGGGATACGGCGGACAATATTACTCCATCCCTAAGGATACCAGCAGGCCCAGTGTCTCCAGGAGAGTCAGGCACAAAACTCCTGGAAAGAGCATCTGCCTTCACATTCTTTGAACCTGGCAGGTATGAAACCACGAAATTGAAACGAGAAAAAAATAACGACCAACGAGCCTGTCTAGGATTCAAACGCCTGGCAGACTCAAGGTAAATGAGATTCTTGTGATCAGTCAAGACCACCACGCGATGTTTAGCACCCTCAAGCCAATGACGCCACTCCTCAAATGCCCACTTCATGGCCAAAAGCTCCCGATTACCCACATCATAATTGCGCTCGGCGGGCGAGAATTTTCTAGAGAAGAAAGCACATGGCTTCATCACCGAGCCATTAGAACTTCTCTGTGACAAAACCGCCCCCGCTCCAATCTCGGAAGCATCAACCTCCACCTGGAAAGGAAGTGAAACATCTGGTTGACACAACACAGGAGCAGAAGAAAACCGGCGCTTAAGTTCCTGAAAGGCCTCCACGGCCGCAGGAGACCAATCAGCAACATCAGCACCCTTTTTAGTCAAATCAGTCAAAGGTTTAACAATACTGGAAAAATTAGCAATGAACCGACGATAAAAATTAGCAAACCCCAAGAACTTCTGAAGGCTCTTAACAGATGTAGGTTGTGTCCAGTCACAAATAGCCTGAACCTTAACGGGATCCATCTCAATAGTAGAAGGAGAAAAAATGTACCCCAAAAAAGAAATCTTCTGGACTCCGAAGAGACACTTTGAGCCCTTCACAAACAGAGAACTGGCCCGCAAAACCTGAAACACCTTCCTGACCTGTAGAACATGAGACTCCCAGTCATCAGAAAACACCAAAATATCATCCAAATACACAATCATAAACTTATCCAGATATTCACGGAAAATATTGTGCATAAAGGACTGAAAGACTGACGGAGCATTGGAGAGTCCAAAAGGCATTACCAAATACTCAAAATGGCCCTCAGGCGTATTAAATGCGGTTTTCCACTCATCACCCTGTTTTATCCGCACCAGATTATACGCACCACGAAGATCTATTTTAGTGAACCACCTAGCCCCCTTAATGCGAGCAAACAAATCAGTAAATAATGGCAATGGATACTGGTATTTGACTGTAATCTTATTCAGAAGGCGATAATCTATACAAGGCCTCAGGGAACCATCTTTCTTTGCCACGAAAAAAAAACCTGCTCCCAGAGGAGACGAAGATGGACGAATATGTCCCTTTTCCAAGGACTCCTTAATATAATTCCGCATAGCAGTATGCTCTGGCAGTGACAGATTAAATAAACGACCCTTAGGGAACTTACTGCCAGGAATCAATTCTATAGCACAGTCACACTCTCTATGGGGAGGGAGCGAATTGAGCTTAGGCTCCTCAAAAACATCCCTATAATCCGACAAAAACGCAGGGATCTCCGAAGGAGTAGATGAAGCTATAGAAATCGGAGGTGCATCATCATGAACCCCGTGACATCCCCAGCTTAGCACAGACATTGTTTTCCAGTCCAGGACAGGATTATGAGTTTGTAACCATGGCAGACCAAGCACTAGTACATCATGTAAATTATACAGTACAAGGAAGCGAATCACCTCCTGATGAACGGGAGTCATGCGCATGGTCACTTGTGTCCAATACTGCGGTTTATTCATAGCCAATGGTGTAGAATCAATTCCTTTCAGAGGAATAGGAACTTCCAGAGGCTCTAGACTAAAACCGCAGCGTTTAGCAAATGACCAATCCATAAGACTCAGGGCAGCGCCTGAATCCACATAGGCATCGACGGAAATGGAAGACAGTGAAAAAATCAGAGTCACAGACAAAATGAACTTAGACTGCAGAGTATCAATGGCAAAAGATTTATCAACCCTTTTTGTGCGTTTAGAGCATGCTGATATAACATGAGCTGAATCACCACAATAAAAACACAAACCATTTTTCCGCCTATAATTTTGCCGTTCACTTCTGGACTGAATTCTATCACATTGCATAGTCTCAGGTGCCTGTTCAGAAGACACCGCCAACTGGTGCACGGGTTTGCGCTCCCGTAAACGCCGATCAATCTGAATGGCCATAGCCATAGACTCATTCAGACCTGTAGGCGCAGGGAACCCCACCATAATATCCTTAATGGCCTCAGAAAGACCATTTCTGAAGTTTGCAGCCAGGGCGCACTCATTCCACTGAGTAAGCACCGACCATTTCCGAAATTTCTGACAATATATTTCCGCTTCATCATGCCCCTGAGAGAGGGCCAATAAAGCCTTTTCAGCCTGAATCTCTAGGTTAGGTTCCTCATAGAGCAATCCCAATGCCAGAAAAAACGCATCCACACTGAGCAATGCAGGATCCCCTGGTGCCAATGCAAATGCCCAATTCTGAGGGTCGCCCCGTAGGAACGATATAACAATCTTGACCTGTTGAGCAGGGTCTCCAGAGGAGCGAGATTTCAAAGAGAGAAACAATTTACAATTGTTCCTGAAATTCAGGAAGGTAGATCTATCTCCAGAAAAAAACTCTGGAATAGGAATTCTAGGTTCAGACATGGGAGTGTGAACAACGAAATCCTGTATGTTTTGAACCTTTGCCGCGAGATTACTCAGGCTGGAAGCCAAACTCTGGACATCCATGATAAACAGCTAAGATCAGAGCCATTCAAGGGTTAAGAGGAGGTAAGAAGCAGCTAGACAGCAATTAAGGGCTAGGCAGCAAAACTCTGAAGGAAAAAAAAAAAAAATTTTCCTTGAACACTTCTTTTCCTCCTGCTTCAGCCCAAAAAATTAACACTTTGTGGGCCGGCTATACTGTCATGAATCCCCAATGGCTAGGGATAGCACAGGATAAGCAAAGTATAATAAATATCGGACGAGCTCTAGGGTGATGGAACCTGGGCTGACCGCTGCCCTACGCCTGACAAACGCAACTAGAGATAGCCAGGGAGCGTGCCTACGTTGGTTCTAGATGCCACGCACCAGCCTAAGAGCTAACTAGTACTGCAGAGAAAACAAAGACCTCACTTGCCTCCAGAGGAATTAACCCCAAAGATATAGTTGCCCCCCACATGTATTGACGGTGAAATGAGAGGAAGGCACATACATAGAGATGATGTATATAGCTTTAGCAAATAGAGGCCCGCTGAAAACTAGAAAGCAGAATGACACAAAAGGGGACTGAGCGGTCAGCAAAAAACCCTAATCAAAAAAACCATCCTGAGATTACAAGAACCCATGTGCCAACTCATGGCACATGGGGAGAACCTCAGTCCACTAGAGCAACCAGCTAACAAAGAGACATTCTAAGCAAGCTGGACAAAAAAAAACCAAACAACTGAAAATCAGCACTTAGCTTATCCTGAAAGATCTGGGAGCAGGTAGGCAGGAACCAAACAGAGCACATCTGAACACATTGATAGCCGGCAAGGGAAATGACAGAGAGGCCAGGTAAAATAGGAAACACCCAGCCTCTGATGGACAGATGGAAACCAAAGTCCGCAACCCACCAAAGTCACCCAGTACCAGCAGTAACCACCAGAGGGAGCCCGCAAACAGAATCCACAACAAATATGATTGCTACACCCCTACATGAATTCATTGGGGGGTGTAATTTGTAAAATTACATAATTTATTAGGAGGTACTGCTTTTCTGGCACCTTAGGCGGCTCTGCCATTGTGACATGGCACCCTCAAACCAGTCTAGTAAAATTTGAGTTCCAATATGGCGCTTCTTCCTTTCTGAGCTTTGCACTGTGCATCAAAAGTAGTTTACCCCCACATATGGCGAATTGGCACACTAAGGAAAAATTGCCCAACAAATTTTGGGGTGCATTTTCTCCTGTTACCCTTGAGAAAATAAAAATAATTGGGGCTAAAAGCAAACTTTTGCAAGAAAAATGCGATTTATTTTTTTTTAAGCTCTAAGCTATAAACTTCTGTGAAGCACTTGGGGGTTCAAGGTGCTCACCACACATCTAGATGAGTTCCTTGAAGAGTTTAGTTTCCAAAATTGGGTCACTTGTGGGGGCGTTTCCACTGCTTAGGCACATTGGGGGCTGTCCTAACATGACATGGCGTCCGCTCTCGATTCCAGACAATTTTATGTTCAAAAGGTCAAATGGTGCTCCCTTCTAAGCCTTGTTGGGCGCCCAATCAGTGGTTTTCCCCAAAATATTGGGTATTGGCATACTCAGGAGAAATTGCACAACAAATCTTGGGGTTTATTTATTTTCTCCTGATAACACTTTTGAAAATAAAAAAATGCGTCCTAAGTACTGTATTTTCCGGACTATAAAAAACACTTTTTTCCTCCCAAAATGTGGAGGAAAATGTGGAGTGCATCTTATAGTCTGGATGTATGGGCTCTGGCTGTGGTGGGGAGGTGGGGAAGTGCTTTCAGCGGAGCATTGGGTCACAGGAGGCTGGAGCCAGCGGCTCCAGCTTACTCCTGTGCCCACTGTGCCCATGGGGGTGGAGTGCAATGAATATTCATTTCTTTCTTGCATCTGGTATGATTGGCTCCATTATTTTGCTGGTAGGATTAGTCCCATCTTTTTTCTTTTATAATTGGCCCCAGTCAGGAAAGATTAAAAAAAAAATAATACCGTACAGAGTTGACCATTTGCTTCAATTTTTTTTCCTAATTTCCTCCTCTAAAACCTAGGTGGGTCTCATGGTCCAGTGCATCTTATAGTCCGAAAAATATGGTAATTTTTTTCATGAAAAAAAGTTAAATGTTTATTTTTTCCTTCCACATTGCTTCATTTCCTGTGAAGCACCTGAAGTGATAATAAACTTCTTGAACACCTTGAAGGGTGCAGTTTTTAAAATGGTGTCACTTTTGGTTATTTTCTGTCATATAGCCTCCTCAAAGTCACTTGAAATGTGATGTGGTCTGTAAAGTTTAGTAAATTTTGTTGTAAAAATGAGAAATCGCTGGTCAATTTTTAACCCTTAACTCCCTAAGAAAAAAAAAAATTTCAAAACTTGTGGTGATGTAAAGTTGACATGTGGAACATGTTATTTATTAACTATTTTGTGTGACATAACTCTGATTTAAGGGTATAAAAATTTAAAGATTGAAAATTGTGAAATGTTCAAAAATTGTGCCTTTCTTTAAAATTTTTTCACAAGTAAACACAAGTCAGGTTGAAGAAATGTTACCACTATCATGAAGTATAATGTGTCACAAAAAACAGTCTCAGAATCACTGGAATCTGTTGAAGCATTGCAGGTCAGATGTAAAAAATGAGGCCTGATCATTAACCTTCAAAGTGGCTAGGTCCTTAATGGGTTACATTTTTGAAATTACTTTACATTTTTACTGGCTAATATGGTACATTCATTTTATTCATTTTCATCATGTATAATGTATGTGTATTTCACAGATCATATACATCAATTGCTCATGATAAGGGTTTAAGAGCTACAGATAAATTAGTAAGAGAGGCATATGTCAACTGAGACATAAGAGCATTCTGTTCCTATTTATTGGAACTGGTCTTGAAAGAGAGCTTTTTCCTCATTCAGGATACAACAAGGAACAGCCATGGGCTCAAATATAGCACCTCCCTTTGCCATTGCATATACAGCTCTGGCAAAAATTAAGAGACCACTGCAGTTTTATAGAAATCAGCTTCTCGACCTGTCTGAGAGCCATTCCATTCCAGTGTCAGTCGAATTCCAACCAGAGAACACCTCATTCTACTTAATGTGCTTCTGATTAGGTGATCACCTGAACCAAATCTTATTTAACGAAGGAAAGTATAAAAAACACTGCTGTGGTGTTCACAATCCTTTTGCAATAGGACAAGCTGGATGGCAAAACAAGTGCTAGTAGTATCCCAAAAGTAATAGGAATGAAAAAATAACTTTTAACCGTGCCAAAGTAGTTTAAAAGAAAAGTCTTGAATGAGGAAAAGAAGGGCTCAATTCTGGCTTTACTAGCAGAGGGACACAGTGAGCATCATGTTGCCTCCATCCTTAAAATTTCTAAAGATGGCAGTCCATTACTACAAGGTCAAGCAGCAGACATTGGGGACAACAAAGCTACAGACCAGCAGAGGGCGAAAACGACTCTCCACTGACCGGGATGACCATCATCTTATTCGAATGTCACTCAGCAACCGCAGGATGACATCAAGTGACCTACAAAAGGAATGGCAAATGGCAGCTTAGGTGAAGTGCACGGCAAGAACAGTTCGTAACAGTGTCCTAGAGGCAGAACTCAAGTCATGTAAAGCTAGAAAAAAGCCTTTAATCAATGAGAAGCAAAGGAGAGCCAGGCTGAAAGGGGTTGTCCACTACTTTCAATTATCCCCCCAATGTATCCCCCCGGGGCCCCTGACGAATTGTGTAAATACCTTGCGTTGCCTTTTTCGCCTGTGAGCGGCGCTATGCTGGTGGCTGAGTCCAGGTCACGTGACCCCCAGGCTGCAGCCACCGCTTATTTCCGCCGACGTCACGTCAATTTCCAGACTCTGGAAATTGACGTGACGTCAGTAACAGGCGTGTCCCAGCCGCACAGTCAGCAGTCACTCATCAAGAGTGACTGGGCTGTGGGCGGGACTGTGCTGTGCTGGGGGCGGGCGGGGCTGTGCACTGCAGGTGTCTGGTGCTGGGATCTGCTTGCCGAGATGTGCTGCGGCGGCGGCTGATCCCGCGGCGGCGGCGGTCGGTGCCGTGGCAGCGGCCGGTCCCGCGGCGGCGGCCGGTCCCGTGGCGGCGGCTGGTGCGTCGGTGGCCGGTCCCACCGCGGCGGCCGGTGCCGTGGCGGTGACCGGTGCCGTGGCGGCGACGGCCGGTGCGACGGCGAGGGTCTGCGTGGTGCTGAAGGTGGCTGTGCGGTGGTGGTGGCGGCGGCGTTGTCTCTGTGTGCAGGCATGTCCGATGGGACTACAAGTCCCATCGGGCTCTGCCTGCTACAGTGACAGTGAGTGACACATTAGCCAATGATGGGACAGTAGTAGTCCCATCATCCGGCTAATGTGTTAAATGTAAAAAAAAAACAAAGAAAAAAAAACACATATACAGTACATACATACATAGAACACATACAGAACATGCGGCATGCGACGACATGCGACGACATGCGGCGACATGCGCCATGCGGCGACATGCGCCATGTGACGACATGCACCATGCGACGACATGCGCCATGCGGCGACATGCTGCATGCGACGACATGCGACGACATGCTGCATGCGACGACATGCTGCATGCGACGACATGCGCCATGCGACGACATGCAGCATGCGACGACATGCTGCATGCGACGACATGCGCATACAGTACGTGTACATACATACAGACATACAGTACATACATACAGACATACAGTACATATGACAGAGTATATACTCACCATCATTTGTCACTTTGATCCCCGAAGCCATTGTCATCTGTAAAAAATATTAAAATAATAAACAAACAATATACTAATGTATTCCTACGCCCCTGTGAGAAAATAGTCCCTAGTCTCACTTTATGGCATGCTGTATGAGAAAGTTTCCACGCAGCTTTTTGCCATAAAGTGAGACCAGTGAACTTTAGTAACCTCAGTGATGCACTGCAGGAGCCATTGTCTCCTGTCAGTGTGTCACTGAGGGTCCTATAGAGCAGTGACATCACCCGATGTCACTGTTCTATAGGGGAGATCGTCGTGGGACACTCGTTATTAATTGGACTACGGCGGACAGGTAGTATACGGTTTATTATTTTACGTTTTTTGCAGGCGCTGAAGTATGGTAAGTATGGTTAAATGAAGAATATTAAAATACTTTTTCCTAGTGTGTGTGTGTGTTTTATTAACCCTTTTTTAGTATTGGATTAATAACGGATAGGCGTCTTATTGACGCCTCTCCGTTATTAACCCGGCTTAATGTCACCTTACAATAGCAAGGTGACATTAACCCTTTATTACCCCATATCCCACCGCTACACGGGAGTGGGAAGAGAGGGGCTAAGTGTGCCGGAATTCTGGGGCGGCTGCGGGCTGGTATTTGCAGCTGGGGGACCAATATCCATGGCCCCTCTCTAGGCTATGAATATCAGCCCGCAGCTGTCTGCGTAGCCTTTCTGGCTATAAAATATAGGGGGCCCCCACGTCATTTTATTTGGGGGGGTCCCCCTATTTTAATAGCCAGTAAAGGCTACGCAGACAGCTGCGGGCTGATATTCATAGCAGGCTACAAATATTGGCCCCCGGCCGTCGGCTTTCCCCCTCTGGCGCAGAAAATTGCGCGGGAGCCCACGCCGGTTTTTTCCATTTTTTATTAAATTAAACGCTCATTAAGGCCTGTTTCACACTTGCGTCGGCACGGGTCCATCGCTATGCGTTGGGCCAACGTACCGACGCACGTTGTGAAATTTGTGCACGTCGTGGGCAGCGGATGCAGTTTTTCAAC
This sequence comes from Ranitomeya variabilis, assembly GCF_051348905.1. Lineage (NCBI taxonomy): Eukaryota > Metazoa > Chordata > Amphibia > Anura > Dendrobatidae > Ranitomeya > Ranitomeya variabilis. Next base: position 665,836,237 of record NC_135235.1, on the reverse strand, counting down.
GCATCCGCTGCCCATTCTGAAGTCCGGGGAGGAGAGGGCGGAGTTTTGGCCGTGCATGCGCGGTAGAAAATGGCAGACGCGACAGACGTGAAACGGTCCGCCAAAACACGACGCATCCGTTGCACGATGGACGCGACGTGTGGCCATCTGTCGCGATCCTTCACTAATACACGTCTATGGGTAAAAAACGCATCCTGCGGGCACATTTGCAGGATCTGTTTTTTTCCCAAAAAGACGGATTGCTAAAAACGCAAGTGTGAAAGTAGCCTTAGGCTGCTTTCACACTAGCATCGGTAAGGGTCCGTCGCGCTGCGTCGCTAATAAAAGTCTATGGAGAAAAAACGCATCCTGCAGACAACTTTGCAGGACGAGTTTTTTCTCCACAACGACGCATTGCGATGTACAGTGCACGGCGCTAGTGTGAAAGAGGCCTTAGAAACATCGGCCTTTCTATTATATATCTATGGATATATCTATCCATAGATATATTTATAGATAGATATATCTATAGAAACATAGATGTATCTATCCATATATTTGGCTGCTTTCACACATCAGGTTTTTGCCGTGAGGCACAATCCGGCGAGTTTTGAAAAAAACGGATCCATTTTTTTCCGCCTGATCCGTTTTTTTCTCATAGAGTTTCATCCGTTTTTTGCCGGATCCGTCAAAAAAGCTGTTTCCGCCAGATGGAAAACACATACAGAGGAACGTTTTTTCTGTCCTGCGAAAAAACGCACAGCGACGGATCCGGCAAAAAAAAGTATGAAACTGAGCTGTGAAATGATGAATCCGGCCTTGGAATCCGTTTTTTCATGCATGTTTCCATTCAAATCATGCACATTTTCCGTTTATTTACTTATTTCCAAAAACGGCATTAAAACCGCGCATAAACCGCACCAAAAAAAGCATCAAAACTGCACCAAAAACTGCATCAAAACTGCACCAAAAACTGCATCAAAACCTGGTGCAGTTTTGGTGCGGTTTTGATGCAGTTTTTGGTGCGGTTTTGGTGCGGCTTTTTCCGCAGCATGTGCACAAGTCTGCGGCTCCCATAGACTTACATTGGTTGTACACTACACTGCGGATTTGATGCAATTCAGTGCGGCAAAAAACGCTGCACATCTGCAATCAGATCCGCAACGTGTGCACACAGCCTTAGCATTTAGTGAACCTAGCCAAAAAGCCAAGCTAAAAACAAGTGTGGGATTGCACTTTGTTTGCCATTTCATTGCACTTTTAATTTTTTTCACATTTTCTGCTACACGACGTGGTAAAACCAATGGTGTCGTTCAAAAGTAGAACTTGTCCCGCAAAAGATAAGCCCCCACATGGCCATATTGACGGAAAAATTATGGCTCTGGAAAGAAGGGGAGCGATAAACGAAAACAAAAAAGCTCCAGGGGTGAAGGGGTTTAGAAACATGGATATGGACATGCCTATGGAAATAGACATACCGTAGATATATAGATATATCTGTATCTATCTATCTATCTGTCTATCTATCTGTCTATCCATCTATCTATCCGTGTGTAATGGAGTGTGGGTTGGACAAATGTAAAAGAGGAGGTTGGACAGAAATGACATCACAAATCTGTTTGAAGCTAGAGGGGGGAGAGGAGGGAGGGGTTGGGGTGTGTTTTGGAGTGGGTGTGCCAGGTTCGTGCTTAGTAGCAGTGCAATGCATCATGGAACTTGTAGTATTAGAGCACAATAACTCCGGAGAAAGGAAGTTGTCGATTAACCCCATGAGAGCTTGATCCAGCACTAAAGATGTGCTGCTACAGCATGATAAAAGGTAATATTGCTAAAATAAACACAGTAGATGTTTTCAGTGGCACATAATAGCAAGATGTATGAAAAAAAAAAAAGGTTATAGTAGTGGACAACTTCTTGAACTTTGCCAAAGACCATAAGGATTGGACTATTGGACTGGAGTAAGGTAATCTTCCCTGATGAGTCTAATTTTCAGCTTTGCCCAACACCTGGTCGTCTAATGGTTAGATGAAGACCTGGAGAGACGTACAAGCCACAGTGTCTTGCACCCACTGTGAAATTTGGTGGATGGTTGGTGATGATCTAGGGATGCTTCAGCAAGGCTGGAATTGGACCGCTTGTTCATTGCGAAGGACGTATGAATCAAGCTGCATACAAGGTTATCCTGGAAAACCAGTTGATTCCTACTGCTCAGGCAATGTTCCCCAACTCTGAGGACTGTTTTTTTTTTCCAGCAGGACAATGCGCCATGCCACACATCTAGGTCAATCAAGTTGTGGATGAAGGACCACCACATCGAATCCCTGTCATGGCCAGCCCAATCTCCAGACCTGAACCCCATTGAAAACCTCTGGAATGTAATCAAGAGGAAGATGGATAGTCACAAGCCATCAAACAAAGAACTGCTTACATTTTTGTACCAGGAGGTCATAAGGTCATCCAAAAGCAGTGTGAAAGACTGGTGGAAAGTAGTAATGAGCGAGCACTAAAATGCTCGGGTGCTCGTTGTTTGGGTCAAACAATTTGTAATACTCGGGTACTCGGACAGAACAACGAGCCCAATGTAAGTCTATGGGAGACCCTAGCATTTTTACCGCGATCCCCCCGGGGGTCCTTTTAAGATCTAAAAATGTCTGAAAATGATGGAAACACTGCACAAATGACACTGGAACATCATGGCAAATGTCCCTGGAAGCATTTATGACTCCTAACTCACAGCTGTAAACAATGTTGTCAGAGTTTCATGCCATTTTTACAGGTGCACTAAAAAACATGCAAGACTAAAACCCAAATGGATTTTGCCAGGAAATATGTTAAGGTACATCCTTTCCAGGGTAATGACTAGTATATAAGGCAAAACAATTAACCCCAAACAAAAATGTTCCTCCACCACTTAGGCTATATTCACACGCTTTCAACCAATACAAATGCATTCAATGGGTAATGTCATTGTAACCTTTAACAACCCTAGCTGGCCATGTGGTGTGTGACACATAAGGAGACACATCTTGTTTCATTTATGAAGGAGGGACTCTTACAGTCACAGAGCCTATTTTTAGAGGGGCATCAGGCGGCAATAATCTTCTTAAAGGGCCATTAAACTGTGGGTCTCCTATACTGTTATTGCCTATGCAGTGAGTGTCTGGGCTGCCAAATATTAGGACACACCCCAATACCCCTTTCACGAGATGAAGGGCCTCCTGAAAAAAATATGCATTGAATGCAAGGCCTGGCCTGCCCCAAAGTTACTTGCACCCCAATAAGCCTTTTAACTGACGTACTTTATCGCCTCAGGACAAAATTGTTCCCATTAGAAGAGAGTGTGTGTCCCATACTGTTTGTTTATGCATTGAATGCATGGCCTGACCTGCCCCAAAATTACATGCACCCCAATAACTGTTTCAGCAGACGTACTTTACGGCCTCAGGACAAAATTGTTCCCATTAGAAGAAAGTATGTGTCATACTGTTTGCTTATGCTTTGAGTGCAAGGCCTGCCCGCACCAATGTTACATGCATCCCAATAACCGTTTCAGCAGACGTACTTTACCGTTTCATGACAAAATTGTTCCCATTAGAAGAAAGTGTCTCTTCCATACTGTTTTCTTATGCATTGAATGCAAGGCCTGCACTGCACCAATGTTACATGCACCCCAATAACTGTTTCAGCAGACGTACTTGAGGGCCTCAGGACAAAATTTTTCCCATTAGAAGAAAGTGTGTGTCCCATACTGTTTGCTTATGCAATGAATGCAAGGTCTGGCCTGCCCAAAGTTACAAGCACCCCGATAAGCCTTTCAATAGATGTACTTTACAGCCTCAGAACAAAATTGTTCCCTCTAGAAGAGAGTGTGTGTCCCATACTGTTTGCTTATGCGTTGAATGCAAGGCCTGGCCTGCCTCAAAGTTACATGCACCCCAATAAGCCTTTCAGTAGACATACTTTACGGCTTCAGAACAAATTTGTTCCCATTATCATAGAATGTTAGAGTTCGAAGGAACCTCCTGGGTCATCTGCTCCAACCCCCTGCTCAAAGCAGGATTCACTAAATCATCCCAGACAGATGTCTGTCCAAACTCTGTTTGAAGACTTCCATTGAAGGAGAACTCACCACCTCTCGTTGCAGCCTGTTCCACTCATTGATCACCCTGTCAAAGTTTTTTCTAATATCTAATCTGTGTCTCCTCCCATTCAGTTTCATCCCATTGTTTCTAGTCTTTCCTTGTGCAAATGAGAATAAAGATGATCATTCTACAATGTGACAGCCCTTGAGATATTTGTAGACAGCTATTAAGTCTCCTCTCAGTCTTCTTTTTTGCAAGATAAACATTCCCAAATCCTGTAAACATTCCTCATAGGACATGCTTTTCAGACCAGTCACCATTCTGGTCGCTCTTCTCTGAACTTGCTCCAGTTTGTCGATGTCTTTTTTAAAATGTGGTGCCCAAAACTGGACACAGTATTCCAGATGAAGTCTGACCAAAGAGGAGTAGAGGGCAATAAGGACTTCACATGATCTAGACTGTATGATTCTGTTAATACATCCCATAATTGTATTTGTCCTTTTTGCTGCTGCATCACACTGTTGACTCATGTTCAGTCTGTGATCTAATAGTATTCCCAAGTCTTTTTCACATGTGCTGTTGCTTAGCCATATGCCTCCCATTCTGTTTATGCTTTTTTCATTTTTATTGCTCAGATGTAGTACTTAGCATTTTTTCCTGTTAAAAATCATTGTTAGTTGCTGCCCAATGCTCCCCTTGATTTATATCTTTTTGAATCCTCTCTCTCCTCTAGTATTAGCTATCCCACCTAACTTTGTGTCATCAGCAAATTTAATCATTTAATCAGTTTACCCTCAATTCCTTCATCTAAATCATTGATAAAGATGTAGAACAATACAGGGCCCAGGACAGAGCCCTGTGGTACCCCACTTCTTCCAACTGGATGTGCAGCCATTTACGACCACTCTTTGGGTCCGATCACTAAACCAGTTATGAATCCACCTAACAGTTGCCTTGTCCATTCCATACATAGTCATTTTTCCCAATAAGGATTGTGTGAGATACTTTGTCAAATGCTTTGCTAAAGTCAAGATATACTATATCTACAGCATTTCCCTGATCCACCCAGTCAGTGATTCTGTCATAGAAGGAAATTAAGTTAGTCTGACATGACTTATTAGTTACAAACCCATGCTGACTCTGTTTAATCGCTTCATTCTTATCCAGGTACTTCCATACATGTTGTTTAATAATTTGTTCAAAGATCTTTCCTGGTATAGACGTCAGACTCACCGGCCTATAGTTCCCTGGGTTCACCTTCTTCCCCGTTTGAAGATAGGAACAACATTTGCTCTTCTCCAGTCTTCTGGGACTTCTCCTGTTCTCCAAGAATTTTCAAAGATTCTGGTTAGTGGTTCAAAAATTTCTTCTGCTATCTCAGTACTCTGGGGTGTAATTCATCTGGACCCGGAGACTTAAATTAATTTATGCTAGCTAAGTGTTTCCTCACTATCTTTCTGTTTATAGATATCCTGGATTCTTCTATTCCCTTAATAGGACAGTGAAAATCAGTTGTTAGATTTTCTTTCTGAGAGAAAACAGATGCAAAATAGGAATTTAGAAGAAGAGAGTGTGTGTCCAATTCTGTTTGCTTATGCTTTGAATGCAAGGCCTGCCCTGCAACAATGTTACATGCACCCCAATAAGCCTTTCAGCAGACGTACTTTACGGCCTCATGACAAAATTGTTCCCATTAGAAGATAGTGTGTCTCCCATAATGTTTTCTTATGCATTGAATGCAAGGCCTGCCCTGCACTAAAGAGACATGCACCCCAATAACTGTTTCAGCAGACGTACTTGAGGGCCTCAGGACAAAATTGTTCCCATTAGAAGAGAGTGTGTTGTTATGACCCCAATGGCAGAGGGTCTCAGAAATAATTTCTAAGTCTGCAAACACAAAAAACCAGCTCATAGGGCAGTGGAAACTGGGCTGACCATATATCTAATCCTAGCACCACAAATAACAGCAGCCGGGGAACGTTCCTACGTTGGTTCTAGACGTCTCGCGCCAGCCGGAGAACTAGCTAACCCTAGAAGGGAAAAGAAAGACCTTTCTTGCCTCCAGAGAAAAGACCCCAAAAGTTGGATACAAGCCCCCAACAAATAATAACGGTGAGGCAAGAGGAAAAGACAAACATAAGAATGAGCTAGGTATTTAGCAAAGAGAGGCCCACTAGCTAATAGCAGAATATAGAAAGATAACTTATATGGTCAGCAAAAACCCTATCAAAAATATCCACACTGGAAATTCAAGAACCCCCGAACCGTCTAACGGCCCGGGGGGAGAACACCAGCCCCCTAGAGCTTCCAGCAAGATCAGGAATCACATTTAGTACAAGCTGGACAAAAATGAGAGCAAGCAAGTAACCCAAAAAACAAAGAAGCAGGACTTAGCTTAATTTTGAACGAACCAGGACCAGCAGATAGGAGCAAACAGAATGTGTCTGATTACAACGATGCCAGGCACTGGACTAAGGTTCCAGGAGGTTTATATAGCAACACCCCTGAACTAACGACCCAGCTGGGTGCAAACTGAGGGAAGAAAATCCCAGAGTCATATCACTAGTAACCACAAGAGGGAGCCAAAAAGTCTAATTCACAACAGTGTGTGTCCCATACTGTAGCATAAACATTGAATGCAAGGCCTGGCCTGCCCCAAAGTTACATGAACCCCAATAAGCCTTTCAGCAGATGTTCTTTACGGCCTCATGACAAAATTGTTCCCATTAGAAGAGAGTGTGTCTCCCATAATGTTTGCTTATGCAATGATTGTGAGGCCTGCCCTGCACCAATGTTATATTCACCCCAATAACCATTTCAGCAGACTTACTTAACCGCCTCATGACAAAATTATTCCCATTACAAAAAAGTGTGTCTCCCATACTGTTTTCTTATGCATTGAATGCAAGGCCTGCCCTGCACCAATGTTACATGCACCCAGTGCCGGCGTTTGGGGCAGGCAGACCAGGCAGATGAATGGGGCCCTCACTCACAAAGGGGGCCCCCTGCGTCTGCAGCCCCTTTATGAAGTGCCCAGAGGATGTACAGCAGTGAATAAGCAGTGAGTCCCGGATCGTCTCTCCCAAAACCCTCTCCAGCCCCCCTCTCTCTCCTTCTCCCTGCCTGCAGTCAGGTTAGAAGTTGCAAGTGAGTGGGAGGGGCCCGATTACAGCACAGCAGACAGAGGTCAGAGCCGGGCCAGGAAGAAGATGCCTGCAGCCCTGTGTGTCTGTGTCCTCTCCTCTCATCATGGCTGCTCCTAGCACTGTCCTGGGGATGGATCTGTACAAGTGAAGCCGCCGAACCCAGTAAGTATACATGTACACTGTGTTCCAAATTATTATGCAAATAATATTTCCTCATATTTTCTCTAAATTACCTATCTGAATTGCAGTCATTGTTATTTTCCAGTCATCTACTATTCTAGTATAATTGCAATGTTTTGGAACAAACTGCTTATGAAAATAGTATCCTTTGTAAAAAAAATAAACACTCAAAATGCATGTTCCAAATTATTATGCACAGCAGAGTTTTCAACCTTTTTTTTTTATTTTGAACAAAAAAATGGTCAATTGTGAAGTTATAAGCATTATCAGCTTATTACAAAATGAAATCAAACAGTTTTCAAGTGAAAACTTTATTCTAGGTGATGTTACAATTGCACATAGGACCCCTTGTTTGAAAGTAGCTTCTGAACTCTCTCGTCCATTGAATTTGTCAGTTTTTGGATGGTTTCTGCTTCAATTGTTTTGCATGTGGACACAATACCCTCCCAGAGCTGTTACTTAGATGTGAACTGCCTCCCGCCATCATAGACACTCCTTTTGATGATGCTCCAGAGGGTCTCAATAGGGTTGAGGTCAGGGGAAGATGGTGGCCACACCATAAGTTTGTCCTCTTTTATGCCCATAGCAGCCAGAGATGCAGATGTGTTTTTTGCAGCATGAGACGGTGCATTATCATGCATGAAAATGATCTTGCTGCGGAAAGCACGGTTCTTCCTCTTGAACCATAGCAGGAAGTGTTTTTAGAAACTCCACATAGATTATGGTGTTCATCTTTACCCCTTCAGGGATCATAAAGGGGCCAACAATCTCTCTCCCCATGATTCCAGCCCAAAACATTACTCCACCTCCTCCTTGTTGGCGCCTTAGCCATGTTTTCATGGGGTGTCCATCAACCAGCCATCCTCCACTCCATCCATCTGGACCATCGAGCGTTGCACGGCACTCATCGGTGAACATAACAGTTTGGAAGTCAGTCTTCATGTATCGTTTGGCCCTCTGGAGCCGTTTCTGCTTGTGTGCAGTGGATAGAGGTGGTCGACAGGATGGCTTACGCACCTCTGAAGGACCCCGCATCTTGTTGTTCTGGGGACGTTGGAGGCACCAGCAGCTTCAAAAACTTGTCTGCTGCTATGACAAGGCATTTTTGCAGCTGCTCTTTTAACCTTATGCAATTGCCTGTTGGAAAGAGTCCTCAATTTTTCCTTATCAGCACGCACACGTGAGTGCCGGGAATCAGCTACATACTTCTTGATTGTGCGATGATCACGATGAAGTGTCTTGGCAATGTTGATTGTAGTCATGCCTTGACCTAAATACTCCACAATTTGTTGCTTCTCAGCAGCCGACACATCCTTTTTCTTTCCCATTTTGGCTAAAAATGTAGGCTGCTTAATAATGTGGAACAGCCTTCTTAAGTAGTCTTGCCGTTATTTGGACACACCTGCCAAACTAATTTGCACAGGTATCTGCAATTGCTTTCAGTGATATAAAGAGCCCTGACACACATCACCATCAATGAGTTTAAATGACAAACAAAAAAATTGTAACCTTATCACTCCTAAACTCTTTGTGCATAATAATTTGGAACACAGTGTATATGTGTATCTGTGTGTGTACATGTGCCGCATACAGTGTGTCTGTATATGTGTATATAGTATGTTTGTATATATATATATATATATATATATACACAATATTTAGCATGATTGTGTACAGTATATCTGTGGTGCGTGTGTGTGTGTGTGTGTGTGTGTATATATATATATATATATATATACTGTGTATATACATAGTATATATATAATTCACACACACGTACATACAGTATATTGTATGTGTATGTATACTATATTTGTATACTGCATGTGTGCAGTATATTGTGTAAATACATAAACTGTATAAGTGAGCATACTGTATAGAAACTGAATGTTTCTCTTACCCCCATGACAGCACCACGGAGAGAGGGATCCGCCCTCAGGGACAGGAAACCTACAGGTGAAAAAGGCGGTACCTCTCTCCCACATCAATTCGAATTCCTTTCCCTGACGGGGAACCTGCAGCATACCTGTCATCGCAGGTTGCCGGGGGTCCATCTAACCGGATTCAGGCAGCTAGGGGCCCTGCCTCGGACATGGTGGATTCTCCCTCCCCGAAGGCCACGATCCGGGGTCGGCGGGCCCTGTGCGTGTGCGGGGGAGATGCAGTGAAGCAGGATCAAGTCTGCCTCTCCCTCAGTAACCCATATATGGCCGGCAATATGGGGCGGCAGCCGCCTGGCGACATGCTGCTGGTCCATGGCCCAGGAGGTGGTGGCGTCGGTCACCTATAGGACTCCTGGAGACCGGGCGATGGAAGGTTAGGTGCACGCGCGCGAGCGACCGCAATGCTTTCTGGCCAGCAGCGGCCACAGCAGCAGGACGCCTCTTCCCAGCGTCGCAGCTCAGGATCCCAGTACAGCAGAGGCTCCAATGGATCCGGGAGAACAACAGCGGTTCAAATCGAGGATGCAACTCCTAGGCCAGAATCAGTATCTCCCTCACATTTGGAGGGTAAGTGACCTCCGTGAATGTCCATATTCTAAATGGGGTTTATTATGTTTTCTTAGGGGAAGAAATGTACAGCAAAAAACAGACACAGAGTATGTGCAATCTGCTCTGTAGAACTACCCGCTACGTGGGTAAAATAGCTCTGCACCATATGCATAGAGAATACTATATGTGAAGAGTCCCCAAGATTCGCATCTGACCTAAAAGAGTTAATCAAAACCCAATTGGAAGATGCGTTAAGAAACGTTAAAAGTCTAAAAAGGAAGCATAAATCCAGATGCAAATCCCTGGAGTCCAGTTCCAGTGAGGAAGATAGTGATCAGTATAGTTCAGATAGTTCACTCTCTTCTCCATCATCCTCTTCATCTTCAGAAGGGGGTTGCAATTGTTTCCCTATTGAAGAAACAGATGCCTTAGTAAAAGCGGTTAGAACAACCATGGGGCTAGTGGAGACTTGGTCCAAGAAAATGGCGCAAGATCTTATGTTTAGCGGCCTAGAACAACGGAAACGAAGAGCGTTCCCATTTAATGAAAAAATACAACTTTAATAAAAAAGGAATGGAAGAGAGCAGACAAAAAAGTCCTCCTAACCCCAAAGAGGAAATACCCATTTGACGACCCAGCTTGCTCTTTCTGGGGAAAGGCGCCAAAGTTAGATGTCCCCATTGCAAAAGCTTCTAAAAAATTTGCCTTACCTTTTGAAGATATGGAGACCCTTAAGGACCCCATGGACAAGAGGGCGGAAGTATTCTTAAAGGGCTATTGGGAGGCTGCCAGTGCGTGGTTAAAACCAGCAATAGCCGCCACATGTACCGCCAGGGCATTAATGGTGTGGTTAGACCACCTAGAGTCACAGCTAAAGGATAGATCCCCAAGAGAATCAATATTGGACTCCATCTCAATAATGAAGGGAGCCGCTGCGAATCTAGCAGATGCCTCTATAGACTCAGTAAGACTAGCGGCAAGGTCTGCCTCATTTTCAAACGCAGGTAGAAGGGCTTTGTGGCTCAAGTGTTGGCCGGGAGATCTACAGACAAAAGCCAAACTATGCTCCATTCCCTGTGAAGGAGAATTTTTATTTGGTCCTACCCTAGATGACATTCTTGAGAAAGCAGGGGACAAGAAAAAAGCTTTTCCAGGGTTTCCCAACCAATCCTATAGACGGCCCTTTCGGAGCAGAAAATGTATGCGTCGAAGACCCCTAAAAATGAAAAAGAAGGATGGGAGGATAAAAAATTTAAAGGAAGAGCCTTCATGTTCAACAAACCTGATAACAAAAAACAGCCCCAATGATGGTGTGCCCCAGATGGGAGGGAGGTTGACATACTTCCTTCCAGCCTGGGAAAAAATATCTGGGAGTGCGTGGATACTAAATATAATAAAGACAGGACTGAAACTGAAGTTCCATACGATGTCATATCATCATTTTGTCATAACACCACAAAGGAAAGTAGAGGCCGAGCAACTGGACCTTCAAAACGAGGTACAGAGTCTTCTAACAAAGAACATCCTGCAGGAAGTTCCAGACCAGGAGAAGGGCACAGGATTCTACTCCCCTCTGTTTCTTCAAACGAAACCGGATGGAACTTACAGGACAATCATAAATCTGAAAAAAACTAAACAAGTACCTAGTGACTCAGAGTTTCAAAATGGAAACAAAAACCTGTGTCAGAATGCTTTATCCGTCTTGTTTTATGACTCATCGATTTAAAAGACGCATACTACCATGTGCCCATCCACTCAGATCACCAAAAATTCTTCAGAGTGGCGGTACTAATGCAAGGGGAACTAAAGCATTACCAATTCAGGGCCCTTCCCTTTGGCCTAGCCATAGCCCCGAGGGTGTTTATGTAACTCATGGCAGATGTCATGGCTCACATAAGAGAGCAAAACATACTAATATTCCCATATCTGGATGACCTCTTGGTAATTGGCGAGTCATTCCTCCATTGCAGACAACAGTCGGACAAACTAATGACATCACTGACAAATCTAGGTTGGATGTTGAAACTAGCAAAGTCCAGGATTATCCCAAACCAAGTACAATAGTACCTAGGGATAATGGTAGACTCAATAAAGCAAGAATGCCGTCTTCCGGGGGAAAAGTTTCAAACATGGTTCAACTGGTAACACAATTGAAAGGATCCCCAGTCGTCACTTTGCGCAAGGCAATGTCCATACTGGGGTCAATGACAGCCTGTATTCCAGCGGTCCAATGGGCCCAGAGTCACACCAGAGATCTCCAGTGGGAGATACTAGAAGCAGAATCTTGCTTAAAGGGAGATTTAGAGAAGCGCTTAAAAATCTCCTCACAAACAATACGTTCCCTAGCTTGGTGGGTGGATCCAGACAACCTAACCAGGGGTGTTCCGTGGGTATGTCCGATATCTGTAACACTGACTACCGAAGTGAGTCCTTGGGGATGGGGGGCTCACTTACACTACCAAATTGCCCAAGGCCCTTGGTCGAAGGAGGAAAAACTAGTTTCCTCAAACATGAAAGAACTCCTGGCAGTAAAATGTGCGCTCAACCACTTTCTAGTCTTCCTCCGTTCCCACCACATGAGGGTGCTCTTGGACAACAGGATGGTGGTAGCATACTTGAATCACCAGGGGGGAACGAGATCTCGAGCGCTGATGGAGGAAGCAAAATCTATCCTGTTGTTAGCAGTGGCCAATCTGTCCTCACTGTCAGCCCTTCATATCAAGGGGACAGAAAATCAGGCTGCAGATTTTCTAAGCAGCCGAACACAGCTGAAACAAGGGGAGTGGGAATTAAACCAGGCGCTATTCAACCACATAGTAGAGGTTTGGGGTCTTCCGGAGATAGACTTGTTCGCAAACAGTCTAAACCGTAAGACACATGCCTTCTGTTTGATCGACCCACGGGGGAGTCCAGTAACCCTAGACCCCTATTTAATTCCCTGGGACTTTCAGCTAGCCTATGCCGTTCCCCCAATAGCACTAATTCCCTTAGTACTGAGGAAGATTCGGGAGGACAGAGCAAGGGTGATCATGATAGCTCCCTTTTGGCCGAAAAGAGCATGGTTTCCATGGCTGCGGATGATGGGTTTTCCCAGATATCCCGAACCTTCTGTGTCAGGGGCCGGCAAACCATCCGCAAGTGAAAAGCTTGCATATGACGGCCTGGAATTTGAAAGGGAACTTTTAACCAAGAGAGGATTCTCTTCAAACTTAGTTTCAACTCTCTTGTTAAGTAGAAAATCAGTAACTACTAGAGCATATGGGAAGGTCTGGAGGAGATTTTTGTCAGTTTTGGGTGCCAGTTTATCGGGGGAGATCCCAAGTCAGAAAGTGCTAGAGTTCATTCAAAAGGGGTTAGAAAAAGGCTTAGCAACAAGCACTCTTAAAGTGCAAGTGGCAGCGCTAGGGGCTCTTTACAACTGCGACTTAGCGGGGAATCGCTGGATATAAAGAATTATTAAGGCCTCAAATAAATCTAGACCAGTTGTCCACCACACTACACCTCCCTAGGATCTAAACCTAGTACTTTCTGCACTGACTAAAGCACCTTTTGAACCTTTGTCACAAGCGTCTTTAAAAATATCCCTTAAAACCTCTCTTCTTGTAGCGCTAACGTCGGCTCGCAGAATTAGTGATATGCAGGCTCTATCAGTATACCCGCCTCTGACGCAGATATTAGATGATAGAGTAGTCCTTAGGACGATCCATCCTACCTTCCTAAAGTGGCGTCATGGTTTCATAGATCTCAGGAGATCTCTTTACCCTCTTTCTGTCCAAACCCCAGAAATAGAAAGGAAGAACTCCTACACACACTAGATGTTAAAGGGACACTGTCACCTGAATTTGGAGGGAACAATCTTTAGCCATAGGGGCGGGGTTTTCAGGTGTTTAATTCACCCTTTCCTTACCCGCTGGCTGCATGCTGGCTGCAATATGGAATTGAAGTTCATTCTCTGTCCTCCATAGTACACGCCTGCGCAAGGCAAGCTAAAGATTGCTCCCTCCAAATTCAGGTGACAGTGTCCCTTTAAAAGATGCTTAACCCAATATCTAGCAGCCACAAGGGAGTGTAGGAGGGATAGGTCTCTGTTTGTGTGCTTTCAGGGTCCAAACAAAGGGCATAAAGCATCGAAGGCCACGTTGGAGAGATGGGTAAGGGATGCTATCATCCTGTCATATTCTTCGTATAATGAAGCCATTCCAGAAGGAGTCAGAGCTCATTCGACCAGCTTGGTGGCAACCTCCTGGGCAGAGCGAGCGGGAGCATCAATTGAGCAGATATATAGAGCACCAACTTGGTCTTCTTTCTCTACATTTTTTAAACACTACCAACTAGACCTGTCTTCTTCTTCAGACCTCACTTTTGGCAGAAGTGTCCTTGAGCAGTGCCCCCCCTCCCCCCTTAATATACATTCTATGAAATTCTCTCCGTGGTGCCGTCATGGGAGTAAGAGAATATCGTAGTTACTTACCGATAACGGTATTTCTCTGATCCCTTGACGGCACCCGTATATTCCCTCCCTTCATGTGTAGGTGTGCACACTAAGCTTAGTCATTAATATTTAGTCACGCGGTGCCTCTGATAAGCCTAAAATTAAAATATTTTTTGTTTGAATAACCATTTAAAGTTACAGCTGAAGTTCTGTTAAGGCTCTCTAAACCAACTGATGTGGGAGAGAGGTGCCGCCTTTTTCACCTGTAGGTTTCCTGTCCCTGAGGGCGGATCTATCTCTCCATGGTGCTGTCATGGGATCAGAGAAATACCTTTATCGGTAAGTAACTACGATATTCTGTGTGTATATACTTTATATAGTGTGTCTATTTGCTGCATACAGTATATAGTTCTGTAATTGTAGTGTCGCTATAATGGGAATCAGTAGTTTACCGTATTTTGCAGATTATAAGATGCATCCCAAATTTTGAAGAGAAAAATAGGAAAAAAACTTTTTTTTTTAATAAAATGGTGGTGCTTCTTATAATCCATGCTTCTTATTGCCTACCGGGGGGGGGGGGGGGGGGGGGGGGGGTGTCTGCAGTGAAGCGTGGTCCCAGGGTCGCTGCTGGAGGAGGCAAGAATTAGACAAAGCAGATCAGTGTTGGAGGAAAGCCAAACAAACTGATGGATGCTCATGAAAAACTAAGTTTAAAGAGGAGTGCACAGTCTGTAACTATAAACACACCCGTGGCACAAGGTTCTTCCTCTTCACCCATACATATTACCAATAATATAAAAATGTCACAGCCGAAAATTATTTGTTCTACTGTAATGAACACTATTAAAGGAATGCCACTAAACATGGATAACCACGACCATGGGAAACACCAGATTTCCTCTTTACAAGATATGGATGATGATGGTATTGATGACGACTTGGAACTTTACCACATCCCCACCAAGAAAATGAAGATCACAGCTGCAAACAATGTGCAAAAAAGGCCGTGAATGTCTGGAAATTCATTTTCTCTTGGGCAAACTTTACCTCTTACTAAAGTGCTACAGAATGATGCATACACTTCTCCCATGTCTACTCAGCACAACACTTAGCCACCTTTATTGCACACAAAGGCTCTAGCCAACTTGTCATGGACATTTGTCACCAAGGAGGCCAGTTCATCAGTAGGGCCCACTCATAAAGATTTTCTCTTTAGCTCTTTAGAAGGCCCAAAAATGACCATTAATAATTTGCATCCAAGAGTCACAGAGTAAGATATTGTGGAGCTTTTCTGTGTACGCGTTGCCTTGAAGTGCACCTGCTTGTTGAGTTCAGGAGTTGCAGAGGTTGTGTTTGTAAGAAAGGAAGATGCAGTTGCTGCCTACAAAAAATACAACAAAAGATACCTACGGTAGATGAAAAAACAATGAAATGCAATCTTCCTTTGAATGGTAGTGTGATAACATCAGACCAGCCCATATTTCTAACATTAAGTGACACCACATCAAAGAAGGAAGGTTAATGTTGAAGAAACACAAACTTCTCCTCCTCCAGTGTGTTGCTTTTAAATTCTCCTGCTGAAGTTGATCCTGATACTATCTTAACCCCTTCATGACCTTGGGATTTTTCGTTTTTCCGTGTTCGTTTTTCATTCCCCTTCTTCCCAGAGCCATAACTTTTTTATTTTTCTGTCAATTTGGCCATGTGAGGGCTTATTTTTTGCGGGACGAGTTGTACTTTTGAACGACATCATTGGTTTTACCATGTCGTGCACTAGAAAACTGGAAAAAAATTCCAAGTGCGGTGAAATTGCAAAAAAAAGTGCAATCTCACACTTGTTTTTTGCTTGGCTTTTTTGCTAAGTTCACTAAATGCTAAAACTGACCTGCGATTATGATTCTCCAGGTCAGTACGAGTTCATAGACACCTAACATGACTAGGTTATTTTTTACCTAAGTAGTGAAAAAAAATTCCAAACTTTGCTAAAAAAAAATAATTGCGCCGATACTCGTAGCGTCTCCATTTTTCATGATCTGGGGTCGGTTGAGGGCTTATTTTTTGCGTGCCGAGCTGGCGTTTTTAATGATACCATTTTGGTACAGATACGTTCTTTTGATCGCCCGTTATTGCATTTTAATGCAATGTCGCGGCGACCAAAAAAACGTAATTCTGGCGTTCCTATTTTTTTCTCGTTACGCCGTTTAGCGATCAGGTTAATGCTTTTTTTTATTGATAGATCGGGCGATTCTGAACGTGGCGATACCAAATATGTGTAGGTTTGATTTTTTTTTTAATTGATTTATTTTGATTGGGGCGAAAGGGGGGTGATTTAAACTTTTATTTTTTTTTTATTTTTTTCACATTTTTTTTAACTTTTGCCATGCTTCAATAGCCTCCATGGGAGGCTAGAAGCAGGCACAGCACGATCGCCTCTGCTACATAGCAGCGATCTTATGTTCGCTGCTATGCAGCAGAAAATCAGGTGTGCTGTGAGCGCCGACCACAGGGTGGCGCTCACAGCTACCGGCGATCAGTAACCATAGAGGTCTCAAGGACCTCTATGGTTACCATTCAGAAGCATCGCCGACCTCCGATCATGTGACGGGGGTCGGCGATGTCATCATTTCCGGCCGCCCGGCCGGATGCGGTAGTTAAATGCCGCTGTCTGCGTTTGACAGCGGCATTTAACTAGTTAATAGCGGCGGGTGAATCGCGATTTCACCCGCCGCTATTGCGGGCACATCTCAGCTGTTCAAAACAGCTGACATGTCCCGGCTTTGATGGGGGCTCATCGCGGAGCCCTGCATCAAAGCAGGGGAGCTGACCTCGGACGTACTATCCTGTCCGATGTCAGTAAGGGGTTAAAATCACTCTTTAAATCCTCAGGGTCATCAGCAGTCATTGAACCACCTGTATTTAAGATTAAGCTATGATGAGACCAACACAACTTGGAGACTGTAATAAAAGAGATTCACAATTCACATATGAGCCCAGAGACTCCTTTAAAAAAAAATTCATTTTTCTTTTTTGTTTTTGTTTAATGGTGGTGATGATTACTAGGAGGTAGTTGATGTTTGAAGGAGTGTGGCATCAGACATTGGACAATTTATCCTGTTCCCAGCATTATAGTACAGTTCACCCTTGTTTTGGGGCAGTTGCGTTATTGCATCAAGAATTTCCATTTTCCCCTTGCTCTAGTATTGTGATACAGCACGATTATGGTTCTACTGTGCTGTAAAGGGAAGCTAAATAAATGTTGAATAATTTGTTTTCATTTTTTCAATAATCTTTTTCAACTGAAAAGATAATCTTTGTAATTTGGTACTTTTAATATTGGAATTCCTACAAATGGATCTCAAGACATTCATATTCTTGTAAATGGGGGGGAAATTACTAAGTGTCCACCGACTGTGTTTTAGACAAAAAAATTTTGTAGGCCTAATTAATGTTTCACACTGTACAAATGTAATCCAGAACAGTTCAATCGTAGGAAATACGTTTTGTCTGCGGCTGAAGCATTTTGTGATATCTGTGATATGAAGACAGAGAAATGCAGAAGGGAAAGAGATCACGGTAATAGTAATCTAAATACTGAGATGTGTAGAGAGGAATGCTGGGAGGACACAAATTGTGTTTTTATATCCACTTCATCTGCATGTAAAATTAGTTATGTAATGCTGGTAATTAAAATAAAAAATTACTCTAGTATTGGCACTGCGCAGTGCCATACCATGACTATCTATTTGCCCTTCCTGTCCAATTCTATAATTTGTTTTTAATTGATATTTTTTTGAACTCTTCATTGAGAGGTGGGAGACACAAGAAATGATAGGTGAACTCTGAAGAGACCTCAAACACCCCGTTGCAAACAATAACATGGCTGTTGCATCACGGAATAAGTTCACCCTCATGTTCTAGTGGTGGTGTCGGAAGAGATGTGGAGGATGTCCTCATGAATGTTTTCCCAATTTAAAGGAGCGGGTCTCCTAAACTTGGAATGCCCATACACTAAGTGCATGGTTGACAAACATTTCCCCATGGGGGTACATTTCTTAAAAAAAATTTAGGGGCCTCGCCTCGTAGACACCCTTTCCAAAATGGTATGTGGTATGGACAACTGAAGGCTGCGCTGGGACAAGGACGTGGACGTGCTCGATGATGGTGCTAGTTGAGTCTGGGTAATAGCAGGTGCAGGGCAAGAGGCATCTTCACATGCACCGTGGACAGGGGATTGGCTTTCATGCACAACATTGGATGGAGTGGTGTTACCCGCAGCCACTGTTCCTGGTGCCTGTGGTTCGCCTCACAAAGTCGGGTGCTTTGCTGCCTTGTGCCTGATCATGCTGGTGGTCAGGCTGGTAGTTTTGCTACCCCTGCTGATGCGAGCATGGCAGGTGTTGCAAATGGCCTGTTTGGGGTTATCGGCAGAGTCTTTAAAAAATAGCCAGACTTGTGAAGACCGTACAGTTGGATTGGCAACTTCCATCATGTTGGTGTTGTGTGGAACGGTTGGTTGCCTTCTGTCTGCAGACACTACACTGTGTCTTCCTGCCTGTTGGGGTGCTATGCCTTCATCCCCCTGTGTGCTGCTGTCCGCACTCTGCATGTCCTCCTGCCAAGTTGGGTCAGTTACTATATCTTCCACCTCCTCTTCCTCTTCCGCACCCTGGTCCTCCTCCTGATTTTCTGGCAATTGTGTCTCATTGTCGTCCACCTCTTGTGACACGTTAACACCGTCGCCTTCATGTGACCGTGGCTGCTCAAACATTTGGGCATCACTACATGGAATCTCATCTTGCCTCGCTTCAAGTGGACCGTGAGAGAGGCCTGAATTGATAAATGGAAAAGTGAACAACTCTTCGGAGTGTCCAAGTGTTTTATCGGTTGTCTCAGGGCACTCAGCATAGTGGCAGGAAGGAGAATCAGGGTGAGGAATATGCGGTCCAGAGTCACGGCTACTCAGACTTGACCGTGTGGAAGACAGGGTGCTGGTGGTGGTGGCAAAGTGACTGGAAGCATTATCCGCCATCCAACCAACTACCTTTTCACGCTACTCTAGTGGAGTTTTTTTTTTAATTTCTTTTTACCCCAAAATAGTGTATAGACCTAGGGTAGCAGACAGCCCAAAAAGTGGAATGTAGGCCTGAATAGCAACTATTTGGAGAGCACAGATAGACCAGGAGTCTGACGGAGATAACAGACTGTTCAATACGTGGCCTGTATTTTTTTATTTTTTACCCCAAAATAGTGTATAGACCTAGGGTAGGAGACAGCCCAAAAAGTGGAATGTAGGCCTGAAAAACAACTATTTGAAAATCACAGATAGACCAGTCTCTCTGACTGAGATATCACACTCTTCAAAATGTGGCCCAGAGGTTTTTTTACATTTTTTTTTACCCAAACATACTGTATAGACCTAGGGTAGCGGACAGCCAAAAAAGTGAAATGTAGGCCTGAAAAGCAACTATTTGTAGAGCACAGACAGATCTGGCATCTGACGGAGACAGAACACTGTTAAATATGTGGCCTGGATTTTTTTGGACCCACCAACATTGTGTCAATAAGTAAGCTATGACACTAAAAAAAATGTTGTAGCACGAAAATTGTAAAATATTTAGCGCAATGATATGCAATGCGTGTGGCGTACAAAACACAGTGATAAATATAAGAACTGTAGCTAAATATTTTTTGGCCAGATAAATATTTTTTGGTCAGCAAAATGGTGTCCAAAAATGTTGTAAGACACTCCAGAAAATACTACGGCACAAAAAAAAGGCGAGAATTTTCTGCGCACTCACATCCAATGCCTGGGACAAAAAAAGCAGTTTTAAATTGCCAGAGTTTCACAATCTTGTTTTAAAATTACCAGGCTGTAGTCTGAAGTGTGACTAATCAAATAAATGTAGAAAAAAACAGGGCTCTGGATTGCTTTGTAAAAAATTAATCCTAGCCACAGATACCTGCAGCTACTTATATATAAAATAGGCAGAAGCAGACAGTAATGGAGTCTCTTGATGTATTCAGTGAGATCTATATACTCACATACAGTGCCTGCATGCCTTGAACTGATGTGGATATGCGCACATAGACTCCCCTGCCTACCTAGCACTGCAATCTATATACCCCGAATTAGCCCTAAAAGGACTGTTGGTTTATCAGGATTTGTGGATTCTGTGATGGTAGATCCACACTAACTAATAAAAGAATGAATCTGACCCTATCTCAGCAGCAGCTCTCCCTACACTAGCTGAGTCCGGAGCTGAATGCACCGATCAGGTCCGTTATAGACCTGATGACCCTGTGCGGCCAGCCTATCACTGTAATACCACAACAAAGATGGCTGCGGTATTACAGTGCATGGCAGACAATCCCTGCATGTTCATTGGCGGCCAAAATTGCAGGGCGGAGACCAGAGCTCCTGCTGAATAATCCCGGAAATGTCCGATGCTCGCCGAGTACACCGAGCATAGTGATAATGGGGGGAGTAGCGAGCACGTTCGCTCATCACTAGTGGAAAGCATGCCAAGACGCATGAAAGCTATGATTAAAAATCATGGTTATTTCACAAAATATTGATTTCTGAACTCTTCCCGAGTTAAAACATTAGAATTGGTCCTAAATGATTTTGAACTTGTTTTTTTGCATTATTTAAGGTCTGCAAGCAATGCATTTTTTTGTTATTTTCACCATTTCTCATTTTCAGAAAATAAATACAAAATTTATTGCTTGGAACTTCGGAGATATGTTGTCAGTAGTTTATAGAATAAACGAACAATTTACATTTTACTCAAAAATATACCTATAAAGAGAAAAATCAAACAAACTGAAAATTTTAAAACCCAAGATAAAATAGAATAATTTGAGAAGTAGATAAAATTTTAAATCATAAATATAGATAAGGGAAAGTAAAACAAGGTTTTACTATGTCCCGGAAGTATTTCGCTGTGTTGCGGGACATAGTGCGCGGGCGCATGCGCAGTAATGCTTTTCGGCTTTGCCCGCCGTTGGGCAAAGCATACTGCGCGTGCGCGACCGTAGATTGCATTGCACATGCGCCAACCATGGAGCACAAGTACTCTAATTCACTAACATATTGCAGACAACAGGGATGGACGGGGTGGAGAAATGAAGATGAAACGCCGCCCATAGAACAGGTAAAAAGTCATTTAAATATCCTGCCAATTTGAGCTGACAGAGTCCCTTTAATGATGGCCCCATAAGATGCTCCATATAAACATTTGTGCCCTATATAATGCTACACAAAGGTTAATAAGGCCCCATAAGATGCTCCATATTAAAATATGCCCCATATAATGCTCCATAAAAGTTGATGGCCCCATAAGATGTTCCATAGAATAATATGAAGAAAAAAAGTGAAATGATCCAGCTGGAGGTGGAGGCGGTTCAAACTTTGTGAGACTTTATTAGACAACTAAAACGATATATCGTTCTTCACTGTGAGTTTTTCAGTCGTGCTATTACCGAGTCTGTTATCCCTCTGAATCTGACTTTAAGGACAACTTGTTCATAACATAGCATATAAACACCTTCCTCCTCCTGTTTTTTCTGATATATATTTTTTGAAACATGGATCCTCAACATACGAACTTTATAGACATTGATGACCATACAAATAGACTCAATAAAGTAGCCTCAGTGTTCAGTAGTGAAACACCTGATCTAGTAACAGAAACTGATGAACTGAGAACCCTCATGCTACTATTGGAAAATAAAATGGCTAAAGAGATGAAAACATGGTGGGACTGGACTACTTTGAAAACATATGAATCAAAAAATATGATTCCCAGAGGACTACGTTTAAAAAAAGTTCCTACAAAGATTTTTAATGAGGATTTTGAAAAAGAATGGTACTCTATTTTGAGTCAATGTTTCCTTAAACTCATCTCTTTGATAATTAAGTATGAGGACATGGAAATAAATTATATTAAACAGGACATTAAGAGTTTGCAATGCTCTTTGGAGGGGCACACCAGCTCTAAAGATTTTAATTTTTATAATGATAGATTGAAGACTAACATCACTAAGTTGGAAAATCAGATTATGGACACTAAAAAATCCAAATTTAAACGAGACACAGAAGACTATATTGCTAACAAAGTCTATAATTGGAATAGGAAACCACACTCGATTCTAAAAAAACAAGCACAGAGACGGGATTTTACTAAAGGAAAAGAGAGTTTCAGCGATAAAGATTACTCCTTGGATATTTCTTCCTTTCTTTCCACCACAGAGGAACTTTCTGATTCATCAGTAGGCTCCACAAATAGCACACATTCAATGCAGCAGAGATCAGTTCCCAATATTCCCAGCACCAGTGGAGCGATTCCAAAAAACGCAGGAAACGTGCAGGCCGGAAGCATAAGAGGAAGAAGGTATCCAACCCGGAACAGGAATCGCCGCCACTACTAGAGGCTCCAGTGTGGAATTTGTCCAGCTATGTGATCTCGGAAGAACAGATAGCAATTCTCAGCAAGGGATTAAGTTTCTCCCCAACAACCAACTTTGATATATTTAAAACCTTACTTGACTTGAATAAATTTGCACGTAACCTGACAGTAAAATGCCATTTTCTTTCAGATGCTGCTAGTGATAACGCTGTATGTATAGAGAATCTTGATTATTCCACTACTGATAATATACTCATGTTTCATGAACAGAAAGCATGTCTCAGTTTAAAAGCGTTGGAGAGAGAATCTTTTTTAGGTTCTGTCTCTCTTAATGATTCTTTTCCTGTCAGTAATCCATCTTTTTATCCATTGAAATCCAGACCAGTGGTCTTGGATCAATTTCAGGATTTAGTTGAAAAGGAATTAGTCGATCTGAATAAATCTATTTTAGATTCCAAAAATAATTATTCCAACCTGACAAAAAAGGAAAGAAGAGCGCTGAAAGAGTTGCATGATAACCAACCAGGATATTATAATAAGACAATCAGACAAAGGAGGCACTATTGTGCTACTAGACGCAGGGCTATACAAAAAACTGAATTTACAAGACCTGGAAAATAAGGAGATGTATTTTGAACTTAGCTCTAACCCTACCGAAGAATTTAATTCATTGCTGCACAACCTGTTACTGGAAGATGTACATATGAATGTTATTGACGATAGAATAGCAGAATTTTTAAAAAACGATCATCCAGTTACACCAATTTATCATTCATTCCCTAAAATACACAAAAATGTGTTTCCTCCCTCAATGAGACCAATAGTTGCAGGTATTGGTTCCATAGGGGAAAGATTGGGATCTTGGGTGGACCATTACCTGCAACCATTGGTGCAAAATACCCCTAGCTTTATACGTGATTCAAAATATGTAACTTCAGTTTTTGATCAATTTTACTGGAAGGAAGAATACGCATGGCTTACATGTGATGTGGTAGGTTTATATCCATCAATTCCTTATTCAGTGGCATTGTCGAGTTTGTCATATTATCTGGATACATACTCTGCCTACAATAATGATACAAAAAGTTTTTTGATATCTGCTGTGGATTTTTTACTAAACCATAATTACTTTTGTTTTGATAATAGGTTTTTCAGACAACTAACGGGGGTGAGCATGGGCGCTAAATTCTCGCCTTCTCTAGCGAATATTGTTATGTTGAAATGGGGAGAGAGCCATATCTACAATGATGATAATGATATATGCAAACATATTGTATGGTATGGTCGCTATATAGATGACCTGATTCTAGTATGGAGGGGTTAACAGGAGGAGGTGACTGAATTTGTTGATCATATAAATAATAATAATTTTAATTTAAAATTCACCCATTCTTTTCAGAAAAAACATAACAATTTTTTGGATTTGAATCTCTCAGGTAACACACTAAAACATACTGTTGAGATTACCCCCTACAGAAAACCGACCTCAAGTAATTCAATTCTTAGAGCCAATTCCTGCCATCCAAATCATGTCATAAATAACATTCCATATGGTGAACTTATCGGAACAAGAAGGAATTGCTCTGATAATGATGTCTTTTTGGCAGAGACAGAGAAAATTTGTGAGCGTCTTTCTAATAGAGGATATCCTAAATGGAATCTGGACAAAGCACGTAAAAAAATCTCCAAAGTAGATCGCAAAAATTTATTAACGACGAAAAATCATAAATCTACTTATAATAATCCACAGAAAAACAACAATAATGTAGTATTCAGTACCCCATATAGCTCACAATACAGGCAGATTGTGGATATTGTCAAAAATCATTTACCCATGCTTAAACAAGATGACAAATTAAAACGAATTCTAACACAGAACGATATTAAATTCGTTGCTAAACGAGCTCCCACTTTGGGTTCGATCCTGTCCCCAAGTCTATTCTCTAGCTCTCTACGGGACACTAATAGAGCTACATGGCTCAACGCCACAGGGTTTTTTAGATGTGGAGCCACTCGTTGCAAAACATGTAACTATGTGCATAAAACAAACAAATTCTCATCTTTTCATAATCATAAGCAATTTGATATACATGATTACATTAATTGCAACACCAAAAATGTAGTGTATTTAATAGAATGTATTACATGTCAAGTTCAATACATAGGCTGCACCACATGTCCACTAAAAGTACGAGTGAGACGGCATCTATCAGATGCAGTAAATTCTAAAGCCCTCTCTGCCTCAGCTGTGTCCAGACACTTTTACAACGTGCACAAAGGTAATTTAACTAGTCTCAGATTCTGTGGAATAGAAAAGGTTTACAAACCTCTGAGAGGAGGTAATTTACAGCAGAAACTTTTTAATCGGGAAATCTATTGGATGTTTATGCTTGACACACGTATTCCCTATGGCCTTAATGCTAGACATGATTTAATAAAGCAATACTAATTAATGTTCAAGTAATGTTCTAGCAATGTCCCTTAAGGGTATTTATTATGTCAATTTAAGTTATTTCTATGATATTCCTAACCGGTGATTTCTTCTTTCTACACTTATATGTGCTTTTTTGCATTTTTAATTGTCTGTCCAATCAATGTCTTGTGCACACTATATATATGTTCTCATTGCACTATTAGGTAGATCATGAGTAAGACTTCATAGTTGAAACGCGTTGATCCTCCTTACTGGTGTGCCAGGTGTTTGCTATGTATGGATTTTTTTGAAGAACGATATATCGTTTTAGTTGTCTAATAAAGTCTCACAAAGTTTGAACCGCCTCCACCTCCAGCTGGATCATTTCACTTTTTTCTTCATTTGCTGTGGGCGCTCACCCTGAACCGTGCTGGACATTGGTAGGTCTGGGGATTTCTTCTAAGACTGGTAAGCTGACTACATTTTTTTTTTCTTCATAGAATAATATGCCCCATATAATGCTCCATAAAGATTGATGGCCCCATAAGATGCTCCATAGAATAATATGCCCCACATGCTGCTGCAATTGAAAAAAAAATAAATTACATACTCACCTCCCATCACTGGGGGCCAGGTAACAGTGTCCTGAGCAGGCGGGGACACCGGCGTGCTATGGGGCGAGGTGCCGGTGTCGCCGCTGGCTCAGGCCACCGGCACTTGCAATATTCACATGTCCCCGTTCCACTGCTGTGTCTTCCGCATCCTCCGGCTGTGATTGTTCAGGCAGAGGGCATGCACTAAACACGTCATCGCGCCCGCTGACCTGAACGTCACAGGCAGAGGACGCAGGAGACAGACCGACGGTGGAACGGGGACAGGTGAATATCACATGGCTCACCCTCCCGCGTCATACTCACCCCCTCCTGGCACGGTCTCTGCAAGTCCGTGCTTCTCTGATGGTCTCCAGCACCGGCAGCTTGTTCCCGTGTTCAGTGGTCACATGGTACCACTCATTAAGGTGATGAATAAGCGCTCCACGCCTATAGGAGTGGAGTCGTGTGCATATTAATTACTTTACTGAGTGGTACCACATGACCGCCGAACACAGGAAGAGCTGCCAGCGCCAGAGACCATCTGAGAAGCAGGAACGTGCAGAGACCGCGCCAGGAGGGGGTGAGTATGATGTGACAGCCGCCACTCCTGCCAATCCCCCTTCTCCACCGACCCCCTGGGACAATGACTCGAGTATAAGCCGAGAGGGGCACTTTCAGCCTAAAAAAGGGCTGAAAATCTCAGCTTATACTCGAGTATATACTGTATTCTCAATTACTGCTAATCCATTTGAGTGCCAGGTTTTACTTTTGAGTCCATAACTTAGAGATATTGTTATCACTTCTACATCCTCCTCTGCTTCCTCCTCTTCCTCTGGGACCACCACCTCCTCCCACAGACTATTCAAAGTGTCCTCCGGCATGTAGATGACCAGAATACTGATGCTGATGATGGCAACCTCAGCGCTAACCATCTTTGGTGAGATTTAGTTACACAATTGATTGTTGGTATTATCATATTTTAGCTTTTTTCATCACCTGAAGGGTTCCAGAATCTTCACAAAGCTTGACCTACAAGTGGCATACAACCTGGTCCGAATTCGCCAGGGAGACGAGTGAAAGACGGCCTTCAACACCCGCGATGGTCATTAGAAGTATCTCGTTATGCCGTTTGGACTCTGTAATGCTCCATCCACCTTCCAAGAAATGGTGAACATCTTCCTGGACCTGCTCTATACGTGTGTGGCAGTATACCTGGAAGACATCTTGGTATTCTCCCCTGATCTGCCAACACATAGGAGAGACGTTTGCAAGGTTTCTACTAAGGTTCAGAACTACCCATCTCTACCCCAAATATGAAAAGTACGTCTTCAAACAGTCCTCCCTTACGTTTCTGAGGTACATAGTCTCTAAGACAGGTCTGAAGATGGATCCCGAGAAGGTATACACTGATATGAAATGGCCCCATTCAGACGGTCTTAAGGCTGTCCAGCAGTTTCTCGGGTTTGCGAATTATCGCCATTTTTCTTTCTGGACTGCTCCTATTTCTGCCCTGACACACAAAGGAACCATTTCTAAGGAATGGACTCCTAAAGCAGAAGAAGCCTTTGTATCCCTCAAGTAGGCATTCTCCTCGGCTTTGGTGCTACATCGCCCAAACCATAACAACAGTTCTTTCTGAAGGTGGATGCATCTTCCACAGGGGCCGGAGCCGTCCTCACTCAGAAGTCTTCATCCAGTCGCATGGTGTCCTGCAGCTTTTTCTCTAAACTCTTCTCAGCACCAGAACGTAATTACTCTATTGGCATTGGCGATAGAGAACTGCTTGTGATCAAGCTGGCTCTGGAAGAGTGGCGGTACTTGCTGGAAGGAGCACTGCACCCTGTGGTAATTCACACTGACCACAAGAATCTGGCTTATCTGCAGTCTGCTCAGTGGCTTAAGCCCCGTCAAGCCAAATGGTCTTTGTTTTTCGCTCACTTCAACTTCACACTCCACTTTCGTCCGGCTGATAAAAACGTTAAGGTGGACACACTCTCCAGGTCCTTCCAGGCCTCCGACCAGGGGGAAGAGCTTAAACATATCACTGAGCCCTCCAAAAAATAATCACAGTTGCACCACTAGACTTATCTCATCTACTCTCTGGTAAGACTTATGTGACTGGACCTGACAGGAAGCGGGTTCTTCTCTGGGGACATTTTTCTAAGGTGGCGAGCCACACTGGACAGAAGACTACTCTCTTTATCTCTCAACACTATTGGTGGCCGACTCTGCGCAAAGATGTTGCGAATTTCATTTCTGCTTGTCCTTTGTTTGCCCGAAATAAGACTCCCAAACAGCTTCCAACCGGACAGTTGCTTCCCTTCCCTGTGCCGTCTGCTCCCTAGCAGCATATCTCCATGGATTTCATCATGGATCTGCCAGTGTCGGCTGGATGTACCGTCATCTGGGTGGTGGTGGATCGTTTTTACAAGATGGCTCATTTCATTCCGCTATCCAGTCTTCCATCTGCGCCAGTACTGGCAAAAGAATTCATTCAGATTTTTTGTTTCCATGATCTACCACTTCACATAGTCTCC
Source organism: Ranitomeya variabilis (assembly GCF_051348905.1). Taxonomy (NCBI): domain Eukaryota; kingdom Metazoa; phylum Chordata; class Amphibia; order Anura; family Dendrobatidae; genus Ranitomeya; species Ranitomeya variabilis. Next base: position 665,807,975 of record NC_135235.1, on the reverse strand, counting down.
GATAGAGGTGTCCACTTTACCCCTCGGTTCTGGAGAGCCATCTGTAAGCTACTGGATGTTACTTTGGATTTCTCATCTTACCATTCTCAGTCCAATAGCCATGAGGAACGAGTCAATCAGATCCTGACTAATTTTCTCCGGCATTTTGTTATTGCTCATCACAGTGCCTAAGCTGAGCTCCTGCCTTGGGCTGAATTGTCTTACAATAACCGTGTGAGCAAGTCTTCGGCCAAATCTCTGTTTTTTTGTGGTCTATGGTCAACACCCCAAAGTGCTGTTCCCTGTGGGAGTCACCTCCAATATTCCAGCTGCCGATTCCCTTGTCAGGAACTTTTGTAAGATCTGGGAGGACACCAAAGCATCTTTGGTAAAATTCTCCAAACGGATGAAAAGACACGAGGATAAGAGACATCTGGATTAACCTCTGTTTCATCCTGGAGATAAGATCTGGTAATCATCCCCTCTACTCTGGAACCCTCTACCACAACTCATCAGACTCTCGCCTACCATCAAAATCTTCAAAAAGAATCTGAAGACCCACCTCTTCCGACAAGCCTACAACCTGCAGTAACCACCGATCAACCAAACCGCTGCATGACCAGCTCTACCCTCACCTACTGTATTCTCACCCATCCCTTGTAGATTGTGAGCCTTCGCGGGCAGGGTTCTCTCTCCTCCTGTACCAGTTGTGACTTGTATTGTTCAAGATTATTGTACTTGTTTTTATTATGTATACCCCTCCTCACATGTAAAGCGCCATGGAATAAATGGCGCTATAATAATAAATAATAATAATAATAATAATAATAATAATCTAAGTATATCTGCCTCAAGATACCATCCTATAAATTGGGTCCTCACTTGATTGGTCCCTTCGAGGTGTTGAAATGGATTAACCCCATAGCCTACAAACTCAAACTCCCGGCCTCCTTGTGAATCCCCAATTCCTTCTTCTCAGACCTGTTATCCATATTTCTTTCTTCAAGCTTCCTGGTGCCACTCTGACTTCTGTCAGTGCTGAGGACGTTTTCAAGGTAGAAAACATTTTGGCCACCAAGAAGGTAAGAGGAAAGACCTTCTTTCTTGTGGATTGGAAGGGGTTTGGTCCTGAAGAGACATCCATGCCCCTTTCCTCCAGGAGAAATTTCCGACAGGCTTGAAAATGAGGAGGCGTAAGGGGGGGTACTGTATCATCCGCATCTCTGCCTGAAGTCCTTCTCTCCCTGCAGAGACATCAGCGTACTCACCTTCCAGGACTGCTGCTGCCCGGGGTGCACACTCTCCTAGCAGGTCTCCAGGCACTCTGCTTAAAGCGTGCGCGCGCACTTCCTCTTTCTTAATGGGGCAGCGCGCGTTCCTCTAAAGCAGTGTTCCCCATCTCCAGTCCTCAAGACCCACCAACAGGTCATGTTTTCAGGATTTCTTTAGTATTACCCAGGTGATCATTGCATCAGCTTCATAGACAATAATTCCATCACCTGTGCAATACTAAGGAAATCCTGAAAACATGACCTCTTGGTGGGCCTTGAGGACTAGAGTTGGGGAACACTGATCTAAAGTGTACCCAGCCAATGGCTGGAGGTCTCTTACTATTTAAACTGCCTCCTCCAACATGGAGTTGCCTCTGCAGGTTTGTTTCTAACACGCTTGTCAGTTCTCAGGTCCCTGTGATAGCATCTCAGTCTGCTGTACCTGACAGTGCTTCCTTCACTGGTAGCCGAGTCTGCTGCACCTGCTAGTGCTCGCCTCAACGGTCGCAGAGCAAGCTGCACCTGCCAGTGCTCACCTCAACGGAAGCAGAGCCAGCTGCACCCACCAGTGCCCACCTCAATGACAGCAGAACCAGCTGCCCCTCCTAGTGCTCACCTCAACGGCAGCTGAGCCAGCTGCACCCGCTAGTGCTCGCCTCATCGGCAGCCGAGCCAGCTGCACCCGCCAGTTCCTGTCTTCTTCTCTATCTGCCTGCATCTTTTAGACATTCCCCGGGCCATTCCAGCCACCATCAACCAAAGGTAGAGGCTGGACAGACATCTGTCTGGGATGATTTAGTGAATCCTTCTTTGAGCAGGGTGTTGGACCAGATGACCCAGGAGGTCCCTTCCAACTCTACCATTCTATGATTCTAAGGTCAGTCCTGGAGTAGCACCTGGATCACCTCCCTTGTTTCTCAATGGACTGCGGTGTCGTTAGCTGCTGCGTGTCCGTGGATGGATGAGGGGAGGCACCTTGTCACACCCCTCCAGGTCTTCCTTGGGCTTTGGCACAGTGGTTGCACCACCCAGCCCTTTACACCTTACTGGAATACATGGTGAACATTCCTGCAACGTCCGAAGCTCAAGGCTCAGTACAGGTACTATGGAGAGTGTTTTATCCCCTGATGTACAGAGGACAGTGGATGTGGAACCACATGAAGGGAACATAACGGATTCTGGGTATACAACTGGACTGGATGGTAAATCCCTGGGGATGAAGTAACCAGCAAATAGGGATAGTCCAGGAAGGACAGACAGCAATTCTGAAAACATACTGTATTAAGAAAACAAGTGTTATGCCCCAAACTGCTTATTACAATTTGATGATCTTAAACTGTCCAGTAAACTTTAGGTTGTTAAAATGGGTCGGGTGTCCCTTGATGTATGTGTGGCGGCTCCTAAAGATGGAGGCCTCGAGACAGCGAAGGCTTGAGGCCAACAAGTGAGTGTAGTACTGCTCACACGACAGCATATTGCGACTGGGACATGATTTTTCTGTAAAGTGCCGGGGGCGTTATGTAGTGTGTTATGATCTGGTGGTTTAGGAGCAACATGGGACGTGCTCTGGAGGGAGTGGTACCTGTACTGACCGCAATACCTGAGCTTAACACACACACTATAAGTAGCCGTGGGATGTTCCTGTCACTCCCTAGACACCTCGTCACAGCCGGAGGACTAACTACCCCTAAAGATAGAAACAGGAAAGCTATCTTGCCTCAGAGAAAATCCCCAAAGATTAGACAGCCCCCCCCACAAATATTGACTGTGAGTGGAGAGGGAAATGACATACGCAGAATGAACCCAGGATGTAGCAAAGGAGGCCAGTCTAGCTAGATAGATAGAACAGGACAGAATACTGTGCGATCAGTATTAAAAAACTAGAAAAATCCACCACAGAGTTTACAAAAATCTCCACACCTGACTAAAGGTGTGGAGGGTAAATCTGCTTCCCAGAGCTTCCAGCTTAACTGAAATAATCCATACTGACAAGCTGGACAAGAAAAAACATAGAAAGTGCAGAACGATTAAGTCCACAAAAAGTGGACTGCAAAAGAACAAAGCAAGGACTTATCTTTGCTGAACTGGTCAGAATATCAGGGAAATCCAAGCAGAGATGTGAATCCAACCAGGAACCATAGACAACTGGCACAGGCTGAAGGATAGAACCAGGTTAAATAGCCGAGCCAGAAAGACAATCAGTGGAAGCAGCTGCTGACTGCTAATTCTAAGGAGCAGCAGCACCACTTAAAACCACCGGAGGGAGCCCAAGAGCAGAACTCACAAAAGTGCCACTTACAACCACCGGAGGGAGCCCAAGAGCGGAATTCACAACAGTAGTGGCAGCTCGACAACAGCTATTGCCTTCGGTCAGTTTACACCTACTTGTGCTGAATAAAGCAGACGTCCTGAGCACACAATTCAATGCTATGCTGTATTGATTTCCCAGCGCCCCAACGTATTTACAGTTTGAAAGGCATAGAAGGAAGTGGATTTTGCTCTCATGGACTTCACAAATTTAGAAGATAGTATCTGTTAAAGATCAAGAGAGGAGGTTAGAGATCAAGGATGAGAAGATGGTGAAAGCGGATTATCAATGGGGATGAAGCAGTCATGTAAAATAACACTTATCTTGCAGATATGCAGTTAATCTGCTGGTACAAAGCGTTCTGACATGAAGCGGCACCCACCCTGAAAGCCCCACTGCTGGGAGGAATTCAACTTTTTTCACCCCGGCATTTTCGCTCTGTCATAGGGAAGGTGCTGGCGCAGTTTCAGTGACTGCTGCGTGTAGAGAATGAGAACTAAAACAGCGTCCTTGGCACTCTCAGATAGCCCTCCCTAATAATATGTCTGCTGTCTCTCAGCACCAGTTGTACGATTAAAGCCACCAGTTTCTATACACAAAGCATTGACTGAATCCACAACAGCACCTGCCGTATGACTGGAAGAGCAAAGCCGCCAGGACCAACAAATTCACTTCTTCCTGGCAGTGGAACTCTACACTCCCTGACAGAAGTTATGTCGCTTATCCATGTTATGTAAATAAAAGCTTATAACCTGACGTTAAATTCATCCATAAATTATTCTTTTGAAATCTGAAACACTCCAAAATGTGGTTTAGGTTAAGAAAATAAATTGGCATCAATGCAGAAATACTGATCAGATAATGGACACAGAATAGTCAGATGACAAAAGTTTTGTCGCCCACAGAAAGTAATGTGATATTCAAACAAATAATGAAACTTAAAATACAAATATATGTTGCATAACATTGGTGAATGAAGTTGTGGTGCTATTAGTCATATTTAATATTTTGTGTGACTTCCATGAGCTTGAAGGACTGCATCCATGCGGTTCAACAATGATTCATACAATTTATTAATGAAGTCATAAGGCAGAGCAAAGAATGCAGTCTTACATGCCTCCTAGAGTTCATCTAGATTCTTTGGTTTTGTCTTCCAAGCTTCCTCTTACATCCTACCCCAAACATGCTCAATGATGTTCATGTCTGGTGACTGGGCTGGCCAGACCTTGAGTACCTTGATCTTTTTTGCCTGGGGGAACTTTGCTGTAGAGATGGATGTATGAGATGGAGCACCATCTTGCGGCAGAATTTGACCTCTTTTATGATTTGGAATATAAGAGGTAGCTAATACTTCTAGATATTTTAGGTATTGATATTGCCTTCCACCTTGCAAATGTTTCGCACACCGCCATACTGAATGTAACCCCAGACCATGATCTTTCCACCACCAAACTTAACTGTTTTCTGAGTGTGTTTTGGATCCATACGGGCCCCAGTAGGTCTCCTTCAATATTTGTGGCAGCTGTGGTGTAATTCATCAGAGAAATCCACCTTCTGCCACTTTTCCAGCGTCCATCTGTTTAGCAGGCTGTGGGACTTTGCAAATGCCACACGTTTTTTTATTTGCCTTTTGTTTAGTGCTGGCTTCTAGGCACTGATTCGACCATTGAGGCCATTTCGAGACACAATCCTACAAAGTGATCTAGTTGACACAGGGACTTGAGGTGATCAGGCCTGATGGAGCTCTGCTGCAGTGGAAGAGGGGCTTGCTTTGGATTTTCTAACCAACAAACATTCCTCCTGAGCAGTTATTTTGCGGGGTTTGCCGGACCTGGGCTTGTCAAACACATCTCCAGTTTCTTCAAATCTTTTTTAATTCTTTGTACTTGACGCTGAGACACATTAAAGGTGCCAGCCACCTCTGCAGTGGATCTGGTCTTCAACCTCTTGATAATCCAGGCTTTGGTTGCAGGGTGGATTTTTGGCATGTTGTCAGAGCTCAAGTTACAGTTCAAGTGAAGGTCTGGGGTGCTGGGTTTCTTTTTATACACGCACACTAATAAACCGATCATTTACTGAGCACAGGTGAGGATGTAAACTAGGATTGGGTGCATTATATGACCAGGCGACAAAACTATTGTCTTGCCAAAATCTGACCATTTTGTGTGTTAGGGTTGGCGGAACACACCGAGAATATATATATGTATTATTAGGTGCGTTCGCAACCAGGGGTCCACCGTGCAGGAGAGGAACCTGCTGCTGGCAAATGGCGGCGCTATATGGTGGTATAAGCGAACTCTGTTAACTCCACAGAGTTGCTAGGAACAAGATGCTGTGCCCTGTTAACCTCACAGAGGTACATAGCTACCAACCAGAGCAAACTGTGGTCATGAAGACAGAGAAAACAGACAACTCCTCACCGAAGGTGCCGGTATTCTAGCGGCTTATTTCAGCCAAGGCCCTGAATACACTCATACAAACTCCTCACCGGAGGTGCCGGTATTCTAGGGGCTTATTTCAGCCAAACCCTAACCGCTTCCAGACATGACCACACTGGCGCTGAGCTCATAAACATTGGTTTGATACTAGAGCATGGCCGTGTGGCCATGCAAACCTTTTATAGCTGCAGCAACTTCAGGACCTTCCTAGAGGACCAATGGGAGCTGCTGCAGTATCTGAGCATGTGACCCCCGACCTCCAATGAGCGGTCTTACCCTGGGCATGCTCAGAAGGGTAAAAGCAGGACACAGTCCCAGAGACGTCTGCTCGCCGCTTACCAGTACTGGCTACAAAGGCAGAGCCTGGAAGAACAGTAGTAACCAGTCGGCCAGTATCAGCTTGAGCCAGATGCTGGGACCGACGTCTCCGCTGAGCAGGCTCCACTGCGGCTGGAGAAGAATGCGAGACCGCAACGGAGGTGGTTCGAGGTTCCCCCTGTGCAGAGGCGGGAACTCGACACCTAACATGGCCCCCCCCTCCTTGGACCTCGCTACGCTCAAAGGAAGCAATGAGCTGCGGAGCTCGAATGTGCTCAGCAGGCTCCCAGGACCTGTCCTCTGGGCCATAACCCTTCCAGTCCACCAAATAAAATGTTTTGCCACGTACCACCTTGCACCCCAAAATAGCGTTCACCTCGTAACCATCCAAAGACGAACCCGATGTCCCGGCAGATGACTCGAAAAACAGGGACATGTACACGGGCTTCAGGAGGGACACATGAAAGGTGTCGGTGATACGTGGAGGAAGGGCCTAACGGTAGACCACAGGGTTAATTTGTTCGAGGACCTTGAAGGGACCCAAGTAGCGAGGTGCAAACTTAGTGGACTCAACTCGCAGCCTGATGTTACGGGCGGAGAGCCACACTAAGTTGCCGGGAGCAAAGGTCGGAGCAGGGCACCGATGTGCATCAGCGGAGGACCTCATTCTCTCCTTGGAGGCCCGGATGGCATCCTGAGTGCGGTCCCAAATGTCCCGTGCTTCCACAGCCCAGTCTGAGTCACGGGAAGACTAGGTGGGCAAGAGCTAATAACCCGGGCCCCTGCAATTTCCCTCAGTCTAGGGAAATCCTGACTGACCCTCTACCTAGAGTTTACACTGATGGTGTGCATGTCTAGGCCTCGACCCTCGCCCTGTCTCCTGTTTCAACCCTAGGCTGAAACCACCACCCACCACCCAGTGAGAAAATACACCAATACCCACAGTTAGCACAGACAGGGATAACGGACGGAAAATATACACCACGCCGCAGTCACTCAGGGATACACTATAAATGCGCAGGGCAAAATAAATACAAATATAGGAAGGAGTAAATAAGACAAAGGGAAATACTCCACCAGCAACGATACTCCAACTACTAGCTCACCACTCCAGACCAAGATAACAACGCACAAGACAGAAGCTATAATCGGCGACGCCCAATGTTCAGGAGAACTATTTAAAGGCAGTGGGCATGGCCCAGCTTCCAATTTGATCGCCAGGTAAATTAACCCCGGACCAGCTAGATAAAATCTAGCCGACGCCAGTGAGCGCATAGTGGACAAAAGCGGAATTACAGCTGTCTGTCGGACTGTTGTGAATTTGCTTTTTGCTCCCTCTAGTGGTTACTAGTTTTTTGACTCTGGTTTTTCTGTCATTCCTTTTATCCGCACCTGGGTCGTTAGTTAGGGGTGTTGCTATATAAGCTCCCTGGACCTTCAGTTCAATGCCTGGCAACGTAGTTATCAGAGCTAGTCTGCTGTGCTCTTGTCTACTGATCCTGGTTCCAGTTATATCAGCTAAGTCTGCCTTTTGCTTTTTGCTATTTGTTTTGGTTTTGTATTTTTGTCCAGCTTGTTCCAAATCTATATCCTGACCTTGGCTGGAAGCTCTAGGGGGCTGGTGTTCTCCCCCCGGACCGTTAGACGGTTCGGGGGTTCTTGAATTTCCAGTGTGGATTTTGATAGGGTTTTTGTTGACCATATAAGTTACCTTTCTTTATTCTGCTATCAGTAAGCGGGCCTCTCTGTGCTAAACCTGGTTCATTTCTGTGTTTGTCATTTCCTCTTACCTCACCGTCATTATTTGTGGGGGGCTTCTATCCAGCTTTGGGGTCCCCTTCTCTGGAGACAAGAAAGGTCTTTGTTTTCCTCTACTAGGGGTAGCTAGATTCTCCGGCTGGCGCGTGTCATCTAGAATCAACGTAGGAATGATCCCCGGCTACTTCTAGTGTTGGCGTTAGGAGTAGATATATGGTCAACCCAGTTACCACTGCCCTATGAGCTGGATTTTTGTATTCTGCAGACTTCCACGTTCCTCTGAGACCCTCGCCATTGGGGTCATAACAGTTTGCCAGGCCAGTATTAAATGTTTAATGCATTGCAGAAGAGGGATTATAAGAAAGAAGATTCTGAGTTTTTTTTTTGTTTTTTGTTTTTTTTTTTTTTCGTTTTTTTCTTCTTCCCCTTTACCTCAGAGTGGCTATGCTTGCTGCAGACATGAATGTCCAGACCTTGATTACAAGTGTGGACCAGCTGGCTACTCGTGTGCAGGGCATACAAGACTATGTTATCAGAAATCCTAGGTCAGAACCTAAAATACCGATTCCTGAACTGTTTTCCGGAGACAGGTTTAAGTTTAGGAATTTCGTGAATAATTGTAAATTGTTTTTGTCCCTGAGACCCTGTTCATCTGGAGATTCTGCTCAGCAAGTAAAAATTGTTATTTCGTTCTTACGGGGCGACCCTCAGGATTGGGCTTTTTCGCTGGCGCCAGGAGATCCGGCATTGGCTGATCTTGATGCGTTTTTTCTGGCGCTCGGTTTACTTTATGAGGAACCCAATCTTGAGATTCAGGCAGAAAAGGCCTTGCTGGCTATGTCTCAGGGGCAGGACGAGGCTGAAGTGTATTGCCAAAAAATTCGGAAATGGTCCGTGCTGACACATTGGAACGAGTGTGCACTGGCCGCTAATTTTAGAAATGGCCTTTCTGAAGCCATTAAGAATGTTATGGTGGGTTTTCCCATTCCCACAGGTCTGAATGATACTATGGCACTGGCTATTCAAATTGACCGGCGGTTGCGGGAGCGCAAAACCGCAAATTCCCTCATGGTGTTGTCTGAACAGACACCTAATTCGGTGCAATGTGATAGAAAAACCGCAAATTCCCTCATGGTGTTGTCTGAACAGACACCTGATTTAATGCAATGTGATAGAATCCTGACTAGAAATGAGCGGAAAATTCATAGACGCCAGAATGGCTTGTGCTACTACTGTGGTGATTCTACACATGTTATCTCAGCATGCTCTAAACGTATAGCTAAGGTTGTTAGTCCTGTCACCGTTGGTAATTTGCAACCTAAATTTATTCTGTCTGTAACTTTGATTTGCTCACTGTCATCTTATCCTGTCATGGCGTTTGTAGATTCAGGTGCTGCCCTGAGTCTCATGGATCTCTCATTTGCTAAGCGCTGTGGTTTTACTCTTGAACCATTAGAAAATCCTATTCCTCTTAGGGGTATTGATGCTACACCATTGGCAGCAAATAAACCGCAGTATTGGACACAGGTTACCATGTGCATGACTCCTGAACACCGCGAGGTGATACGTTTCCTGGTTTTACATAAAATGCATGATTTGGTTGTTTTAGGGCTGCCATGGTTACAGACCCATAATCCAGTCCTGGACTGGAAGGCTATGTCAGTCTCAAGTTGGGGCTGTCGTGGTATTCATGGGGATTCCCTGCCTGTGTCTATTGATTCTTCTACGCCTTCGGAAGTTCCGGAGTATTTGTCTGATTATCAGGATGTCTTCAGTGAGTCTGAGTCCAGTGCACTGCCTCCTCATAGGGACTGTGACTGTGCTATAGATTTGATCCCGGGCAGTAAATTTCCTAAGGGAAGACTGTTTAATCTGTCGGTACCTGAACATACCGCTATGCGTTCATATATCAAGGAGTCTCTGGAGAAAGGACATATTTGTCCGTCTTCTTCCCCTCTTGGTGCGGGATTCTTTTTTGTGGCAAAAAAGGACGGATCTTTGAGACCTTGTATTGATTATCGGCTTTTGAATAAGATCACTGTCAAATTTCAGTATCCTTTACCGCTGTTGTCTGACTTGTTTGCCCGGATTAAGGGTGCCAAGTGGTTCACCAAGATAGACCTTCGTGGTGCGTACAACCTTGTGCGCATTAAGCAAGGTGATGAATGGAAAACCGCATTCAATACGCCCGAAGGTCATTTTGAGTACTTAGTGATGCCTTTTGGGCTCTCCAATGCGCCTTCAGTTTTTCAGTCCTTTATGCATGACATTTTCCGGAAGTATCTGGATAAATTTTTGATTGTTTATCTGGATGATATTTTGGTTTTTTCTGATAATTGGGATTCGCATGTGGAGCAGGTCAGGTTGGTCTTTAAAATTTTGCGTGAAAATTCTTTGTTTGTCAAGGGCTCAAAGTGTCTCTTTGGTGTACAGAAGGTTCCCTTTTTGGGGTTAATTTTTTCCCCTTCTGCTGTGGAGATGGACCCAGTCAAGGTCCGAGCTATTCTTGATTGGACTCAGCCCTCGTCAGTTAAGAGTCTTCAGAAGTTCTTGGGCTTCGCTAACTTCTACCGTCGTTTTATCGCTAATTTTTCTAGCATTGTGAAACCTTTGACGGATATGACCAAGAAGGGCTCCGATGTAGCTAACTGGGCTCCTGCTGCCGTGGAGGCTTTCCAGGAGTTGAAACGCCGGTTTACTTCGGCGCCTGTTTTGTGCCAGCCTGACGTCTCACTTCCCTTTCAGGTTGAGGTGGATGCTTCGGAGATTGGGGCAGGGGCCGTTTTGTCGCAGAGAGGCCCTGGTTGCTCTGTTATGAAACCTTGTGCCTTTTTCTCTAGGAAGTTTTCGCCTGCCGAGCGAAATTATGATGTGGGCAATCGGGAGTTGTTGGCCATGAAATGGGCATTTGAGGAGTGGCGTCATTGGCTCGAGGGTGCTAAGCATCGTGTGGTGGTCTTGACTGATCACAAAAATCTGATGTATCTCGAGTCTGCTAAACGCCTTAATCCGAGACAGGCCCGCTGGTCATTGTTTTTCTCCCGCTTTGATTTTGTTGTCTCGTATTTACCAGGTTCAAAGAATGTGAAGGCCGATGCTCTTTCTAGGAGCTTTGTGCCTGATGCTCCTGGAGTCACTGATCCTGTTGGTATTCTTAAAGATGGAGTTATCTTGTCAGCTATTTCTCCGGATCTGCGACGTGTGTTGCAGAGATTTCAGGCTGATAGGCCTGAGTCTTGTCCACTTGACAGACTGTTTGTCCCGGATAAGTGGACCAGCAGAGTCATTTCCGAGGTTCATTCCTCGGTGTTGGCAGGTCACCCGGGAATTTTTGGCACCAGAGATCTGGTGGCCAGGTCCTTTTGGTGGCCTTCCTTGTCAAGGGATGTGCGGTCATTTGTGCAGTCCTGTGGGACTTGTGCTCGAGCTAAGCCTTGCTGTTCTCGTGACAGCGGTTTGCTCTTGCCCTTGCCTGTCCCGAAGAGACCTTGGACACATATCTCCATGGATTTCATTTCTGATCTTCCGCTATCTCAGGGCATGTCCGTTATCTGGGTGATATGTGATCGCTTCTCCAAGATGGTCCATTTGGTTCCTTTGCCTAAGCTGCCTTCCTCTTCCGATCTGGTTTCTGTGTTTTTCCAGAACGTGGTTCGTTTGCACGGCATCCCTGAGAATATTGTGTCAGACAGAGGATCCCAGTTCGTTTCCAGGTTCTGGCGATCCTTTTGTAGTAGGATGGGCATTGATTTGTCGTTTTCGTCTGCTTTCCATCCTCAGACTAATGGACAGACGGAGCGAACCAATCAGACTTTGGAGGCTTATTTGAGGTGTTTTGTCTCTGCTGATCAGGACGATTGGGTGACATTCTTGCCGTTGGCTGAGTTTGCCCTTAATAATCGGGCTAGTTCCGCCACCTTGGTTTCGCCTTTTTTCTGCAACTCTGGTTTCCATCCTCGCTTTTCTTCGGGTCATGTGGAGCCTTCTGACTGTCCTGGGGTGGATTCTGTGGTGGATAGGTTGCAGCAGATCTGGAATCATGTGGTGGACAACTTGAAGTTGTCACAGGAGAAGGCTCAGCGCTTTGCCAACCGCCGTCGCGGTGTGGGTCCCCGACTACGCGTTGGGGATTTGGTATGGCTTTCTTCCCGCTTTGTTCCTATGAAGGTCTCCTCTCCCAAATTTAAACCTCGTTTTATTGGGCCTTACAAGATATTGGAAATCCTTAATCCTGTATCTTTTCGTCTGGATCTTCCTGTGTCGTTTGCTATTCACAATGTATTTCATAGGTCCTTGTTGCGGCGGTACATTGTGCCTGTAGTTCCTTCTGCTGAGCCTCCTGCTCCGGTGTTGGTTGAGGGCGAGTTGGAGTACGTGGTGGAGAAGATCTTGGATTCTCGCCTCTCCAGGCGGAGGCTTCAGTACCTGGTCAAGTGGAAGGGCTATGGTCAGGAGGATAATTCCTGGGTGGTCGCCTCTGATGTTCATGCGGCCGATTTAGTTCGTGCCTTTCATGCCGCTCATCCTGATCGCCCTGGTGGTCGTGGTGAGGGTTCGGTGACCCCTCACTAAGGGGGGGGTACTGTTGTGAATTTGCTTTTTGCTCCCTCTAGTGGTTACTAGTTTTTTGACTCTGGTTTTTCTGTCATTCCTTTTATCCGCACCTGGGTCGTTAGTTAGGGGTGTTGCTATATAAGCTCCCTGGACCTTCAGTTCAATGCCTGGCAACGTAGTTATCAGAGCTAGTCTGCTGTGCTCTTGTCTACTGATCCTGGTTCCAGTTATATCAGCTAAGTCTGCCTTTTGCTTTTTGCTATTTGTTTTGGTTTTGTATTTTTGTCCAGCTTGTTCCAAATCTATATCCTGACCTTGGCTGGAAGCTCTAGGGGGCTGGTGTTCTCCCCCCGGACCGTTAGACGGTTCGGGGGTTCTTGAATTTCCAGTGTGGATTTTGATAGGGTTTTTGTTGACCATATAAGTTACCTTTCTTTATTCTGCTATCAGTAAGCGGGCCTCTCTGTGCTAAACCTGGTTCATTTCTGTGTTTGTCATTTCCTCTTACCTCACCGTCATTATTTGTGGGGGGCTTCTATCCAGCTTTGGGGTCCCCTTCTCTGGAGGCAAGAAAGGTCTTTGTTTTCCTCTACTAGGGGTAGCTAGATTCTCCGGCTGGCGCGTGTCATCTAGAATCAACGTAGGAATGATCCCCGGCTACTTCTAGTGTTGGCGTTAGGAGTAGATATATGGTCAACCCAGTTACCACTGCCCTATGAGCTGGATTTTTGTATTCTGCAGACTTCCACGTTCCTCTGAGACCCTCGCCATTGGGGTCATAACACGGACGACCTGGTCTGAACAGCGTCCGACATGACAGTCTGCCACCCTGGAGTCGGCGGAAGACACGTGCATAGGCACAGGGACCCGCGGATGCTGGCCGTAATTTATGAGGAAAGGAGTCTGACCGGTGGAGTCAGCTACAGCGTTGTTAAGCGCAAACTCCGCCCACAGTAGCAAGGATGCCCAGTCATCCTGCCTGGCAGAAACAAAATGTTGCAGATATGTGACCAGGGTCTGGTTAGCCCTCTCTACCAACCCATTCATCTCGGGATGATATGCTGAGGAGAGATTCAACTCAATGCTGAGTAGACGACAAAGCTCTCTCCAGAATCGAGATGCAAACTGGGGACCCAGGTCACTGACAATTTTTTCCGGCATACCGTGTAGGCGAAATATGTATTTGATAAACAACGCAGCCAGAGCCCATGCAGAAGGTAGCCATGAAAGAGGCACCAAGTGCACCATTTTGGAAAAATTGTCGGTGATCACCCAAATAATGGTGCTGCTACGAGACTTGGGTAAGCCCACCACAAAATCCATCCCGACCATCTCCCAGGGCCTGTCTGCCACCGGCAGGGGGTGAAGCAACCCAGCTGGCCGTTGACAAGTTGACTTGTTCTTGGCGCAGGAGACACATGCCCGAACATAGTCTGCAACGTCAAGGGCTATATGCGGCCACCAGTATGTCCTCACCAGTAGCTCAGATGTCCTTTTGGTTCCGAAATGTTCACCCACCCTAGATGAGTGAGCCCAAGAGAGAACCTCCGGACACAAACTGGATGGTACAAAAGTCTTGCCCAGAGGCACAGACTCTAGCGAAACCGGGGCCACAGTTTTCAGGCTCTCGAAAGGGACAATAAGCCAAGGCTCCTCTTCCTCCTCAGATAATACAACGGAGCGAGAGAGATCGTCAGCACGAATGTTCTTCTCCCCGGAAAGAAAATAGAGGGTGAAATGGTACCGAGAGAAGAACAAGGACCATCTGGCCTGGAGAGAATTTAGTGGGTACCTCAGTTGTAGCAACCTGAACGCTCTCCCTCTGACATCTACCCCCACAAGATTCACCCCATCCCAAAATTCTGCCTGTGGACCCCTCGATATGAGGAGAGTGATACCGTAGCAAAGGCATCCCTAAAAGGACCTCATCAATTCCCTCAGGAATAACGAGCAGAGATATAATCTGATGAGATGGTGACAAGGACAGAGTGAAAGGGATGGTCTGGTGTGTAATCTGTGAGGGCAGTGTCAACCCATTCACCACTCATATAGTTACTGGTTGAGCTAGCATTACCAGGGGTATTGCATGACGTTGGGCGAAGGCAGAAAACATAAAATTGCCCTCCACCCCAGAATCCACGCAGAGCTCTAGCAAGTGAGTGAATGAGCCTATTGTAACTGTCCCCTTAAAGGACAATTTGGAGTCAAACGTCACCGTGTCTAGTGTACCTCCACCTACTACCACTAGACACTGACGTTTCCTCGACCGCTGTGAACATCTGGTGGCAAGATGTCCTGACTGCTGGCAAACATGGCAGACCTTGAGGGCATGAGCGGTCTGGGACTTAGATCCCGCTCGTTACACTTCCATGGCCTCATGTGACTCAGGGACCAGGACTGGAGATTCCAAAGGTTTGGCGAAGGTGGGAGCCAGCCGAAACCTCTGCCTACACTGGGCCCGCTCTAACCTCCGCTCGTGAAAACGGAGGTCAATACAGGTAGACACAGCTATTAACTCAAGTGTGGCGGGAATCTCCCTTGTGGCCAGAGCGTCCTTCACGTGGTCAACCAGCCCCCTCCAAAATATAGGGATAAGGGCTTTATCCAACCACTCAAGCTCAGATGCTAGTGTGCGGAAGTGGACGGCAAAATGGCTGACCAAGGACGAGCCCTGAGTCAATGCCAACAGTTGGAGCGCCGTATCATGGGTGACTCGAGGACCTAAAAAGACCTGTTTCAGAGTGCTCAAAAACAGCGGAGCACTCTGCACCACATGATCGCCATGCTCCCACAGCAGCGTAGCCCACTCCAACACCCTGTCCAACAGGAGAGACACAAATCCCACCTTTGCCCGCTCTGTGGGTAAACATGCCGCCAGGAGCTCGAGATGTATAGAGCACTGGCTCACGAAACCCCTACAAGATTTACTATCACCAGAAATTTTTTCTGGCAGCTGGAGGAGAGAGTCGGAACAGGGGAGGCAGTGGACAAGGTTGCTGCAGCCACGCTAGCAGCCTGAACAGCAACCGTGGTAACATCCACAGCTGAGGTTGTGCGCTCGAGAGCCGCCAACCTACCCTCCAACTGCTGGATGTACCACAAGGATTGCTGTTTATCCGCCATTTAATAGCCAGACCCTGGCACTAGTATTATGTTAGGGTTGGCGGAACGCACCGAGTATATATATATATATATATATATATATATATATGTATGTATTATTAGGTGCGTTCGCAACTCGGGGTCCACCGTGCAGGAGAGGAACCTGCTGCTGGCAAATGGCGGCGCTATATGGCGGTATAAGCGAACTCTGTTAACTCCACAGAGTCGCTAGGAACAAGATGCTGTGCCCTGTTAACCTCACAAAGGTACAACCAGAGCAAACTGTGGTCATGCAGTCAGAGAAAATAGACCAACAACTCCTCACCGGAGGTGCTGGTATTCTAGCGGCTTATTTCAGCCAAGGCCCTGAATACACTCATACAAACTCCTCACCGGAGGTGCCGGTGCTCTAGGGGCTTATTTCAGCCAAACCCTAACCGCATCCAGACATGACCACACTGGTGCTGAGCTCATAGAGATTGGTTAGATATTAGCGCATGGCCGTGCGGCCATGCAAACCTTTTATAGCTGCAGCGACTTCAGGACCTTCCTAGAGGACCAATGGGAGCTGCTACAGTACCTGAGCAACTTCAGGACCTTCCTAGTGTACCAATGGGAGCTGCTGCAGTATCTGAGCATGTGACCCCCGACCTCCAATGAGAGGTCTTACCCTGGGCATGCTCAGAAGGGGTAAAGCAGGACTTAGTGCCAGAGACATCTGCTCGCCGCTGACCAGTACTGGCTACAAAGGCAGAGCCTGGAAGAACAGTATTAACAAGTCGCCCAGTACCAGCCTGAGCCAGACGGTGGGACCGACATCTCCGCTGAGCAGGCTCCACTGCGGCTGGAGAAGAATGGGAGACCGCAGCGGAGGTGGTTCAAGATTCCCCCTGTGCAGAGGTGGGAACTCGACAACTAACACTGTGTCCATTAACTTGATCATTATTTCTGCATTGATGCCAATTTATTTTCTTTACCTAAACCACATTTCGGAGGGTTTCAGCTTTCAAAAGAATAATTTATACAACCAATGGATGAATTTAACGTCAGGTTATAAGCTTTTATTTACATAACATGGATAAGCGACATAACTTCTGTCAGGGAGTGTAAGGGCAAATGCTGCCTGGTGCCAGAATGCTACTAACCTGCAGATTAACTACTTATCTGCACATTACATCAAATAGTATAACTGCCTAGAGAAATGACATGCTTCCCAAAAGGCCAAGAATACATCAAAAAGAGTAGAAGCAATTAGTCATTAAAAATTTAACAAATTTTATTGGAATATTCTAAAAATAGTTACATTTAAATACGCTTACTAAAAAATAGAAAATGGGGGAAAATTATACAAGAACCGCCAAACATTGCATAGGTAAGAAGATTACATTTAGTAAGGAATATTCACCATAACATGCGCTGAGCCCCCAAAAATTATATCTCTAGAGAGTAATATGCAGTATGCAAGATAGAATGCTTATTTAGGTGGCTTAGGGTAAATGAGGCTCAAGTTCCCCTATGTTAAAAGTATAAACCAAGTGGTTTCTATTAATACATTAGGGGATCTAGATGAAAGTCAGCCTAAGTTGGTAAATGCAGCATGAGAGGGAGTAATGAATGTGATTACCTGCGGTTGCTGGCGGTGACCCGGACGCGCGTTTCGCGTGTAGCTTCGTCTGCGGGAGGGTGTGTATTTTTTAGTAAGCGTATTTAAATGTAACTATTTTTAGAATATTCCAATAAAATTTGTTACATTTTTAATGACTAATTGCTTCTACTCTTTTTGATGTATTATCTGCACATTAGTAGCATTATTTTACATGACAAGTTCCCTTTAAAGTCTTCTCTATAAGGTTCTAGGAGCTCAGCATTAGGTATTTGTGATTACGATTGTGGGCACAGCCGCTTCTCTATTGTGGTTGATGGTAAAGAGTTTGCTTGTCCCTGACCACGGTCTTCACTTTTCTCTCTACTGTTACATTACTGGTAAATGGTATTTTCTGACTGACTCAGCAGCTGCTTTTCATAGACACTACATTGTACAATCTATCCGTGGTAATGAGAAAGAGGGCCACCTCCATTTTATCTGAGATACACCGAAACAGCCAATTAGAACAGCCCCTCATACAGCAGATCTGCTGGATGAGCCAGATCCACATTTCCATACTTGGGGAAACTGACCTAGGAGGTTGGTGCTGTGCCCTGGGGTTATCTGTATCTGCATCACTAAACCTAGTATTGCTACTACATGTCCTACTAGATCCCTTCTTTTGTGATTTGAACATTTAGCTTCTCAACTAAAGGGGAAACCTTTTGGAAATCAGATTCTGGAGATAGACCCTGTGTTTCTCCACAAGGTCGAAAAATATACCGAGGCCAAAGATCTGAAGTGCTTAGTGGAATCTGCTGATCTTATACACATGCTGTATTAAACAAACAAAGGAGTTCTAGACGAAATTTAAAATACGTGTTTTATTACAACAATTTTTAAAAGACATAATGTAGTCCAAAAATTACAATACAATAATAGAAGGGAGGAGACCCTAGTGCAAAAACATCCGAGTCACAGGCAAAAGAAGGTAGAAAAGCACCATGGTATAAGTATATAAATAGGCACCAGTATTAGCACATAAAGGTATGGTATAGGTATTTATATAGTACTAGTGTCCATGTGGACATATATCTACCATATACAAAAAAACAGTTATAGTGCAAGTCTGATGCAAAGTTTCTTACCCATAATGAAGTAGTTGTTTTGCCTGGGACTCTAAATACCCCCTAACGCGCGTTTCGCGTTGCTTTCTCAAAGAGGGAAGCAAACTCACAAACCCTATAGAGAATCTATGGAGTACTGTCAAGAGGAAGATGACACACCAGAATCAACAATGCAGACGAGATGAAGTCTGCTATCAAAGCAACCTGGGCTTCCATAACACCTCAGCAGTTCCACAGGCTGATCTCCTTCATGGCACGCCGCATTGATGCAGTAATTGATACAAAAGGAGCCCCGAACAAGTATTGAGTGCATTTACTCAACATACATTTCAGTAGGCCAACATTTCGGATTTTAAAATATTTTTTTAAGCTGGTGTTACAAAGTATTCTAATTT
Organism: Ranitomeya variabilis; assembly: GCF_051348905.1. Classification (NCBI taxonomy): domain Eukaryota; kingdom Metazoa; phylum Chordata; class Amphibia; order Anura; family Dendrobatidae; genus Ranitomeya; species Ranitomeya variabilis. The sequence continues at coordinate 665,789,140 of NC_135235.1, read as the reverse complement.
ACTGAGATAATGACTTTTGGGTTTTCATTGGCTGTAAGCCATAATCCTCAGCATTAACAGAAATAAACACTTGAAATAGATCACTCTGTTTGTAATGCATCTATATTCGTTTCACTTTTTGTATTGAAGAACTGAAGTAAATTAACTTTTTGATGATATTTTAATTTTGTGAGAAGCACCTGTAGATCAGTGTGGGGAGGAGGAGAGAACAGTTCTCTTTGTGATCGGGAAGGACACTGACTCAGCATTCTCCTCTGTCACAGGAAGCTGCCTACAGATTAATCACTTATTAGAATGAATATTTTGTGCTAAAAGTGCATCTAATAGTCAAAAAAATACAGTAAGTTCTAAAGTAATTTCCCTTTTTCATTTAAATATGCTGTTGTATGTTTTTTGTACGATTTCTCAAAATATATAGTTTCTCCCCATGTGCGTTATTTTTGATGTTTAACAAAATATATTTTCTAGTATTTCATTTTTCACATTCCAGGTATGATGATGGCTTTTCCCCTTGTTGGATTTTAAATGTTTAGCAAGACAGCATTATTGTTCAAATCATTTCCCACATTCTTAATAAGAACATTGCTGCCCCCTTGTGTGAATTTTCTGGACAAGAACTGATTTATCTACAAAACATATTCAACATTCTTAACATGAATATTGCTTCTCCCTTATGTGAATTCTCTGGTGCTTATTAAGACTTGATTTATCTGACCAACATTTCCCACATTCTGAACATAAATATGGCTTCTCCCCTGTATGACTTCTCTGGTGTATAACAAGGGCTGCTTTCCATGTAAAACATTTTCCACATTCAGAACATGAAAAAGGCTTCTCCCCTGTGTGAGTTTTCTGGTGAGAAACAAGCGCTGATTTTTGTACAAAACATTTTCCACATTCTGAACATGAAAAAGGCTTCACCCCTGTGTGAATTTTCTGGTGAGTAACAAGCTTTGATTTATCTACAAAACATTTTCCACATTCTGAACATGAATATGGCTTCTCTCCTGTGTGAGTTCTCTGGTGATTAAGAAGATCTTGTTTACGTACAAAACATTTTCCACATTCTGAGCATGAATATGGCTTCTCTCCTGTGTGAGTTCTCTGATGTTTAACAAGATTAGATCTCTGCCCATAACATTTTCCACATTCTGTACATGAAAACAGCTTCTCCCCTGTGTGAGTTCTCTGATGTGTAACAAGCTGTGAGCTCTGTCCATAACATTTTCCACATTCTGAACATGAAAAAGGCTTCTCCCCTGTGTGAGTTCTCTGGTGTTTATTAAGGTGTGATTTCACAACAAAAGATTTCCCACATTCTGAACATGAATATGGCTTCTCCCCTCTGTGAGTTTTCTGGTGAATAACAAGATTACATTTATGTGTAAAACATTTCCCACATTCTGAACATAGATGTGGTTTCTCCCCTGTGTGAGTTATCTGATGTGTGTTAAGATTTGATTTCTCTCTAAAACATTTCCCACATTCTGAACATGAATATGGCTTATCCCCAGTATGAATTCTCTCATGCCTAACAAGATCGGATTTATAGTTAAAATGACGCACACATTTGGAACAAGAAAATCTCTTCTGCTCTGTGTGAATTTTTTGATGTTTAACAAAAGATGTTTTGAGGGGGAAACTATTTCCATATTCTGAATGTGTAATTGGCTTCTTTGCTTCAAAAGTTCTTTTTTTATTGTCTCTTTTCTGACTTTTATTTTTCTTAGTAGTCTGTAATGAATCAGAAGATGAGACCTGTTTCAAAGGAGCAGATGATAGATCATTGCTGTGAATGGATGATGGTATATCTGGAGTAATGGCATGCATTTCAATTGTATCCGGTGTGATCTCAAGGTCAACTGATTTAAAAATTGAAGATGCCAGTTGTCCCTTCGATCTGTTCGTAAAGCCATCTGCAAAGAATAAAACGAATTATTATGTTGAATAAAATATCCTTGAAACATATTTTTTAACATTTCTACTCAAAATATCTATAGAAATGGGAATGTATGTAGTAAAATTGAATTATTCACTAAGGCTACTTTCATACTAGCGTCGTTTGGAATACGTCGCAATGCGCCGCTGTGGCAAAAAAAACGCATCCTGCAAACGTGCCCGCGTCTGGCATTATTTTCACAACGGGCGTCGGCACGTTGGGCCGACGCATAGCAACGGCCCCGTGCCACCGCTAGTGTGAAAGTAGCCTTAGACAATAACATTTCACAGTCTCGAGGAAGACCTCATAGCATGAACCATGTGTGGTGTTCAACTGTTTTTTCATTCTGCCTCTCAAATATTGGAATAAAAAAATATTATCTAGGCCGGTCTGTCACTGGGAATTTGCTCCTAGAGAGAGGCAGAACAGCTCTCTCCTCTGTATCCTTAAAGGAGTGAAAAGGCGCAAAGCACTTAAGTTGACCCTGCTAATGAGATACCGCAGTCAGCTCTGAGATGTGAGCGATATGCCTTATCACTCTAGGGGAATCTGTGGGCATGAAACAGCTAAAGGTACCTTCACACTGAACAACTTAACAACGATAACGATAGCGATCCGTGACGTTGCAGCGTCCTGGATAGCGATATCGTTGTGTTTGACACGCAGCAGCGATCTGGATCCCGCTGTGATATCGCTGGTCGGAGCTAGAAGTCCAGAACTTTATTTGGTCGTCAGATCGGCGTGTATCGTTGTGTTTGACAGCAAAAGCAACGATGCCAGCAATGTTTTACAATGGTAACCAGGGTAAATATCGGGTTACTAAGAACGCGCTTAGTAACCCGATATTTACCCTGGTTACCATTGTAAAAGTAAAAAAAAAACCAGTACATACTCACCTTCTGATGTCTGTCACGTCCCCCGGCGTCCGCGCTGCTGCTCAGAGCTTCCTGCACTGAATGTGTCAGTGCCAGCCGTAAAGCAGAGCACAGCGGTGACGTCACCGCTCTGCTTTTAGGGCCGGCGCTTACACAGTGCAGGGAAGCGGACGCTGGGGAACGCGACAGACACCGGAATGTAAGTATGTAGTGTTTGTTTTTTTTTACATTTACACTGGTAACCAGGGTAAACATCGGGTTACTAAGCGCGGCCCTGAGCTTAGTAACCCGATGTTTACCCTGGTTACCCAGGGACTTCGGCATCATTGGTCGCTGGAGAGCTGTCTGTGTGACAGCTCTCCAGCGACCACACAACGACGAAACAGCGACGCTGCAGCGATCGGCATCATTGTCTATATCGCTGCAGCGTCGCTTAATGTGACGGTACCTTAAAGCTGCTGTAGAGCCAGTGAGGTGATAGACTCCGTCCATTCCAGCTTTCCTCCCTCTCCCTCTCCTACTTGAAAGCACGCACAGGTCCCGACAGGTAGAGAGGGCTGGGTGCAGAGATACGCTGTCCTACCTCACCTCCTGTTGTATCCTTTGAGCCCTGTTTCCCTCGCTGTTTGGAAGAGGTGTGGGTCTGAGTGTGCGGACCTGTGAATTCCTCCTTTCCATAACCTGCTGGACTCCTCTGCAGCCACTGTTACAAAGGCACAAATTGCACCATTTTGGGAATCAGGGGTGAAGTGAAACACTACTGTTTAGCACAACCTTTCACATGCTGGTGATGGGAGATAGAGCTAGGACCCTGCTCCACTGATCTTTCCTACCCTATAGAAACAGCTATAAGCAATTCTCACAGTTGCAGGCATAACCTGATAAAAGAAAACTAGCTGTGTTATACCCTTTTTTTTCTTCTCTCTTTCTTTTTGTACTTTGGACTTAAAACCTAAAGGTACCTTCACACGAAACGACGCTGCAGCGATAGCGACAACGATGCCGATCGCTGCAGCGTCGCTGTTTGATCGCTGGAGAGCTGTCACACAGACCGCTCTCCAGCGACCAACGATGCCGAGGTCCCCGGGTAACCAGGGTAAACATCGGGTTGCTAAGCGCAGGGCCGCGCTTAGTAACCCGATGTTTACCCTGGTTACCAGCGTAAAATATAAAAAAAACAAACAGTACATACTTACATTCGCGTCCCCCGGCGTCTGCTTCCTGCACTGACTGACTGACTGAGCGCCGGCAGTAGCAGGGCACAGCGGTGACGTCACCGCTGTGCTGTGCTTTCACTTTCACTTTGCGGCGCTCAGTCAGTGTGGGAAGCAGATGGCGGGGGATGCGAAGGTGAGTATGTACTGTTTGTTTTTTTTACATTTTACACTGGTAACCAGGGTAAACATCGGGTTACTAAGCGCGGCCCTGCGCTTAGTAACCCGATGTTTACCCTGGTTACCAGTGTAAAATATCGCTGGTATCGTTGCTTTTGCTGTCAAACACAACGATACACGGCGATCGGACGACCAAATAAAGTTCTGAACTTTATTCAGGGACCAGCGACATCACAGCAGGATCCTGATCGCTGCTGCGTGTCAAACTAAACGATATCGCTAGCCAGGATGCTGCAACGTCACGGATCGCTAGCGATATCGTTACAAAGTCGTTTCGTGTGAAGGTACCTTAAGAGTAACACTGCTATCTACTGTTTCTGTGTGGTATCACAGCTCCATAAATACCACTGAAACTTCTTATAATTTACTTACAGCCTCCATACAATAACTTATCCTAGCCATCAAGATCAACATTAAAGTTATTGTTGTTAACTGTTTCATCAAAGACAAAGTAATCTACATTACAACAAAACTCCATTGTCAAAAGCACTGCTTATATAGAGAGCACCTATCACCTGCAACCCATTTAATAAAGAGACTGCAATTCTCATAACTAAATTTTGTAGTTCATCCTGATGGACAATATGAGAAGACTGGAAAATGTAACCGTGAGCACTACTAGAGAAGGGGTGCTGAGACAAGCGGTTGATGCCACGTCTTTGAGCACTGCAGCTCCAGGAATCTTCCTATATGCTCATAGCAGGTTTGCCTACAACAACCACAGTGAACTAATTTTTTTTTTAAATTCGTTTATTGATTGCAGGATAAATCATACACACATTTGCTTGTATCCATCATTATCCATTAATTACAGAAAATTACCATACATAGCCATGTCTAAAGTGTTATAACAATAATAAACTGTGCATGTTATCATTAATGTCTCATTTTGATCCTTAACTACATTAACTACTAATAAAACTTCTAAAACTAACATAGTGCCGCCTGCAGGAGAATTCTAAGTAGATTTCACCCTGTGAGTAAATAATGTCTGCATAATCGTACACCCTTTTCTTATGCATATACTGAGTTATTTCAACCTAAACAGTGTGGCAGGATGAGTTCCACCTTCCCCATATCTTCTCAAATTTGGCTGGACAACCTCTATTTTGGTACAATGTCCGCTCGTATGGAATAATTGAGTTCACTAAGTCAACCCATGCTCTAAGAGATGGAGAAGAACCACCCATCCACTGCAGTGCCAACACCTTTCGTGCCATGAACAGCGACTCCCTCAGAAAAATTCCCATGTGGTGATCCCAGGCCTCCATCTCCCATACTCCAAATAGACATACCAGTGGCTCAAGTGGGACAGGGATCGACACCAAGGATGTCAGAAGTGTCGTCACCTCTCTCCAATATTGAAAAACAACCGGACATTTCCATATCATATGGATAAAATCTGCATCACTGGAGTGACACCTCAAGCAGTCCGATGAATGAAGACGGCCCATTTTAAAAAGACAAATCGGGGTCAGATAGGATTGATATATGATGTACCGTTGGGTAATCCTATTATTGATTGATGGGGAGACCTTAGTTGGAGATTCCAAGATTTCATCCCATTCTTCTCCCAGTGTATCTGGAAGAAGCCTCCCCCATTTCCCCTTAATTGAATCTATTGTAGATCCTTCGCCTATGGATAACAGATAGGTATATAAAGAGGAAATAAGTCCCTGAGGACCCTGCGAGTTAAGAATTCCTATTAACGGCAAAGCTGAAATAGCTCGACCTGTACCCATATTCCGTACATGTGATTGGAAGGCCGATCTTAATTGTAAGTAGTGGAAAAATTGAGATTTCGGTATGTTATGAGTATTTTGTAACTGTTCAAAGGAAACAAAGATCCCCTGGTTATGTATATCACTCACTGAGAGGACACCATACGACATCCAAAATTCAGTAGAAGGGTGGCCCAATAATTCCGGAAAATAACCATTACTCCACAGGGGCATTTCGGCTGCTATATCAACAAATTTTGTTACTTTTTTAATTTGCCTCCATATTGAACGTGCCAATCGGAGCAAAGGAAGCAGGCGAGGGACAGCAACTTTCTCCATCTCCAAAAAACCCAGCGGGCAATCAATTTTAGCTGAATGCAGTATATGGCTTTCAGAGTTAGGAAGGGAGTTCCCGGGCATCCACTTATTTATCATTTTAGCCTGCCCAGCAAGGTAATATAAATAGAAGTCCGGCAAGGACGCCCCACCCCCCTATTTGGGTCTTTGCAGGGTAGATAATTTAAGTTTAGGCCTAGCCTTCCCCCATATGAAAGATGTAGTAAGGGAGTTTAGGGTTGCAAAGAAAGATTTAGGTATTATAACGGCACTGTGCTGAAAACAGTAGCTCAGCTTTGGGAGCAATATCATTTTGATCAGGTTGATACGACCAGCCACAGATGGTGGGAGCTTGTCCCAGGTAGCAAATTTAGATTTTACCACGTCCATTAGTGGATATATATTGAGATGCAAATCTAGGTGACTGCGTTGGGACATATGTATCCCCAGATATTTAAAATTAGAGACAATGGGTAGTAGCGAGAGGGTTTCAAGGCATGACATTAGGGTATGGGAGAGAGGCATCAGAGCAGACTTATCCCAATTTATATAGAGACCAGAAAATTTACTAAATTTGTCAATCATCGTTATTACTTTAGGTAATGTATCTTCCGTTTGGTCCATAAACACCACCATATCATCAGCATAAAGACCAACGATGTCCACTCGATCAGCAATATGTATCCCTTTAATGTCTACAGAGGACCTCATCCTTATCGCCAAGGCCTCTATTGCCAAGGCAAATAAAGCTGGAGAGAGAGGGCATCCCTGGCGAGTTCCTCTATGCAGAGAAAATGGTGCAGACATAGAACCGTTCACCACCATACGTGCCCTGGGCTTCGCATATAATGTACCTATCCCTCTCAAAAATTTATCCCCAAACCCATATTTCCGCAGGCATGCAATTAAAAAGGACCATTCAAGGGAGTCAAAGGCCTTGGCTGCGTCCAGCGAAGCCAATGCCCATCTGTTATCCGGTTCCAGAGAACTATATTGAATAACCGATTGCACCCGCCTGATATTAATAGAAGTATTTTTCCCGGGCATAAATCCGGTTTGATCCGGGTGTATGAGATCTAGTATGATCGTATTCAATCTAGTAGCTAGAATCTTAGTAAAAATTTTATAGTCCACATTCACCAAGGAAATTGGTCTATATGATCCACAGTCTAGAGGATCCTTCCCTTCCTTCCTGAGTACGATAATATTAGCATCATAAAACGTTTCGGGCATGGATTCTCCCTCCCATATTTCCCTGAGTACCTTCAGCAATATAGGTGCTAAATTATCACGGTATTTCCTATAAAATTCAATGGGAAACCCATCAGGTCCCGGGGCCTTCCCAGTTGCCATGTCTGCTATAGCCTGTTCTACCTCTTCCAGGGTAAATTCAGCCACCATAAGGGCTCGTTGGGATGGGCTTAACGAGGGGAATGTTATATCTGATAAATAATTCAAGCATTCATCAACATCAAAACCATTACTAGACTTGTACAACGAAGTATAATAATCATAAAAACCCTGAAGTATGGCACCAGTAGAGGACACCAACGAGCCATCGGACACCCGGATTTGCAGTATTGTGTTGGAGGCGCCATGCTGGCGCACCAAGAAGGCTAGGAGTGTACTGGCCTGATTCCCCAGCTCAAAATAGGACTGATGAGTGAAAAATAATTTGCGTTTTGACTTAGCGTCTGCATGTTGGGTATATAGTCTTTGGGAAGTAAGCCATTCAATTCTATTACTGCTAGACTGATTAGCTATATAAGTGGCCTCCGAGTCTTTTAATCTTTGCTCTATCTCCTCATCCTCTCTCGCCGTCACCCTCTTGATATAGGAAATGGTAGAAGATAGGCATCCCCTCAAGTATGCCTTTAGGGTATCCCAAAATAGACCAAGGTTTTGGAGTTCCGAGTGTGTTAGAATAAAACCATTCAACTGATTGACCATCCTATCACTAGAATCTATTAATTTTAACCAAAAAGGATTCAGTTTCCAGGTCTTATTATTGTTATCGAATTGCCCATATTTAAGTTTCAGAATAATTGGGCTATGATCTGAGATCCCCTGATTACCATGTTCAATGCTGTCCACTCGTAATGCCAAGCCGCCCGACCCAAATATATAGTCTATTCGAGACAGTGACTGTCTAGTAGATGAGTGGCAGGTGTACCCCTTATCTTCTGGATGATTTATTCTCCATAAATCTAGCCACCCACTACCATCCATAAACAGTGCCAATTGAGAGGGAGGTTGAGGTAAAGCTTCCCCTGATGCTGCATCGTCTAATCTCAATCTATCCATGGAGTGATTCATAACTAGATTAAAATCTCCCATACAAACAACGTTGGCTTCCGGATATTTAAAGGAGAAGCCCAAAGCCATACGGAGGACTGACATGTTAGCAGGGGGGGGGGTTATAGATACACAGCAACACATACTCTCGTGAATTAATAAATGCATGCACAAAGACGAAACGACCCTCTGGATCACGTCTCACCTCCTTGGCCTCCCATCTGACCTCCTTGTGTATCAGCAGAGAGACCCCTCTTGAATAGCTAGTGTGGAAGGCATGTAAGGACCATTGTACCCACGGTTTTTGCATACATCGAACCATGTCTCTTGTTAAATGTGTCTCTATTAATGCTACAACATGAGGGTGATATCTTTTTATCTACGAAAAAACCTTAATTTTCTTACGAGGGGTTTTAATACCTCGTATGTTCCAGGTCATACATATAATCTCAGCCCCCATGTTAACTTTCGATGGGAGAATTAATGCATATCATTATTGTTCGGGATCAATTCAGCGGCATCACACAGAGCAAAGAGTTAGTATCAGCGGCAACCATGTTTAGTAAACAACCAAAACTGGTACATAAAACCAAACTAAACAAAACTTGAACAGTAGGGGAGTATATTTCCATACTCCCACAGTCAGATTGAAAAGGGGATACCCTCACTGGATTCAGTGTCCGGTATTGTTGACATTTTCCGCACCCGGACGGAAGGCTCTATTTATATTGCCGTTAGTCAGGGAACCCAGATCAGGAGTCTTCCACATTCGGCCCCCCGCGAGACCGCAGCCACTCGGTCGCCTCCGCTGGGTCTGTGAAGAATACGGAGGAGCCCTTATGGACAACACGGAGCCGGGCTGGATAGAGCATGGAGCAGACGATGTTCTTATCCCTGAGTTGTTTCTTATCATCCATAAATCTTCCCCGCTGCTTTTGAAGTTCCATGGAAAAATCTGGAAAAATCGATATGGTAGCATTATCGAATTTAATAAGGCCCTTCTGTCTCGCCAGGCGAAGGATGGTATCTCTGTCTCTACAATTAAGAAGACGTGCCAGGAGAGGTCGTGGTGGAGCTCCAGGAGGAAGAGGTCTCGTCGGGACCCTATGGGCCCTCTCCACCGAGAATGTCGAGGAGAATCCATCTCCCAGTGAAGACTTAAGCCATTCCTCCAGAAATTGCTCGGGCTGCTAACCTTCTGACCGCTTCGGGAGACCTATAATTCGGATATTATTGCGGCGCAGCCTATTTTCCAAATCATCTGCCTTTTGCTTCCAAGCATTTACGGATCCAGCGGCTTTAGTCAGTTTAGCTTCCATAGGGATGATAGTGTCTTCTATATGAGACACCCTTGTTTCAACCTCCGAAATGCGCCCTCTCATAGCTTGCATGTCATGTCGCAGGTGGCCCACCTCAGTATGCACATCCTCTATTTTCTCCGTAAGAGATGATCTAGTGAGGGAGATAGCCTGCATTAACTGCTCTGATGCCTGTTTAAGAGTCAGCTCTTCCTCTCCTCCCTCCTCGTTACCATCAGAGGGGCGATTTTTACGCTGGGATGGTGCAGGATTATTTCTAAGGTTGCGCACATTATCATGAGAATCGTCCTTGGCATAATTTTTTTAATTTTTCAGCAGCCGCTGCTCCTCTAGGGTGCTGCATGGTGGGTACACACAGGGGGATCTCACAAAGTGATCTCAGAGGTAATTATGGATAAGCTGTATTCCGATTTCAAGTCCCGTATTATTAAGTCCAAAATTATAAGACAAGAGTCCACTGGGCGGGTAGCTTGAGGTATCAGGTATATAGAGATAGTCGCTGTAACACACAAGCCGTGCAGTTCCACAGTTAGCATAGGGGGAGCAGCAAGAAGGGGGTTAATCCCTGTAATATTATGGCGTTGGCAGGGAAGATGTCCACCCGACAGGGGGGCGCAGGTCCCACTTTCTCAGGGCACACACTGCACCACCCCTACTTCTTCAGGCACACACTCGCCCGCCTGGCGCCGCTGATAAAGATAGAAGCACAATTTCCCTAGCTGTCAGGGTGTGCGCTAAGTTAATGGCCGCTGCCCCAGGCACGTACCGGCGTTTGTGTCGGCTCTCACAGCTCCTGCATGCAGGTGCCCCACCGCACTCACCGGCACCATCCACCGCCGCCTCTTCCAAGATGAAAGGGACCCGGCTCCAGTGAGTAGCAGCACCGTGCTCCGTATGTCCTCCCCGCTCCTGCGTGCAGGCACCTCGCTGCTCCCACCAGCGCGGTCGGCCACCGCAGCTTCTAAGATGATAGGGGGCCCGGGCTCCAGCTAAGAGCGGCGCCGCGTTCTGTGCTCCTTGGCGCACGCTCTGAAAATGGCCGCCGCTGCACGTGGGTGTCTCCTGCCTGCTTCGGCCCCCGCAGCTTCCGGCTCCACAGATTCTCCGCAACGGTCTCCCAGGAGACCCCCAAGGCTCTCCGATGTGTGGGATTCCAATTTGGCTCAGTACTGCTCAGCCACACTCAGTATTTTATGGCAAAATCGGCTCAGGATGTTTGGAGCTCTCCTAAGGGTTATCCTTGACGCTGATCTCTCCTTCAAACCACATATCCAAGCCCTTTCCACTTCCTGCCGACTTCAACTCAAAAATATTGCACGAATCCGTTCATTCCTCAACCAAGAATCTGCAAAAACCCTAGTCCATGCCCTCATCATCTCTCGCCTTGACTACTGCAACCTCCTGCTCTGTGGCCTCCCCTCAAACACTCTCGCACCCCTCCAATCTATTCTAAACTCTGCTGCCCGACTAATCCACCTGTCCCCGCGCTATTCTCTGGCCTCTCCCCTCTGTCAATCCCTTCACTGGCTCCCCATTGCCCAGAGACTCCAGTACAAAACCCTAACCATGACGTACAAAGCCATCCACAACCTGTCTCCTCCTTACATCTGTGACCTCATCTCCCGGTACCTTCCTACACGCACCCTCCGATCCTCACAAGATCTCCTTCTCTACTCCCCTCTTATCTCCTCTTCCCACAATCGTATACAAGATTTCTCTCGCGTATCACCCCTACTCTGGAACCCTCTACCACAACACATCAGACTCTCGCCCACCATCGAAACCTTCAAAAAGAATCTGAAGACCCACCTCTTCCGACAAGCCTACAACCTGCAGTAACCACCGATCGACCAAACCGCTGCATGACCAGCTCTACCCTCACCTACTGTATTCTCACCCATCCCTTGTAGATTGTGAGCCTTCGCGGGCAGGGTCCTCTCTCCTACTGTACCATTTATGACTTGTATTGTTCAAGATTATTGTACTTGTTTTTATTATGTATACCCCTCCTCACTTGTAAAGCGCCATGGAATAAATGGCGCTATAACAATAAATAATAATAATAATAATAAGGTGCTTCCTCCTTCTTCGGCTACATAGCCACGCCCCACAGTGAACTAATTTTGATATATGATTGTGCAGTGATTATAATTCCCGTTACCGGCTTTTATTTAGAAAACCTCCTGTAACTGATGAAGGTCGTAATTGACCAAAACGTTTTCCTGTATTTACTACAATAAATTTTTCCTGCAGCATCTTACCTAAAGTTGAGTGCTAGGTCTCTCAATATGAGAAGACTGACTTTCACATTTGTGATGCCAGCCTAATACTAAAGTGTGCACAGGTGGTGATACAATACCTTATATGCTCATATTTCATACTTCAATATGGACAAAACTAGTAAAGAGTATCAAAGACCTTGAGCAGTCTAACTTCACGCAAACAGGGAAAACTGGATAAGTTTTTCTTTGAAAAAAGCTACATATTCCACAAAAGTCTTCTCAGAAAACGACTTAACAATTGCCAAACCAAGCCTCAGCAGCTGACACAGATTCTAGGAATGAGGATTCAGATTTTGACAATTGCTCAACTAACCCAGTGCCAGTCTCCAGATGGTTTCTAAAAAAACCATAGGCAATGCAACCACTTCTGCAGGACTTAGGTCGGACCGTAAACAAATGGGCCACCGAGTCTCAAATCTGTTCAATCTGACCTTATGGACTTCTCTGATACCTTAAAAGATGAAATGGCTCAACATGAACACCAACTAAACCCTACTATGCTAGCTATAGAAGACAAAGAAAATAGGAGCAGAAGGAAAAATTTAAGAATAAAAGGTGTTCCAGAATCATATGCTTCTGACACCCTTAAGAAAATCTCTAAAGAAATATCTACCTCTATAGAGGGCTCAGAAAGGGCTGAAAACATCACCATTGAAAGGGTTCACTGAGCCCTAAAGCCAAACCTAAGGCTTCAGGTCCCCCAAGAGATATAATTTGTGGGTTGCTGAGTTTTGTCGACACCTCAGCTATTCTATCCAAAATGAGATATATCACCATTATCCTACAACATCAACCCAATACAGATTTTCCAGGCTATAGATATAGCTCCTTCAGCTCTGGCGAAAAAAGAAAAGTCAAGCAGTTACTTGACACACTACGCGCAAACAAGTTGTTATACAGGTGGCTATATCCATTTGACCTCGCCATTCTGAAGGAATGAAAGCAAATCTATATACGCTCCCGTGAAGAACTCCAGGCATCGTGGGCTCTACTGGGAATTCAACAAATAGAAGTTCCTTCTTGGATGCCCTTGCACGACAACCTTACCTTTCCCCATCTCCTGAGACCTGAAAAATTGGTCGGTGTAGGGAAGAGGAAGTGCTTTCAAGGCCAGAATACAACTGCCAAGACACCTTCCTGGGTGATGGATAGATTTATTACACTTTACACTCCCTTTAGTCCTTAGCAATAAGGACTGGATCAGTTCACCATTGGAGAACTTTGTTTTTTTTTCCCAAGCAATGTTCTCTAATAGTTCCTCAAGATTAAAAGCCCCTTTGTCTGGGCAAATCCCGAGATTCCAAGCCATTCTTTTCCTTGGGTCCTTAGCTAAGGACTAGTCCTGTTTTCCGCTTAAGAACTCGGTTTTTCCGTTTGACAATTGTTCTCTCAAAGTTTCAGAAAAAACAGCAAAAAGGCAGAGATGTTTACCTGCCTAGGCCTCCAAACAAATGCACTATCAGGATGCGCCCATGTGGTTAAGATGGCGGCAACACAGGTGCAGCATTACCGATGAGGCAACCACTCACAACCTACCAAACTAATGGAGGGGGTGGCTGGTTGGCATATTACTGCACATGAACTTTCTCTCAAAGTTCCCATGACAGTAATCTCTTATATCCTAGAAAACTCTGTTAGCAGATTATGTCAACCTTTATATATATTTGTTTTGCTGTCTCTCACTTTTTCATTTATTGAAGGTATGATGATGGTGGGATGATTCCCCCCAACCTGCTGCAGATAAGTTGTATATTGATATGTTTGATGTTTTACATGTTGTTTTGTACCTAGACTGTTGAATATATGTTCTTAGGACTTTTTCTTGTAAAAAATTATATGGCTGGAAAAAACACTTCTGACACCATTGTGGTAGCTTCATTCAATGTGAAGGTAATCAAATAAATATCACACTTTATTCAAGAGACGCACTTTAAGTCAGGCCACACTCCGGACCTTACTAGGTCAAAATGTCCACTTTGGTTTAGTAGTTGTTGCTTTTCTGCGTCTAGAGGGATCAGCATTGCCCTACACAAAAATTTGCCCTTCACTTTGAGGGACTGCCTAACTGATGCAGAAGGGAGATATGTATTTGTCAAGCGGTTTATTGCTAATATCTCTGTTATACTCTGTAACCTTTAAGTCCCAAACCAGGGACAATCAGGTTGGCTTACTAAAACATTGGAGACCCTGGAGTCATTCAAAGAAGGCCTTCTTATAATAGATGGAGACCTGAACATCCCTTTGAAACCATTTTTGGATTTGTCTACTGGAATATACACTGTATCTCAGAGAGCCCTTAGGAAAATTCATTTATCTCTAAATTCTCTACATCTTATACACTGTGTTCTAAATTATTATGCACAAAGAGTTTAGGAGTGATAAGGTTAGAATTTTTTTGTTTGTCATTTAAATTCATTGATGGTGATGTGTGTCAGGGCTCTTTATATCACTGAAAGCTATTGCAGATACCTGTGCAAATTAGTTTGGCAGGTGTGCCCAAATAAAGGCAAGACTACTTAAGAAGGCTCTTCCACATTATTAAGCAGCCTACATTTTTTGCCAAAATGGGAAAGAAAAAGGATGTGTCGGCTGCTGAGAAGCAACAAATTGTGGAGTATTTAGGTCAAGGCATGACTACAATCAACATTGCCAAGACACTTCATCGTGATCAGTGCACAATCAAAAAGTATGTACGGTAGCTTATTCCTAGCACACACGTGTGCGTGCTGATAAGGAAAAATTGAGGACTCTTTCCAACAGGCAATTGCGTAAGGTTAAAAGAGCAGCTGCAAAAATGCCTTGTCATAGCAGCAGACAAGTTTTTGAAGCTGCTGGTGCCTCCAACGTCCCCAGAACAACAAGATGCAGGGTCCTTCAGAGGTTTGCAGCTGTGCGCAGGCCATCCTGTCGACCACCTCTATCCACTGCACACAAGCAGAAACGGCTCCAGTGGGCCAAACGATACATGAAGACTGACTTCCAAACTGTTTCGTTCACCGATGAGTGCCGTGCAACGCTCGATGGTCCAGATGGATGGAGCGGAGGATGGCTGGTTGATGGACACCCCATGAAAACACGGCTAAGGTGCCAACAAGGAGGAGGTGGAGTAATGTTTTGGGCTGGAATCATGGGGAGAGAGATTGTCGGCCCCTTTATGATCCTTGAAGGGGAAAAGATAAACTCCATAATCTATGTGGAGTTTCTAAAACAACACTTCCTGCCATGGTTCAAGAGGAAGAACCGTGCTTTCCACAGCAAGATCATTTTCATGCATGATAATGCACCATCTCATGCTGCAAAAAACACATCTACATCTCTGGCTGCTATGGGCATAAAAGAGGACAAACTTATGGTGTGGCCACCATCTTCCCCTGACCTCAACCCCATTGAGAACCTCTGGAGCATCAACAAAAGGAGGGTCTATGATGGCGGGAGGCAGTTCACATCTAAGCAACAGCTCTGGGAGGGTATTCTGTCCACATGCAAAACAATTGAAGCAGAAACCATCCAAAAACTGACAAATTCAATGGACGAGAGAGTTCAGAAGCTTCTTTCGAACAAGGGGTCCTATGTGCAAATGTAACATCACCTAGAATAATGTTTTCACTTGAAAACTGTTTGATTTCATTTTGTAATAAGCTGATAATGCTTATAACTTCACAATTGACCATTTTTTTTGTTCAAAATAAAAAAAGGTTGAAAACTCTGCTGTGCATAATAATTTGGAACATGCAGTTTGAGTATAATTTTTTTTTTTTTTTTTAAAGATACTGTTTTCATAGGCAGTTTGTTCCAAAACATTGCAATTATACTAGAATAGTAGATGACTGGAAAATAACAATGACTGCAATTCAGATAGGTAATTTAGAGAAAATATGAGGAAATATTATTTGCATAATAATTTGGAACACAGTGTAGACACATGGAGACTTTCCAATCCCTCAATAAAGGATTTTACCTTTTTCTCTCATCTACCTCTTTCTTCAAAGTTCCTGCTTACCTCGGATCAAATTTACATCAATAGGTCCCATAATGATATCAGACCATGCACCTACAGGTGCTTCTCACAAAATTAGAATATAATCAAAATGTTAATTTGTGTCAGTTCTTTAATACAACAACTCATATAGAGTCATTGGAAGCAGAGTGATCTATATCAAGTTTTTATTTCTGTTAATGTTGATGATTTGGGCTTACAGCCAATGAAAACCCAAAAGTTATTATCTCAGTAAATTAGAAAAACACCTGCAAAGGCTTTCTAAGAGTTTAAAAAGGTGCCTTCGTCTGTTTCAGTAGGCTCCACAATAATGGGAAAGACTGATGACTTGACAGATGTCCAGAAGGCCATCATTGACACACTCCACAACACAAGGAGGGCAAGCCACAAAAGGTCATTGCTAAAGAATCTGGCTGTTCACAGAGTGCTGTATCCAAGCATATTAATGGAATGTTGAGTGGAAGGAAAAAGTGTGGTAGAAAAGGGTGTACAAGCAGCTGGGATTACCGCAGCCTTGAAAGAATTGTTAAGAAAAGGCCATTCAAAAATTTGGGGGAGATTCACAAGGAGTGGACTGCTGCTGGAGTCATTGCTTCAAGAGCCACCACACAGACATATTCAGGACATGGGCTACAAGTGTTGCATTCCTTGCATCAAGCCACTCAAGACCAATAGACAATGCCAGAAGCGTCTCACCTGGGCCAAGGAGAAAAAAAACTGGACTGTTGCTCAGTGATCCAAGGTGTTGTTTTTCAGATGAAAGTAAATTTTGCATTTCAATTGGAAACCAATGTCCCATAGTCTGGTGGAAGAGTAGAGAGGTACACAATCCAAGCTACTTGAGGTGTAGTGTTGTAGGTCCATTGCGTTTTATCCAAAGTCAGCGCAGCCATCTACCAGGAAATTTTAGAGCACTTCATGCTTTCCTCTGCCGACAAGCTTTTTGGAGATGGAAATTTTATTCTCTAGCAGCACTTGGCACCTGTCCACAGTGCTGAAAGTACCAATACCTTGTTTAAAAACAACAGTATCACTGCTTGATTGGCCAGCAAACTCTTCGGACCTTAACCCCAAAGAGAATTTACTGGGTATTGTAAAGAGGAAGATGAGAGACACCAGAGCCAACAATGCAGATGGGCTGAAGGCTGCAATTAAAGCAACATGGGCATCCATAACACCTCAGCAGTGCCACGGGCTGATCACCTCCATGCCACGCCGCATTGATGCAGTAATTGATACAAAAGGAACCCCGAACAAGTATTGAGTGCATTTACTGAACATACATTTCAGTAGGCCAACATTTTGGATTTTAAAATACTTTTTTCAAGCTGGTGTTATAAAGTATTCTAATTTACTGAGATAATGACTTTTGGGTTTTCATTGGCTGTAAGCCATAATCATCAACATTAACAGAAAAAAACACTAAAAATAGATCACTCTGTTTGTAATGACTCTATATAATGAGTTTCACTTTTTGTATTAAAGAACTGAAATAAATTAACCTTTTGATGATATTCTATTTTTGTGAGAAGCATCAGTATTTTCTTAGAACTCAGCATATCCTCACTCCCGGAGGTTAAATGAAACCTTGTTAAATAGCGATGAAAATATTACCAACATGACCAAGATCTTGGATTTATACTTAAGAAGATAATGAAGGATCTGAGACAGGAGAGTCTCCTTTATGGCTACAAACAAAATATTTGGTCGCTACAGAATAGGAGCTATTATTGCAGGTTATATTGGATATACAGTATGTATTACCAGATAGTTTTTACAAAATAAAAAGGTGTCTACCTTTTGTGTAATCATATTACCGGACCATTTTATATCAAGGAAAGAAATCTCCTTAGTGGGGCCACTGACTGTGAATCTAAGATTATGGCTATTGGAATTTACATAGACAAAGAATTTTTCAAATAAAGACGGATCACCTTGCCAAACCAATAGCAGATCGTCCACATATCTCCCAAACCATAATATATTATTGAAGAAACAATTGTTGGTGGAGAAGATGAATTCTTTCTTCCACCATGCCATATACAGAATGGCTAGAGATGGTGAGAATCTCGAGCGCATTGGGGCACCTAGCATTTGTAGGTAGAAATTTGAATTGAACATAAAGAAATTATGGTGAAGGAGATACTGGAGGGCCAAAATGATAAACTGCTGAAGATTGGAAGAATATTGACTGTACCGTATAAGATGACACTGAATAGCAATATCATCTTGAGTGGCCGACTGATGAGAACTCAAAAGGATCCCCCGCCACTTTAAGACCCATCATGGCTGTGACCCAAGATCATTTATGGTCAGGGGCATTGATGTGGTCCATATGGGTATAAGGGGGGATATGTAAAAAATACTTCTGGCTCAGCATGAGACCAAGTGGATTATCACCTTGGGCACACTGACTCCGGATGGCCTTAATGAATCTCTAAGCTGTTCCTCATTTCTGGAAAGAATTTATGTTTTCCTGTTCATCATTTGTTAAAGACGTGGTTTGTGGAACCACTGTGCCAAGGACCGTGGAGAGCCTGGAGGGGTGTGACTAAGCGAGCACCGGTCTGTTCACTAGAGACTCTGATGGTGAGGTTAGAATTGTCTCTCGATAAACGCCAGGTGCCACTCCAGGGCAGACCAAAGGGTGCGCAGCAGCTGGAACCAGTAGGACAGATTGGATGGTGTAGCAGGCAGGATCTACACCAGAGTGCAGCAGGCAGGATCTGCAACAGAGTGCAGCAGGAACTGGTATGTGACCTTACACAACTTAGACTACAGAACAGGAAGGTTGCTCAGGCACCTCCCCAGTGAGGAGAAATCAATATATACATAATGGCTCTCAGCCATTGGCTGGGGAGGAAATAGCAAGTGCACGCCCTGGCCTTTTAAGAGGGCGGGAGTGCGCGCACGTGCCCGAAAGACATGGCTGGAAGCTCTGCTGGACACATGTAGAGAATGGGGAAGGAAGGAACCGATCACAAAGCGGGTGAGTGAAGTGACACGCTGGAGACCCTGCCTGTCAGAGCAGGGATCCGGCATGGTGATAACAGTTTAGTTATCTGCCCACTCTCCCTATGTCAGGTTGGGTGTTTTTTTTTCTTATGTGTTTATTCATGTACTTGTCTCATTGATTTTAGATATCCCTTAAATGGTGATGCCATGATTCACCAAGTTTTATTCCCCATCTCATCCTGCTCAATAGATCTGATCCACAAATTGGCCTGAGGACTACACAGCAGTGGCGTCTATATAGCGATATAATGATGCGGATTTAAATTTACTGTATATTTTCATGCCTGCCTTGTCCGTTGTTTGGTGCTGCTATGCCGGTATTCTTTTGCTTTAATGACCCTCGCACTTGCTCTCCGGTCCCATATTGGCAGTCGCAGTGAGCATGCGCTGCCGCATCCAGGTCTGTTTTGCGGCGTCTCTATGCCCTCAGCGCATGACTGGGGGCCTGGCTCACTTGCGGGCCCTCCTGCAATTGCACTGTGGGCATGACGACCGGCAAGCACTCACCAGATGCTGGTGATGCGATGCGCATGCAGCATTGCAATTTGTCACGGGTGGTACAGGTATACGTGACAGGCACGTGACCCCCCGGCATGGGAATATAAAGGTCCTCCATGGCATTTTACACTATCACCTTGAGAAAGCACATATATGCGAAACATCCATTGGGGTCTAGTCACCATACGGCACCAGCCTGATTCCTCCTATATCCAATAGATAAGAGGCATTGTTATGATCCTAGTGGCAAGGATCGCAGGTCGGACTAGCTAAGTAACTGAACAGACTACTAGCTCTGGGGAAGTGGTAACTAGATTGACCGCAACCTGATCCTATCCGCAAACAACTATAGGCAGCCGTGGAACGTTACCTAAAAATCCTAGACGTCTCGTCACGGCCTGAGAAACTGACTATTCCTGGAGGGAAAGTAAGTCCTCACTTGCCTCAGTGGAAGACCCCAAAGATATAGAATAGCCCCCCACAAATATTAACGGTGAGTTAAGGGGAAAGCACAAACGCAGAGATGAAATCAGATTTAGCAAATGAGGCCCGCTAATACTAGATAGCAGAAAATAGGAAGGAAACTGTGCGGTCAATAAAAAACCCTATTCAAAATATCCACGCAGAGATTGCTCGAGCCCCCGCACCAACTAACGGTGCGGGGGAAGCAACTCCGTACCCCAGAGCTTACCAGCAAAAAGAAATCACATGTTAGCAAGCTGGACTAGACTCATCATACACAGAAATCATATTGCAGGCAGATGAGCAAAAAATATTCAAACAGAACTTAGCTTATCCTGAAGAGGCAGAAAACGAGATAATCAGGAGTAATCAGAATAGCACTGAATACATTGACAGCCGGCAACAAGTGGAAGTGAAGCAGAGCTAAATAGGAGCCTCCCTGGTGAATAACGAGGCAGCTGATCCAGCAGACCCGCAGGATAATAAACCAAACCACCAGGGGGAGCCAAAAAACCAAAGTCACACAATACCATCTGTGACCACAAGAGGGAGCCTGAAAACGGAGTTCACAACAGTACCCCCCCCCTTGAGGAGGGGTCACCGAACCCTCATCAAAACCCCCAGGGCGATCAGGGTGAGCCACATGGAAGGCACGAACCAAATCGGCCGCATGAACATCAGAGGCGACAACCCAGGAATTATCCTCCTGACCATAGCCTTTCCACTTAACCAAATACTGAAGCCTCCGTCTAGAAATACGAGAATCCAAGATCTTCTCCACCACGTATTCCAATTCTCCCTCAACCAGCACAGGGGCAGGAGGCTCAACCGAAGGAACCACAGGCACCACATACCTCCGCAACAACGACCGATGGAACACATTATGAATAGCAAACGATGCCGGGAGGTCCAAACGAAATGACACAGGGTTAAGGACTTCCAAAATCTTATAAGGACCGATAAACCGAGGCTTAAACTTAGGAGAGGAGACCTTCATAGGAACAAAGCGAGAAGACAACCACACCAAATCCCCAACGCAAAGTCGGGGACCCACACAGCGACGGCGGTTGGCAAAGCGCTGAGCCTTCTCTTGTGACAGCTTCAAATTGTCCACCACATGATTCCAAATCTGATGCAACCTATCCACCACAACATCCACTCCAGGACAGTCAGAAGACTCCACCTGACCCGAGGAAAAACGAGGATGAAACCCTGAATTACAAAAAAAAGGCGAAACCAAAGTAGCAGAACTAGCCCGATTATTAAGGGCAAACTCGGCCAATGGCAAAAAAGTCACCCAGTCGTCCTGATCAGCAGAAACAAAACATCTTAAATAGGTTTCCAAAGTCTGATTAGTGCGCTCGGTTTGGCCATTCGTCTGAGGATGGAAGGCCGACGAAAAAGACAAATTAATGCCCATCTTAGCACAAAAGGTCCGCCAAAACCTAGACACAAACTGGGATCCTCTGTCGGAAACAATATTTTCAGGGATCCCGTGCAAACGAACCACATTTTGAAAAAACAGAGGAACCAACTCGGAGGAGGAAGGCAACTTAGGCAAGGGCACCAAATGGACCATTTTAGAAAAACGATCACACACCACCCAAATGACAGACATTCTCTGAGAGACAGGGAGATCTGAAATAAAATCCATGGAAATGTGCATCCAAGGCCTCTTCGGGACAGGCAAAGGCAACAACAAGCCACTGGCACGAGAACAGCAAGGCTTAGCCCGAGAACAAATTCCACAAGACTGCACAAAGGAACGCACATCCCGCGACAAGGAAGGCCACCAGAAGGACCTAGCCACCAAATCTCTGGTACCAAAAATCCCAGGATGGCCTGCCAACACCGAAGAATGAACCTCGGAAATAACTCTGCTGGTCCATCTATCCGGGACAAACAGTCTCTCCGGTGGACAACGGTCAGGTCTATCCGCCTGAAACTCCTGCAGCACTCGTCGCAAATCTGGGGAGATGGCAGACAAAATCACCCCTTCTCTGAGGATACCAGCTGGCTCTGAATCACCAGGAGAGTCAGGCACAAAACTCCTAGAAAGAGCATCAGCCTTCACATTCTTCGAACCAGGCAGGTATGAGACCACGAAATCAAAACGAGAAAAACAACGACCAACGAGCCTGTCTAGGATTCAGCCGCTTGGCTGACTCAAGATAAATCAAATTCTTGTGATCAGTCAAGACCACCACACGATGCTTAGCTCCCTCGAGCCAATGTCGTCACTCCTCAAATGCCCACTTCATAGCCAACAACTCCCGATTACCAACATCATAATTCCGCTCGGCAGGCGAAAACTTTCTTGAAAAGAAAGCACATGGCTTCATCACAGAGCCATCAGAGCTTCTCTGCGACAAAACAGCCCCCGCTCCAATCTCAGAAGCATCAACCTCGACCTGGAAAGGAAGGGAGACGTCTGGCTGACATAAGACCGGAGCCGAAGAAAACCGGCGCTTCAGCTCCCGAAAGGCCTCCACAGCCGCAGGAGACCAATTAGTAACATCAGAACCCTTCTTGGTCAAATCCGTCAATGGCTTAACAACACCAGAAAAATTAGCGCTGAAGCGACGGTAAAAATTAGCAAAACCCAAGAACTTCTGAAGACTCTTAACAGATGTAGGCTGAGTCCAGTCATGAATAGCCTGAACCTTGACTGGGTCCATCTCAATAGCAGAAGGAGAAAAAATGAAACCCAAAAAAGAGACCTTCTGGACTCCAAAAATACATTTTGAGCCCTTCACAAATAAAGCATTGGCACGCAGGACCTGAAACACCATCCTGACCTGCTTAACATGGGACTCCCAATCATCCGAAAAAAACAGAATATCATCCAGATACACAATCATAAATTTATCCAGATATTCGCGGAAGATGTCGTGCATAAAGGACTGAAAGACAGAAGGAGCGTTAGAAAGTCCAAAAGGCATCACAAAGTACTCAAAATGGCCTTCGGGCATATTAAATGCAGTTTTCCATTCATCACCCTGCTTAATACGCACAAGGTTATACGCACCATGAAGATCTATCTTGGTGAACCAACTAGACCCCCTAATGCGAGCAAACAGATCAGATAACAATGGCAAAGGATACTGAAATTTGACCGTGATTTTGTTTAGAAGGCGATAATCAATACAAGGTCTCAAGGAACCATCCTTCTTAGCCACAAAAAAGAACCCCGCACCAAGAGGGGAGGAGGAGGGGCGAATAAGTCCTTTCTCCAAAGACTCCTTTATATAACTCCGCATAGCAGCATGCTCCGGCACTGACAAATTGAAAAGTCGTCCCTTAGGAAACTTACTACCAGGAATCAAATTTATAGCACAATCACAATCCCTATGAAGAGGAAGAGAACTGAGTTTGGCTCATCAAATACATCCTGGTAATCTGACAAAAACGCAGGGACCTCAGAAGGAGTGGATGAAGCAATTGACACCACAGGAGCATCGCCATGAATTCCCTGACAACCCCAACTTGACACAGACATTGCTTTCCAATCCAGGACTGGATTATGAGTCTGCAACCATGGCAGGCCCAACACGACAACATCATGCAAATTATGCAATACAAGAAAGCGAATCACCTCCTGATGAACAGGAGTCATGCACATGGTCACTTGTGTCCAGTACTGAGGTTTATTCGTAGCCAATGGTGTAGCATCAATTCCCCTTAGTGGAATAGGGAATTTTAAAGGCTCCAAAACAAAACCACAGCGCCTGGCAAATGACAAATCCATCAGACTCAGGGCAGCACCTGAATCCACAAAAGCCATAACCGGGTAAGATGACAGGGAACAAATCAGGGTAACAGACAAAATAAACTTAGGCTGTAAAGTACCGATGGTGACAGATTTATCAATCTTTTTTGTGCGCTTAGAGCATGCTGAGATAACATGAGCTGAGTCACCACAGTAAAAGCACAAACCATTTTGCCGTCTATAATTTTGCCGTTCACTTCTGGTCAGAATTCTATCACACTGCATAGACTCAGGTGTCTGTTCAGAAGACACCGCCAAATGGTGCGCAGGTTTGCGCTCCCGCAAACGCCGATCAATCTGAATGGCCAGAGTCATTGATTCATTCAGACCTGCAGGCGTAGGGAACCCCACCATGACATTCTTAATGGCTTCAGAAAGACCTTTTCTGAAATTTGCAGCCAGGGCACACTCATTCCATTGAGTAAGCACCGACCATTTCCGAAATTTCTGGCAGTACACCTCTGCATCATCTTGCCCCTGAGAGAGGGCCAACAACGCTTTTTCAGCCTGGTTCTCAAGATTAGGTTCCTCATAGAGCAATCCAAGGGCCAGAAAAAACGCATCCACACTGAGCAATGCAGGATCCCCTGGAGCCAATGCGAAAGCCCAATCTTGAGGATCGCCACGCAAGAAAGAAATAATAATCTTAACTTGCTGAACAGAATCCCCAGAGGAACGAGGTTTCAAAGAAAGAAACAACTTGCAATTGTTCTTAAAATTCAGGAACCTAGATCTATCTCCAGAAAACAACTCCGGAATAGGTATTCTAGGCTCTGACATAGGACTGTGCACAACAAAATCCTGAATACTTTGTACCCTTGCAGCAAGATGATCTACACTGGAGGCTAAACTCTGGATATCCATATCAGCAGCTGAACTCAGAGCCACACCAAGATTAAGAGGAGGAGAGAAGCCAGACACACGGCAGCAAAAAAAAAAAAAAAATATCTCCAAGCTTCTTTTCTCCTGCTTCTGCCATGCAATTAACACTTTATAGGCCGGCTGTACTGTTATGATCCTAGTGGCAAGGATCGCAGGTCGGACTAGCTAAGTAACTGAACAGACTACTAGCTCTGGGGAAGTGGTAACTAGATTGACCGCAACCTGATCCTATCCGCAAACAACTATAGGCAGCCGTGGAACGTTACCTAAAAATCCTAGACGTCTCGTCACGGCCTGAGAAACTGACTATTCCTGGAGGGAAAGTAAGTCCTCACTTGCCTCAGTGGAAGACCCCAAAGATATAGAATAGCCCCCCACAAATATTAACGGTGAGTTAAGGGGAAAGCACAAACGCAGAGATGAAATCAGATTTAGCAAATGAGGCCCGCTAATACTAGATAGCAGAAAATAGGAAGGAAACTGTGCGGTCAATAAAAAACCCTATTCAAAATATCCACGCAGAGATTGCTTGAGCAGCCGCACCAACTAACGGTGCGGGGGAAGCAACTCCGTACCCCAGAGCTTACCAGCAAAAAGAAATCACATGTTAGCAAGCTGGACTAGACTCATCATACACAGAAATCATATTGCAGGCAGATGAGCAAAAAATATTCAAACAGAACTTAGCTTATCCTGAAGAGGCAGAAAACGAGATAATCAGGAGTAATCAGAATAGCACTGAATACATTGACAGCCGGCAACAAGTGGAAGTGAAGCAGAGCTAAATAGGAGCCTCCCTGGTGAATAACGAGGCAGCTGATCCAGCAGACCCGCAGGATAATAAACCAAACCACCAGGGGGAGCCAAAAAACCAAAGTCACACAATACCATCTGTGACCACAAGAGGGAACCTGAAAACGGAGTTCACAACAAGGCATACTCCTTTATTGGGTGTTAATTACTTTTTGGCCATTTAACTCACAGATTAAGTTGAACAATTATACCCTAACCTCACACCTTACCTTTTTGCACCTATGTGGTTCTACTATAATATGTGCTGGGAATATTCAGATCTGGTGTTTTTTCCTTGTCTGCACATCTTTTACCTTTTATAAAAATATCTTTGTATGACACTTGTTTTAAAAATTTTTTTGCCCTTTTACTTACAACTCCATCTTCTCCAACACTAAAACAGAGTTGCTCTCGTTTATGACGGACGAGCGGAGCTACTTTGAGTTCTGACTAGAAGAGTAGAGAAGGTATTGGTGCTCCCCATTACAGGAGCGATTCGGCAATAATCTGAATTCCTTAGTATCGAAAACATAATGGAAATAATGACATGGAGTGATGACATGAAACTAGGGCTTGAGTCATTCCAACCCATCTCCTACAGACAGACAATCAGGGCCAGTTTTCGACAAAGTGGGGCCCTGGGCAAAAGTTTAAAGTGGGGCCCCAAATTCTCACATATTGCACCATCACACAGAAACATTTCTGTTGTGTTTACATGCGCTGTGTTCAGGCCGCTAAATGAGCGTGATCGACAATATTGACAGATAGTCCTCGATACAGTATAATGCAGCCCCCTCAGAGTATAATGTAGTCACTTCAGAACATAATGCAGCCCCCTTATGGAGTATAATGTAGTCCCCTCATAAAGTATAATGTAGTCGCTCAGAGTATAATGCAGCCCCCTTAGTTTATAATGCAGCCCCTTCAGAGTATAATGTGGACCCCTCAGAGTAGAATACAGTGCTCCCGAGTATAATGCAGCCACACGCACACAGTATAATATAGGCCCCCAGAGTATAATGAACCTCCCCCACACAGAGTATAAAGCAGCCCCCTCACGAGTATAATGCAGGCCCACACACAGTATAATGCAGCCCCGTACACACAGTATAATTCAGCCCCCCCCCACAAACACAGTATAATGCAGCACCCCACACAGTACAATTCAGCCCCCCATAACACAGTATAATTCAGCCCCCCACAAAGACACACACAATACAGTGCAGCCCCCCACACAGTATAGTGCAGCAGCCCCCACACACAGTATAATGCAGCCCCTTCAGAAATAATGCAGCCCCACACATAGTATAATTCAGTTCAGCACCCCCCCACAAACAAACAGTATAGTGCATCCCTCCCGCACAGTATAATGCAGCCCCCCCCCCGAGTAAAAAGCAGCCCCCTCAGAGTATAATGCAGCCTCACATACAGTATAATTCAATACCCCCACAAAGACACACACACATTATAGTGCAGCCTCCCCCACACACACAGTATACTGCAGCCCCCCAAACACACAGCATAATTCAGTCCCCTACAAACATACACACACAGTATAGTGCAGCCCCCCTACATACACACAGTATAATGCAGCCCCCCACATACACAGTATAATGCAGTCCCCCACACAAAGTATAGTGCAGCAGACAGACACACTATAATGTATATACACATATATACACACACCACACATACAATGCTTACCTCTCCTCCTCTTTGCCCCTCCCCTTCTCTGGCTTCTGCAGTGCTGAGCATCTCAGCTCTCCTACTGGCACACGAGGAGTCAGAGGCAGAGGGGGAGTAATGGGAGAGGAAGCATCATCTGACACTCTCTCCTCCATCACTGCTTTCAACTATGTCAGCATGTATGATGCCGATAAGTTGAATGCGGGGGGGGGGTGGCGCCGGGTCCCTCTTACTCATGGGCCCCATAGTGGCCACATGGTGTGCCGCTATTAGTGGCATGCCACTGGCTGGGGGCCCCTGGAGGAGTGGGGGCCCTAGGCAGCTGTCTCAGTCTGCTGGCCCTGCAGATGATAATACATATTTACAGCCATCAGCTACGTAAAGCTTAGAGATAAATTATGGCAGGGGTGTAATCTTTTTTTCCCATTTTGTTTATCACAATCCACTTTGATTTAGTTGGTTTTAAAAGAATTTGAAAAGTCATGCTAAAGGGACACTCTTGTTATTGTACAGAAATTCTCACTTGGCCCTCACTGCACATTTACGGTAATCTTGTGGATCATAATAGCGAAGTTTGTCCAGAAAGACTGGAAATGGGATTGTACGGACCATTATGAGCACATTGAGCAGCACAGACGGGAGAGAAGGTAGATTCATCCAATAGGAGATCGGCATTCTAAAAAGGTAACAGCATCATTACCCTCCGCTTTCTCTTAGAGGCCCATCATACTATTTCTTTCAAGTGATTTTCTAACTTGACAGCACATTCAACATACGCTGTTATTTGGCTTCTTAGTTTACAGATCTAGGAAGGTAAGAGAGAGCATCTTCTAATTTCAGGGGGTAGATGAGTCTTCCAGGTTGTAAGCTTTATGGAAGGGCTTTCAATGCCCAAAGTAATTGGAAAAGTTTAGAGTGGGGGAACATGTCTAACGGCAGAATGGAGATCACATGATTGTGATATGTCTGGACTACACCGCTGATAAAGCAGTGAAAGTTGATGACTCAGAAGAATCTGTGACTTGGTATTTAATGATGCTACTCACCTGGGAGGTAATCTATAGGAATCTCCTCTTTACACCGCTCATCACCCCTCACATCTGTCCCTGTAGTATTTATATGAGTCAGATCATCACCCTGAAACAAATATTGTAAAAGTCACAGACAGATGGAGAAGTCACATCTATGATCAGCTCTAATCCTGCCATCTCCACCGTTCTCATTATACAAGTATAAAACATATAATACTGGTGGATAAAACAAGACTGAGCACAAGACCTTCACAGCCATCTACACATCATAGGCGAGATCTCATGACACCTTCTCTCCATCTACCTGATGATCCTGAGGAACATTGGGATCTTCTTGTTTACAGTCCTGTGGAAGAAGAGGACGGGGACATCTCTCTGGTGTTGTCCTCTTACTGGATAGATCTGGAGAAAAAAAAAAACACATACAGGGACTGAATTAATTTATTACATACAGATAATTATAGGCTGTGTGTATTTAGTAGTATTACCTGGTGATGTGAGGGGCTGGGGAACCTCCATCATAACGTTCTTGTACAGATCTTTTTGTCCTTTTAAATACTCCCACTCCCCCACGGAAAAATAGATGGCGACATCCTGACACCTTATAGGAACCTGACATATACAATGATACCGTCATCCCCCCCGGTCCATTCATAGCAATACTCTATAATGTTCCAGCATTCCCAGCAGTGTCACCTCTCCAGTCAGCAGCTCAATCATCTTGTAGGTGAGTTCTAGGATCTTCTGGTCATTGATGTCCTCATATATCAGGGGGTGAGGTGGAGGTTCCATGATTGGGCTCAGGGGTCTTCCCCATCCCTCAGACACAGGGGCCTGACAGCGCTCACTAGAGGTCTTCTTCACTACTGTGTAATCCTGGTTATGGAGAGAAACATTAATAAATCTCATGACAGACATTCCCACCTCTCCAGTTCTGCCCATCTGTTATACCCATAATAATAATAATAATAATCTTTATTTATATAGCGCCAACATATTCCGCAGCGCTTTACAGTTTAACAGTTTCAAACACAACAGTCATAGGTAACAATGTTAACAATACAGTAATAAAGCAAAATAAGACAAAGCTCGTGAGAGCTTACAATCTACAATGAGGTGGGGGAGATACAAAGTACAGGTGTGTATTTACAATGATGTATTTACAATGATGGTCCAGCCATCTTCAGGGAATGGGGGGTAGATAGAAGTAGTGAAAGGGCTACACACACACACAAACATAAAATTAGTTTGATTAGGGAACGTGATAGGCCGCTCTGAACAAATGTGTTTTGAGCGAGCGCCTAAAACTATGCAAGTTGTGGCTGGTCCTAATATCTTGGGGTAGAGCATTCCAGAGGATTGGCGTAGCACGGGAGAAGTCTTGGAGTCGGGAGTGGGAGGTACGGATTAGTGCAGAGGTTAGTCGAAAGTCGTTTGCAGAGCGCAGTGGTCGGCTAGGCCGATAGACAGAAATGAGGAAGGAGATGTATGGGGATGCCGCACTGTGGAGAGCTTTGTGGGTGAGAATAAGTACTTTGAATTGTATCCTGTAATGAATGGGCAGCCAGTGTAACGACTGGCGAAGAGCGGATAAGATACCCATAGATAAGAATGATGTAATGTGATGTCATCAGAATCTCTCACCTCTCCAGTAAGACGGAAGAGGATCTCTAGGGTGAGATGAAATATCCTCTCCGCCAATTTTTCCTTGTCCATATCGAACCTTGATCGGTAAATCAGAAAAATTGTCTAAATATAGAAGATCTCCACTGAGAAAATCCAATATCATAGGGACCTGAATGGGAAGAAGATGAGACGGATGTAACATCATAATGAATCTCAAAAATACTATGTAATAATAAAAATTACTGGAGATAATAAGGGGGGAACATATGAGGTAATAAAACATGGAGGTGTTGTATTATCTTGTCTGGACTGGAACATAAGTTACTGTATATACTCATGTATAAGCTGACCCGAGTATAAGCCGAGGCACCTAATTTTGACACGAAAAACAGGTAAAACTTATTGACTCGAGTATAAGCACTGTCCCCTCATACCTATCCTGGTATGCATAGTTCCTCAAGGACAACATCTGCAAGGAGTTTGTATGTTCTCCCCGTGTTTGCGTGGGTTTCCTCCGGGTACTCCGGTTTCCTTCCACATTCCAAAGACATACTGATAGGGAATTTAGATTGTGAGCCCCATCGGGGACAGCGATGATAATGTGTGCAAACTGTAAAGCGCTGCGGAATATGTTAGTGCTATATAAAAATAAAAATTATTATTATTATTATTTCTCAGCCCCATCCTTGTCTGCATGGCTCCTTATCCCCATCCATGTCTGCATGGCTTCCTATCCCCCATCCATCGTCTGCATGGCCCTTGCAGCATCTTGTTCCGGGGCTAGCAGCTCCTGCGGCCGGAAAATCACGTGTCCCCACTCATTAAAGGAATGAATATTCACCTCTCTCCATGCCTATGGGAATGGAGAGATGAATTTTCATTACCTCAATGAGCGGGCACCCGTGATAGCCCGGCAGCTGATGGAAGATGGTGGCTGCAGCTGTAACTGTGCGCACTATAAGAGAAATGAATATTCATTGCCAGTGGAGTGAATATTCATTTTTCTTTAGCAGTGGGCACAGTTACAGTTGCAGCCGACGGCCCCTGCCTCCACCGCTCCCCCTCCCCTTCTGTCACAATCAGTAGCGTAGCTACCAGGGAGGCAGAGGGTGTGGGCACCCGATGCTCAAAGGGGGCCCACCTGGAGCTACGCTACGGTAACTGTATCGGCGCGCAGATACAGTTACCTTCTGCAGCAGAGCAGGGAGAATCGATCTCCCTGCTCTGCCGCTGGCTGCTGTGGGGCCCCTGAGCAGGCGGGGGGGCTGGTGCCAGCAGTGGGCCCCCCCCGCCTGTCACATAGGGTCAGCTGTACCAGCATTTAGCCGATACAGCTGACCGCAATGATGAGGGAAGGAGCGCTGCGCTCCTTCCCCATCATCCCCCTGTGAGCGTCTGACGTCAGCGACGCTGACAGGGGGCGCATTGACCTCACTGCCCGACGCCCGCTGTCAGGAGACAAGCGGGAGCTCAGAGCAGCGCAGGAACCAGGAAGAGAGGTATTTAATTATTTTTTTAAGGAGTGTTGCCTTATAATACAGGATCTGTCTATGGGGGGTCTGCCTAAAACTACAGGGTCTGCCTATGGGAGATCTGCCTAATGCTACAGGGTCTGCTTATGGGGGGTCTGCCTAATACTACAGGGTCTGCCTATGGGAGGTCTGCCTAATGCTACAGGGTCTGCCTATGGGGGTCTGCCTAATACTATCTGGTCTGCCTAATACTACAGGGTCTGCCTGTGGGGGGTCTGCCTTATACTACAGGGTCTGCCTATGGGGGGTCTGCCTAATACTACAGGGTCTGCCTATGGGAGATCTGCCTAATGCTACAGGGTCTGCTTATGGTGGGTCTGCCTAATACTACAGGGTCTGCCTATGGGAGATCTGCCTAATGCTACAGGGTCTGCTTATGGGGGGTCTGCCTAATACTACAGGGTCTGCCTATGGGAGGTCTGCCTAATGCTACAGGGTCTGCCTATGGGGGGTCTGCCTAATACTATCTGGTCTGCCTAATACTACAGGGTCTGCCTGTGGGGGGTCTGCCTTATACTACAGGGTCTGCCTATGGGGGGTCTGCCTAATACTACAGGGTCTGCCTAATGCTACAGGGTCTGCCTATGGGGGAGGTCTGCCTAATACTACAGGGTCTGCCTATGGGGGGGTCTGCCTAATACTACAGGGTCTGCCTATGGGGGGGTCTGCCTAATACTACAGGGTCTGCCTATGGGGGGGTCTGCCTTATACTACAGGGTGTGCCTATAGGGGTGCTGCCTTATAGTACAGGGTCTGCCTATGGGGGTGCTGCCTTATAGTACAGGGTCTGCCTATGGGGGTGCTGCCTTATAGTACAGGGTCTGCCTATGGGGTGCTGCCTTATACTACAGGGTCTACCTATAGGGGTGCTGTCATAGGGACACATACGGCAGCAGCGGCTCAGTATTGGGGTATCCGGTGCAGTAATAGGGTCACACGGCAGGAGCGGCTCAGTATTGGGGTAT
The DNA here is from genome assembly GCF_051348905.1 of Ranitomeya variabilis. NCBI lineage: Eukaryota > Metazoa > Chordata > Amphibia > Anura > Dendrobatidae > Ranitomeya > Ranitomeya variabilis. The sequence continues at coordinate 665,756,724 of NC_135235.1, read as the reverse complement.
CAGGTGCAGTAATATGGACACATACGGCAGCAACAACTCAGTATTGGGGTATCAGGTGTAGTAATAGGGACACATACGGCAGCAGCGGCTCAGTATTGGGGTATCAGGTGCAGTAATAGGGACACATACGGCAGCAGCGGCTCAGTATTGGGGTATCAGGTGCAGTAATATGGACACATACGGCAGCAACAACTCAGTATTGGGGTATCAGGTGTAGTAATAGGGACACATACGGCAGCAGCGGCTCAGTATTGGGGTATCAGGTGCAGTAATAGGGACACATACGGCAGCAGCGGCTCAGTATTGGGGTATCAGGTGCAGTAATAGTTACACATACGGCAGCAGCGGCTCAGTATTGGGGTATCAGTAGGATGAGGGGTTTGTGCAGGTTGGGAATAGATGGTGATGGGGCTGTAATATGAGAAGTGAAATGTGTCTTTGTTGCTTTCTCTGCAGCTGAGTCCTGGCTGGAGAAGCTGTCATGTCGTTCTGGGCCAGATGGGAATAGTGAACCATTCCATCATAAAGAACTTTACCGGTAAGTCATTATCTATAACTGTGCTGTGATCTCTTATATGTTCTGTAGGACTGGTATCTACCACTGACCATATGGCAGTAATATCCATATTGGTCTTTGTATAGAGATTATCTTCAGTAACAGCACGGTCATCTGCTGAGGTTCTCCTCCACTATTAGGGCGCATCACCCAGCTGTAATCAAGGTTACCTGGTTAGGGGCCCACTCAGAAGCTTGGCCCCCACCCTGAACCAAAACCCTAGCTACGCCTCTGGTCACAGTGACTCGTGAATAAGCAAAGTGGGGCGTTTTCAGCACAAATAAATGTGCTGAAAAACTCGGCTTATACACGAGTATATACGGTAATTGGCTGAAAAAGTGATTTCTTCCATGTTCCCAATCACTGGCCTTTCGTTCGGCAGCTAATTGGTCATATAGGTATCTCAAATTTGTTGAGACTGATCAAGAAATTCTGAGACTGATGGAGGACTCAAAGAGTGGTGGCACAGGAGTAGTGTGGAATCATGGACGTGTTAGGCCCCTTTCACTCACCCATTTTTTTTTCAAAATTTCACGTATTGCGACTGATGTAAAAAAAACTGATTTGTCGCAGATTGTGAAAAACTGATGAGACGGATCCGTTTTTTCGCCGGCTCCGACTAGCTGATCCGGCTAATTGGATCCTAAGGGGGGCGTGGCCTAGCGAGCGATGTGAGAGGACGTGCAACGGCTCTCTCTCCCCGCACCGCTCCTGTAACTTATCCTTGGAGGCGCCGCCGAACGCCGATACTGGGCAGGGGGACACCGCTAGACCCCTGCGGAAGGAGGAGAACACCGGAGGCAGCGGGCGGAGAGGAGCGGCGATGCCGCGCCGAAAACAGTCAGCGCCGGTGGCAGGCGCGAAAATCCAAGATGGCGCCGTGGCTGAGGAGGAGGCGGCTAAAGCCAGCGCTGCATACCGCCGAAGGCTGGAGGTAATCGCTCGGCTGGAGCGGTTTGCCCATACTGAGGAGGGGGGTGCCCTGCTGCTGGAGTCTGAGGGGCTTGGAGAAGGGGAGACCCCGCAAAGGCAGAGGAGAGGAGGGGAGGACATCCCCAGTATGGAGGAGAAACAGCTTTCCCCAGGCGGGCCTCAGGGAGTGCACAGCACTGATAATGTGAATCCTGCTGCTAGCCCAGTGCTGACTGATGATTCTGATGCGCAACACCCAAACATGGGGGAACCAACCTTGCAGGATATTTTTTCTGTTGTTGTACACTGCAAATCTGCCCTGGCTGCGCTGAACATAAGGGTGGATGATTTAAAAGTTGAAATGAAGTCCCTTAACTCTGCTATGCGCAAGGTGGAAAGGAGAGTGGAGGTGGTGGAGGAACGTGTGGGCAGTGTGGAGGATCAGACTAACGAACTGTTAAAAAGAGAAAAGAAATATATCCAACGTATTGCAGAGTTAGAATTTAAAACAGATGACTTGGAAAACCGTTCCCGCAGGAATAATTTGAGACTAATTGGGGTGCCGGAGAAGGTGGAGGGGAATAACCCTACTGAATATATTGAGGCATGGCTTAAGAACTCGGTGGGAGGCAAAGACCTCACAAATCACTTTTCGGTGGAGAGGGTTCATAGAGTCCCCAGCCGGCCCCTGCCACCTGGTTTTCCCCCCCGAGCTATATTGGCAAAAATCTTGGACTATCGGGATCGGGAAACCCTATTACGGAAAGCCAGGATCAGTGACGGCTTGAGCATAGACGGAAATCGGATCTCCATATATCCGGACTACTCGGCGTCGGTGCAAAAACTTAGAATGAAGTTTGGTGAAGTCAAGCGGCGGCTTCGAGAACTGGACCTAAAATATTCAATGCTCTACCCGGCTAAGCTCAGGGTGGTGGCTCTGGATCGTGTTCACTTTTTTCAAGGTCCGGAGGAGGCTATGCATTGGCTGGATACTAATGCCAAGAAAATTGGCACGGACCGGAACCGCTGAGTCTAATTCTGAAGATCCGTAAATTCACTGGTTGTGCCTCTTTCTGGCCTTTGAGCGCGCCTTGTATTTTCTGACAAAATGCTCCCCAAAGTTAAAACATTGTGTTCGGCGGCGCAATGAATAGTTCATATTGGTCGCGGTGGGAGGGGGAGAGAGGGATGGTAAGGGGCTTTGTTCTAGATTGTTCTAAGCGCTCTCAGTTCTCATATAGAGAAAGTTTGTTATATCTGAATTTTGTTGAGTTTCAGATGTGGGAGGTTGGTTTAGTTTGGGGGAGGGGAGGGGGGGAGGTGGGTATTGGTGGAGACCTGGGGGAGACTGTTCGTATATGTTGTCTTTCTTTAGGAAATGGGAGGGGACGTTAAAATTGTAAGTTGGAATGTTAAGGGGTTGGCGGACGCTACTAAACGGGTGGCAATTTTCCAGTATTTGCTGAAACAGAGGCCCTCGGTGATTTGCCTGCAAGAAACCCACTTAGTGGAGGAAAAAGTTGATATGTTACAGAAGCGATGGGTGAGCAAGGCATATCACTCGACGTTCTCTAACTATGCAAGGGGGGTGTCAGTTTTAATTCATACAAATACTCCATTTGAGGAAATAGAGGTAAAAATTGATAAGGATGGTCAGTATGTTCTTTTAGTGTGTAAAATCTTTAACCGTTTGATTTGTATTGTTTCATTGTATGTACCCCTGCCGTATTCGGGTAAGAAACTTCAGGAAATATTGGAGTCTATGAGAGGGTGGGATGGAGTTCCCCTTCTAGTGGTGGGAGATGTGAACAATATAGCAGATGATCACTGGGACAAGAGTAATCACGCCTCGTTGCGCAGGGATGGCAACAGCACCCCTTTTGGAAATTATCTTAGAGAAATAGGTTGGATTGACTTATGGAGGGTACGTAATGTCAATACATATTCTTACTCCTGCTATTCAACTACGTATGGCTCTATGTCACGAATCGATGTAGCTTTGGGTAATGATGGGATGAACGAATTATTAAGTGGGGTGGAATATAGTCCTAGGATTTTATCAGATCATAGCCCAGTTCAGGTCTCTTTGAAGTTATCAGGTCAGGCTGGATCGGGAAGGACGGGTTGGAAGCTTCACCCTTCTTGGATGCAACTTTTGGATATGGAGAGGGTGGGAGTGGAGATAGAGGAGTTTTTTAAGATTAATGAAGGGAGCGCAGAAAGTCATGTAGTATGGGACACTATGAAGGCGTACTTAAGGGGTATTCTGTTTCGGGACATTTCCAGACATAAAACGAGGACTAGAGCACAGGATCAAGTGGTTTTGAAAGAACTGAAGGCAGCTGAGGCGGCGTTGGGGGCCCATAACACTAAGGAGTCCCGGAACCGTATGAAGGTACTCAGCAGGAGGTTAATCAGTTACACCTGAAAAAGGCAGAGAGGTCGAGGGCTTTTCAAAAAGAAACTTTCTATTCAGAGGGGGAAAAGGTGGGACACTTACTTTCTGTAGTAGCATCTGCACAGAGGAGCTCCTCACATGTCTACTCCATTAAAACTGAGGATGGGACGTTGGTTACTCAGGGGGAACAAATTCTGGAAGCATTTAGAAAATTCTATGGTAAATTATATACCTCTAGCGTGGGGAAAGGGTCTGAGGAAATGACCAGATACTTGGAGGGGATTGATTTGCCTAGATTGAGTAAGGAGGAATGTGAGTCGCTGGAGGAACCGATAGGGGACGAAGAATTGGGGGTTGCTCTGGCGGGAGTAGCTGGGGGTAAGGCTCCGGGGGCGGATGGCATCCCAGCTGAGATTTATAAGATTTTGAAGGATACTCTGTTGGCCAAGCTGGTAGGGGTCTGCAATAGTTCATTGGAAAGAGGGGAATTACCTTTGTCGATGAGAGAGGCTGTGGTGGTGGTTATCCCTAAAGCCGACAAGGATCTACAATTACCAGAATCTTACAGACCAATCTCGCTGCTGACGGCCGATATTAAGATTTTGGCAAAAGCCTTGCCGAATAGGTTGACTAGGGTGATAGACAAATTAGTTCACCCTGATCAATCAGGCTTTATGCCCAATAAGTCAACGGCACTCAATTTGAGAAGGTTGTTTTTAAATCTGCAGATCCCTTCCGATAATGTAGGCAAACGAGTTGTGGTTTCCTTGGACGCCCATAAGGCCTTTGACTGTGTGGAGTGGAGGTATTTGTGGTCAGTACTGGAACGATTGGGGTTTGGACCTAAATTCATCTCATGGGTGAGATTGTTATACTCTTCCCCAGTGGCCAAAATAAGAGTGAATAACGCACTTTCTGAAACTTTTGCCTTGTCTAGGGGCACTAGACAGGGTTGCCCTTTGTCCCCGCTGCTCTTCGCCTTGGCGGTGGAGCCCCTTGCTGCTAAAATTAGAGGATCCCGGGAGGTGAGAGGTTTCCTATACGGGAATTTAGAAGAAAAAGTGGCGTTATACGCTGATGGCATTTTGCTTTTCCTGGAGGACTCTGAGGGGGCCCTGGCTGGGGCGGAGGCCATTATTGAGGAATTTGGGAGTTATTCAGGCCTAAGAATCAATTGGGACAAATCCAATATGATGTTGATTGATGGGGAATATGGAGATAGTGAGTTGTGTGACTCCTCTACTAGGTTGCGGTCAGTGGATAAATTTAAATATTTGGGGATTCAGATTGCTCTCCCTTTGACGGGTTTTGAGGACCTGAACTTGGCACCACTTTTGCAAAAGATACGCACTAAAGTCCAGGCGTGGAAAAAGTTAAGCTTATCGGTGATTGGTAGGATAAATCTTATAAAGATGATTGTGATGCCACAGCTTCTCTACGTGCTACACAACTCTCCTGTATGGATACCAAGGAGTAGATTTCGGAGGATTAGATCTTTGTTCGGCGAGCTGATATGGGGTGGGAAAAGTCCTAGATTTAAACAGGAAATTCTACAAAGACCTAAGACGGAGGGTGGGGTGGCACTGCCTAATCCATGGCTATACTTCCTGGCATCACAGTGTCAGCACCTAAGGGGATGGGGTGTGGAGTCGGGTGGGGAACGGATACCCTGTAGTCTGAGGACACTGATTGGGTCAAGGGTACTGAGTGATGGCCTGGAGGGTGGGCATTTCCGTGAGTTGGGTTCCAAATTTTGCACTATTAGGCTTATTCATAAAGTTTGGGACACAGTGAAGGTCATTAGGGGGGTGAGGGAACTCACCAGATTCTCACCTATTTGGAACAACTACTTCCTACCAGAGTTTAGACAGATGGCGGGATTTCATGTCTGGAGGGAGGCAGGCATATCTCGGATTAACCAAATAATATATCAGGGTAGGATTAGGACTTTTGAGCCTTTGCAGGAAGAATTTCTACTGCCAAATTCTGAGCTGTACCAGTATAGCTGCATCTCACATGCGTACCAGGCACAATGTAAGAGAGGGCCTGTGGAGATTCAGGTTGATCTCATGTTGGACTTTATTCTTACGGGGGGAGGCACGAGGGGGGCGATTTCGGGCATATACGAATTTCTTTTATTCTCCGTCTTAGAGGGACATCCTATTAGAGCGAGGGCGAAATGGGAGGCCGACCTGGGGGTGATTGATAACAAATGCTGGGATTCGATTTTGGAGTATGTGCCCAGGATCTCGCTGAGTGAGCCTGGGAGGTTGTCACAACTATTTGTTATTCATAGGGCCTACAGAACTCCGAACATGCTATTCAAAGCTGGTTTGAGACCTAATTCAGAATGCCCTAGGTGTTCGCAGACCGAGGCGGATATCCTCCATATGATGTGGCAGTGCCCCAGGTTGTCCTCCTTTTGGATTGTGGTACTGAATAGGGTGGGGCTGACATATAATTGCTCTCTACCACGGGATCCTCTGGTATGTGTTTTGGGCTATGTAGAAGAGGTTGTAACTGACAATTTGTATAAACTGGCTATTGCTAGACTGCTGTTTATTGCGCGAAAGTTGATTGCCAAGTTCTGGATTAGGGAAGAGCCACCATCGAGAAGGGACTTTATGACACAAGTGGATCACATTATTGCTCTGGAGAGGAGTATTTATCTCAAGAGAAACAAGATGGACCTTTTCAGCAAGCTGTGTAATCCGTGGCTCGATTCAGCGTGATTTAAGTGATTTTGTCTCTGTTCTTGGACTTTCTGCCTACTCGGAGGAAATGTTGACGAATCATCTTCCTTTTTCTGTATGGTTATGTACAACGTAGCAACTTGGGGCGGTTTTTGTCAGGTCTCTAGGGGTTGGGGGGGAAGGGATGTGGGAGTTGGGTTTGTGGTTTAAAAATTTCTTAAAAAGTAAATTACCTTGGTGCACTGTTCACAGTGACGTAATTCTCATGTATCATACTTACTGTTTAATAAAAATATCTGATTTAAAAGAATAATTGGATCCTAAGAAAAAAATTAAATAAAAATTGGAGCATGCTCAGTTTAAAAAAAAAAAAAAGGAAGACAGATTCCATCATTTGACAGGTCCGGCGCCATAGGCTTCCATTCTAGCAAACGACGGACACAAAAAAGTTACTTTGTCCTTTGTCTCTTGACGGATCCGGCGAACGACGGATGAAACGTGAGGCCATCCGTCGCTAATACAAGTCTATAAGAAAAAAAAATGGATCCGGCAGCATCAGTTTTTTTCAAAATTCGACGGATTGCGACTGATGGCAAAAAACTTATGTGTGAAAGGGGCCTAACAAAGAAATTCCCTAAAATATCAATATCCATTAATACATTTAAAAAGTATAATCATACATAATAATAAGTATATCATACTCCGAATGATTGTTGAAAACTTTTCTTGGCTATATTGTTATAACGGACAATCTATCATATCAGTCAGATTATTGATAACTACACATGGTTAGATGCACATTGTAACGATGGGGTAAATACATATGCAGTATGTGCAGTACATTTTATGTCAGCCACATATTAGACATCCTTGCCCGGCACATCCTTACCCTGGTAGTGCAATTGCATTGAGGCCCATTTAGACAGGTAAGCATCTCTGCCTGTTTTTGTTTTTTTCTTCAATATTGGAGGATTTTTTCCCTCTTTTTGTGGTTTTCACATCGTACGAACCACATAGACCTCTATCTGGACTTTTATGCTCAGTGTTTTCTTTTCCTGTATGGTGTACTTGGCATCTTTGTATTTTAATATTTTTTATATGTTTATTTCTATCTAGAAAAATGTAATTATTTAATTCTCATTGTTGTTGGAGGATCCTTTTCTTTTGTAGAACTTTCTATATAGTCAAGGGATTCTGCGTTACTGCTTAGGGCGTTATAGGCTCAATACAAGATGTAGAAAAACACACTATAGTGAGGAGATATGTCAGCTAATATCTGTAGACAGCAGAAATACAGTCCCCTTATTGTTATTGGCACCCTTTCATTTTTTTCATAGACTATACAATATCTTTAGAAATTAATGGAAATGTACCAAAGTTATATTCTCAGAATTTTTTAAATTTGTGGTCCAAAGTAATAGAACAATAAAACATTGTTTTTCAACTTACATGTTACAATTTGAAAGAAGAAACTGCATAAACAGCATGTGCAGCAATAAAGGCACCCCTAATTAATACTTGGTTGCACACCCTTTGGCACTGACAGCCTCCAAACGTTTCCTGTAGCCATCTATAAGCTTCTTGCACTTGTCAGCTGGTATTTTCTCCCACTCTTCCTTTGCAGCTTGTTCAAGCTCTTGAATGTTTGCAAGGTTCTTTTTCCCAATGGCAGATTTCAGCTCACCCCAAAGATGTTCAATGGGATTGAGATAAGGACTCATTGCTGGTCATTCTAAAACAGTCCACGTTTTCCTTTTCAACCACTCCTGTGTACTTTTGGATATGCGCTTTGGGTCATTTAGTAGCTGGAGGACCCATGATCGTCTACTCAAACCAAGTTTTCTTCCACTGGGTAGAACACTTCGATCTAAAATCTCTTGATAATTCTGATTTCATGATTCCTATGATACGGTCAAGGCCTCCAGTACCAGATGCAGCAAAGCAACCCCACTATGGATTCTCTACATGCTATACTGTTGGTAGGGTGTTCTTTTCCTTGTAAGCTTCATTGTACTGTTAGTAAACTGTTGCTTTGCATTGCCAAAAAGTTCTATTTTTGTTTCATCTATCCGCAGAACATATTCCCAGACAGATTGTGGATTGCCAAGATTTTCTTTGACAAAGATCAGTCGTTCCTTTTTTTGTCTTTTCTTCAGCAATGGTTTCTTCCTTGGCTTTTGCCCATAAAGCTCTGCTTGGTTTACTGTGCGGTGTGTAGTACTTGTTAAGACCATGACCCCAGACTCTTCCAGGTTGGCCTTCAGGTCTTTGGATGTTTGACGTGGTGTTTTTTCCACCATTCGCATCAACCTTTGAAGACATCGCATCAATTTTCCACTTTCCCCCACGTCCAGGGAGGTTCTTGACAGTTCCATGCTTGGCAAACTTCTTAACATTTCGCACTATTGAAACTGGGATGCTAAGGTCTTTTTAGACGAACTTATATCTTTTGGAAGTCTCGTGTTTGCTAATAATAGCAGTTCTGATGTTCTCAAATAGCTCCCTTGTCTTCACCATTGTGACAAAGGACAGGGCCTACCATGTGGCTTTTTAAAACACTGAAGTCATCATTCATTGGCTAATTCATGTCACATGGGCACCGACAATGAATTGTAGGTGATTCTCATTTATGATTTACCACAGGCGAGTCAAAATGTGTTTCCATACTAATTTAATGTAAAGTGCGCCAGTTATCAGTGTCACACACAGCAAGCTTAGGGTTCCTATCTTTCCCTCACATTGTTTTTGGTTTCAAATTATTGTTCAACATTTGCTCTTTTGTACTTAACACGAGGGCTGTATACAAAAAAAACTTTCACTTGATACATTTTTTCAGATATTCGACATTATGTACTTAACCTTCATGGGTGCCAATAACGATGAGCAGGACTGTAGATGCCCAGCTGATAATGTATATTGCTGAAGGGTTTGTTTATGACAACACACTATCCCAGAATGTTAGAGGGCTAATGCTGTGAAAAAGAGTATCCCCAAAAGGTGAATAGCGCATGTACGCCGGCAGCAGGATCTTCCAATGCGCATGCGCAGGTATTGTAGACTCAAGAGGTCAAGATCAATCTTTAGAGCATGTGTCTTGGGCCTCAGATAATGTCAGGATGTCTATAACAGCGCCCCATACTGGTGCATGCACAGTACGAGTCCCATTGATGCCGAGCGCATGCCTCCTCTCTCACCACAACAGTCAGTTGCGCCGGAGGAAGCGCCCACGCAGCATAGCAAAGGATAAGATATTGCTGCAGTTTACAAATAATAAGCCACAGCGGGAACCAACAAATGTCACAGCAGGTGCGATATTAACACCTATAGGAGAAAACATATAATGCAAGAGATTCATATAAGTTACTGCAGGTATTTAATATCTTATTGAGAGCTAAAATAGATAATCAGAATATATATATACATATAACAGATGTAAATCATTCAGCTGCGGCGCTGAAAACTAAATCTCCGAGCACTAAAAAATACTCGGAGGACACCTGAGCGTGCTCGGGAAATCTCGAGTAACGAGTATATTCGTTCATCACTATTTACTATGTACCCTACGTCATTCATATGCACTTTTGCTTTTTACTTATAGTAGGGTATATGTTAATTTAATTTCCATCTTAGGTTTTGCCTGTGTAATGGCCAGTGCGAACATGCTCCTATAAATTTCATGTATACCGTGTATGTATAGTTGGGCCGAATTTGTTAGAGGGAAAGGAGCAAAAACATTACGATATATACATATGTTATAAAGTGGCAACAGAAAAACACCAACATAGTCTCAGCACTGAAGGGGTTACTGCCCAGTAATGGTGAATCTCCAGCACCTACCTCCACCTGCAGAGCCGCACACCACATATATGGCTGTTCTGTGCGCACAGGACCTGTGATGAGGTCACAGGAGGGGAGGAGTCAGGGGTCACATGATCAGGGGCCTCAGTGTATGCAGGACTCTGCTGTGCTGGTTGTCATGGTGCTGGATGAGGGGAAGTGCTGGTGCTGGATGAGGGGAAGCAGAGCCGTGTGTGTACGAGGTGTATGGAGCAGAGCTGTGTGTGTACGGAGCGGAGCCACGTGTGTATGAGGTGTACGGAGCGGAGCCGTGCATGTACATGGTGTACGGAGTGGTGTGTGTGTACGTGGTGTACGGAGCGGAGCCGCGCGTGTACGAGATGTATGGAGCAGAGCAGTGTGTGTACGAGGTGTACGGAGCAGAGCAGTGTGTGTACGAGGTGTACGGAGCGGAGCCGCGCATCTACGAGGTGTATGAAGCAGAGTGGTGGTTCATACATGAGGAGAGATAGCCCTAACCACAGACTAAGGGCAGTCTCACACGTCCAGATAATTCCGGTACCGGAAACAATCGGTACCGGAATTATCCGTGTCCGTGTGCTCCTACGTTTCTGGTGTACATCAGTGTGGCACACCTGCGGCACACGTGTACCGCCCGTGTGCCCACTGGGTACCACACGCACCGTGCTGGGTACCACACGTACCAGCATCTGGTGCTGAATCCGCGATTCATATCTTCTATGCAGCAGCGTTTGCTGCATAGAAGATATGAATAATAGTGTTTAAAAGAAAGATCTATCCGTCCCCCCACCCCGTGCGCCCCCCCGCTGTTCTGAAAATACTCACCCGCTTCCCTCGTTGGCTGTTGCTGCTTCCTGTCCTGGCCGCACCTTCTACTGTATGCGGTCACGTGGGGCCGCTCATTTACAGTCATGAATAGGCGGCTCCAACCCTATGGGAGGTGGAGCCACATATTCATGACTCTAATCGGCGGCCCCACGTGACCGCATACAGTAGGTGCGGCCAGGACAGGAAGCAGCGACAGCCAACGAGGGAAGCGGGTGAGTATTTTCAGAACAGCGGGGGGGGCGTACAGGGGGTGGGGGGACGGGGGACAGATAGATCGTTCTTTTAAACACTATTATTCATATCTTCTATGCAGCAAACGCTGATGCACAGAAGATATGAATGGCGGCTTCAGCACCATGTGGGGGGGGGGGGGACAGCGCTTACTGTAGCGCTGTCTCCTGCAGGGCACAGGAACTGCACACGGAGAACTTCCATGCGTGGTACGTGTTTTACACGGACCCATTGACTTTAATGGGTCTGTGTAATACGTGCGCTCCCACGAACACTGACATGTCTCCGTGTTTGGCACACGGTCCGCAAAAAATCAATGACATCTGCACAGATGCATTGATTTTAATGGGTCTACCTGTGTCAGTGTCTCCGGTACGTGAGGAAACTGTCACCTCTCGTACCGGAGCCACTGACGTGTGAAACCGGCCTAAAAGATGGCAACTTTGACCTAAACTGGCTAAAAGGCCATCGAGTTGGTTTATGTTCCCCCCTAAAGAACCGGAGGGCTGAGCAGCATGTGAATTACCTACAAAAGGAAAAGTGTGCTGAAAAAGGAAAGGTCCCAGAGTGAGTAGAATAAACTAATGACTTGTGTATACGTCATATGTCATGTCTCCCCCTGTGATGCTGGCTCTGGCACGACAACTGATCTGATTAGCACAAGCACAATCTACAGTAGATTGCAGCTTCAAGCCTCCTAAGGAGACTATTGAAGCACATAAAAAGTGTAAAAAAAATGGTTTTAAAAAATTTAAATATAAAACTTAAAAACACCCCCCTTTTGCTTCATTTAAAATAAAACAATATAAAAAATACACATTTGGCATTGCCGCGTTCAGAAACGCCCGATCTAGAAACTATAAAAAGAATTACGAAAGGATACACTATCCCTGACAACTAGGATTTACTGCCAAATTATACAAAGTGATTCCAGCATGAATAATAAAAACCATGATTTATTAGTACATAATTAAGAACAACATATAGGGAAAAAAACAGGGTGGGAATAAACCTACAAAGGGGATGTGCAAAAAGAGCAAAGCTGGGTCCGACAAAAGGTAATCGTGGTTTTTACTACTCATACTGGAATCACTCTGTATCCTCTGGCAGTAAATCCTAGTTGTCAGGGATAGCGTATCCTTTTGTCCTATTTAGAGTGTCTAGCACGTTAAAAAATCTCTCTTTGGACATATCTGAATTATAAAAATAATTAATCTGATCAGTTAAGGGCCTAACAAACAAAAAAATCAAAAAGCCAAAATTACGTTTCTTTGTTTGTCTGAACACTGCAATAGAATAAATTAAAGGGCAATCAAAAGATCACATATATACCCCAAAATAGTATCAATAAAAATGTCAGCTCAGAGCAAAAATAAGCCCTCACACAAATCCCAAAAAATGGAGATGGTAAGGAAAATGGTGCCATTTTATTTATTTTATTTATAAACCTTGGATTTTTTGTCACCACTTAAATAAAAAAAAAACCTTGACATGTTTGGTATCTGCAAACTCATAATGACCTGGAGAATCATAATGGCAGGTCAGTTTTAGTATTTACTGAACATGGTAAAAAATAAACGCAAATAATTGTGAAATTGCACCTATCTTTGAAATTTCACCGCGCTTGGAATTTTTTTCTTGTTTTCCAGTACACGACATGGTAAATCAATGGTGTTGTTCACAGCGGAAGCAGCGGACATGTTCTGCATCCAAAGCGCTGCACGTGAACGTGTGCACATACCCTTAGCTGGAATTTCCCTGACTGGCTTTAAAGGGAACCTGTCAGCAGGATTGCGCACAGTAACCTACAGACAGTGTCAGGTCGGCGCCGCTATACTGATTAAAATGATTCCTGGGTGATGAAATCTGTCTTGTGGTTGTTGTTTAAAATGTATTTTCAGTTTTCAGTTAATGATATGCTCGTGCTTCAGAGCAGCCTGTGGAGTGGTCTTCATATGGTTCTCTGATTAGCTATTCATAATGCTAGTGAAGAAAAAAAAAAGTCTCCTCCAAGATGGCGTCGCCGGCACATGCGCAATAGCAGCATATTTTTTTTAAATATCATGATAACCTCAACCATAAGGGTATGTTCCCATGATCTTAAAAAACGCTGTGCAGGGTTTTTTTTTAGTATGTATATTTAATATTCATTATGTAAACTAGGGGGCAGGTCAGTGAGGGATCAGTGACCTGTTAGCAGTCTGTATTATGAATAGCTAATCGGAGCACCACATGAAGACCCCCCACTTCCCCACACAGGCTGCCCCGGAACACGAGCATATCATTAAGTGAAAACTGAAAATAAAGATTAAACAACCACAAGACGGATATCAGCAACCAAAGTATCATTGTAAGCGCTGAGACACACTGCCGTATTTCTCGTGCGAGAATCGCATTGTGAAACTTGTACTGGCTGTTGGCTTTCCTGACCTGAGCTTGATAGCTGCATAGTAATCCATCATGCTGTCATGCTCGGGTCCGGAGAGGTGCCAGCCAGTCCGGGCAGTGCAATACAATTATCGCACGAGAAATACGGTAGTGTGTCTCTGCCCTAATCAGTATAACGGCGCTGACCTGACAGTGGCTGTAGGTTACTGGGCACAATCCTGCTGACAGGTTCCCTTTAACAGCAGAAAGTCTGAACATCCATAAGATTACTATCACCAGAAGGAGGAGAGAATATAAAAGCGCACCCGAAAGGTGATAGGGCAAATTAATAAGTAACTGAAAACACCTGTTGCCCTAAACAGACTGAAGAAAGGATAACAGCAACAAAACACCAAGGGAAAAGGTTCATCTGCAGTGGCTCGGGGGACAGAGAAGCCCACAACCAAACACAGACTTAAAGGGGTATTCCCATCTCCATGGACACCTAAGGTCCTGCAATGCCTGCACATGAGGAAAGAGACATAGTGAATCAGAAAAAAACTATACATTTCTTTTTTTATCAAGTCATTTTTTATTAATTTTATAACCGTTACACATACACAAATAGCATTCTCAACCAAAAGTGTTTACCCCTCCCCATACCCTGAACACCTCCCACCCCCTAACATTTGTTATTCAGAATACCATATCATAGATATACAACCATACAAAACAGAATAAATCAGGCCGTCAAGACCAGCCAAGTCCAAAGGCACACAGCCGATTGGCAATTGTAAACGCAATGCGTAGTAATTCCATAGCAACAGATACACATCTAACAAGATCCTATCGAGGTTAATCACTGGTTACCTCCAAGCCAGGGACCCCATAATTTATCAAAGTATTTACTTCTATCCCTTTTGAGGTATACCCCTTTTTCCAATGATATGAGAGACTCAAATGATTAACCTCTTAACGTCCAATGACGGACATAGCCCGTCATGGCCGGGTGTCAGTTCCCGCATCAGGACGGACTGTGTTCATCATGCATTTAAACTATCACTATGTGTAAACACGCAGCGACAGTTCAGTGCCGACAGCTGTCTTTGACAGCTGAGATACATGGGAAGAGGTGCAGGGACCCATGCCGTTGGTCACTGCACCCAGATGGCTGTGATCGGTCAGTCAATCTGATTGACTGATCACAGCATGATCACGCAAGAGGCGCTGAAATATCAGTACTTCCTGCCCGATTAGTACACCAATTCGGCTCTGCCAGTGGCTGAGCATTTAAGCTAGAAGCCAGTAGCGGTGTCAGCGCCACCCCTGGCTGTTAGCCCCCTAAATGCTGTGATCGAACACAATCGCAGCATTCAGGAGGAAGGCCGAGGGACGGGAGCTCCCTCTGCCTTCAGATAGGCGTCCCCGCAACATTATCGCGGGGCCCTATCGTTCTCATGGTGACCCAGGTTGTCATGACGAACCCCGGATCTCCAAGCTACAGATAGCTTCTGAGAACATACTCACAGCATGGTGTCAGAAGCTTTCAGTATAGGCATAATGCAGTGCAATACTAGTGCATTACAATTAATTATACATTCAATCACAGTGAAAAAAGTAGTTTTGTTTAGTCCCATAAAGGGACTAAACAAAAACAAAATAATAACATATTTTTCAAAAATCCACTAATAAATACACATTTTTATGTAAAAAAAAAAAAAAACATAAAAAGTACTCGTTTGGTATTGCCGGGTCCGGATCAATCCAATCTATAAAATTGTCATGCTAGTAAAGGCTACTTTCACACTAGCGTCGTACTCGGCCCGTCGCAGTGCGTCGGGCCGACGTACCGACGTCAGCGTTGTTTGCGCTGCACAATGGGTGCAGCGGATGCTGATATTCAGCGCATCTGCTGCCCCATTGTGAGGTGCGGGGAGGAGGGGGCGGAGTTCCGGCCGCGCACGCGCGGTCGGAAAAGACGTTCTCGACGCAGCAAACAACGTTGCAAGCAACGTTTTTTGCTGCCGATGGTCCGCCACAACTCGTACGACGGTTGCGGCGTGTGTCAATGCGTCGCAAATGCATCGCTAATGTTAGTCAATGGGGAAAAAACGCATTCTGCAAGCACTTTTGCAGGATGCGTTTTTTTCGCCAAAACGACGCATTGCGACGTATTGAAAAAAACGCTAGTGTGAAAGTACCCTAAGCCGTTCAGGGAACTCAGTAAAAAAAAAAAAACACAAAAAAGTAGCAAATATTGCTTTATCAGCATATCTCATGGAAAAAGTAGAATAAAACGTGATCAAAAAGACGAATGTAAATAAAAATAGTATCACTGAAAACACCATCTTGTCCCGAAAAAAAACAAGCCGCCATATAGCTCTATCAGCGGAAAAATAAAAAAGTTATAGCTCTCAGAATAGAGCAATGCAAAACTAATTATTTTTTCTATAAATGTTTTCATTGTGTAAAAGCGGCAAAACATAAAAAAATATATAAATGTGGCATCGCTGTAATTGTACTGACCCGAAGAATAAAGAGGCCTTATGAATTTTATCAGATGCAGAACGGAGAAAAAAATTCTTAAATTTCAGGTTTTTGTTCATGCTGCCTCCACAAAAGTTGGAATAGAAGCGATCAAAAAATGTCATGTGCCCCAAAATGGTACCAATAAAAAAGTCAATTTGTCCCGTAAAAAACAAGCCCTCACGTGACTCTGTGGGCCGAAATATGGAAAAATTATAGCTCTCAAAATATGGTGCTGCAAAAACTTCTCGCAAAAAAAGCGTCCTTTAGTGTGTGACAGCAGCCAAACAGCAAACCATAAAAAAGGATATTAATCTGGTATCGCTGACCCGAAGAATAAAATCACCTAATCACTTATACCGCATGAGGAATGGAGTAAAAAATAAATAAATCCAATTCTTCACCTGCTATGGATTTGTTCATTCTGCCTCCCTAAGATTGCAGTAAGGCTCAGCGCACATTTATCCTGCACTCTACACTGAGCGCTTACACCAGGGTTTCCATGTACATCTCAAATACGTGATTCACACAGAAAAGCCGGCGGAAGATTCCCTATAATGAGGCAGATGGAGGCACTGTGAATGACAAAGGACCTGTGATTCGGTGGTGTTCGTCTTTTGAGGCGTGTATAAAAAGCGGTTCACCATAGTTTTGTGCACCTCTGAAAGGAAGGACAACGCTGAACAGAGGCCAGACGGAGTTCAGAGTAACTCTGTTGCCTCACTATAGTGAATGGATTCCTCGGGGGTTTCATCTGTCACGTCACTTGGAGATTTAGATGTAAACCCCAAAGTAAGTGCTCAGCGTAGAGCGCCAGAAAAATTTCATCCCAAATGTTATGGACAATGTTCCCAATAAAAGCTTCAACTCAATCCACAAAAAAGCAAGCCCTCACTCAAGTCTGTCATCTGTTAACGGAAATATAGGTGCTTCCACGTTACTGGTAGTACAAAGGCTCTGGAAAAGCAAAATGGCTCCTCACCCGCCAAAAAGAAATTCAGCGAATTCTGAGCTCCCAAATCCAAATGCTCCCCTCCCTTGAGCCCCAGTGTGCATAAACCACCTTTTGAATTCATATTTGGCAGGGGTATAAATTCCAAAATAGGATCACTTGAGGGGGGATTTTGCTCTCTAGCACTTAGGGGCTCTGTATATGGAGTCTGCAAACTATTCTTGGAAAATCTGCGCTCTAGGAGGCAAATAGCACTCCATCCCTACGAGACTCTCCGTATGGCTAAGTAGTACTGTACAGCCACATATGGGATATTTCTAAATTCAGCAGAAATTGTGGGACACATTCTGGTGCCAATTTTATTCACTTCTTGTGTGAAAATATAAAATCTGGGGCTAAAGCAAAATTGTTGTGATAAAAATGTAATCATTTTTTCTTCACTTCCCAATGGTATAAAATTCTCTGACCCAACGATGGTGACAAAATGATCACCACACCCCTAGATTAATTCATCAAGAGGTGTATTTTGTAAAATGGTGTCACTTATGAGGAGTCCTGCTGTTCTGGCACCTCAGGGGCTCTCCCAGTGGGTTATGGCAATCCTCAAACCATAATAGTAAAATCTGGACTATAATATGGAGCTCCTTTTCTTTTAAGCTTTGCACTGTGCCTCAGAAGTTGTTTTCACCCACACATTGGGGTATTGGCCCAATCAGGAGAAATTGCACCACAAATTTTGGGGTCCATTTTGTCCTATTACCCTTGATAAAATAAAAAAATTGGCGGTAAAAGATGATTTTTGTGGAAAAAATGTGATTTCATGGCACTATGTTATAAACTTATGTGAAGTACTTGGGGGTTCAAGGTACTCACCAAACATCTAGATAAGTCCCTTGAGGGGTCTAGTTTCCAAAATGGGGTCACTTGTGGGGAGGGTTCTACTGCTTAGGCACATCAGAAGCTCTCCAAATGCAACTAACTGCTAAGAGCAAGCGACACTACTCTGTCCTCCTTCTCCTGGACCTGTCTTCTGCCTTTGACACTGTGGACCACTCCCTTCTGCTTCAGATCCTCTCATCTCTTGGCATCACAGACTTGGCCCTATCCTAGATCTCATCATATCAGACAGACCGAACATTCAGTGTCTCCCTTCCCCATGCCACCTCTTCACTTCGCCCCTTGTCTGTCGGTGTTCCTCAAAGCTCTGTTCTAGGACCCCTACTCTTCTACATCTACACCTTCAGCCTGGGACAACTCATAGAATCCCACGGTATGCAGTACCATCTCTACGCTGATGACACGCAGATCTACCTATCTGGACCTGACCTCACCTCCTTACTTAATCCCACACTGTCTGTCTGCTATCTCAGCCTTCTTCTCCGCTCACTTTCTAAAACTTGAACAGGAACAAAACAGAATTCATCATCTTTCCCCCATCTCACTCTACCCCTCCACCAGACCTATCCATCAATGTCAATGGCTGCTCACTTTCCCCAGTCCCACATGCCCGATGCCTCGGGGGTGATCCTCGACTCTGCCCTCTCTTTCAAGCCACATATCCAAGCCTCTGCCTCATCCTGCTGTCTCAAACTCAAAAATATTTCCAGGATCAGCGCATTGATTGACCACGACACAAGAAAAACACTATTGCATGCCCTTATCTCCCGCCTCGACTACTGCAACCTCCTACTCTTTGGCCTCCCCTCTAGCACTCTGGCACCACTCCAATCTATCCTACACTCTGCTGCCCGAATAATCTACCTGTCTCTCCACTACTCCCCAGCCTCTACCTATGCCAAGCCCTTCACTGGCTTCCTATCGCCCAGAGACTCCAGTTCAAAACCCTCACAATGACATACAAAGCCATCCACAACCTATCTCCTCCATACATCTGTGACATGGTTTCCCGGTACCTACCTTCACGCAACCTCCGATCCTCTCATCTCTTCTTCCCACAACCGCATTCAAGACTTCTCCCGTTCTTCCCCCATACTCTGGAACTCTCTACCCCAACACATCAGACTCTCGCCTACCATAGATACCTTCAAAAGAACCTGAAGACTCACCTCTTCCGACAAACCTACAACCTGTAGTGATCAACCTACTGAACAGCCGCATAACAAGCCCTATCCTCTCCTAGTGTATCCTCGCCCATCCCCTGCAAACTGTGAGCCCTCGCGGGCTGGGTCCTCCCTCATGTACCTGTGTGCCTTGTTTTTTACTCATGTTTAATGTACTTGTCTATATTTGCCCCCTATTCACATGTAAAGCGCCATGGAATAAATGGCTCTATATAAATGTATAGTAATAATAATAATAATAACATGACATCCGCTCTCGATTTCAGACAATTTTACGTTCAAAACCTCAAATGGTGCTTCTTCCCTTCCGAGCCCTGCCATGTGCCAAAACAGTGGTTTTCCTCCACACATGGGGTATCAGGAGAATTTGTACAACAAATATTGTGGTTTATTTTTTCCTTCCACATTGCTTCAGTCCTTGTGAAGCGCCTGAAGTGTAAATACACTTTTTGAATGTGGTTTTGAGCACCTTGAGGGGTGCAGTTTTTAGAATGGTGTCACTTTTGGGTATTTTCTTTCATATAGACCCCTCAATGTGACTTCAAATGTGAGATGGTCCCTAAAAAATGGTTTTGTAAAAATTAGAAATCGCTGTTTAAATTTTAACCCTTATAACTTCCTAAGCAAAAAACTTTTGGTTCCAAAATTGTGCTGATGTAAAGTAGACATGTGGTAAATGTTATTTATTACATATTTTGTGTGACATATTTCTCTATTTTAAGGGCATAAAAATTCAAAGTTTGAAAATTGCCAAATTTTCCAAATTTTTGCCAATTTTCCTTTTTTACACAAATAAATGCAAGTTATATCGAAGACATTTTACCATGAAGGTGAAGCACAATATGTCATGAAAAAACAGTATCAGAATTGCCAAGATACGTTGAAGCGTCCGAGAGTCCCAGAGTTATAACCTCATAAAGGGACAGTGGTCAGAATTTTAAAAATTGGCCCGGTCATTAACATGCAAACCACCCTCGGGGGTAAAGGGATTAAAGTTTGGAACTAGCCCAGAAATGGGGTAAAGTCCCAGTAAAAAGGACTGCTTCCTGATAGTTACTCAGAACGGGAATCAAGGTCAAGTTCAAGTGCAGCGGGCTGCTAGTGTCAGAAAGGAAAACACACAAAAAAAGCACAGTAAAACAAAAAAAAAATCACTAAACAACAAGTTCTAATAAAAAGATGGAAAAACACAGGGTATTTCGTTAATGTTTTTTGCAAAAAATGTATATTAAGCCGCTCTACCAAATGTCAAGGTATACCCGTATTAGAGCAGTCCTGACTAATGTATGTAATCCCTATCTGATGTATTTAAAAACCTGGTCATATGTATAGTACTGTATGAGCAGGATTCAGAAGGGAATGTCCAATGAGGATACGCAGGATAGAACGGCTCTTATGTGCACGGCTCACAAGGAGGGGTGGAAAACTCCCTGGTCTTGTAGAAACAAGAAAACAATTGATTAAAAGAGAAACACATGAGCCGTGCACACAGTGAACAAGCCTGTAAGGACACTGTTCACACCACCAAGAGACTGAAAACACACAGAAAAGCACAGTAAAACCAAAAAATACTCTGTTGTAAAAAAATATCAGTAAACAGCAAGTGCTAATAAAAGGAAGGAAAAACACAGGGTATTCGGTTTATACGTTTTTTGCAAAAAATATATATTAAGCCGATCTACCAAACGTCAAGGTATACCCGTATTAATTAGTACTAACTAATGTATGTAATCCCTATCTGTTGTATTTAAAAACCTGGTCATAGGCATAATACCTGTATGAGCAGGATTCAGAGACGAAATGTCCAATGTGGACACACAGGATAGAATGGCTCTTATGGGCATGGCAAGAAAACAGTTGATTAAAATAGTGTCAGAAAGGATCTATTGTTCATGGTATTGGGAGGCCTTACTGGAATTCATTGTGGACATTCCTGCAACACCCAAAACTCAGTACAGGTACTATGGAAAGTGCCTTATTAAGAAAACAAGTGTTGTGCCCAATACTGTGTGTTACAATCTGATAACCTTGAACTGTCCAGTAAACTTTTTGTTGTTAAAATGGACCGTGATGTTCCTTGATCTATGTATGGCGGCTCCTAAAGATGGAGTTCTAGAGACGGCGAAGGCTTGAGGCTTACAAGTGAGTGTGGTACGCCTCACTTGACAACATATTGGGACTGAGACATGATTTTCCTGTAAAGTGTCGGGATGTTATGGAGTAGGAGCTCGACCACGACTACCGATTTTGTCAATTTACAACTCCATGTGCAGAATAAAGCAGAAGTCCTGAGTACACCATACAAGGCTGTGTTATATTGATTTTCCGAGTGTTCATAAAACAAAACTTATTTATTTACAGTTTGAAAGGCATAGAAGGGAGTGTATTTCGTTCAGACAGTCTTCACAAGTAGGTGAGTAAATGTCTGTTAAAGGCCAAAAGAGGTTAGAGATCAAGGATGAGTAGAAGATGGAGAGCGGATAATCAATGGCGATGGTAAAGGGAACCTGTTGTGTAAAATAACACTATTAACCTGCAGCTATGGGGTTAATTTGCAGTTTCAAAGTGTTCTGACATGAAGCAGCAAAAAACCTGAAAGCCCCACTGCTGGGAGAAATTAAAACTTTTTTCCCTTTGGCATGTCACAGGTGAGGTGCTGGTGCAGTTTCAGTCACTGCTGCATGAAGAGTCATAGCTATTAATGGTGCCCCTAGTACTCGCTGACAGCCGGCCTTAATGATATGTCAAGCTGTCAGTCAGCACCGATGGCACGGTTAAATCCACCACTCTCTATACTCAAGGCAGTGACTGAATCCAAACTGGCTCATCCCATATGGCTGGAGGAGCAAAGATGCCAGAGGAAATAAAGTTTACTTCTTCCCGAAAGTTGGGCACTCAGGATGAAAGTCGCATAGTATCAGAATGCTACTAACCTGCAAGTTAATAGCATTATCTTACATGACAGGTTCCCTCTAAGATGTCTTCTAGGTCTGCTATATAAGGTTCTATGAGCTCTGCATTATTTATTTGTGATTTCCATTGTGGGCACAGCTACTTCTCTATTGTGGTTGATGGTAAAGACTTTGCTTGTACTTGACCATGTTCAGTTTCCTGTCTCCTGATGCATTACTGCGAACTGGTGTTTTCTGACTGACTCAGCAGCTGTTTCCCACAGACACTACACTGTACAATCCATCAGTGGCAGTAAGTAAGAGAGGGCCGCCTCCATTTTATATGAAATACACTGAAAGAGCCAACTAGAACAGCCCCTCATACAGCAGATCTGCTGGATGTCGCAGATGCACATTTCCAGCCTTGGGAAGATGGTGCTGTCTCCCGGGGTCATCATTATCTGCAACACTAAACTTAGCATTGCTGCTACATGTACTATTAGATCCCATATTTTGTGACTTGAACATTTAGCTTCCCAGCTCAAGGGAAAAGCATCTGGGGATCAGATTCTGGGGCTATGTGACCCCTCTGTTTCTCCGCAAGGTCAAAAATTGTACAGAGGCCAAAGGTTCAAAGAGCTTAGCGGAACCTGCTGATCGAAGACACATTCTGCAGGATTATATATAATTTTATTGGAGTAAAGTTATTAGAATTGTATAATCATTCTCGGCAGGATTGGTCGGAGACACCAAGGTATTTTATCAGGGAATGTACAAGAACGGACACTGGAAACACACAGTAAAACTGCGGAAGGACATTTATCGTTTATTGCGCTGAAATTGATAACATTTAGATGGATTCAGATGAACCCTCCAATAAAACGTGATTAACAGTCATTACTACAGGACTATATGAGAAAGTGATTTATTCTACAAGAAACTTACATACTACAGCGCGTTAGGATGAGACGGGGTCTTTCTCCCTGGAACTTCTCTACTTGGCATAATGAGACTCTGATCTTGTTCATATAAAGAGCATGGGAGAATAATAGAAACTGCCTGAATATGAGGACCTTGTCTGATCTATATGTCATTGTGTAAAGAACTATGGAGATAGCGCTATTCTTCTGTATAAAATATGTGATGTTGCTGGAGACCTAACTTTTCTGTACATTTAAAATAAAAGAAAATGTGTTTAGAGACCTTGTGTGGAGGTAAAGAGGCTGAAGAGGCTTTATTTCCAAAAGTCTGCAAAACAGGATTGGAAACCTGAATTTCCTTGTCTATTTTATTTCTTTTGGAGCTTGAAAACTATTGAATCAGAAAGTTTGGCTGAAATGGGCGACTCATCAAGTTCCATGTCTTGTCTTGAAGGGAATCAGTTCCCAATGATGGAAAGGGATTTAATAAATGGATCACATCAGATGTTCCTACAAAGAAGGAATGGATCGTAGAAGTAACTAGTAATATGTGACATGTATATATTATTGTAGAGAAGTTCCAAACATTGTTCAGACATGGATATTGTGCGTTGAAAGTAACTAGTGAATGTCAGATCGCTGAGACTGAGAGTCAGGAAGAAGAGGGGGGAGGATATTTGGGGTAATTTCTTTAAGGGTGGCTGTAAAGGATTCCATATTTGTCCATATAGTGTATATATACACTGCTCAAAAAATAAGGGAACGCAAACAACACAATGAAACTCCAAGTCAATCACACTTTCGTGAAATCAACCTATCTAGTTATGAAGCAATACCGTTTGTGAATCATTTTCTCCTGGTGCTGTGAAAATTGAACACACAACATGTAGAAATGATAAGCAATTAGCAAGACTACCCATATAAAAAGGAGTGGTTCTGCGGGGGTGACCACAGACCATTTCTCTTTTCTCATCCTTTATGACCATAAGGTCACTTGTGTCATCGCTCTTTCCCCTAAAGCTACTGTACAGTATTATGAGGTGGTATCTACAACACACAGAAGTTGCTCAGGTAGTGTAGCTCATCCAGGATGACACATCAATGCGAGCTGTGGCAAGAAGGGTAGCTGTGTCTGTCAGTTACACTTGCACAACAGCAGGGGAAATTGATTCACAATCAGTGTTGCTTCATTACTCGATGGGTTGATTTCACAGAAGTATGATTGACTTGTAGTTACATTGTGATGTTTAAGTGTTCTCTTTATTTTTTGGAGCAGTGTATATCGTATATACTCGAGTATAAGCCGAGAATTTCAGCCCATTTTTTTTTAGGCTGAAATTGCCCCTCTCGGCTTATACTCGAGTCATACCCAGGGGTCGGCAGGGGAGGTGGAGTGGCAGCGGTCTAAGCATACTCACCTGCTCCTGGTGCGGTCTCTGCTTTTCCGGCGCCAGCAGCTTCCTGTAGTGAGCGGTCACATGGTACCGCTCATTACAGTAATGAATATGGACTCCACTCCCATAGGGGTGGAGCCACATATTCATTACTGTAATGAGCGGTACCATGTGAACGCTCACTACAGGAAGAAGTTGCCGGCACCGGAAAGCAAAGCAGGGACCGCGCCAGGAGCAGGTGAGTATAAGCAGTGCGCGATATTCACCTGCTCCCCGTTCCAACGCCGCCGCTGTGTCTTCTGCATCCTCTGCAGTAATGCTCAGGTCAGAGGGCGCGGTGATGCGATTAGTGCGCGCCGCCCTCTGCCTGAGCAGTCAGTGCAGTGGACAGGGAACGTAGCGGCGGTGGAACGGAGAGCAGGTGAATATAGCAAGTGCCAGGGGCCTGAGCGACGAGAGGTGAGTATGTGATTTTTTTTTATCGCAGCAACAGCATAAGGGCCAAATGACTGTATGGAGCATCTTATGGACCCATAATCGGCATTATAAGGAGCAAATGACTGTATGGAGCATCTTATGGGGACATAATCAGCAATATATGGGGCATTACATGGGGCAAATGACTGTATGGAGCATCTTATGGGGCCATAATCAGCATTATATGGGGCATTACATGGGGCAAATGACTGTATGGAGCATCTTATGGGGCCATAATCAGTATTTGTGCAGCATTATATGGGGTGTATTTTGTATGGAGTATCTTATGAACTGAACTGTATGGAGCATTATATGGGGCTCCTGATTCAATATGGATATTCAAAAACACTTAACCTTCTGATGTCTCAATTAATTTTACTTGTATTGGTATCCATTTTTATTTTTGACATTTACCGGTAGCTGCTGCATTTTCCACCCTAGGCTTATAATCGAGTCATTAATTTTTCGCATTTTTTTGTGGGAAAATTAGGGGGGGGGGTCAGCTTATACTTGAGTATATACGGTATATATATATGTATATATATATATATATATATATATATATATATATATACATATATACATATACATACACACATACAGTGTAGACCAAAAGTTTGGACACACCTTCTCATTTAAAGATTTTTCTGCATTTTCATGACTATGAAAATTGTAAATTCACACTGAAGGGATCAAAACTATGAGTAAACACATGTGGAATTATATACTTAAAAAAGTGTGAAACAACTGAAAATATGTCTTATATTCTAGGTTCTTCAAAGTAGCCACCTTTTGCATTGATGACTGCTTTGCACACTCTTGATGAGCTTCAAGAGGTAGTCACCAAAAATGGTTTTCACTTCACAGGTATGCCCTGTCAGGTTTAATAAGTGGGATTTCTTGCCTTATAAATGGGGTTGGGACCATCACTTGTGTTGTGCAGAAGTCTGGTGGATACACAGCTGATAGTCCTACTGAATAGACTGTTAGAATTTGTATTATGGCAAGACAAAAGCAGCTAAGTAAAGAAAAACGAGTGGCCATCATTACTTTAAGAAATGTAGGTCAGTCACCCCAAAAAATTGGGAAAACTTTGAAAGTGTCCCCAAGTGCAGTTGCAAAAACCATCAACCGCTACAAAGAAACTGGCTCACATGAGGACCGCCCCAGGAAAGGAAGACCAAGAGTCACCTCTGCTTCTGAGGATAAGCTTATCCGAGTCACCTGCCTCAGAAATCGCAGGTTAACAGCAGCTCAGATTAGAGACCAGGTCAATGCCACACAGAGTTCTAGCAGCAGACACATCTCTACAACAACTGTTAAGAGGAGACTTTGTGCAGCAGGCCTTCATGGTAAAATAGCTGCTAGGAAAACACTGCTAAGGACAGAAGAGACTTGTTTGGGCTAAAGAACACAAGGAATGGACAATAGACCAGTGGAGATCTGTGCTTTGGTCTGATGAGTCCAAATTTGAGATCTTTGGTTCCAACCACTGTGTCTTTGTGCGATGCAGAAAAGGTGAACGGATGGACTCTACATGCCTGGCTCCCACCGTGAAGCACGGAGGAGGTGTGATGTGTGAGGGTGCTTTGCTGGTGACACTGTTGGGGATTTATTCAAAATTGAAGGCATACTGAACCAGCATGGCTACCGCAGCATCTTGCAGCGGCATGCTTTTCTATCCGGTTTGCGTTTAGTTGGACCATCATTTATTTTTCACAGCTCTTGGGGGTGAGAGACAGGGTAATGTTGCTCCTCACCAGGTAAAGACAATTCATGCACCTTTTTTATGCGGTTTCACATCCATATTAGATACATGAACTAAGGCACTTTTTGGGTCTCTCTTTTTGTGTGGACATTGTTTACATTCCCACTGGGAGATATAATTATTTGCAATTTATAATCCAGTTTACATGTACTGAGACAAATTTGTTGCCTTTATCTTATGGTTAGTTTTCGATTGTGGCACACATTACTTTTTGCACTATGGTACTGTTTTTAAAGACCTGCATTATCTGATAAAGATTGGTTTAATAGGTATATTCAGGTGTTGTTGCAAAGTGATTAATTTGGTTCAAAATTTTTCTTAGACCGTTTTCTGTTGGACTTTTATTCATTAACTTATGGTGGGCAGCAACAACTATATCTGTCTTTTTTTACTTGAGGCATCTTTTATTATTGTATTATTGTATTGTAACTTTTTTGAATTGAATAAAAAAAAATTGTTCAGTCAATACATTCCTTTTCCTTCTGTTTTTTTTTATGGAGGGTTTGTTTAAAATATTGTGATATAGGAGTGTGACTCCAGTATATTTATGGACTAATATGTATATATATCTGCACAGTTACGTACACACAGCTCTATTTATTTTTATTATGCATAGATTATATAGCATCATCATAGTCTGCAGCGCTTTGCAGACATTATCACCGCTGTTCACAAGGGGGCTCAAAGTCTAAATTCCCTATCAGAATTTCTTTCGAGTGTGGGAGGTAACTGGAATACCCAGAGGAAACCCACGCAAACAAAAGGAGAACATACAAACGCCACAGCTCTAGTACATATGCAAATTTACATACAAGCAGCTCTACTACATGTGCACATTTACATACACATGCACTGTGTATACATTGGCCCATTTTGCTGTTCCTTCCAGGTCATATGAATGGTCATGGAGCTGGTCAGGTGAAAGGTTCTTCAGCTGCTCACTCAACATCAGCAGTCTCTGTGCAGGTCCCGGTATCTTCCTCTCCTGCTCTGCACAGATCACATAGATCAGTGTGGGTCAGGAGGAAAGAACACTTTTTGCAGTGATCGGGAAGGATGATGTCTTAGCGTTCTGCTCCATCACAGGAAGCTGCCTCCAGACTATACATGGCAATCACTTATTAGCAAGAATTTTTCTAGTTAAAAGTGTGTCCAATAGTCCAATATATACAGTAATTTCTAAAGTAATTTCCCTTTATCATTTAATTATACGACTATCTGTTATATGGTTTTTGTACAATTTCTCTATAAAATATATTTTCTCGCCGTGAGCGTTACTTTTGATGTTTAACAAAATATGTTTTCTAATAATTCATTTTTTCTATTCCAGGTTTGATAATGACTTCTCCCATTGTGGGACGTTAGTTGTTTAAAAAAGTAGCATTATAGTTCAAAACATTTCCCACATCTTTAATATGAACATTTCTTCTCCCCGGTGTGAGTTCTCTGGTGTCTAACAAGTTGTGCTTTCCATGCAAAACATTTTCCACATTCTGAACAAGAAAAAGGCTTCTCACCTGTGTGAGTTCTCTGGTGATTATCAAGACTTGATTTATCTGACCAAAATTTCCCACATTCTGAACAAAAATATGGGTTCTCCCCTGTGTGAATTATCCGGTGTCTAACAAGTTGTGCTTTCCATGCAAAACATTTTCCACATTCTGAACAAGAAAAAGGCTTCTCACCTGTGTGAGTTCTCTGGTGATTATCAAGACTTGATTTATCTGACCAAAATTTCCCACATTCTGAACAAAAATATGGCTTCCCCCCTGTGTGAGTTCTCTGGTGTCTAACAAGTTGTTCTTTCCATACAAAACATTTTCCACATTCTGAACAATAAAAAGGCTTCTCACCTGTGTGAATTCTCTGATGATTATGAAGAGCTTCTTTACGTATGAAACACTTTCCACATTCTGAACATGAATATGGCTTCCCTGTGTGAGTTTTCTGATGTTTAACAAGGCTTGTTTTATGTCCATAACATTTTCCACATTCTGAACATGAAAAAGGCTTCTCCCCTGTGTGAGTCATCTGATGTACAAAAAGGTGTGATTTCCGTCTGTAACATTTTCCACATTCTGAACATGAAAAAGGCTTTTCTCCTGTGTGAGTTCTCTTGTGTGTATTAAGGCGTGATTTCAGTACAAAACATTTCCCACATTCTGAACATGAATATGGCTTCTCCCCCGTGTGAGTTCTCTTGTGAATAACAAGATTATATTTATGTGTAAAACATTTCCCACATTCTAAACACATAAAAGGCTTCTCCCCTGTGTGAGTTTTTTGATGAGTGTTAAGATTTGATTTATGTGTAAAACATTTCCCACATTCTAAACATGAAAATTGCTTCTCCCCAGTATGAATTCTTGTATGCCTAACAAGTTTTGATTTCTGTTTAAAATACAACCCACATTTCAAACAAGAAAATCTCTTCTCCGCTGATAGATTTTTGCTGTGAATGGACGATGGTGTATCTGGAGTAATGGCATTCACTTCAATTGTATCCTGTGTACTCTCAAGGCCATCTGATTTAAAAATTGAAGATGCCAGTTGTCCAGCTGATCTCTTGGTTAGGCCATCTGCCAAGATAAAACCAATTATTATTTTGAATAAAATATCCTTGAACCTTATATTTTTTAACATTTCTACTCTCCCTCGGTGTCAGCACGTTCCTGCGGAGTCAGCCTGCGTTAACAAGCCTCCGCTGTTCAGAGCTCTCTAGAGAGGGATGAAGCCGCTCCGGGAGCCCTGCTCAACCTGCTATTGGAATCTTCGGCATGGTAAGCCGCACCAACGCTCTTCTGCTTCTGTCCCTGATAGGGACAGGAAAAACATTGAGGGGTGGAGGTGGGGAGGGGCTATTTAACCTCTTCTGTGTTCCTCTCCCTATCAAGGATAAGAAGGACAACCTCCTGGTGATGCTGTCAGGAGGGACGTCCTGGAAAATGTGAATTTATGTAGTAAAATTGAATCCACTTAGACTATAACATTTCACACTCTAATGGACGACCTCATAGCATGAACCAGTAGAGGGTGGTGTTCAACTGTTTCTTCATTCTGCCTCCCAAATATTGGAATAAAAAGCCACGAAGAATGTTATGTAGGCGAAAATGATACCAATAAAAACTTTTACTCATCCTGAAAAAAAAAAAAAACAGGACCCCACGCCGGTGTCAAAATAGTCACTACTCCTATAAATTAATTCACTGATGGTGATGTTGAGGAGACATTATAACCAGAAGCTGTGGGCAGCGCAGGCTCTCTCCAGCCACCAACAATAGCATCTCTGGGACCTGTAGTATCACCCATTCTGGCAGGATGGATATGTGCGCAATCCAGCAGGATAAATCAGCTCCTTGCTTCAGGTTATTGGAAAGCACCACACCCTACTAAAGCTCAAAGTATATTGCTGGAAGCTGCCAGATACAGCCTTGTTCTCCTCAGGTTCAGTCCTCTGTGCTCAGCTCCCAGCTTGTGTTTTTGATTCTGTTGTGATCCTTGCCTGTTTACTTTTGATTAGGTATTTTCTCTGCCTTCCTGGTTCTATCTAAAAGCTTGGCCCCTCGAAGTAATTTAAAAAAAGATTTGTTACTCAAAAACTAGCATTTGTAAATTGAACATACAAAAACTTTTGCTAAACTTGTCATCCTTATATTTTCAAAAATAAAAAATAAAGTTGAAAAAATAAAACGAGATGTTAGAAAAAAGCTGCAAACCTACAATAGAAATACAGTAAATGTTATTTATTAACTTTTGTCTGGTATCGTTATCTGATTAAAGAGCATATAAATTTCAAGTTTGAAAATTAGAAATCTAATTATTTACAATTTTCAGGTACCGGTATTTTAAAAAAGAAATGCATAATACATTAACCTAAATTACTAGAATCATAAAGTACAATTCGTCACAGAAAATATTATATAAATATATATATTTATAAATATAAAATAATAAATATAAATATTATATAACAAATATAAATATTTCAAAACCACTGGAATCAGATAAGCATCCAAAGTTATCACCACATAAAGTGACATGACAGATTAAAAAAATGGGCCTTGTTAGGACCACAAAACTGTTGGCTGCCTGTGGTTAAATCAGAGTATTTCGGGCAGTAAAAACTGTGACTATAGACAAAACACATCTAGTGAAATAATTAAACTCAACAGTCTTAATCAGTAAACAACGAACAACAGGTGGTGAAACATCTAGAGTAATTAAGAGTATGCGCAGTGGAGTACCGTCAATGATGGCAGGCTATGTGGCTACTAGTGAGCCCCTCAGCTGGGGGGGGCAGTGCAAGCATTGGGACCTGTTACTGCCGTCAGCGCTCCTCACGCTCCAGTCTCCTGGTGGTCTGCTGGGTTCAGGGCACGCAGCGCTGTCACTGTGCTCCCGGCCAGGGTCCCTCATTGTCTGCGCATGCGCGCTCTCAGGCCTCGGCCACGTGCTGGTTGGAAGTACTAGGCGGCCTCCGGAGACCTGATCCGGAAGTGATCTCACCAGGCACCAGGCATATCAAACGGCTTTGACCGTTCCTCTTCGCCTGATTATTACTTCCTGCACTCGTCTGTGTAGGTACCCTTCCAGGTCACTGTACGCTTCCAGTGCGTGCTCTGCTGTGTCCCTGTATGCTTCCAGTACGTGCTCTGCCCTACTCTGTCCCTGCTCGCTTCTAGTGCGTGCTCTGCTCTACTCTGCCCCTGTATACCTGTTAGTGTGTACCCTGCACTGTCCAGGATCTTGCATCCTCTGGGAACTCTGACTAGTCCAGGATCACGTGTCTTTAAGTGGCTGCTCAGCTCCGTTTCTTTCTTGGTGAGTACACAGATTCTTCCTATTGGTTTTCGAGTCGTCCCCCTGGCACTAGCTATTGCGGTTTACATTCCTCCCGGGTCTGTCCCCAACAGACCCTGAATAGGGGTCGGTTCCACCAGGCCAGCTCGCCCAGGATAGGTCGGCACCGCGATCCAGTGGGTCCACTCTAGGTTTCGTAACTGTATAATCAGGCCATGGACCCCGCTGGTACCTCAGCTGCTACTCAAAAGGAGTTAGTGTACTTGCGGGAAAATTAGGCACGTAATGTCTTTCATGAAGTCCATGGAATCTTAGTTGTCCGCCTTACAGGCCTTAGATCCTGGGAATGTGTAACCATTTGCTTCAGGACTTCAAATGGGCCCAATTTGTAAGATGGAATCGTGAGCCTGATATACTTGGACACGAGCCAAACCTTCTCACCCGGATGATACGTAGGAGACTCCAAGCATCTCTTATCTGCATGTCTCTTCATCTTTACAGAAGCCCTCTCAGGCGCATCCTTAGTCTCCCTCCAGATCAGAGAAAAGTCCTTCCACATGGAGTCAGCTGCTGGTACACCCGAGGCAAGAGAAACCAGCAGAGGTTGCCTGCCTCGCTCCGTATTCCCAACGACTACCATGTATCGCTCCTTAAACCCATGGTTCTCAAACGCTTCCATACCACATCCAGTCACTCTTCTCCATCCACTAACTCCAGGGATGTCTTTGGGGTAAAATAAATACTTGCCTCAAAAATTTAATTCTTTTTAATTGACTGGAAGGGTTTCGGTCCTGAGAAGAGATCTTGGGAGCCCAAAGATCAGTACGTGCTCTGCTCTTTCCCTGCATCCTTCAAGTG
The DNA here is from genome assembly GCF_051348905.1 of Ranitomeya variabilis. Taxonomy (NCBI): domain Eukaryota; kingdom Metazoa; phylum Chordata; class Amphibia; order Anura; family Dendrobatidae; genus Ranitomeya; species Ranitomeya variabilis. The sequence continues at coordinate 665,724,253 of NC_135235.1, read as the reverse complement.
CGTGCTCTGCCCCTGTGCGTTTCAAGTGCGTGCTCCGCTCTGCTCTGTCCCTGTATACCTGTAAGTGCGTACTCTTCTCCCTCCAGGATCTTGCATCCTCTGGGAACTCTGCCAAGTCCAGGATCCAGTGTCTTTTCGTGGCTGCTCAGCTCCGCCTCTTTCTTGGTGTGTACCCTGATTCTTCTTATTGGTTTTGGAGTCGCTATTGCGGTTGATATATAATATCAAGATTTAAAAATTGGTGGCGCAAATTGTCAACGTTATTGTCAATGCCTGCTGCAATACCAACAAACCTCCACCTCGGTTTGTAAAAACAAAACAAACAATAGATATATATACACACACAAGGTGTGTATGGGTATGCGCTGGTATGAATAACGGAAATACTAATAAAACCTGAAATAATAATACAGAAAACAGAACGTTTAAAACTCCTTAAAATGGCACAGATCCCAGAAGAAAGGTCTGACGCCCAAATAGATATTAGTGAAAGCCTGATGTATTCAATTAGATCTGTAGATAGAGCACTAAATGCTTTCTAATATAGTTTCTTCCTACCTCCGTTGCAGGCTAGCAGTCTTTAGGACTTGATTCCGTTTCCAGAGGGGTTTCCAATGCACAAAGATGTTGGTTATAGGTGGGTGGCTGCCCCGGCCGGCGGCAAGCCACCATCAGAGATCTTCCAGGTGGGAACGGGGTCCTGCAGAGCCGCCGCTGTGTACCGTCGCGGCGGTGAGTTCGAGCGGTGCGCAGGACCTGAGTGACGCGATCGTCACGTGACCGTGCCCCCCGGAGTGATGAGTACGGAGTGCAGCTAGGACCAAACAACCGACGCGTTTCGGAGACGTCTGTCTCCTTCCTCAGGGTTCCCTGAGGAAGGAGACAGACGTCTCCGAAACGCGTCGGTTGTTTGGTCCTAGCTGCACTCCGTACTCATCACTCCGGGGGGCACGGTCACGTGACGATCGCGTCACTCAGGTCCTGCGCACCGCTCGAACTCACCGCCGCGACGGTACACAGCGGCGGCTCTGCAGGACCCCGTTCCCACCTGGAAGATCTCTGATGGTGGCTTGCCGCCGGCCGGGGCAGCCACCCACCTATAACCAACATCTTTGTGCATTGGAAACCCCTCTGGAAACGGAATCAAGTCCTAAAGACTGCTAGCCTGCAACGGAGGTAGGAAGAAACTATATTAGAAAGCATTTAGTGCTCTATCTACAGATCTAATTGAATACATCAGGCTTTCACTAATATCTATTTGGGCGTCAGACCTTTCTTCTGGGATCTGTGCCATTTTAAGGAGTTTTAAACGTTCTGTTTTCTGTATTATTATTTCAGGTTTTATTAGTATTTCCGTTATTCATACCAGCGCATACCCATACACACCTTGTGTGTGTATATATATCTATTGGTTGATATATAATAATGTAATATGGTGCAATATACTATATAAATAACTCTGGGGGTACATTATACTGTATAGAAGACTATGGAGTGCACATTTTTCTGTATGGAAGAGCATGGGGAGTAAATTATACTGCATGAAATATGGGGAGTGCATTATACTGTATGGAGGACTATGAGGAAGTACATTATGCTATATCAAGAACTATAGGGAGTGCATCATCCTATATGGAGGACTATATATTGGGGAGAGCATTTAAATATATTATACTGTATGGACTATGGGACGTACATTAAAATATATGGAGGACTATGGCACGATGTATTATACTGTATGGAGGACTATGGGGAGTACATTATACTGTATGGATGACTCTGGGGTGCATGATACAATATAAAGAACTATGGGGAGATAATTATTCTGTATGGAACACTATGGAGTGTGCATTTTTCTGTAGGGAAGAGTATCGGGAGTGCATTATACTGTATGAACTATGGGGAGTGTATTATACTGTATGAAGGACTATGGTGTGCATTAGACTACATAGTGGACTATGGGGAGCTCATTATATGGAGGACTATGGGGAGTGCATTATACTATATAAAGAACTCTGGGGGTGCATTATACCATACGGAGAACTATGGGGAGCACTATGTAGGTATACTTTACTGTATGGAGGACTATGGAGGGTGCATCTTAGTATATGGAGTAATTCATTTTACTATATGTAGGGTTATGGGGTGTGCATTATACTGTATGGACTATATGGAGTGCATTTTCCTATATGAATTATGGGGGATGCATTATACTGTTTGGATTATGGGGAGTGCATTATAGCATTATACTATATGGACTATGGGGAGTGCATTATACCGTATGGACTATAAAAAGTGCATTATATCGTATGGAGGGCTATGGGGGTGAATTATACTATATGGAGGATTATGTGGGTTAATTATACTATATTGAGGATTATGAGGAATTCATTATACAATATGGAGGACTATAGAGTGCATTACACTTCATGGTAGACTATGGGGAGGCTATGATCCAGATGCCTTGCATTTTCTGTGTGAACACTGCTGCAGATTATTTATTTGCACTGGTGTGCCAAGCTGCCAATCCCTGATTGTAGGCTGGCTGTCTCATTTGGTATTACCGCACCCGTGTAGTCGCCATCTTTACTTGGGCCTGCTGGACCATGATAGTGCATTTGACTTGAGGCCTAGACAGGTAAGCACCTTTGCCTGGTTTTTTGTGGTGTTTTCTCTAGAATAGTGGAGGTTTTTTCCTCCTGTTGTGAGTTTTACGGAGAGCGCATTATACTATATGGAGGAGCATGTAGGGAGCATTATACTGTATGGAAGACTATGTGGATGCATTTTTATGGAGGAGTATGGGGAGTGTATTATACTGTATGGGGACTATGGAGGTGCATTATACTGTATGGAGGATTATGGAGGGTGCATTACACTGCATGGAGAGCTTTGGGGGCTGTATAATACTTTATGGAGCGCTATGGGGAGTGCATTTTACTATATGGAGGGCTATGGGGCGTGCATTATACTATATAAAGAACTCTGGGGGTGCATTATACCATACGGAGAACTATGGGGAGCACTATGTAGGTATACTTTACTGTATGGATGACTATGGAGGGTGCATCTTAGTATATGGAGTAATTCATTTTACTATATGTAGGGTTATGGGGTGTGCATTATACTGTATGGACTATATGGAGTGCATTTTCCTATATGAATTATGGGGGATGCATTATACTGTTTGGATTATGGGGAGTGCATTATAGCATTATACTATATGGACTATGGGGAGTGCATTATACCGTATGGACTATAAAAAGTGCATTATATCGTATGGAGGGCTATGGGGGTGAATTATACTATATGGAGGATTATGTGGGTTAATTATACTATATTGAGGATTATGAGGAATTCATTATACAATATGGAGGACTATAGAGTGCATTACACTTCATGGTAGACTATGGGGAGGCTATGATCCAGATGCCTTGCATTCTCTGTGTGAACACTGCTGCAGATTATTTATTTGCACTGGGGTGCCAAGCTGCCAATCCCTGATTGTAGGCTGGCTGTCTCATTTGGTATTACCGCACCTGTGTAGTCGCCATCTTTACTTGGGCCTGCTGGACCGTGATAGTGCTTTTGACTTGAGGCCTAGACAGGTAAGCACCTTTGCCTGGTTTTTTGTGGTGTTTTCTCTAGAATAGTGGAGGTTTTTTCCTCCTGTTGTGAGTTTTACGGAGAGCGCATTATACTATATGGAGGAGCATGTAGGGAGCATTATACTGTATGGAAGACTATGTGGATGCATTTTTCTTTATGGAGGAGTATGGGGAGTGTATTATACTGTATGGGGACTATGGAGGTGCATTGTACTGTATGGAGGATTATGGAGGGTGCATTACACTGCATGCAGAGCTTTGGGGACTGTATAATACTTTATGGAGCGCTATGGGGAGTGCATTTTACTATATGGAGGGCTATGGGGCGTGCATTATAGTATATAGAGGACTAGTGAAGGTCCGTTATACTGCATGGAGGGTGCATTATACTATATAGAGGACAATGGTGAGCGGATTATCCTATATGTATGACTATGGAGAGTGGATTATACTATATTGTGGACTATGAGGAGGGTACTGTACTATATAAAGAATAAATATACGATAATTGGGCCAAAAGTGTAAGGTATCCTATCTAATCACTAACTCATCCTATCAAGAACTGGAGAACTCTTTTTTTTTTTAAAGGACAATACAAAAATCTTTATCACTTTTTGGGGGCGCTTGTGTAACGGTAGCGACCCATATCCTCTGACTTGCTGTTGTGGCCTAGAACCAATGTTGATGACTCAATGTTCTTCTCGCCTCTACGTGGGGCTTGTGGTCGGTCCGGGAGGGGTGTCGCACTCCTCACACCTAGTGTACCCTCTTACCCTCACCAGCTTTCCTTTCCCCTCCTTCTCCACTCCCCCCCCCCCTTTTTTTTTTTTTTTTTTTTTTTTCTTTTCTTCTTTTCTTTCTCTTTCTTTCTTCCCTCTTTTCGCTTCTTTAATTTTTTCTACTTTCGCTTACTTTTTATATCTAGTGACATTATACACTAATACAAAGGATTAATATAACTAGTAATGCTTTATTGCCTTTGATGCTGTTTATTAGTTTTAACTGAGAAGATTATTATTGCTAACTTGAAAGTGTTATCGTTGGCAGTGGCCAACTACATTTAATATCTGCTGAGACTCTCTCTTTCTATGCGATCTACGGGTTGTAACCCACTGAGTTTAACAATTGTTTCAGCATTGTACTATTGTTTGTATTGTTTATTTGCTTCAATAAACCTGATTTGAACAAAAAAATCTTTATCACATATAGTGACAATTTAAAAAAACCCATAAGGGTTGCAAGGTAGTACATGATACAACAACACATGGTACACTCGAGTACAAATATGGCATGAATTCATACACTATAGGATGTTTTATTATATTACATAGAAGTTTCCTTTGTAGATCATATACCATGTCTTCAAATCAATATATACACTCACCGGCCACTTTATTAGGTACACCTGTCCAACTTCTTGTTAACACTTAATTTCTAATCAGCCAATCACATGGCGGCAACTCAGTGCATTTAGGCATGTAGACATGGTCAAGACAATCTCCTGCAGTTCAAACCGAGCATCAGTATGGGGAAGAAAGGTGATTTGAGTGCCTTTGAACGTGGCATGGTTGTTGGTGCCAGAAGGGCTGGTCTGAGTATTTCAGAAACTGCTGATCTACTGGGATTTTCACGCACAACTATCTCTAGGGTTTACAGAGAATGGTCCGAAAAAGAAAAAAAATCCAGTGAGCGGCAGTTCTGTGGGCGGAAATGCCTTGTTGATGCCAGAGGTCAGAGGAGAATGGGCAGACTGGTTCGAGCTGATAGAAAAGCAACAGTGACTCAAATCGCCACCCGTTACAACCAAGGTAGGCCTAAGAGCATCTCTGAACGCACAGTGCGTCGAACTTTGAGGCAGATGGGCTACAGCAGCAGAAGACCACACCGGGTACCACTCCTTTCAGCTAAGAACAGGAAACTGAGGCTACAATTTGTACAAGCTCATCGAAATTGGACAGTAGAAGATTGGAAAAACGTTGCTTGGTCTGATGAGTCTCGATTTCTGCTGCGACATTCGGATGGTAGGGTCAGAATTTGGCGTAAACAACATGAAAGCATGGATCCATCCTGCCTTGTATGGAGCATCTTTGGGATGTGCAGCCGACAAATCTGCGGCAACTGTGTGATGCCATCATGTCAATATGGACCAAAATCTCTGAGGAATGCTTCCAGCACCTTGTTGAATCTATGCCACGAAGAATTGAGGCAGTTCTGAAGGCAAAAGGGGGTCCAACCCGTTACTAGCATGGTGTACCTAATAAAGTGGCCGGTGAGTGCATACATACAATATCAGAAAATCTTTACAAATAGACTATAATAAAGTTTTGTAATTTTATTATTATTTTTTTTATAAAAAGTCATAGAGCTGCTTGTGCAGAATTTTGAATGGACTATTTATTGACAAAGACAGGGGGGAAGTTTATTCATCCCAATATATAGAACTCATGCAAAAATCAGTTGTACTCAGACAAAACTCCTATTACTCACAAATGACTGTAAATCTGCCATCTAGTGGTAAGTTAGGGAATAATATCCCACTTGAACATGACCGAGCAGTTTCTACCTACGCCTTATAAAAAGTCCTATATGTGTATTGTGGATGGTGCCGACCACTACAGAATAAAGCATCAAAGGTGCATCAAAAAAAGGACATTCAAATTGCAAAAGTACATTTAAAGATGCTCCAACAGTGCAGGGTAACCATCACAACAAGGCACACAGAGGGTTAAGTAGACATAGTATTTACCAGTAACTTTGTAAGGCTATGTGCACACGTTGCGGATTTGTTGCAGATCCACAGCGTTTTTTCTGCACGGAATTGCACCAAATCCGCAAAGGGTTGCTCAAGCAAGGTTAATCAATGGGAATCCAGAATTGGTGTACACATACTGCGGAAAATTCCATCCTGATTCGCAGCGTTTTATTTTATTTATTTTCCGCAGCATGTCAATTCTGTTTGCGGATCTGCAGTGTTTCTGCACCCATTGACTTACATTGCTTCAATCAAATCCGCAGCCAAACCGCAGGTGTAAAAAGGTTTGCAGATTTGCGTGCGAAAAACACTGCAGAAAGGAAATGATGTCAGAAGGAGGAAGAGTGTGTGAGCTGATAATATCTGCGTGCACATCTATCTGTGTCTGCGTGTGAGCGCCTGTCTGCGGGTGTCTGCGTGTGAGCGCCTGTCTGCGGGTGTCTGCGTGTGAGCGCCTGTCTGCGGGTGTCTGCGTGTGAGCGCCTGTCTGCGGGTGAGCTCCTGTCTGCGGGTGTCTGCGTGTGAGCGCCTGTCTGCGGGTGTCTGCGTGTGAGCGCCTGTCTGTGGGTGAGCGCCTGTCTGCAGGTATCTACGGGTAAGCTAATAAATAAGTAAGAGGCGATGCCTCAGCCAGCTCACCGTTTCGCTTCACAGGTGCACGGAACCTGTCCTGACCCGACGGGTTTTCAATCCAATATGTGAAAAAAGGTTTGTAGTTCCAGCTCCTTTAAAATTTCCAATTCTTTATTTTTCCATTTAAAATGCAAAGTCCTTGTACAAAGTGGATATAGTTACAGTGGATACAGAAGAAAAAGCAACGCGTTTCGATCTGGTATGATCTTTTTCACAGCTTCGACTCACCTTCATCTGTGAGTCTTTATATATGGTCTTAATTGTATTCTTACATGGTTAATTCACCCACCTGGTGATGATTACCGAATCTGCCCCCATTTGATTTCATTGGCCATTTATCACACATTTTTACTATACACTGTTAAAAAAAATTATATTATATATATATATATATATATATATATATATATATATATATATACATACATACATACATACAACACTTTACAAAAATACAGTGATAAAAATATTATAAATAGTGATACAAAAGCAAATTTTTCCTATTCAAGCCTTTCGGATGTCTCGTATGTAATTTATAAATCCAATAGGCTTCTTTCGTCAGAAGACGTCTTTTTTTGTCTCCTCCGCGCAATGGTTTTTTTACCTGTTCTATTCCTTGAACCTTCATTGCGGACAAATTTCCTGCATGAAATGTTATAAAATGTTTGGCTACCATTGAAATATTTCTATTACTGAATCTCTTATATGTTCAGATATGCGCGTTTTCAATTTTCTGGTGGTACAGCCTATATAAGTCAAATTGCACAGTTCACAATCTATTTTATATACAACATTAGTAGTGTGGCAATTTATAAATTGTCTTATGTCGTAAACTGTGGCATTTAAATTATCCGAAAAGGTTTTCCCTGTATGTGCATGTTCTCACGTGCTGCACAATGTTGTGCCACACCTATAGAAACCCTTTGTTTCCAGCCATGTAGTGGATTTAGTATCAGAGCGAAACAAAGCTGGGGAAATTACCGTATTTCGCGGACTATAAGACGCACCGGACCATAAGGCGCACCCCAAATTTGGGGTGAAAATTGCAGAAAAAAAGATTTTTTATAAGATGGGGGTCCGTCTTATTGTCCGAATTTACAGTATCTTACCTGAAGGCTGGCGGTGGCAGAGCAGGGTCACAGGAGGCATGGTGTCGGCAGAGGTGGGGTGATGCGGTACGGCGTGCACCTGAGCAGGGTCCCTTCCTGCTTAGGTGGGCGACGCCACGGCCTGGTGTCCATGGGAGGGTTGCAACACTGGTTACCGGCAGAGGTGCAGGGATGAGGAGGTGCTGGGATCAGGAGGTGCTGGGATCAGGAGGTGCTGGGATCAGGAGGTGCAGGGATCAGGAGGTGCTGCGATCAGGAGGTGCTGCGATCAGGAGGTGCTGCGATCAGGAGGTGCTGCGATCAGGAGGCGCAGTGACAGGTATGGTGTGAGAGGGTCCCTTTCCCCGGTGAGGTGATGCAGCAGCCCGGTAAGGAGCAGAGCCGGGTGAATGCTGTTGTTATCGGTGGTGGCGGCCATCTTCCGGGGGCCGCGCGAGCGCAGATGAAGCGCTCTGCTTCCCGGGGCTTCAGGAAAATGGCCGCGGGAGGCCGCGCGTGCGCAGATGGAGATCGCGCGGCCATTTTCCTGAAGCTAAGAACTTCAGAAAAATGGCCGCCGCGATCCCCATCTGCGCACGCGCGGCATCCCGCGGCCATTTTCCTGAAGCACCGGGAAGCAGAGCGCTTCATCTGCGCACGCGCGGCCCCCGGAAGATGGCCGCCCCCACCGATAACAACAGCATTCACCCGGCTCTGCTCCTTACCGGGCTGCTGCATCACCTCACCGGGGAAAGGGACCCCGCTCACTGCGCCTCCTCATCTCCGCACGTCTGCCGCCGCACCTCTGCCGCCGCACCTCTGCCGCCACGGGTAAGCCTGCATTTCGACTATTAGACGCACCCCCCATTTTCCCCCCTTTTTTGGGGGGGAAAAAGTGCGTCTTGTAGTCCGAAAAATACGGTAAATTCCCCACAGTAGGAGCCCTCCTTGAAACTACATTTACGCCCTCCTCTAATATATTCAATAACGTGGTGTCTTCATATAAAATCGGTAAACGTTTATTGATTATTTGTTTTATATCATTAAACTGCGGGCTATACTGTAGACAAATAAATGGTTTCTTGTTGTGTCTTTCTCTAAAATTTTGTTTTTTTGGTGCTAACATTGTTTCTCTTTCCTTTTCACTCACAATTCTTTCTGCCCTTTTCAGAGTCCATTTGGGGTATTTTCTTGCCATTAATTTATTTTCTAATTCTCTAAATTCCCTGTTTCTGTCCTCTATTCTACTGCAATTTCTTTTAAATCTCGTATATTCCCCTACAGGTATTGACTTAATTGTGTGTTTAGGGTGGCTGCTCGTAGCATGTAGGACCGTGTTCCCACTAACAGGTTTTTTATGCGCTTTACTAATAATAGCAAGTCTCTGTTTACCCACCAATTCCAAATCCAAAAAAGAAATCTGTTCACTATCGCACCTGTATGTGAATTGCAGGTTAAACATGTTGTCATTCATGTACCCAACAAAGTTCGGTATGGCAGATACATCTCCCCCCCATATAATGAGCAGGTCCTGTCAGTGTATCGCCGCAGTCGGGTAGAGCGGTCACATCTGTGACTATTCTACACGTGAGATCGTCATGGGACACTCAGTATTAAATGGGCTACGTTGGACAGGGAGTATTATATGTTGGTTTATTATTTTATTTTTGCTGCAGGAGACGAGGGCGTCGGGGACTAGGTGTTCAGTAAGTATGGTAAATTAAGATTTAATAAAGGAGTTTGTGTCATTATTTCAAATACAGGACTTTATTATGGCCGTGTCTTTATTTACAATATAACTATAGGATTAGTAATGGATAGGTGTCTTATAGACGCCTCTCCATTACTAAGCCGTGGGCTTGATATCACCAGACAATACAAAGGTGACATCAACCCCACAAATATGAACCCCACTTGCCACCACTACAGGGCAAGTGGGAAGAGCCAGGCTAAGTGCCAGAACTGGCACATTTATAAGCTGCGCCATTTCTGGGATGGCTGAGAGCTGATGGTTTTAGCTTGGGGGGGGTGCCAATATCCATGGCCCCTTCCTAGGCTATTAATATCAGCTGGCAGCTGTCTGCCTATCCTTTCACTGGATCAATTTTTTAGGGGGACCCCATGTCAATTTTTTTCTGGGGTTCCCCTGTAAACTAGCCAGTAAAGGCTAAGCAAACAGCTGTGAGCTGATATTAATACTCTGAGAACCTTTATGGCTATTGGCTCCTTCCCAAAATATTAACATCAGCCCTCAGTCGTCCGCTTTCCCTCTGCTGGTTATTAAAATTATGCGGGAGCCCAAGCAATTTTTTTAAATTTTAGTTTTTTAAAAATAAACAGATATTGCATTTCACGGAGATTTCTGAGGATATGTTCCCACGGTCAGTGAACGCTGCGGGTTGGACATTGCGTACATAGGCAGCGGCCAGATGTTACAGCATAGTGGATGGGATTTCAAGAAACACCATGTCCACTATGTGTGCACCGGCGCCCACGGCTTCTCTTAAGAGACAGACATGCAGCGCGTCTTTCCAGACTGCAGCATGTCTACTTAATTTGCGGAGACACTCAGTCTCTGCTAGAGAAATATTACCCGTCCAATGTATTGGATGCAGTGATTCCGCACTGTTCAATGAACTCATGCGGAATCACCGAGTGTACAAAAGCCCTCAGAGTTTTGGATGGAGTGGACATGTGCTGCGTGCAAAGCGCTGCCGATACTGACCGTGGGGACGTAGCCTAACAGTTGCAGTTTTGTTACAGCATATGTAGGATAGTTATGTTAATGCTCCTACATAGGCTGGTGACTATGTGTGTGTTTATGTAATATTAATGAGGGTATCTGGCTGAAATGGTTGAACAAGGAAATTACATCACAATTCTTTTTTCTTTTTTTAGTTATATATCTTTATTTAGCTCTATGGATTTACAAAAACACAAGAAAATCCGCATAAAGACTGCGTGGATTTTCAACTGCATTTTCTGACAGAAACCGCGCAGAGTTTTACACAAGCAGATCAGCAACGTGTGCACATAGCCTAACAGTGGATCACATGCAGAGGTCCACTGTTACAGAGTTAGGCCGGGGTCACACTGGAGAGTTTTACGGACGTATGAGAGGCACAAAAACTACGCATTGCACACGGACCAATGATTCTGGGGCAGCTCCTATCTGACGTATATTTCTCAGCCATATTTTACAGGCTGAGAAAATCGCAACATGCTGCATTTTTCAGCGTATTGCACAAAAAATCCGCCAATGAAAGTCTATGGGGGTGAGAAAAATATGGATTACACACAGACCATATGTGTGACTTGCGAGAAATAAGCACCGGAGTTCTAGAGAAAAGCCGGCAATTCAGTGCGGTGTACAGTAAAATCACACTGACAGGTTAGAATAGATAGAATAAATGTCTACACATAGTATAGGTAGATATATATATATATATATATATATATATACACTATATTTTTCGCACCTGATTATAAGACGTACCCCCAAATTTGGTGAAGAAAAAGAGAAAAAAAATTTTTTTTTATGTTAAATGGGGATCTGTCTTATAATACCAGTGTCTGTCTTACAAATCATATGTCCCTCATCCTGGTATCTATATTACCCACATCCTTGTGCTGGCACATGCCCCCCTGTGCTGCTGTCAGGCACATGCCCCCCTGGTCACTATATGCCCCCCTGTGCTGCTGGCAGACACATGCCCCCCCTGGGTCACTATATGCCCCGCTGTGCTGCTGGCAGGCACATGCCCCCCCCCCGGTCACTATATGCTCCCTGTGCTAGCAGGCACATGCCCCCTGGTCACAATATGTCCCCTTGTGCTGCTGGCAGGGACATGCCCCCCCGGTCACAATATGCCCCCCTGTGCTGCTGACAGGTACAGCCCCTGGTCACTATATCCCCCCTGTGCTGCTGGCAGACACATGCCCCCCCCCGTGCTGCTGGCAGACACATGCCCCCCTGTGCTGCTGGCAGACACATGCCCACTCCCCCCCCATGCTGCTGGCAGACACATGCCCCCCCCCCCCCGTGCTGCTGGCAGACACATCATAAAATAACAAACAATTAACTCACCTTCCGATGATGGCTCTGTGCTCACAGCTCCTCGGTTGTGCTTCTTGTTTCCCAGGCATCGGATCATGTGACCAGGGCACACAGTGATCTCATCACTGTGCTGTGCCTATCACATGATCAGATGTTAGCACAGACAGGAAGCACAACCGAGGGGCTGTGAGCATAGACCATCATCGGAAAGCGAATTAAGTGTTTGTTATTTTATCATGTGCCTGCCAGCAAACAGGGGGGGCATATAAGAGTGACGGGGGCCATATCCATGATGGGGGGGGGGGAGATGCAGGCACAGGTAATATTCGCTGCTCCCCTGTGAATCAACTCGGGCAGCTGCAGCACCGAGGTGATGGACAGCGGGTGCAGTGAATATTACATGAGGCTAATGAGCGGGAGCACCGGACCTCCTGCTGTCTCTGCAGCCTGCAGCCAGCCCCCTGACACCACTCCAGAGCTGCTCCCCCCTCCTCTACAGCACAGCACATCACACAGATTCGGATTATAAGACGCACCCCCCTCTTTCCCCAAAAATTTTGGGGAACAAAAGTGCATCTTATAATTCGCCAAATACAGTATCTATAAATGTCAGTGAGACACACATATATATATTTATATTTAACACAGAGCTAAATAGCAGAAAAGCCGGTAATTCAGTGCGGTGTACAGTAAAATCACACTGACAGGTTAGAATAGAATAGCTAAAATAAATGTCTACACATAGAATAGGTAGGTATATATAATATCTATATATATAATTGTCTAAGGGTCACTTCCGTCTGTCTGTCCCGGATATTCATTGGTCAAGGCCTCTGTCTGTCATGGAATCCAAGTCACTGATTGGTCGCGCCAGCTGCCTGACATGGCTGCCGCGACCAATCAGCGACGGCCACAGTCCCATTAGTCCCTCCCTACTCCCTGTAGTCAGTTCCGGGCGGCCGCTCCATACTCCCCGCTGTCGCGGCTCACACAGGGTTAATGCCAGCGGTAACGGACCGCGTTATGCCACGGGTAACTCACTCCGTTACCGCCGGTATTAACCCTGTGTGACCAAGTTTTTACTACTGACGCAGCCCATGCAGCGTCAATAGTAAAAGGATCTACTGTTAAAAATAATAGAAAAAAAACAACAAAACATTATATACTCACCTTCCGCCGCCTTTCCCGTTCCTCGCCACACTCCGGTAACCGCTGTGTGCAAGCAGCAGGTTCCGGTATCAAGGATCGTATCGCAGAAGGACCTGCCATGACGTCACGGTCATGTGACCGCGACGTCATCACACCCTGGGACCGGAAGCTGCCGCCTGTACCGCGCACAGGCGACAGAACTACAAGTATGGTGAGTATGTTAGAACTACAAGGGGCCCTCGGATCAGAAGGTGAGTATGTTTATTTTTTAACCTGTGACATACGTAGCTGGGCAATATAGTACGTGGTTGGGCAATATACTACGTGGCTCTGTGCTGTATACTACGTCGCTGTGCAATATACTACGTGGCTGGGCAATATACTACGTCACTGGGCAATATACTACGTAGCTGGGCTATATAGTACGTGGCTGGGCAATATACAACGTGGCTCTGTGCTGTATACTACGTCGCTGTGCAATATACTACGTGGCTCTGTGCTGTATACTACGTCACTAGGCAATATACTACGCCACTGGGCAATATACTACATGGCTGGGCAATATACTACGTCGCTGTGCAATATAGTACGTGGCTCTGTGATGTATACTACGTCACTGGGCAATATACTACGTGGCTGGGCAATATAGTACGTGGCTGTGCAATATACTACGTGGCTCTGTGCTCTATACTACCTCACTGGGCAATATACTACGTGGCACTGGGCAATATACTACGTCACTGGGCAATATACTACATCACTGGGCAATATACTATGTCACTGGGCAATATACTACGTCACTGGGCAATATACTACGTCGCTGGGCAATATACTACGTGGGCTGTGCAATATACTACGTGGCTCTGTGCTGTATACTACGTCACTGGGCAATATACTACTTCACTGGGCAATATACTAAGTCACTGTGCAATATACTACATGGCTGGGCAATATACTATGTCGCTGTGCAATATACTACGTGGCACTGTGCTGCATACTACGTCACTGGGCAATATACTACGTCACTGGGCAATATACTACGTGGCTGGGCTATATACTACGTGGCTGGGCTATATACTACGTCGCTGGGCAATATACTACGTGGACATGCATATTCTAGAATATTTTAATAATAATAATAATTTTAACAGGGATATGGTGCCCACATTGCTATATACTACGTGGGCTGTGTTATATACAGCGTGGGCTGTTATATACTACGTGGCCTGTGCTACATACTACGTGGGCTGTGCAATATACTACGTGGGCTGTGCTATATACTAAGTGGCTGTGCTATACTCTACGTGGCTGTGCTATATACTATGTGGGCTGTGTTATATACAGCGTGGGCTGTTATATACTACGTGGGCTGTGCAATATACTACGTGGGCTGTGTTATATACTGCATGGGCTGTGCAATATACTACGTGGCTGTGCTATATACTATATGGGCTGTGCTATATACTACGTGGGCTGTGCTATATATTAAGTGGCTGTGCTATATTCTACGTGGCTGTGCTATATACTATGTGGGCTGTGCTAAATACTATGTGGCTGCGCTACATACTACGTGGCTGTGCTATATACTACGTAGCTGTGCTATATACTACGTGGCCGGCCGCGAACAGTCAGCGACAAGCGCAGTCCGGCCACGAATTGGCGCGAAATTTAAACCACGCTTCGCTAATTGGTCGCACCCGGCCGGCCGAATCCTGTGTATTCATTGCATTATTCTGAAATCTTCATAATAAACTACATACATATTCTAGAATACCCGATGCGTTAGAATCGGGCCACCATCTAATATATATATATATTCTGAGACACATATATATATATTTATATTTAATACAGAGCTAGAGCATGAAAGCCGGTAATTCAATCTCCTTATCAAGCCCGACAGGATATGAGACACGGTTTGTTTTTTTTACATATTCCTCACTAATAATGTTAGAAGAGAGTGTGTGCAAAATATGCGGGCTCTAGCTGTTAAAATAAAGGTTTGAATCACGGAAAACACTGGTGTGGGCTCCCGCGCAATTTTCTCCGCCAGAGTGGTAAAGCCAGTGACTGAGGGCAGATATTAATAGCCTAGAGAGGGACCATGGTTATTGGCCCCCCCTGGCTAAAAACATCTGCCCCCAGCCACCCCAGAAAAGGCACATCTGTAAGATGCGCCTATTTCGGCACTTAGCCTCTCTCTCCCCACTCCCGAGTAGCGGTGGGATATGGGGTAATAAAGGGTTAATGTCACCTTGCTATTGTAAGGTGACATTAAGCCTGGTTAATAATGGAGAGATGTTAATAAGATACCTATCCATTATTAATCCAATAGTAGTAAACGGTTAATAATACACACACATTAAGAATAAAGTATTTTAATGAAATACACACATGGGGTTGTAAAATCTTTATTGTACTCTTAATCCACCTGAAGACCCTCGTTCTGTAAAAGAAAAAAAAAGAAAAACGCAACAATATCCCATACCTCTCCGGTGTGCAGTCATGTCCCACGCGGTAAATCCATCTGAAGGGGTTAAATAATTTTACAACCAGGTGCCTGCTAATGCAGCTCTTGCTCCTGGTTGTAAAAACTGGGGAATAAATGGAATGCAGGGGAACGTAGCATTGTAGACTTGCAGTGATGCGCTCCCTACTGGCATAAACTCATATGTACTCTAGCGTGAGAAAATATTCAGAAAAATTCCCAACCTTTATTTCTTTATTTTAACAGCTAGGGCCCCCAAATTTTGCACACACATTCTACTAACATTATTAGTGAGGAATATGTAAAAAAATAAGGGATATGAAATGGTTTACTGCATGTAAACCATGTGTCATATCCTTTCGGGTTTGATAAGGAGATAGCAAAAGCCGGCAATTGAATTACCGGCTTTTAAGCTAGCGCTGTATGAAATTATATTATAATATATATATATATATATATATATATATATATATATATATATATATATATATATACACACACACACACACAGTACAGTCCAAAGGTTTGGACACGCCTTCTCATTCAAAGATTTTTCTGTATTTTCATGACAATGAAAATTGTACATTCACACTGAAGGCATCAAAACTATGAATTAACACATGTGGAATTATATACTTAACAAAAAAGTGTGAAACAACTGAAAATATGTCTTATATTCTAGGTTCTTCAAAGTAGCCACCTTTTGCTTTGATTACTGCTTTGCACACTCTTGGCATTCTCTTGATGAGCTTCAAGAGGTAGCCACCGGAAATGGTTTTCACGTCACAGGTGTGCCCTGTCAGGTTTAATAAGTGTGATTTCTTGCCTTATAAATGGGGTTGGGACCATTAGTTGTGTTGTGCAGATGTCTGGTGGATACACAGCTAATAGTCCAACTGAATAGACTGTTAGCTGCTTTTTTCTTGCCATAATACAAATTCTAAGTAAAAAAAAACGAGTGGCCATTATTACTTTAAGAAATGAAGGTCAGTCAGTCCGAAAAATTGGGAAAACTTTGAAAGTGTCCCCAAGTGCGGTTGCAAAAACCATCAAGCGCTACAAAGAAACTGGCTCATATGAGGACTGCACCAGGAAAGGAAGACCAAGAGTCACCTCTGCTTCTGGGGATAAGTTTATCTGAGTCACCACCCTCAGAAATCGCAGGTTAACAGCAGCTCACATTAGAGACCAGGTCAATGCCACACAGAGTTCTAGCAGCAGACACATCTCTGCAACAACTGTTAAGAGGAGACTTTGTGCAGCAGGCCTTCATGGTAAAATAGCTGCTAGGAAACCACTGCTAAGGACAGGCAACAAGCAGAAGAGACTTGTTTGGGCTAAAGAACACAAGGAATGGACAATAGACCAGTGGAAATCTGTGCTTTGGTCTGATGAGTTGAAATTTGAGATGTTTGGTTCCAACCACTGTGTCTTTGTGCGACGCAGAAAAGGTGAACGGATGAACTCTACATGCCTGGTTCCCACCGTGAAGCATGGAGGGGGAGGTGTGATGGTGTGGGGGTGCTTTGCTGGTGACACTGTTGGGGATTTATTCAAAATTGAAGGCATACTGAACCAGCATGGCTACCACAGCATCTTGCAGTGGCATGTTATTCCATCCGGTTTTCCGTTTAGTTGGACCATCATTTATTTTTCAACAGGACAATGACCCCAAACACACCTCCAGGCTGTGTAAGGGCTATTTGACCAAGGTGAGTATGGGGTGCTACGCCAGATGACCTGGCCTCCACAGTCACCAGACCTGAACTCAGTCGAGATGTTTTGGGGTGAGCTGGACCGCAGAGTGAAGGCAAAAGGGCCAACAAGTGCTAAGCATCTCTGGGACCTCCTTCAAGACTGTTGGAAGACCATTTCCGGTGACTACGTCTTGAAGCTCATCAAGAGAATGGCAACAGTGTGCAAAGCAGTCATCAAAGCCAAAGGTGGCTACTTTGAAGAACCTAGAATATAAGACATATTTTTAGTTGTTTCACACTTTTTTGTTAAGTATATAATTCCACATGTGTTAATTCATAGCTTTGATGCCTTCAGTGTGAATGTACAATTTTCATGGTCACGAAAATACAGAAAAATCTTTAAATGAAAAGGTGTGTCCAAACTTTTGGTCTGTATATATATATATATATATATATATATATATATATATATATATATATACATATATATATATATATATATAAAGCTGAGTGTGTGTGTGTGTGTGTGTGTGTGTGTGTGTGTGTGTGTGTGTGTGTGTGTGTGTGTGTGTGTGTGTGTGTGTGTGTGTGTGTGTGTGTGTGTGTCCGGGATTGGCATCTGAACCGTCGCAGCTACAGCCACAAAATTTTGCACAGTCACACGTCTGGACCCCGAGAGCGTCAAAGCTATGTTGTGAGGTGAAATTTTAACCCCGTGCTTTCCAATTCACCAAACAATTTTGCCCCTATCTACATAATGGGGAAAAAGTGAAAGGAAGTGTTGGAGGCGTCGCAGCTACAGGCACAAAATTTTGCACAGTCACACGTCTGGACCCCGAGAGCGTCAAAGCTATGTTGTGAGGTGAAATTTTAACCCCGCGCTTTCCAATTCACCAAACAATTTTGCCCCTATCTACATAATGGTGAAAAAATGAAAGGAAAAGTGTTGGAGGCAAATTAACAGCAACCAGATGTGAACAAGAGGGACTTAGAGAATGAGAGCGATGGCGCCAAAGAGTATATACTGTACAGTTGCTAAGGTGGGGCCCCAACATGGGATAATCACCACACCACCATGGGGATATGAACACACACACAAAATGCGCCACACACTACCACGTGCTCGAACACATATACCACCCTCAGCGCACATTTCACCACACATACACCAACCTCGCCACATAAAAGTCGAAACACAAAAGTCGCCGCTCAAAACTCGCCACGCGCAAAACTCTCCACATGCAAAACTCGCCACACGTGCAAAACTCACCTCATGGAAAATTCGCCACACGCAAAACTTGCACACGCGGAAAAATTGCCACATGCACAAAAGTTGCAACACATGCAAAAGTTGCCTCACACAAAACTTGCACATACTCAAAAGGCACCACACATAAAACTCGCCACGTGCAAAACTCGCCATGCGCAAAACTTGCTGCACACAACTTGCTACATTAACCTGTCACACGCAACTCGACACACAAAAAGTTGCTACACGCATGTCGCCACACAAAACTCATCTCACAAAAGTCGCTACATGCATGTCTGTTGTGAATTTGGATTCTGGGCTCCCCCGGTGGCTACTGGTGGAATTGAACTGGTGTCTTCATCTTCTCTGTTCACCTGTTCCCATCAAGATGTGGGAGTCGCTATATAACCTTGCTGCTCTGTTAGTTGCTTGCCGGTCAACAATGTTATCAGAAGCCTCTCTGTGCTTGTTCCTGCTCCTAGACAACTACTAGATAAGTTGGACTCTTGTCCATGTTTGTTTTTGCATTTTTGTTCCAGTTCACAGCTGTAGTTTCGTTACTGTGTCTGGAAAGCTCTTGTGAACAGGAATTGCCACTCTGGTGTTATGAGTTAATGCCAGAGTTTTAAAGTAATTTCTGGATGGTGTTTTGATAGGGTTTTTAGCTGACCATGAAAGTGTCCTTCCTGTCTTCTGCTATGTAGTAAGTGGACCTCAAATTTGCTAAACCTATTTTCATACTACGTTTGTTATTTCATCTTGATTCACCGCCAATACATGTGGGGGGCCTCTGTCTCCTTTCGGGGTATTTCTCTAGAGGTGAGCTAGGACTAATATTTTCCTCTGCTAGTTTTATTTAGTCCTCCGGCTGGTGCTGGGCATCTAGAATCAACGTAGGCATGCTACCCGGCCACTGCTAGTTGTGCGTTAGGTTTAGTTCATGGTCAGCTCAGTTTCCATCTTCCAAGAGCTAGTTCCTATATATGCTGATGCTATGATCTCTTGCCATTGAGATCATGACACATGTCGCCACACGCAACTCAACACACACAACTTGACACACGAAACTCGCCCTAAAACACACACAAGTCTGGTATTATCCTTCAAAAATAAAAATCTGTTTAATAAGCAGACAAACTACAAGAGCAACAAATGTACCATATAGGAATCCGGCAGCTGTCAGTCACATGACCTGTCTATTATGTGTATGTGTGAGCTAATATATACTGCCAGGGGGTGGGCTTACTGTTGGCTGGGGATTTAACAGGCTGCCAATTTAGCTTACAAATACTGAGGTAAAAATACTGACCAAATAACGTATGAACGAGGTCAAATACAGGAGGAGATGACATACAGATATATACTATATACAGGAGGAGATGACACACAGGTATATACTATTTACAGGGGAGATGACACACAGGTATATACTATATACAGGAGGAGATGACACACAGATATATACTATATACAGGAGGAGATGACACACAGATATATACTATATACAGGAGGAGATGACACACAGGTATATACTATTTACAGGGGAGATGACACACAGGTATATACTATATACAGAAGATGACATACAGGTGTATACTATATATAAGGGAGATGACAAACATGTATATACTGAGGTGAAAATGACAGGTGTGAGGCGAAAATGAAAAGGTGTGAGTGCAAAATGAGAGGAGTGAGGGAAAATAGTGGAGTGATCGGAAAATGACAGATGTGAGGTCGAAATGACAAGTGTTAGGGGGGAATAAGAGGAGTGAGGGGGAAAATAAGAGGAGTGAGGGGGAAAATGAGAGGTGTGAGGGAGAAAATGAGAGATGTGAGGGGGAAAATGAAAGATGTGATGGGGAAAATGAGAGGCGTGATGGGAAAATAAGAGAAGTGAGGTGCTATAACTAACCACAGATATTTACTATGCCCAGGCAACGCCGGGCTCTTCAGCTACTATATATATATATATATATATATATATATATATATATATATATATATATATATATATATATATATATACTCACCGGCCACTTTATTAGGTACACCATGCTAGTAACGGGTTGGACCCCCTTTTGCCTTCAGAACTGCCTCAATTCTTCGTGGCATAGATTCAACAAGGTGCTGGAAGCATTCCTCAGAGATTTTGGTCCATATTGACAAGATGGCATCACACAGTTGCCGCAGATTTGTCGGCTGCACATCCCAAAGATGCTCCATACAAGGCAGGATGGATCCATGCTTTCATGTTGTTTACGCCAAATTCTGACCCTACCATCTGAATGTCGCAGCAGAAATCGAGACTCATCAGACCAAGCAACGTTTTTCCAATCTTCTACTGTCCAATTTCGATGAGCTTGTACAAATTGTAGCCTCAGTTTCCTGTTCTTAGCTGAAAGGAGTGGTACCCGGTGTGGTCTTCTGCTGCTGTAGCCCATCTGCCTCAAAGTTCGACGCACTGTGCGTTCAGAGATGCTCTTAGGCCTACCTTGGTTGTAACGGGTGGCGATTTGAGTCACTGTTG
This sequence comes from Ranitomeya variabilis, assembly GCF_051348905.1. NCBI lineage: Eukaryota > Metazoa > Chordata > Amphibia > Anura > Dendrobatidae > Ranitomeya > Ranitomeya variabilis. The sequence continues at coordinate 665,703,005 of NC_135235.1, read as the reverse complement.
CCTTTCTATCAGCTCGAACCAGTCTGCCCATTCTCCTCTGACCTCTGGCATCAACAAGGCATTTCCGCCCACAGAACTGCCGCTCACTGGATTTTTTTTCTTTTTCGGACCATTCTCTGTAAACCCTAGAGATGGTTGTGCGTGAAAATCCCAGTAGATCAGCAGTTTCTGAAATACTCAGACCAGCCCTTCTGGCACCAACAACCATGCCACGTTCAAAGGCACTCAAATCACCTTTCTTCCCCATACTGATGCTCGGTTTGAACTGCAGGAGATTGTCTTGACCATGTCTACATGCCTAAATGCACTGAGTTGCCGCCATGTGATTGGCTGATTAGAAATTAAGTGTTAACAAGAAGTTGGACAGGTGTACCTAATAAAGTGGCCGGTGAGTGTATATATATATATATATATATATATATATATATATATATATATATATATATATATATATATTTCAAAGATTCAAAGAAGCTTTATTGGCAGGACCAAATACACATCAGTTTTGCCAAAGCAAGTGTATAAAGGCAATAGGGATAGGGACTGTGGGGATGTAGGGTAGGAGCTGTAGGGGAGGTGGATGGGGGCAGATCCAGGGTAGGGGCTATAGTCCATGGCATAGGGGAGGTGGATGGGGCAGATCCAGGGTGGGGGCTATAGTCCATGGCATAGGGGAGGTGGATGGGGCAGATCCATTGTGGGGGCTATAGTCCATGGCATAGGGGAGGTGGATGGGGCAGATCCAGGGTGGGGGCTATAGTCCATGGCATCATAGTTCTCTTTCTCGCAGTCTATGACATTCGCTCACATACCGCGCTGCGATCTCCACTGCTCTCTCTTCTTCTCCCAGCAGGATATATGTCTTCTCTTCCTCCTTCATGGTGATGAAGTCCGGGAAGAGATGTGAGAGTCTCCTGAAGTGAGTGTCCCTCACTGCTGAGTATTTGGAGCAGTGTAGCAGGAAGTGGGTTTCGTCCTCTAGGGCCTCCTGATTGCAGTGTTGGCACAGTCTTTCCTCCCTGGCCTTGTAGTTCTGCCTGTGTCGGCCACATTCGATGGCCAGACTGTGGGCACTGAGTCTATATCGGCTCAGGATCTTGCGATCTCTGGAGTCCGGGAGTTTCTTCAGATATGGGGCCAGTCTGTATTCTCTCTGTAGACTCTGGTACATGATCAGTTTCTGTGAGTTGTTGATATCATTCAGTCACTGACATACCTCTCCTGGCCTTCGTCTGCCATCTTCCTGATTCCGGCTTTTGTCAGGTTGTTGTGATTGGTGTTCTGGTCCGGTTGGGTTTGGCTGGGCTGTTCCGAGGGTTCTGGTTTTTCTGTTTCACCTACATGTATCAGGGCTTTATGGTGATGGGAGCTTGGATTGCTCCTATGCAGGTGAGCCCGGAATGACAGCGCCCTCTTTAGAACGGTTAGGTGTAGGGGGAATCTGCCCAGCTCGGCCTGACAAGCACTGTTGGAGGTGCTCCGGTGGACCTGGAGAAGGTGCTTGCAGAATTCCAGGTGGAATATTTCTGTTGGACTGGAATCCCACCTTGACCAGTCTGGGTAGGTGTGAGGACCCCAGACTTTGCTGCCATACAGGAGGATTGGGGCGATGATGGAGTCGAAGATTTTTAGCCAGACCCTCACTGGTGGCTTCAGATGGTAGAGTTTCCTTTGGATGGCATAGGTTTTGCAGGCCTTGTCTTTCAGGGTCTCTATGGCTTGTTTGAAGCTCCCTGACCGGTGAATCTCTAGGCCCAGGTAGGTATATTTGTCCGTTCCTGTGAAGTCGCAGTTGTTGAGGACAAATGATGGGTGCTGGTCTGATCTTCTCTTTCTCCTCTGGAACACCATGGTGTTGGTTTTCTTTAGGTTGACCGGTAGAGCCCAGGTGGAGCTGAATTTCTCTAGGATTTTCAGGTTGTCCTGGAGGCCTTTCTCGGTTGGTGACAGCAGCAGCAGGTCATCTGCATACAGCAGGAATTTCACCTGAGCGTCGTGAAGGGTGAGACCTGGTGCTGAGGAGGATTCCAGGGTGGAAGCCAGCTCGTTGATGTAAATGTTGAAAAGCGTTGGACTTAGGCTGCAGCCTTGTCTAACCCCGTGGCTCTGCTGGAAATAGGCCGTTCTTCTGCGGTTCACACTCACGCTGCAGCGGTTCTCGGTGTAGGAGCTTTTGATGACATCGTAGGTCTTTCCTCCTATTCCGCTCTCCAGCAGGTTCAGGAATAAGCCCGGGTGCCACACTGAATCAAAGGCCTTTTTAAAGTCCACAAAGCAGGCGTATATTTTCCCATTCTTTGTATTGTAGACGTGTCTCTGAATGAGGCTGTGCAGAGTATAGATGTGGTCAGTGGTGCGGTGGTTCGGCATGAACCCTGCTTGGCTCTTGCTGAGGACGTTGTGCTCGGTGAGGAAGGTGAGGATCCTCTTGTTCAGAATACTATTGAACAGTTTTCCCAGGTTGCTACTGACACATATGCCTCTGTAGTTGGCTGGGTCATACCTGTCCCCACTCTTGTGGATGGGTGTGATGAGGCCTTGGTTCCAGGAACGAGGGAAGTAGCCGGAACTCAGCACAATATTGCAGAGTTTAACCATGGCAGCCTGTATTTCTGGTGGGCTGTACTTCAGCATTTCTGGTAAGATTCCATCCAGGCCACCGGCTTTTCTACATCTTACGGTGGAGAGTCTCTCGGCTACTTCCTGTAGTGTTATAGGTGTATCCACCGGGTTTTGGAAGTTTTTGATTTTTTCCTCCATTGCTTCTAGTTTCGCCATTATGTTTTCCTGTTCTTCGCTTAGCTCTTCCTTTGGAATGTCTTTATAGAGGTCTCTGAAGTATTGGAGCCAGAGGTTGCCATTTTGGATATGGGTGTTGTTTTTCTTGTCTTTGGTGCCCATGTGGTTCCATAGTTCCCAGAAGGAGTTGTCCTGGAGGGCGTCTTGGAGTTGGTTAAGCTTGGTAGAGATGTAACTCTGCTTCTTCCTCCTGAGGATGGTTTTGTACTGCCTTTGTATGGAGTCATAGGCTTCCCTCAGACCCAGGTGGTTGGGGTCTCTGTGTTTCTTGTTGGAGGCTGTTCTCAGAGTCTTCCGTACAGCTTTACATTCTCTGTCAAACCAGCCATTGGCCTGTGTTTCTTTTGGTCTCTTGTAGTCGACTTTAAGGTCGGACAGTCTGGCCATTGCATAGAATATATTGTTGAGGTCCTTTGCGGCTTGGCTCACTCCCTCTGGGTTTGGCTTGTACTCGAGGTTGTAGAAGTGGTGGAGCATCCGCTGTATTTCAGATCTGCTGGAAGCTTCTTTATACTTTAGTGCCGACATTTTGGACCATTTATAGGATGGAGGCCGGGTGAAGAGGCCGCTCTGCTGTGGCTTCTGAGTGGATGGTTTCTCTGTAGATTTCATGTACAGAAGAAGTTGGCTGTGGTCTGACAGGTGCGTTTGTGGGGTGACTATGAGGACACTGACATCTGCCAGGTTCAGATCTGTAATGGCGTAATCTACTACACTCCTCCCTACATGGGAGTTTAATGTATACCTTCCTAAGGAGTCACCCTTGCTTTGTCCATTAAGGATATGAAGTCCAAAACTTCTACATACGTTCAGGAGTTTTCTGCCACTTTTGTTGACTGTACTGTCATAGCCGTTTCTCTCAGTGTGTACAGGGTCTTGGCCGTCATTCTCTGCTCCGAGTATGTGGATGTTTCCATCCGTGGTCAGGAAGTCTCTCTCTCTCTCCCTGTTCTTGCATTGAGGTCTGCAAAGATGAGAACTTTGCCCAGGGCCTGATAATGGGCGGATTCTCTTTGTAAGATCTCGAAGCAGTCTGGATTGAAGTAGGGGGACTCTGGCGGTGGTATATAGGTGGCACAGAGGTGGACATCAGACTGACAGGTGAGGATGGAGCTGCTGATTCTGATCCATATGTGGCTGCCTCCTTTCTTCACCGGTTTGATGTACTGGTGAAGCTCCTCTTTATACCAGATCAATACTCCTCCTGAGTCCCGGCCCTGTTTGATGTTTTTATTTTTCTGGGCATGGACCGAGAATTCCTTGTATCCAATAGGCACTAGGGATTCGTTTTCGGCTCTGGTCCATGTTTCCAGGAGGATCTGAATGTCTATATTTTTCAGTCTTTGTATAAAATCAGGGTCCTTTGTTTTAGATCCAAAGGTTGAGGCGTTGAGACCCTGAATATTCCAGCTGCTGATTGTAAGTGAAGACATTCTTCTGTGTATTTTGTGTTTATATACCTTGTAATGAGTATAGCTGTGTGGGACAAACTGGATTTCTGACTGTTTTATAGAAGTGTACAAAACCTAAACAACAAGGACCCCTAAAATATAACTTTTATTGAACTAAATATAAATATAAAATCTCTTAATCAAAATAGGATAAATAATAAACAACAAGTTGTGTACCTGTTAGACCCTAGGAAAAACTACACTTAACCCTACCTAGCAGTGGGGGTTGGCACCCTAATTTGCTGCGGTAGGTGCCCCCACTCGCCGTGGGCTAACCCTCAAAGGCCCTAAGAAACCCTAAATAGGGAACCCTGAGTAAATATTACAAAAACCCTAGAGGGAAACAATCTACCTGACAGTGGGGGTAGGCGCCCTAATGTTAAGCGGTAGACGCCCCCACTCCGCGGCGGCTGTCCCTAGGGTCCCTAAAATATCCCTAGCTTGGGATAGAATAAAGAAATGTGCCCAAAAATCCCATAAACCGAAAAAGACCCCCAAAAAATTGTAATAACCACAAACTGTAAAAAATTACACAAATAACGTGAGAGAGATCTCACCAGTCATAAGGATGTGCCCAAAAAAGATGTAGCAAACCTCTATGACTTAAAACAAACTATGTCTCACAAGAATTAGATCAAATAAATAAGTGGGACATAGATGGTCTCAATGTAGGTAAATGAGAATTTATCAAAAAAATAAATTGTCCATATAGAATCAAAACAGAGCGCTCCTATGGCATCAATAGCACAATATTAGTAGCCGGTGCTCACAAAGATATAGTATGCCAATATTAGCTAAAATACATATTGCAGTATGATATGTTTGGCTTCAGATACAGTCACTTCACAGGGTACACAAATGAAACAATATATAATGCCCTTAATTAGATTGCATATATAGGTAATATATTAGTACTTAAAGTGACAAATCACATAATATAAGGGTTTCTGACAACCTCTATACAGTACCCGTGAGTAGGTGCTCAAAACATACATGTAGCATACCTATACTTCAATGTGGCATATCAAGCAATGCATAGGATACATCTACAGGGTATATAGATAGAACAATACATCATACCCTAATCAATCAAGTTATGCATTGACATGTCAAAAGAAAATAACAAGCCTGTATCCACAAAAAAGTACTATTTGATTATGGAAGGACACAATCATCCCCATATATGGGAAAAAAAAACCCCCAGATCTCGATACTTATCTACAGGCTCGTAGAAACCTTGTGGCACCGCTGCTGCATAGATTGGTAGTCACATCAAGCGCTAAACGGCAGTCTCCCCAACACAATGCCCGACGCGTTTCCCCCCCATTTTGTATATCGGGGGTTCATCAGGGGTACATGTAGCTGCAAAACAAAGATAGAAGCTGTGGTGAACTCACCATGAATCACCTTATAGCCAGAGACAGCCCGGAAACATGTGGAACACGCGTGTTCGTGAGCGTGTTCCACATGTTTCCGGGCTGTCTCTGGCTATAAGGTGATTCATGGTGAGTTCACCACAGCTTCTATCTTTGTTTTGCAGCTACATGTACCCCTGATGAACCCCCGATATACAAAATGGGGGGGAAACGCGTCGGGCATTGTGTTGGGGAGACTGCCGTTTAGCGCTTGATGTGACTACCAATCTATGCAGCAGCGGTGCCACAAGGTTTCTACGAGCCTGTAGATAAGTATCGAGATCTGGGGTTTTTTTTTCCCATATATGGGGATGATTGTGTCCTTCCATAATCAAATAGTACTTTTTTGTGGATACAGGCTTGTTATTTTCTTTTGACATGTCAATGCATAACTTGATTGATTAGGGTATGATGTATTGTTCTATCTATATACCCTGTAGATGTATCCTATGCATTGCTTGATATGCCACATTGAAGTATAGGTATGCTACATGTATGTTTTGAGCACCTACTCACGGGTACTGTATAGAGGTTGTCAGAAACCCTTATATTATGTGATTTGTCACTTTAAGTACTAATATATTACCTATATATGCAATCTAATTAAGGGCATTATATATTGTTTCATTTGTGTACCCTGTGAAGTGACTGTATCTGAAGCCAAACATATCATACTGCAATATGTATTTTAGCTAATATTGGCATACTATATCTTTGTGAGCACCGGCTACTAATATTGTGCTATTGATGCCATAGGAGCGCTCTGTTTTGATTCTATATGGACAATTTATTTTTTTGATAAATTCTCATTTACCTACATTGAGACCATCTATGTCCCACTTATTTATTTGATCTAATTCTTGTGAGACATAGTTTGTTTTAAGTCATAGAGGTTTGCTACATCTTTTTTGGGCACATCCTTATGACTGGTGAGATCTCTCTCACGTTATTTGTGTAATTTTTTACAGTTTGTGGTTATTACAATTTTTTGGGGGTCTTTTTCGGTTTATGGGATTTTTGGGCACATTTCTTTATTCTATCCCAAGCTAGGGATATTTTAGGGACCCTAGGGACAGCCGCCGCGGAGTGGGGGCGTCTACCGCTTAACATTAGGGCGCCTACCCCCACTGTCAGGTAGATTGTTTCCCTCTAGGGTTTTTGTAATATTTACTCAGGGTTCCCTATTTAGGGTTTCTTAGGGCCTTTGAGGGTTAGCCCACGGCGAGTGGGGGCACCTACCGCAGCAAATTAGGGTGCCAACCCCCACTGCTAGGTAGGGTTAAGTGTAGTTTTTCCTAGGGTCTAACAGGTACACAACTTGTTGTTTATTATTTATCCTATTTTGATTAAGAGATTTTATATTTATATTTAGTTCAATAAAAGTTATATTTTAGGGGTCCTTGTTGTTTAGGTTTTGTATGTTTCTAGGATTCCGAGTTAATTTGATTTGTGGTTTGCTGTTTTATAGAAGTGCTTGGTTCCATCCAGTCACATTAGTCTGCTGCACAGTGCATTGAGCAGGTTCTTTATCTCATCCCTATCTCTGCTCTGCATGTGTCTGTGCGGGCTCGGTGGTCTCCTCCGTGGAGGTCTCCTCCTCTGATGGTCTGACACTGGGTGAAGAGCTTTGTTTCCAGCTTCAGGAGGCAACATTGGGGCTTTCTGCTTTCGTTCTCGGGGGTCTTTCAATGTGCTTATGGCCACTGTTGGATCCAGGCCTGGGGTCTCTGTTTAGCACGATGTCCTTCAGCTCTTTGGCCAGGAGGCTGACCCCTTGTTTATTGAGATGCTTATTATCGTGCAGGTGACTGATGTTTATAGAGAGGTGTTGTGCCAGGGTCACGTTTGGCACAGTCTTGATCCTTTCAGTCAGTTCTGTATTGATGGTTTGGGTGGTTTGCCTGGGTGTGTCCTTTCTTGGGAGCAGCGATGACAGAATGATTTTACTGTCAGGGAATTTTAGTTTTGCCATCTTTGCTAGTTCGATCAGTTGTTCTGCGATCTTCTGGTGCTGGTCTGGCAGATTGTTTGTACCCGTGTGTATAATAATATGCTTTGGGTTGGTAAACCGTGGTTTACTGATGACCTCTGTCACCTGTTTAATATTTGCACAGCGGATTGTACGGACCTGTTTTCCTGGGAATAGCCGCTGTGTGTTTAGGTACTTCCCATTTGAGTCCATTATTAGGACAATATCAGGACTTGGTGATGTCTTGGGTGGGCTACGGTGCTGTAGACGGGGGTCTGTGATGCTGGCTTTGCTGGTGGCTGGTTCTCTTCTCTCTTCCTTCTCTCTGGTTTCAGGATCAGTCATATTGTTGGTTATTATTTTACTGCTATCTGGTGTCTCTACATTCTGTGCAGTGGTGGCCATGTTGTCTGCTCTCTGGCTTGTTTCCATTGCCCCCTGCTGGTTCAGATGCCCAAGGCTATGGGCTTTTAATTCTGCAATCTCCTTTCTGAGTTTATCATTGTCTTTTTTCAGTTCCCCCATTTCCTGTAGTGCTGCCTTGTGTTGACATTTCAGTTCACACATTTCTTCCCTTATTTTCTGTATGGCTGTGTCATTTGTTGCTTTGTAATTTGCATTCCCTTGTGAGTTTCTTTCACATTCTAATTTCAGTTGGACCAAGTCTCTTTCTAATTGAGATAAGAAGTCTCTGATGTTATCCTGCGAGAGGTGTGAAGTGTCTGGGGTTTGGTGGCTCTGTCTGGGAATCGCTATGTGAGCATTATAGGTAGCTGCTGGGGCTTGTAGTCCTTTATAGGTTTGTGCCTGCTCTTTGATATAAGGAAAACGATTCTCAAATTGCTGCAGAATCTCCTCCGTCCCCTGCACCATGACTGTGCCATTGTTGTATAGGCTTATGGTGAGCACATTGGTGTCATCATCCGCTTGGCTGCTAATTTTAATCCGCTGGGCATTATTAGTGTTGCATTTAGTTACATGTTTATATCGATTGCACAGGGCAGTGTGCCAGGCTGAGAGGTGGTCTGTATAGAATAATACATTGGTTTTTCTTTTTGGTTCTTCCTTTGTGAAATCTGCATAAAGAGTCTCTGGATTCTCTCTAATAATGTCCTTCTTGGGTTTGTTGCCCCACTGCCCTTGTGTTATCTCATGATCTGATACCCAGCCTTCCTGTGTCTCTGGCTCTGGGCTTTGTTCCTTTACTTGTTCCAAATTTGTGTTTTCCATTTTGTAGTTATATGATAATTATAATCCTTATGTCTAAGAAGATTAATTTGTAACAAGTCTATAGGTTGTGTTGTAGTTAAATAATTCTCCTACCTTTTATAGTTCCAGGTATCAGGATGTCAGATGTATGATGCCAGCTGTTTCCAGTCTGTATCCTCCAGGGGATTCTTGTTTTGTCCTTTAAATCCTCCAATTCTTCCTTTTTTCATAAAATTTAAAGTCCAGTTCAGTCCAGATCACTTTTATGTTCCACGGAGTTGAGTTTTTCCAGGTTTTGTCTTACAGTTGCCTCATTACAAGGAATAAAGTGATGGAAATTCAGGAGATCATGTTCAGTGCTTCTTACTCCTAGGAAAGGTGGGCGGGATATATATATATATATATATATATATATATATATATATATATATACATATACATATACACACATATACATATATGCACACATATACATATATATATACACACACATACAGTCATGGCCAAAAGTATTCACACCCCTGCAATTCTGTCAGATAATTCTCAGTTTCTTCCTGAAAATGATTGCAAACACAAATTCTTTGGTATTATTATCTTCATTTAACTTGTCTTAAATGAAAAAACACAAAAGAGAAAGAAGAAGCAAAAAGCAAAACATTGATCATTTCACACAAAACTCCAAAAATGGGCCAGACAAAAGTATTGGCACCCTCAGCCTAATACTTGGTTGCACAACCTTTAGCCAAAATAACTGCGACCAACCGCTTCCGGTAACCATCAATGAGTTTCTTACAATGCCCTGCTGGAATTTTAGACCATTCTTCTTTGGCAAACTGCTCCAGGTCCCTGATATTTGAAGGATGCATTTTCCAAACTGCCATTTTTAGATCTCTCTACAGGTGTTCTATGGGATTCAGGTCTGGACTCATTGCTGGCCACCTTAGAAGTCTCCAGTGCTTTCTCTCAAACAATTTTCTAGTGCTTTTTGAAGTGTGTTTTGGGTCATTGTCCTGCTGGAAGACCCATGACCTCTGAGGGAGACCCTGCTTTCTCACACTGGGCCCTACATTATGCTGCAAAATTTGTTGGTAGTCTTCAGACTTCATAATGCCATACACACGGTCAAGCAGTCCAGTGCCAGAGGCAGCAAAGCAACCCCAAAACATCAGGGAACCTCCGCCATGTTTGACTGTAGGGACCGTGTTCTTTTCTTTGAATGCCTCTTTTTTTCTCCTGGAAACTCAATCTTACCCGGAGACATAGAAAAAGCCTAAAACGTTTTGGAAGAATGTTCTCTGGTCAGATGAGACAAAAGTAGAGCTTTTTGGGCAAAGGCATCAACATTGAGTTTACAGGAGAAAAAAAGAGGCATTCAAAGAAAAGAACTCGGTCCCTACAGTCAAACATGGCGGAGGTTCCCTGATGTTTTGGGGTTGCTTTGCTGCCTCTGGCACTGGACTGCTTGTGTGCATGGCATTATGGAGTCTGAAGACTACCAACAAATTTTGCAGCATAATGTAGGGCCCAGTGTGCGAAAGTTGTTTCTCCCTCAGAGGTCATGGGTCTTCCAGCAGGACAATGACCCAAAACACACTTCAAAAAACACTAGAAAATGGTTTGAGAGAAAGCACTGGTGACTTCTAAGGTGGCCAGCAATGAGTCCAGACCTGAATCCCATAGAACACCTGTGGAGAGATCTAAAAATGGCAGTTTGGAGAAGGCACTCTTCAAATATCAGGGACCTGGAGCAGTTTGCCAAAGAAGAATGGTCTAAAATTCCAGCAGAGCATTGTAAGAAACTCAGTGATGGTTACCGGAAGCGGTTGGTCGCAGTTATTTTGGCTAAAGGTTGTGCAACCAAGTATTAGGCTGAGGGTGACAATACTTTTGTCTGGCCCATTATTGGAGTTTTGTCTGAAATGACCAATGTTTAGCTTTTTGCTTCATTTTCTTTTGTGTTTTTTTCATTTAAGACTAATTAAATGAAGATAATAATACCAAAGAATTTGTGTTTGCAATCATTTCAGGAAGAAACTGAGAATTATCTGACAGAATTGCTGGGGTGTGAATACTTTTGGCCATGACTGTGTGTGTGTGTGTGTGTGTGTGTGTGTGTGTGTGTGTGTGTGTGTGTGTGTGTGTGTGTGTGTGTGTGTATGTGTATATATATATATATATATATATATATACACTCACTGGCCACTTTATTAGGTACACCTGTCCAACTTCTTGTTAACACTTAATTTCTAATCAGCCAATCACATGGCGGCAACTCAGTGCATTTAGGCATGTAGACATGGTCAAGACAATCTCCTGCAGTTCAAACCGAGCATCAGTATGGGGAAGAAAGGTGATTTGAGTGCCTTTGAACGTGGCATGGTTGTTGGTGCCAGAAGGGCTGGTCTGAGTATTTCAGAAACTGCTGATCTACTGGGATTTTCACGCACAACCATCTCTAGGGTTTACAGAGAATGGCCCGAAAAAGAAAAAAAATCCAGTGAGCAGCAGTTCTGTGGGAGGAAATGCCTTGTTGATGCCAGAGGTCAGAGGAGAATGGGCAGACTGGTTCGAGCTGATAGAAAGGCAACAGTGACTCAAATCGCCACCCGTTACAACCAAGGTAGGCCTAAGAGCATCTCTGAACGCACAGTGCGTCGAACTTTGAGGCAGATGGGCTACAGCAGCAGAAGACCACACCGGGTACCACTCCTTTCAGCTAAGAACAGGAAACTGAGGCTACAATTTGCACAAGCTCATCGAAATTGGACAGTAGAAGATTGGAAAAACGTTGCTTGGTCTGATGAGTCTCGATTTCTGCTGCGACATTCGGATGGTAGGGTCAGAATTTGGCGTAAACAACATGAAAGCATGGATCCATCCTGCCTTGTATGGAGCATCTTTGGGATGTGCAGCCGACAAATCTGCGGCAACTGTGTGATGCCATCATGTCAATATGGACCAAACTCTCTGAAGAATGCTTCCAGCACCTTGTTGAATCTATGCCACGAAGAATTGAGGCAGTTCTGAAGGCAAAAGGGGTCCAACCCGTTACTGGCATGGTGTACCTAATAAAGTGGCCGGTGAGTGTATATATATATATATATATATATATATATATATATATATATATATATATATATATATATATATATATATATATATATATATATATATATATATATATACACCCACTAGATGGTAGCCCGATTCTAACACATTGGGTATTCTAGAATATGTATGTAGTTTATGTATGAAGATTTTAGAATAATGCAATTTATACACAGGATTCGGCCAGCCGCGACCAATTAGCGAAGCGTGGTTCAAATCCCGCGCCAATTCGCGGCCGGACTGCGCCAGTCGCTGATTGTAGTATACAATCCCGGCCACGTAGTATATAACAGCCCACGTACCAAATAGCACAGCCACGTAGTACATAGCACAGCCACGTAGTATTTTGCACAGCCACGTAGTATATAGCACAGCCACGTAGTATATAACACAGCCCACGGAGTATATAGCACAGCCACGTAGTATATACCACAGCCCACGTAGCATATAACACAACTCACGTAGTATATAACAGCCCACGCACGCAGTATATGACACAGCTCACGTAGTGTATAACACAGGCCACGTAGTATATAGCACAGCCCACGGAGTATATTGCACAGCCACGTAGTATATTGCACAGCCCACGTAGTACATTGCACAGCCCACGTAGTACATTGCACAGCCCACGTAGTACATTGCACAGCCCACGTAGTACATTGCACAGCCCACATAGTACATTGCACAGCCCACGTAGTACATTGCACAGCCCACGTAGCACATTGCACAGCCCACGTAGTACATTGCACAGCCCATGTAGTATATTGCACAGCCCACGCAGTACATTGCACAGCCCACGTAGTACATTGCACAGCCCATGTAGTATATTGCACAGCCCATGTAGTATATTGCACAGCCCACGTAGTATATTGCACAGCCCAAGTAGTATATAACACAGCCCACGTAGTATATTGCATATCCCACGTAGTATATTGCACAGCCCATGTAGTATGTAGCAACGTGGGCATCGTATCCCTGTTAAAAAAAAAAGAATTAAAATAAAAAATTGTTATATACTCACCTTCCGTTGGCCCCCGGATCCAGGCGAAGCGTTTACCAATGCTCCTCGTGCACTCCGGTCCGAAGAGTGCATTGCGGTCTCGCGAGATGATGACGTAGCGGTCTCGCGAGACCGCTACGTCATCATCTCGCGAGATCGCAATGCATGGAGCGGTCAGCGGAGAGTCGCGAGGAGCGGGAAAGGCCTGTTCTGGATCCGATGGGCCGACGGACGGTGAGTATATAATGATTTTTTATTTTTTAAATTATTTTTAACCTTAGATCTTTTTACTATTGATGCTGCATAGGCAGCATCAATACAGCGTTAACGGAGTGCGTTACACCACGACATAACGCGGTCTTTTAACGCTGCCATTAACGATGTGTGAGCGCTGACTGGAGGGGAGTATGGAGCGGGCACTGACTGCAGGGAGTAAGTAGCGGCCATTTTGCCGCCGGACTGTGCCTGTCGCTGATTGGTTGTGGCTGTTTTGCCGCGACCAATCAGCGACTTGGGATTTCCGTTACAGACAGACAGAAAGACGGAAGTGACCCTTAGACAATTATATAGTAGATATATATATATATATATATATATACACTGTATATATGTTTTAACAAACATTTGAGCCCATGAATCCATTCTATGTCCATATTGCAAGCCAGCGAGAAAATCTCGCTGTACGGATGCCATACGGATTACATACGGAGGATGACATGCGCAAAATACGCAGCCACATCCTGCCTACGGATGACATACGGATCACTGTTTTGGGATTTCTGCGTATTAAGCCTGTAAAAAACGGACCGTATTTCCCTACACTAAGTGTGACCCCAGCCTTACTGGTAAATTCTATGTCTACTTAAACCTCTGTGTGCCTTGTTATGATGGTTACTCTGCACTATTGGGCTTTTGAATGTCCTTTCAAGTGGGATATTATTTCCTAACTTACCACTAGATGGCAGATTTACAGTCATTTATGAGTAATAGGAGTTTTTTTTCTGAGCACATCTGATTTTAATGAGTTCTATATACTGGCATGAATAAACTCCCCCCCCCCCCCCCCGTCTTTGCCAATAGTCCATTCAAAATTCTGCACAAGCAGCTCTATGACACTATATAAAAAATATTTTTTATTACAAGACTTTAATATAGTCTATTTGTAAAGATCTGAAATTTTATGCATATATTTGATGTGAAGACATAGTGTATGACCTTCAAAGGAAACTTACCTTCTATGTAATACAATAAAACAACATCCTGTAGTGTATGAATTCATGTCATATCTGTACTCATGTACCATGCGTTGTCTCATCATGTACTACCTTGCAACCCTTATGTTTTTTAAAAAAAAAGAAATATATGTAATAAAGATTTTTGTATTATCATAAAAAAAAAAAAAAGTTCTTCAGTTCTTGCTAGGATGAGTTACTATATAAAGGAAGCTGAGGGGTGCATTATACTGTATGGAGTACTATGGAGGGCATTATGCTAAGGACTATAATGGTGCATTATACTGTATGTAGGACTATGGGGCTGCATTATACTATATGAAGTAATGTGGGTAGTGCAACATACTGTAAGGATTATGGTGAGTGAATTATACTGTATAGATTATGGGGAGTGCATTATACTGTATGGATTATGAGCATTATACTGCATAGACTATAGGGAGTGCATTATACTGTATGGACTATGGAGAGTGCATTATACTGTATAGAGAACTATGGGGTGCATTAAACTATAAAAAGAACTCTGGGGGTGCATTATACTTTATGGGAGAATGTAGGGAGCGCATTATACTATATAAAGGACTATGGTGAGTGCAATAAACGATATGGAGGACTATAGAGAGTACATTATACTGTATAGAGGACTATAGGAAGCGTCTTATACTATATAGAGGACTATGGGGAGCCCATTATACTATATGAGGACTATGAGGAGTGCATTATACTATATAAAAAACTCTGGGGATGCATTATACTGTATGGAGTACTATGCGGGTACATTTTAATGCATCTAGGATGCATTTTAATATATGGAAAACTATGGTAAGTCCATTTTAACATATGAAGGATTATGAGGAGTGCATTCTACTGTATGGATTATGGGGCATGCATTATACTGTATGGATTGAGGTGAGCACTTTAAACTGTATCGAGAACTATGGGGGCGCATTATACTATATGAAAGACTATGGAGAGTGCATTAAACTATATGGGAGGACTATAGGGAGTACATTATACTGTATAAAGGACTATAGGAAGCCCATAGAGGACTATGGGGAGCACATTATACTATATGGAGGACTATGAGGAGTGCATTATACTATATACAGAACTCTGGGGGTGCATTATACTGTATGGAGTACTATGCGGGTACATTTTAATGCATCTAGGATGCATTTTACTATATGGAGAACTATGGTAAGAGCATTTTACTATATGGAGGATTATGAGTGTAACAACTCTGCTGGCATCACGGCATGGCCTCTCATCTCTCACACTATCTTACCCACTGCTCCAGGTCATAATGTGGTTTCTGTGTCTTGCCAGCTCCATATTATGTGCCTCTGCTCTGTGCATGCTTCCTGGCTGTGTGCATAGGGGAGCGGCGCCTGAACTCTCTGGTTCTTATAGGAATCAGGTGCACCTGTCTAATCTGTTCCTGACCAATTACCAAGAGACCTTCAGTATTTAGTGCAGCTCCACCCAATGGACTGGGCCTCTGCAATGTGTTAGCTCAGTTTGTGTTTAGCTTCTGAGTTTGCCAGGCCTTGCTCTGTGTTACTCCCTCTCTAGAGGGTTTTCTCAGTGTTCTTGCCTTGATCTTGTTGTCCGACCTCCAGGAGGCAGAATATCTTGGTCCCTGTGTCTTTGTTCTTGTTCCTTGTCTTGTTCCATTACCTTGTCTATACTTAGTCCTATCTCTGTCTCCTTGCCTGTGGCTTCCTTCCCTGCTGTGTCTTTCCTTTTGTTCTCAGTCTGCTTATGCTCTGCACTTGTGACTTTGCCTGGGCTCTGCTCTCTTGCAGCTTTGCCTCTGCTCCGCACTCCTGCGGTTTTGCTCCGTTCTGCTCTGCTGCTGCAGAGACCTCTTGCTGCAGCTCCTCTCTGCATTCCTTGTGGTTCCGCTCTGCTTAGCCTTTGCTGCTACAGAAACCTCTTGCTGCAGCTCCTCTCCGCATTCCTTGCGGCTCCGCTCTGCTTAGCTTCTGTTGCTGCTCCATCTCCTGCTGCTCTACCATTTCTATCCGCAGCCTTGCGGATCTCTTCCTGTATGATCAGGTCCCAACCTGTTCCTTCCCACTCCATTCCTTCCTGCTTGTTTCTGTACCTGCATCTCCTGTGTGAACAGGTCCCAACCTGTTCCTTCACACTCCATTCCTTCCTGCTTGTTTCCGTACCAGCATCTCCTTTGTGTACAGGTCCCAACCTGTGCCTTCATACTTCATTCCTTCCTGCTTGTTTCCTTACCTTCACCTCCTGTGTGAACAGGACCCTACCTGTTCCTTCATACTACATATCCGTACCTGCACCTCCTGTGTGAACAGGTCCCTACTTGTTCCTTCATACACACCTGCCAGCCCTGTGTTCTCTGCCGTGCCTGCCAGCCCTGTGTTCTCTGCCGTGCCTGCTTGCCTACTCGTCCAAGTTTCAGCAGTGCTCATCTGCCAGTCGCCTGCACCTGTCCTAGTGTTCCTGTCTACCAAGTGGGATCAGCAGCCACAGCCAGACACTACCCTGGAGTAGCACCTGGCAGCTGCCTGCTGCACAAGCCTGACCTCACCATCAGAGGCTCCAGCGAAAACCCAGGCAGCTGTCATAGTCACGCCCCTTCCAGGGTAGTCTGGTTTGTGGCACAGTGGGGCCACAAACCCCCCGAGCTCACGCCCACCAGTCAGGGCGTGAGCGTGACAATGAGGAGTGCATTATACTGTATGGATTATGGGTTGTGTATTATACTGTATGGATTGAGAGAAGCACATTATACTGTATGGAGAACTATGGGGAGGTCATTACACTATATGGTGGACTATGGGGAGTACATTATACTATAGAGAGGACTCTGAGGGAACATTATACTGTATGGAAAACTATGGGGATGCATTTTTCTGTATGATGGACTATGGTGAGTATATTATTATTATACATTTTTATAGAGCCATTTATTCCATGGTGCTTTACATGTGAATAGGGGGCAATTATAGACAAATACATTAAACATGAGCAAAAAACAAGGCACACGGGTACATAAGGAGGGAGGACCCTGCCCACGAGGGCTCAGTCTGCAGGGGATGGGTGAGGATACACTAGGAGAGGTTAGAGCTGGTTGTGAGGCGGTTCAGTAGGTTGAGGATCACTGCAGGCTGTAGGCTTGTCAGAAGAGGTGAGTCTTCAGGTTCTTTTTGAAGGTTTCTATGGTAGGCGAGAGTCTGCTGTATTGGGGTAGAGAGTTCCAGAGTATGGGGGAAGCACGAGAGAAGTCTTGGATGCAGTTGTGGGAGGAAGAGATGAGAGGGGAGTAGAGAAGGAGGTTTTGAGAGGAACAGAGGTTGCGTGTAGGTAGGTACCGGGAGACCATGTCACAGATGTATGGAGGAGATAGGTTTTGGATGGCTTTCTATGTCATTGTGAGAGTTTTGAACTGGAGTCTCTGGGCGATAAGAAGCCAGTGAAGGGATTGGCATACCTGAGAGGCTGGGGAATAGAGGGGAGACAGGTACCGTATATACTCGACTATAAGCCGAAAATTTCAGCCCATTTTTTTAGGCTGAAATTGCCCCTCTCGGCTTATACTCGAGTCATTCCCAGGGGTCGGCAGGGAAGGGGGAGCAGCAGCTGGCTAATAATACTCACCTGCTCCTTACGCGGTCCCTGCAGGTCCCTGGTTTTCTGGGCGCTGACAGCTTCTTCCTGTATTGAGAGGTCTCATGGTACCGCTCATTACAGTAATGAATATGAACCCGTCTCCACTCCCATAGGGGTGGAGCCGCATATTCATTACTGTAATGAGCGGTACCATGTGACCGCTCAATACAGGAAGAATTTAATCTTAATACCAGAGAGTATATTATTCCCATGCAAAATGGTGACTCATAAATCAATATAAACTAAGGAGGACATAGAGTCAAAGATACCAATAAATATAGCAAAATAATTTTATTTAAATACTCAATAAATATAAAGTTATATCATTATAAATTACATGGGTCTCATACAGTACATCTGTGAATAAATCCAAAATGTGTATTTAAATGGCCTAGGAAAAGAATGTGCGGGGCAGAACGCTGAGCATCTGTATTACATATAGCAGATATAAACAGGTGATGATATACCTAATCATTACAATGTGACAGATGGCAACCTCCGTTGCTCCTGCTTAAATGACACCATCACCATGTAAGTTGCTTCACATGCCCATCGTTCGTATAAATGTGCATATTAATAAAGGTAATAATTACCCATTTGTATGTCCCAGTCACGTTCCAACCAAGGCCACCAACCCCGACACGCGTTTTGCGTACCCACGGTCTCGCTTCCTCAGAGGGCGTCGCATAGATACGATGATCAGTTCGCCTGTATGTAGCGAAATTATTCACTTGCTGTGAGTGCCGACCATTGGGCAGCGCTCACAGCAAGCCAGCAGTGACCACCATAGAGGTCCCCAGGAGACCTCTGGTTGTCATGCCAACCCATCGGTGACCCACGATCACGTGACAGGGGTTACCGATGGGCGGATTTCCGGCACGATTGCCGGATGCGCATGTTAAATGCCACTGTCAGTGTTTGATAGCGGCATTTAATTAGTTAATAGCAGCGGGTGGATCGTGATTCCACCCTCGGCTGTTCCGGGCACATGTCACCTGTTCAAATTAGCTGACATCTGCCAGGAAAGATGTGGGCTTACCGCCGGAGACCACATCAAAGGGAGGGTGTCAGACATCGGCGTACCATTATGTCCGATGTCAGAAAGGGGTTAAACTAGGGCGAGAGCCATGTCAACACATCCCCAGCAGGTGAATATATCCATCCATCCATCCATCCATCTATACAGCCATCAGCCACGTACAACTTAGAGAAATATCGATTTATCATGGCACAGAGGTAATGTTTTTTCCCTTTTAGTTTATCTTAATTCTCTTTGAAGTTAGTTTTAAAAGAAATTGAAAATTCAGGATAAAACTCTGTTATCGTAGAGAAATTCACACTTGGCCTCACTGCACATTTAATGTTGTGGATCATAAAAGCGAAGTTTGGCCACAAAGACTGGACCTGGTCTTGTAGGGACCATATGAGCACATTCAGCAGCAGAGAAGGGAGATTCATCCAATAAAATATCAGGATTCTAGGAAGGCAACAGCATCATTACCCTCCGCTTTCTCTTACAGGCCCATTATCATTTGTTTCAAGTTATTTTCTAACTTGTCAGCAGATTCTACATACGCTGGCATTTGGATTTGTAGTTTACAGATCTGGGCAGGTAAGAGTCAGCGTCTTCTAATTTCAGGAGGTAGTTGGATCCTCCAGGTTGTAAGCTCTATAGAAGAAGGACTTTCGTTGCCCAAAGTAATTGGAAAATTTTAGAGTGGAGGAACATATAGGGGTTAAACGGTATAATGGTGATCACATGATTGCGATATGTCCAGACTACTACCAATAAAGCAGTGAAAGCTGATGACTGAAAAGAATATGTGATTCTTTAATAAGTGGTTACTACTCACCTGGGTAGTCATATGTAGAAATTTCCTCTTTACACGGCTCATCACCCCTCACATCTGTCTCTGTAGTATTAATATGGGTCAGATGTTCACCCTGTAAACAAATATTGTAAAAGTCACAGACAGATGGAGAAGTCACATCTATGATCAGCTCTAATCCTGCCACCTCCACCGTTCTCATTACACAAGTATAAATCATGATACTGGTGGATAAAACAAGACTGAACACAAAACCTTCACAGCCGTCTACACATCATAGGGGAGATCTCATGACACCTTCTCTCCATCTACCTGATGATCCTGAGGAACATTGGGATCTTCTTGTTTACAGTCCTGTGGAAGAAGAGGACGGGGACATCTCTCTGGTGTTGTCATCTTACTGGATAGAACTGCAGAAAACACATAAAGGGACTAATTTAATTTGTTACATACAGATAATTATAGGCTGTGTGTATTTAGTCCTGTCTATTACCTGGTGATGTGAGGGGCTGGGGAACCTCCATCATGATGTCCTGGTACAGATCTTTGTGTCCTTCTAAATACTCCCACTCCTCCATGGAGAAATAGATGGTGACATCCTGACACCTTATAGGAACCTGACACATACAATGACACCGTCATCCCCCCGATCCCTTCATAGAGTTACCATATAATGTCCCAGCATTCCCAGCAGTGTCACCTCTCCAGTCAGCAGCCCAATCATCTTGTAGGTGAGTTCTAGGATCTTCCGGTCATTGATGTCCTCATGCATCAGGGGGTGAGGTGGAGGCCCTGTGATTGGGATCAGGGGTCTTCCCAATCCCTCAGACTCAGGGTCCTGACAGCGCTCACTAGAGGTCTTCTTCACTACTGTGCAATCCTGGTTATGGAGAGACACATTAATAAATCTCACTACAGACATTTCCAGAGTCCTCACCTCTCCAGTTCTGTCCATCTGTTATTCCCATAGATAAGAATGATGTAATGTGACGTCATCAGAATCTCTCACCTCTCCAGTAAGCCGGAAGAGGATCTCTAGGGTGAGGTGTAATAGCCTGTCCGCCATTGTGTTCCTGTCCATATCCAACCTTGATGGGTAAATCAGAAAAATAGTCTGAATATAAAAGGTCTCTACTGAGAGGATCCAATTTCATAGAAACCGTGATGTGACGAGGATGAGACCGATGTAACACAGAAAGAATCCCAAAAATCCCATGTAATAATACAATTAGTGGAGATAATAAGGGAGATAATAAGGGAAACATTTGAGGTGCTATAACATGTAGGTGTTCTATTCTCTAGTCTTGTATAGACTGGAACATAAGTTGAATTGCTGAACAATAGAGATGGGCAAACCCGAACAGTAAAGTTCGGCGTCCTACACCTACTGTACCGGTCAGGGACACCGAACATGGACTTCACCAGGAAGTCCATTTTACTGTTTGAGTTCGGCTGACAGAACACCGGGTATTTGTCACGCTGTCATGTGCATGACAGCGCCGCAAAACACCGCTTCTGATCGGAAGTGAAATCATTCCCCCTGGTCAGAGAGCCGCAGGAGCCACGCTGTCAAAAGAAAGCGTGAGCGCTCAGTAGTGATGTGAGGTATAAAGTTTACCTCCGGCCACTGGTGTCAGCGGATGGGACTGTATTTTTGATAACCAGCCAGGCAAAACTCAAAGCTGGGGGCTGCAACTATCAGCTGTCAGCAAGGTTGGTTATCAAGAATAGAGGGGTCCCCTCGCTGTTTTTTTTTGTTTCTTTTTTACAAAAAGCCTTGTTAAAGCAGACAGCTGGTATACTCAGGCTGGTAAGGTGCCATTGATATTGCTGTAGTCCCATCCGCTGACATCAGTGACAGGAGGTAAACTTAATACCGTTGATCACAGCTGAGACCTCACGCTGTCTTTTGACAGTGTGGGAACCGCGGCTCTCTGACCGGCGGAGATGATTTCATTGCCGATCAGAATCGGTGTTTGCCGTGCTGTCATGCACGGACCACTCATCAAACAACAAAAAAAAAAAGAAATGGTCATGAGCCCACTTCTATGTAGAAAGTAACTAAATCTTTATTAGGTAAAAGAAGTCTAGGTCCAAAAGATGAACATGGGAGTTTAAACGGGGTCATCCACAGTCCACCCCAGAAGAAGGCCGGGCTGGCGCCATTCCAGGAAGAGGACACTTATGGGTCGGTGTGTGTCTCTACTTCCCAACACTGTTATAGCTATTGTTGTATATACAGCTAGCAAAGAAATCCCCTAAAATATCAATATCTATTAATCCATTTAAAAACAACCCTAAATAATACGAGATATGGAAAAACACACAATGGTGAGGAGATATGTCGGCTAATATCTGTAGACAGAGGAAATAGATGCCCAGCTGATAATGTGTATAGCTGAAGGCTTTTTCACTCTATAAAGCGACCATGTTGATGACATCACACACTCTCAGAATGCTAGAGGGCTAATGCAGAGAGAAAAAGTGTCTCCAAATGGTGTATAGCGCATGCATGCCGGCAGGAGGACCTTCCAGGACACATGCGCAGGTATTCCAGGCACAAAAGGTCAAGATAATGATTCTCTCATGTGCCCTGGGCCTCAAATAATGTCAGGATGTGTATAACAGTCCCCATACTGGTGCATGCGCAGTACGAGTCCCATCGATGCTGAGGGCATGTGTCCGCTGTCACAGCAACAGTCAGTTGTCTGGAGAAGGATGAGATATTGCTGCAGTTTACAAATAATAAGCCACAGCGGGAACCAATAAATGTCACAGCAGGTGCAATATTAACACCTATACGGGAAACATATAATGCAAGAGATTCATATACCGGTAAGTTACTGTAGATATTTAATATCTTATTGAGATAAAATAGATATAATCAGAATCAATATATATATATAGTTACAATGGCTCTGCAAAAGCCCCAAATAGGCAGATTAGAATAATGTAGTTACATATATCAGTCAGTGCAATATTGGAGGCACGAGTGTGCGGAATAAAAACTGGGGTCACAGAACAGTAGATATCACCTGTGGTATACACCATGCTAAGAGGTGTCCAGTAATCCAAAACGTGGCTCTACTGTATGGAGCCAGAAGTAGTGTAAAGGCCCCGTCTCACATAGCGAGATCGCTAGCGAGATCGCTGCTGAGTCACAAGTTTTGTGACGCAACAGCGACCTCAGTAGCGATCTCGCTATGTGTGACACGTACCAGCGATCAGGCCCCTGCTGCGAGATCGCTGGTCGTGTCAGAATGGCCTGGACCTTTTTTTGGTCGTTGAGGTCCCGCTGACATCGCTGAATCGGTGTGTGTGACACCGATCCAGCGATGTCTTCACTGGTAACCA
This sequence comes from Ranitomeya variabilis, assembly GCF_051348905.1. Taxonomy (NCBI): domain Eukaryota; kingdom Metazoa; phylum Chordata; class Amphibia; order Anura; family Dendrobatidae; genus Ranitomeya; species Ranitomeya variabilis. The sequence continues at coordinate 665,679,997 of NC_135235.1, read as the reverse complement.
GGGTAAACATCGGGTTACTAAGCGCAGGGCCGCGCTTAGTAACCCGATGTTTACCCTGGTTACCAGCGTAAATGTAAAAAAAAACAAACAGTACATACTCACCATCTGTTGCCCGTTAGGTCCCTTGGCGTCTGCTTCCTGCTCTGACTGAGCCGCCGTACAGTGAGAGCACAGCAGTGACGTCACCGCTGCGCTCTGCTCTCAGCTCTCACTGTACGGCGGCTCAGTCAGAGCAGGAAGCAGACTGCAAGGGACCTGACGGGCAACAGATGGTGAGTATGTACTGTTTGTTTTTTTTTACATTTACGCTGGTAACCAGGGTAAACATCGGGTTACTAAGCGCGGCCCTGCGCTTAGTAACCCGATGTTTACCCTGGTTACCCGGGTGCTGCAGGGGGACTTCGGCATCGTTGAAGACAGTTTCAACGATGCCGAAGTCGTTCCCCTGATCGTTGGTCGCTGGAGAGAGCTGTCTGTGTGACAGCTCCCCAGCGACCACACAGCGACCACACAGCGACGCTGCAGCGATCAGCATCGTTGTCTGTATCGCTGCAGCGTCGCTGTGTGAGACGGGGCCTTAACAGGCTTACAGGAGAAATCCCAACATACAGATCCTAAATTACACAACCAAGGCCATCTGTCCATTCAGCCCCGTGTGGGGCTCATTTTCTGACATTTTGTCTGACAACCTCCAAGTCAAAACTCTCCTTTTGTAATTTCTTCACCCTGATGATACTCTCTAATTTGCCTATCCATGGAGTATCCATTTTAGCTCCGATGTCTCCGAGTTGTTCACTGAGGAGTCTTCTAAATTCCCTTTTACTTTTTCCCCCAAAAGTCTAAATATAAGGACATTCTTACTAACATTTTGGTCCAGGGTCTAGATAAAAAAACAATCTCAAAAAATGAATGTGAATTTATGGCACCTAATTGTCACCATTCCCACTTTTTATGCTCTCCATAAAGTTCACAAAGGGTTAGACCCACTCAGACGACGACAAAACCCAAGATCGAAACAAAATTAACATATACCCTACTATAAGTAAAAGGCAAAAGAGCATATAAGTAACGTAGGGTACTTAGCAAAAAAATCTTTGGGATGCACATTACGGTTATGTACAGTTGAAACCAAAAGTTTACATACAATAAATAAAAGACGCATCTGCATGTTTTTCTCAATATCTGACACGAAATCAGAATAAACCTTTCACGTTTTAGGTCAATTAGGATTACCATAATTATTAATATTTGCCAAATGCCAGAATAATGAGAGAGAATGTTTTAAGGAATTTTTATTACTTACTGCAAAGTGAAAAGTTTACATGCATTAATATTACTATGCCTTTAACCCCTTAACCCCCAAGGGTGGTTTGCACGTTCATGACCGGGCCAATTTTTACAATTCTGACCACTGTCCCTTTATGAGGTAATAACTCTGGAACACTTAAACGGATACTTTAAAGCGTGGTGCGTATATCCAATCAAGGATCAAATATGTATTAGCAACTGGATAAAAATTAACCTTTATTTAGGTACAGTGGGGCAAAAAAGTATTTAGTCAGTCAGCAATAGTGCAAGTTCCACAACTTAAAAAGATGAGAGGCGTCTGTAATTTACATCATAGGTAGACCCCAACTATGGGAGACAAACTGAGAAAAAAAAAATCCAGAAAATCACATTGTCTGTTTTTTTATCATTTTATTTGCATATTCTGGTGGAAAATAAGTATTTGGTCAGAAACAAAATTTCATCTCAATACTTTGTAATATATCCTTTGTTGGCAATGACAGAGGTCAAACGTTTTCTGTAAGTCTTCACAAGGTTGCCACACACTGTTGTTGGTATGTTGGCCCATTCCTCCATGCAGATCTCCTCTAGAGCAGTGATGTTTTTGGCTTTTCGCTTGGCAACACGGACTTTCAACTCCCTCCAAAGGTTTTCTATAGGGTTGAGATCTGGAGACTGGCTAGGCCACTCCAGGACCTTGAAATGCTTCTTACGAAGCCACTCCTTCGTTGCCCTGGCGGTGTGCTTTGGATCATTGTCATGTTGAAAGACCCAGCCACGTTTCATCTTCAATGCCCTTGCTGATGGAAGGAGGTTTGCACTCAAAATCTCACGATACATGGCCCCATTCATTCTTTCATGTACCTGGATCAGTCGTCCTGGCCCCTTTGCAGAGAAACAGCCCCAAAGCATGATGTTTCCACCACCATGCTTTACAGTAGGTATGGTGTTTGATGGATGCAACTCAGTATTCTTTTTCCTCTAAACACGACAAGTTGTGTTTCTACCAAACAGTTCCAGTTTGGTTTCATCAGACCATAGGACATTCTCCCAAAACTCCTCTGGATCATCCAAATGCTCTCTAGCAAACTTTAGACGGGCCCGGACATGTACTGGCTTAAGCAGTGGGACACGTCTGGCACTGCAGGATCTGAGTCCATGGTGGCGTAGTGTGTTACTTATGGTAGGCCTTGTTACATTGGTCCCAGCTCTCTGCAGTTCATTCACTAGGTCCCCCCGCGTGGTTCTGGGATTTTTGCTCACCGTTCTTGTGATCATTTTGACCCCACGGGGTGGGATTTTGCGTGGAGCCCCAGATCGAGGGAGATTATCAGTGGTCTTGAATGTCTTCCATTTTCTAATTATTGCTCCCACTGTTGATTTCTTCACTCCAAGCTGGTTGGCTATTGCAGATTCAGTCTTCCCAGCCTGGTGCAGGGCTACAATTTTGTTTCTGGTGTCCTTTGACAGCTCTTTGGTCTTCACCATAGTGGAGTTTGGAGTCAGACTGTTTGAGGGTGTGCACAGGTGTCTTTTTATACTGATAACAAGTTTAAACAGGTGCCATTACTACAGGTAATGAGTGGAGGAAAGAGGAGACTCTTAAAGAAGAAGTTACAGGTCTGTGAGAGCCAGAAATCTTGATTGTTTGTTTCTGACCAAATACTTATTTTCCACCAGAATATGCAAATAAAATGATAAAAAAACAGACAATGTGATTTTCTGGATTTTTTTTTCTCAGTTTGTCTCCCATAGTTGAGGTCTACCTATGATGTAAATTACAGACGCCTCTCATCTTTTTAAGTGGTGGAACTTGCACTATTGCTGACTGACTAAATACTTTTTTGCCCCACTGTATATTAAAAAGCCAATTATTTGGCAAAATTAAAGACGAAAAAAAAAAAAAAAGTGAGAACCCTAATGTGATTTGTGCCCTATTACCAACGCAAAAATGGGGTTTCCACAGCACAAAGCTTCAATATAGGTGTCCGATACAAAGTGGACAGGAACAGAGAAATGGCTGGGGATGGCCGGTGTGGGGCGAGATCTACCCATGGATATGGGTTTGTTTAAATATACCGTCTCATGTATATCAACCTCTTTATATATTGTTCCACCCACTATAGCCTCTTAGTATAAGGCTTGAATAATTTGCTATGTCAGAGACTATGAATGAATCCATAGGGGACAGGGATATTGTTTGAATGGAAAGAACTGGATCCCATAAACATGTGGGTGGTCATTTATTTTTTAATGGTATGTTGAAGCTTTAAGGAAACGCTGTGTTGCTGAACTGACAGATGTTTATATATGGTATATGAATTTTTTTGGGTCATATGAGCAGAATAACGGTACGTGGATTTTTTGAACAAACTATTGATGAGGCAGACAGGTGAAATTGCTTCATTCACAATTATTGAAAGACAAATCTGTAAGGCCAAAAATTAGGCAGGCCTTTGATGTTGAAATATTCCTTAAAATATATTTTGTGGCTTGATTTGCTCCAAAAAAGTTGTAAACTAATCCCATATACCAAGACTCCATGAGTCCAAATCATATATATTGATTGTAGTCTATATTGGACAAAAGGAGTGTTCAGGATGAAATTATATTCAGCACTGTCAGTTTTTTAAGTTTGTAATTGTTGTTTGTCTTGTTCTTGTTTCCCCATTTTTGTGTTGGTAATAGGGCACAAATCACATTAGGGTTCTCACATTTATTTATTTTTTTTCGTCTTTAATTTTGCCAAATAATTGGCTTTTTAATATACCTAAATAAAGGTTAATTTTTATCCAGTTGCTAACACTTAAACGGATCTTGGTGATTCCAAGATTTTTTTTCGTGACATATTGAACTTTATGTTAGTGATAAAATTTCTTTGATATTACTTGCATTTATTTGCGTAAAAATTGGAAATTTTGCGAAAATTTGGAAAATTTTGCAATTTTCAAACTTTGAATTTTTATGCACTTAACACAGGGAAATATTCACACAAAATAGTTATGAAACAACATTTCCCACATGTCTACTTTACATCAGCACAATTTTGGAACCAACATTTTTTTGTTAGGAAGTTATAAGGGTTAAAGTTGACCAGCAATTTCTCATTTTTACACCATTTTTTTAGGGACCACATCACATTTGAAGTCACTTTGAGGGGTCTATAGGAAAGAAAATACCCAACAGTGACACCATTCTAACAACTGCATCCCTCACAGTGCCAAAACCACATTCAATATGCTTATTAACCCTTCAGTTGCTTCACAGGAATTTGGGGAATGTTGAAAAAAATGAAATGAACATTTAACTTTTTTCACAAAAAATTTATTTCCGATCCAATTTGTTTTATTTTACCAAGGGTAACAGGAGAAATTGGACCCCAAACATTTTTGTGCAATTTGTCCTGAGTACGTCGATACCCAATATGTGGGGGGACCACTGTTTGGGCGCATGGCAGAGCTCGGAAGGGAAGGAGCACCGCTTGACATTTCAATGCAAAATTGGCTGAAATTGAGATCGGACGCCATGTCGCGTTTGGAGAGCCCTTCATGTGCCTAAACATTGGAAACCCCCCACAAGTGACACCATTTTGGAAACTAGACCCCCCCAATAAACTTATCTAGATGTGAGGTGACAATTTGAACCCCCAAGTGCTTCACCTAAGTTTATAATGTAGAGACGTAAAAATAAAAAAAATCATAGTTTTTCCACAAAAGTGATATTTTTGCCCCCAATTTTTATGTTTCCATGGGTAACAGGAGAAATTGGACCCCAAAAGTTGTTGTGCAATTTGTCCTGAGTACGCTTATACCCCATATGTGGGGGTAAACCACCGTTTGGGCGCACGGCAGAGATTAGAAGGGAAGGAGCGCCATTTTACTTTTTCAACGCAAAATTGGCTGGAATAAAGATCAACTTAAACAGTGGAAACCCCCCACAAGTGACACCATTTTGGAAACTAGACCCCCCAATAAACTTATCTAGATGTGTAGTGACAATTTGAACCCCCAAGTGCTTCACAGAAGTTTATAACGTAGAGCTGTAAAAATAAAAAATCATATTTTTTTCACAAAATTTCTTTTCACCCCCAATTTTTTATTTTCTTAAGGGTAGCAGAAGAAATTTGACCCCAAAAGTTATTTTGCAATTTGTCCTGAGTACATCGATACCCCATTCATGGGGCTAAACCACTGTTTGGGTGCATGGCAGAGCTCAGAAGGGAAGGAGCGCCAGATTATACTGTTATGGTTTGCAGGTGCCATGACCCACTGAGAGAGCCCATGAGGTGCCAAAACAGCAGAACCCCCCATAAGTGACCCCATTTTACGAACTACACCTCTCAATGAATTCATCTAGGAGTGCAGTGATCATATTAACACCATGAGTGTGTCACAGAATTTTATATCATTGGGCAGCGAGGACAAAATAACTACATTTTTACCACCAACAATTTGTTTTAGCCAACAATTTTACATTTTCACACAAGAAGTGGGTAAAAATGTCAACAAAATTTGTTCCACAATTTCTACTGAACATGGCAATACCCCATATGTGGCTGTACAGTACTATTTAGCCATGCATAGAGGCTCAGGAGGAACGGAGCACTATTTGCCTATTCAAGTGAATGTGTCTGTGCACATGTCAGTGTGTTTCCATGGACCGTGTGTCCGTGGGCAAAACAGTTGACATGTCCATTATTTAATGTCAGCACGGGCCACAAAACATCCAGCACATGTGCATACACAAAAACATACATGGATGCCATCCATGTGACACGCATCGGCGCTGGGGAAGAAGCGTTACTGTAAGCGCCGGGTGCTGAAGACGGCTCTCATCATTCTTCCCTGCTCTGCCGGTGATTGGCGCGAGCAGGGGAGAATGATGAGTTACATTTAAGTAATAAAAGAGACAACAGGTGGTGGCTGTTAGGACTATTATTCCCATCAGCCTACCCCTGCTGCTGCTAATAACAGTGACAGCAGGAGCGGCGGGTGGGAGTATTCATCTGCGGCTCCTGCGCTGCAAATAAATATGGTAATTTAAAAAAAAAATGGCGTGGGTTCGGCCCTATTTTTGATAACCAGCCAGACAAAACTCACAGCTGGGGGCTGCAACCCTCAGCTGTCAGCAAGGTTGGATATCAAGAATAGATGGGTCCCAATGCCATGTTTTTAAATTATTTAAATAATTTATAAAAACAGCATGGGGTCCCCCCCATTTAAGACAACCAGCCTTGCTAAAGCTCACAGCTGGGGGCTAGTATTCTCAGGCTGGTAAGGGGCCACGGATATTGACCCCCTCGGTCTAAAAATAGCAGCCCACAGCTGCCCAGAAAAGGCACATCTATTAGATGTGCCAATTCTGGTGCTTTGCCGGGTCTCGTCCCACTTGCCCTGTAGCAGGGGCATGTGGGGTAATGTGAGGTTGATGTCACCGATGACATTAAGCCCACAGCTTAGTAATGGAGAAGTGTCTATAAGACACCTATCCATTGCTAATCCTATAGTTGGAACGTTAAATAAAGACACAGCCAGGATAAAGTCTTTTATTTGAAAAAAAAATGGCACAGACACCTTTTATTATTCTTAATTAAACCATACTTACTGTAACGCCTAATTCAAGCAAAGGCCTCGATCTCCTGTAATAAATGTAAAATAAAACACCAACAATATACCATACCTATCCATCGCTGTGTCCCACACCATAATCCATATCTGGGGGATACAGTTTTCAACCTGGATGGTGCTAAGATGCGACCGTCCTAGCTGAAAACTACTGGTGAGTGAGCTGTATGGGGGCTTGTTTTTTGAGGAACAAGATAACGTTTTCAGCGGTACCATAATTATTTACATCCACCTTTTTTTATAGCATGCTTATCCACTTTTTGTTTGGAGGTATGATAAAGCATTGTTTTTCGCCTTGTTTTTTTTATTTTTTTATGGTGTTCACTACAAGGGTTAACTAGTGGGACAGTTTTATAGGTCGGGTCATTACGGACGCGGCGTGTTGTGAATTCCGTTCTTGGGCTCCCTCCGGTGGTTGTAAATGGCACTTTTGTGAATTCTGCCCTTGGGCTAACTCCGGTGGTTTTAAGTGGAACTGCTGCTCCTTGGATTGAGCATTAGCAGCTGCTTCCACTGATCGTCTCTCCTGGTTCTGCTATTTAGCCTGGCTCTGGTCTGCAGCCATTGCCAGCTGTCAATGTTTCTTGGTTGGATTCAGATCTCTCTTGGATTTCTCTGATAGTCGGTCCAGTTCAGCACAGATAAGTCCTTGCTTGTTCATTTGTTGTCCACTTGCTGTGGACTTAATCGTTCAGCTCACTTTATGTTTTCTCTAGTCCAGCTTGTCAGTATGATATATTCAGTTTAGCTGGAAGCTCTGGGGAAGCAGATTTGCCCTCCACACCGTTAGTCAGGTGTGGAGATTTTTCTGTAAACTCTGCGGTGGATTTTCTAGCTTTTAATACTGACCACACAGTATACTTTCCTGTTCTGTCTATCTAGGTAGAAGTGGCCTCCTTTGCTAAAATCCTGATTTCATTCTGTGTATGTCATTTCCCTCTCCACTCACAGTCAATATTTGTGGGGGTCTGTCTTTCCTTTGGGGAATGTTCTCTGAGGCAAGATAGCTTTCTCTTTCCATCTTTAGGGGTAGTTAGTTCTCACGGCTACTTCTAGTGTTGTGTTAGGATCAGGAACTGCGGTCAGTACAGATACCACCTCCTCCAGAGCTCGTCCATGTTGCTCCTTAACCACCAGGTCATAACAGTACAGCTGGCCCACAATGTGCTGAATGCATCTCAAAAGAGGGAAAAAAAAGCATTTTTTTTTTCTCTGCAACCTGTTTTGTCTTTTTTTCCCCTTAATCTCTGGGTGGTTCAGGATTTTGGCGCTGACATGGATGTTCAGGGTTTGTTCTCTCGTGTGGATCAACTTGCTGCAAGGGTACAGAGTATCCAAGATTATGTTACTCAGACTCCGGCTTTAGAGCCTAGAATTCCTACTCCTGATTTGTTTTTTGGGGACAGATGCAAGTTTTTGAATTTTAAAAATAACTGCAGATTGTTTTTTGCTTTGAGACCCCGTTCCTCTGGTGACCCCATTTAGCAGGTGAAAATTGTCATCTCTCTGCTGCGTGGAGACCCTCAGGATTGGGCATTCTCCCTTGAGTCAGGGGATCCGGAATTGCTTAGTGTAGACGCATTTTTTCAAGCGCTCGGATTGCTGTATGACGAACCTAATTCTGTGGATCAGGCAGAAAAAACCTTGCTGGCTCTGTGTCAGGGTCAGGAAGCGGCAGAAGTATACTGCCAGAAATTTAGAAAGTGGTCTGTGCTCACTAAATGGAATGAGTATGCCCTGGCAGCAATTTTCAGAAAGGGTCTTTCTGAAGCCCTTAAAGATGTTATGGTGGGGTTCCCCACGCCTGCTGGTTTGAGCGAATCAATGTCTCTAGCCATTCAGATTGATCAGCGCCTGCGCGATCGCAAGGTTGTGCACCATATGGCAGTATCCTCTGAGCAGAGTCCTGAGCCTATGCAATGTGATAGGATTTTGACTAGAGCAGAATGGCGGGAATTCAGACGTCAGAATAGGCTGTGTTTTTACTGTGGTGATTCTGCTCATGTTATTTCTGATTGCCCTAAGCGTACTAAGAGGGTCGCTAGGTTCGTTACCATTAGTACTGTACAGCCTAAATTTCTCTTGTCTGTTACCCTGATTTGCTCATTGTCGTCCTTTTCTGTCATGGCATTTGTGGATTCAGGCGCTGCCCTGAACATAATGGACTTAGAGTTCGCCAGACGCTGTGTTTTTTCCTTGCAGCCTTTGCAGAGCCCTATTCCCTTAAGGGGCATTGATGCTACACCATTGGCCAAGAATAAACCTCAGTACTGGACACAGTTGACCATGTACATGGCTCCAGCACATCAGGAAGATTGTAGTTTTCTGGTGTTGCATAATTTGCATGATGTTGTTGTGCTGGGTTTTCCATGGTTACAGGTTCATAATCCGGTGCTGGATTGGAAATCTATGTCTGTGACTAGTTGGGGTTGTCAAGGGGTACATAGTGATGTTCCTTTAATGTCAATTTCCTCTTCCCCCTCTTCTGAAGTTCCTGAGCTTTTGTCGGATTTCCAGGAAGTATTTGATGAGCCCAAGTCCAGTGCCCTTCCTCCTCATAGGGACTGCGATTGTTCTATTAACTTGATTCCTGGCTGTAAGTTCCCTAAGGGCCGACTTTTCAATCTGTCTGTGCCAGAGCATGCCGCCATGCGGAGTTATGTTAAGGAGTCTTTGGAGAAGGGGCATATTCAACCATCTTCGTCACCGTTGGGAGCGGGATTCTTTTTTGTTGCCAAGAAGGATGGCTCCCTGAGACCCTGTTGATTATCGCCTTCTTAATAAGATCACGGTCAAATTCCAATACCCTTTACCTTTGCTTTCTGATTTGTTTGCTCGGATTAAAGGGGCTAGTTGGTTTACTAAGATTGACCTTCGAGGGGCGTATAATCTTGTTCGTATTAAACAGGGTGACGAATGGAAAACAGCATTTAATACGCCCGAAGGCCATTTTGAATACCTTGTGATGCCATTCGGGCTCTCTAATGCCCCATCTGTGTTTCAGTCCTTCATGCATGATATCTTCCGGAATTATCTTGATAAATTGATGATTGTATATTTGGATGATATTTTGATTTTTTCCGATGATTGGGAGTCTCATGTGAAACAGGTCAGGATGGTATTTCAGATCCTTCGTGCTAATACTTTATTTGTGAAGGGGTCTAAGTGCCTTTTTGGAGTTCAGAAGGTTTCTTTTTTGGGTTTCATTTTTTCTCCCTCGGCTATAGAAATGGATCCTGTTAAGGTCCAGGCCATCCATGATTGGATTCAGCCCACATCTGTGAAGAGCCTTCAGAAATTTTTGGGTTTTGCTAATTTTTATCGCCGTTTCATTGCTAACTTTTCCAGTGTGGTTAAGCCCCTGACCGATTTGACGAAGAAAGGCGCTGATGTCATGAATTGGTCCTCTGCGGCTGTTGAGGCCTTTCAGGAGCTTAAACGTCGATTTACTTCTGCCCCTGTGTTGCGTCAGCCAGATGTTTCTCTTCCTTTTCAGGTTGAGGTTGATGCTTCTGAGATTGGGGCAGGGGCCGTTTTGTCTCAGAGAAGTTCTGATGGTTCTTTGATGAAACCGTGTGCCTTCTTCTCCAGAAAGGTTTCGCCTGCGGAGCGTAATTATGATGTCGGCAATCGGGAGTTGTTTGCTATGAAGTGGGCATTTGAGGAGCGGCGACATTGGCTTGAGGGAGCCAAGCACCGCGTTGTGGTCTTGACCGATCATAAGAATCTGATTTACCTCGAGTCTGCCAAGCGGTTGAATCCTAGACAGGCTCGATGGTCCCTGTTTTTCTCCCGTTTCGATTTTGTGGTCTCGTATCTTCCGGGATCTAAGAATGTGAAGGCGGATGCCCTCTCTAGGAGTTTTTTGCCTGATTCTCCGGGAGTCCTTGAGCCGGTTGGTATTCTCAAGGAGGGGGTGATTCTTTCTGCCATCTCTCCTGATTTACGGCGGGTGCTTCGGGAATTTCAGGCTGATAAACCTGACCGCTGTCCAGTGGGGAAACTGTTTGTTCCTGATAGATGGACTAGTAAGGTAATTTCTGAGGTTCATTGTTCGGTGTTGGCTGGTCATCCTGGGATTTTTGGTACCAGAGATTTGGTTGCTAGGTCCTTTTGGTGGCCTTCCTTGTCGCGGGATGTGCGTTCTTTTGTGCAGTCCTTTGGGACTTGTGCCCGGGCCGAGCCTTGCTGTTCCCGCGCTAGTGGGTTGCTTTTGCCTTTGCCGGTCCCTGAGAGGCCCTGGACGCATATTTCCATGGATTTTATTTCGGATCTTCCTGTTTTCCAGAAGATGTCTGTTATCTGGGTGGTTTGTGACCGGTTTTCTAAGATGGTCCATTTGGTACCTTTGCCGAAATTACCTACCTCCTCTGATTTGGTTCCATTGTTTTTTCAGCATGTGGTTCGTTTGCATGGCATTCCGGAGAATATTGTGTCTGAGAGGTTCCCAGTTTGGTTCTAGGTTTTGGCGGTCCTTCTGTGCTAGGAAGGGCATTGATTTGTCTTTTTCTTCGGTGTTTCATCCTCAGACAAATGGCCAAACTGAGCGAACTAATCAGACCTTGGAAACCTATTTGAGATGCTTTGTGTCTGCTGATCAGGATGATTGGGTGGCTTTCTTGCCGTTGGCCGAGTTTGCCCTTAAAAATCAGGCTAGTTCGGCTACTTTGGTTTCGCCTTTCTTTTGTAATTTTGGTTTTCATCCTCGTTTTTCTTCAGGGCAGGTTAAACCTTCTGATTGTCCTGGTGTGGATTCTGTGGTGGACAGGTTACAGCAGATTTGGACTCATGTAGTAGACAATTTGACGTTGTCTCAGGAAAAGGCTCAAAGTTTTGCTAACCGCCGTCGGTGTGTTGGTCCCCGGCTTCGGGTTGGGGATTTAGTCTGGTTATCTTCTCGTCATGTTCCTATGAAGGTTTCTTCCCCTAAGTTCAAGCCTCGGTTTATTGGTCCTTATAAGATTTCTGAGATTATCAATCCGGTATCTTTTCGTTTGGCCCTTCCAGCCTCTTTTGCCATCCATAATGTTTTCCATAGATCTTTGTTGCGGAGATATGTGGTGCCCGTTGTTCCCTCTGTTGATCCTCCTGCCCCGGTGTTGGTTGAGGGGGAGTTGGAATATGTGGTGGAGAAAATTTTGGATTCTCGTTTTTCGAGGCGGAGGCTTCAGTATCTTGTCAAGTGGAAGGGTTATGGCCAGGAGGATAATTCTTGGGTTGTTGCCTCCGATGTCCATGCCGACGATTTGGTTCATGCTTTTCACTTGGCTCGTCCTGATCGGCCTGGGGGCTCTGGTGAGGGTTCGGTGACCCCTCCTCAAGGGGGGGGGGGGGGGTACTGTTGTGAATTCCGCTCTTGAGCTCCCTCCGGTGGTTGTAAATCGCATTTTTGTGAGTTCTGCTCTTGGGCTCCCTCTGGTGGTTTTAAGTGGAACGGCTGCTCCTTGGATTTAGCAGTGGCAGCTGCTTCCACTGATTGTTTCTTCTGGCTCGGCTATTTAGCCTGGCTCTAATCTTCAGCCAGTGCCAGTTGTCAATGTTTCCTGGTTGGATTCACATCTCTCCTCGGATTTTCCTGATATTCTGTCCAGTTCAGCAAAGATAAGTCCTTGCTTGTTCTTTTGCTGTCCACTTGTTGTGGACTTGATCGTTCAGCTCAGCCTATGTTTTTCCTAGTCCAGCTTGTCATTATGTATGTATTCAGTTAAGCTGGAAGCTCTGGGGAAGCAGATTTGCTCTCCACACCTTTAGTCAGGTGTGGAGATTTTTGTAAACTCTGCGGTGGATTTTTCTAGTTTTTAATACTGACCGCACAGTGTTCTGTCCTGTTCTGTCTATCTAGTTAGAAGTGGCCTCCTTTGCTAAATTCTGGTTTCATTCTGCGTATGTCATTTCCCTCTCCACTCACAGTCAATATTTGTGGGGGGCTGTCTATACTTTGGGGATTTTCTCTGAGGCAAGATAGCTTTCCTGTTTCCATCTTTATGGGTAGTTAGTTCTCCGGCTGTGACGAGATGTCTAGGGAGTGGCAGGAACATCCCACGGCTACTTCTAGTGTTGTGTTAGGTTCAGGAACTGCGGTCAGTACAGGTACCACCTCCTCCAGAGCTCGTCCCATGTTGCTCCTTAACCACCAGACCATAACACTAGACACCTCAACACAGCCGGAGGACTAAATACCCCTATAGATAGAAATAGGAATACTGCCTTGCCTCAGGGCAGACCCCCAAAGGATAGACAGCCCCCCACGAATATTGACTGTGAGAAGGAGGGGAAAGACACAAGCAGGCAGAAAACAGAATTCAGCAAAAGAGGCCACTCTAGCTAAATAGGAAAAGATAGGACAGAATACTAAGCGGTCAGTATTAAAACCCTTCCATAAATATCCACAGCAGAAAATACAAAAAGTTCCACAATCTAACTAAAGACATGGAATGTATATCTGCACTCCTGAGAATCCAACAAGACTGAGAAAATACTGACACAATCTAAGCTGGACAAAAAAACATAAATAGCACTGAATCATAAAGCACACAGCATGTGTGCCACAAAACGAAACCAGACACTTATCTTTGCTGACTTGGAAGCAAGGCAGAAGGAAGCAAAACAAGGACCAACTCCTCCAAAAAACAATGGACAACTGGCAAGGACTAATGAATCCTGCACGTCTAAATACCCCAGTCAGAACTGCAATCAGTAGATACAGCTGACCAGGGCTGCAACCCAGGGACAACTGCATTACCACCTACAACCACCAGAGGGAGTTCAAAAGCAGAATTCACAACAGGCTGGTCAGCCAGGCCTGTCTGTTGATTGCATGAGTTTTGCTATGCATGAGGGGGGCGGCAGAATCAAGTCATAGAATCATAGAATGGTAGAGTTGGAAGGGACTTCCTGGGTCATCTGGTCCAACCCACTGTTCAAAGCAGGATTTACTAAATGATCCTTGACAGATGTCTGCCCAGCCTCTGTTTGAAGACTTCCATTGAAGGAGAACTCACCTCTCATGGCAGCCTGTTCCACTCATTGATCACCCTGTCAAAAAGTTTATTCTAACATCTAATCTGTGTCTCCTCCCGTTCAGTTTAATTCCATTGCTTCTAGTCTTTCCTTGTGCAAATGAGAATAAAGATGATCCTTCTACAATGTGACAACCCTTGAGATATTTGTAGACAGCTATTAAGTCTCCTCTCAGTCTTCTTTTTTGCAAGCTAAACATTCCCAAATCCTGTAACCGTTCCTCATAGGACATAGTTTGCTGACCGGTGACCATTCTGCTCGCTCTTCTCTGAACTTGCTCCAGTTTGTTGATGTCTTTTTTTTAAATGTTGTGCCCAAAACTGGACACAGTATTCCACATGAGGTCTGACCAAAGAGGAGTAGAGGACAATAATGACTTCGCGTGATCTAGACTGTATGCTTCTGTTAATACATCCCAGAATTGCATTTGCTTTTATTGCTGCTGCATCACACTGTTGACTCATGTTCAGTCTGTGATCAATTAGTATACCCAAGTCTTTTTCACATGTGCTGTTGCTTAGCCCTATTCCTCCCATTCTGTATAAGCTGTTTTCATTTTTATTGCCCAGATGTAGTAGTTGCCTTGCCCATTTCATATTAAGTAATTTTTTCAATAAGGATTGTGTGAGATACTTTGTCAAATGCTTTGCTGAAGTCAAGATATACTATATCTACAGAATTTCCCTGATCCACCCAGTGATTCTGTCATAAAAGGAAATTAAGTTAGTCTGACATGACTTATTAGTTACAATCCCGTGCTGACTCTGTTTAATCACTTAATTCTTATCCAGGTACTTACATACATGTTATTTAATAATTTGTTCAAATATCTTTCCTGGTATAGATGTCAGACTCACCGGCCTATAGTTCCCTGGGTCCACCTTCTTTCCCTTTTTGAAGATAGGAACAACATTTGCTCTTCTCCAGTCTTCTGGGACTTCTCCTGTTCTCCAAGAATTTTCAAAGATTATGGAGAGTGGTTCAAAAATGTCTTCTATCATCTCCTTTAGTACTCTGGGGTGTAATTCATCTGGACCTGGAGACTTGAATTCATTTATGATAGCTAAGGGTTTCCTCACTATCTTTCTGTTTATAGATATCCTGGATTATTCTATTCCCTTAATAGGACAGTAAAAATCAGTTGATGTTACTTTTCCTTTCTGAGAGAAAACAGATGCAAAAATAGGAATTTAAAAGTTCGGCCTTCTCAACATCCTTTCTTACCATTTTATCATTTCCGTCCTGTAAAAATCCTATAGCATCTTTAACTTTTCTTTTACTTTTGACATATCCCAAAAATCCTTTTTTATTGCTTTTGACGTCTCTTGCAAGTCTTAATTCATTATCAGCTTTAGTTAATCTGATTCGTGCCCTGCAGGTTCTGTAGACAGCATTATATTCTTCTTTAGATATGGCTCCCTCTTTCCATTTGATAAACATTTCTTTCTTCCTTTTTAGCATGTGTTTAAGTATAGCTGTTATTGTGGCGTTATAAAAAGTGGCAGCAGCATCTGTGTCATGAAAGAAAGCTACCGTATATACTCGAGTATATACGGTATGTCTGTAAGAGGGAGAAGGGACTCAGAGAGTGATTGTAAATTATGGTGTTTGAGATTTCTGCGAGGGTGAGTTTGTGGAGTGGGGGTTGTGCACTAGGAGAGGAGAGGGAAGAGAATGTCAGTATGTTGTTGTCAGACAGGGGGAGGGGTGAGTTAGTGAGATTAGTAAGGCAACAGAATTTGTGAGTGGCCCAAGAAGACCACTGAGTGAGGCCGAAGGAGGCAGTAAGTGATAAAAGGGCAACACGGTGGCTCAGTGGATGAGACTGCAGCCTTGCAGCGCTGGAGTCATAGGTTCAAATCCCACCAAGTGCAACATCTGCAAGGAGTTTGTATGTTCTCCCCGTGTTTGCGTGGGTTTCCTCCGGTTACTCCAGTTTCCTCCCACATTCCAAAGACATACTGATAGGGAATTTAGATTGTGGGGACAGTGATGATATTGTGTAAAAACTGTAAAGCGCTGCGGAATATGTTAGCGCTATATAAAAATAAAGATTATTATTATAAAAGTTTAGAGGCAACTGAGATGGAAGTGTCAATGGGGATATTGAAGTCACCCATGATGATAGTGGGGATGTCAGCCTGCAGAGGGGCCACAGCAGATCAGAAGGAGAGGGACTGCTGTGCTGAGGGGAGCCGTATGTCCAGCAGCAGCCAGGCAGAGGAATGCTCCATCTGGGGAGCATCAGCATCATGCAGGCCAGCGTTCGCCATTTCCCGCAGCCAGCAGTGGAGATCAGAGAGAAAGAGTTGCGCAGTGTGAGCCCGGTTATTACCAGAGGACAAGGTGCCAACGTTCTGTGTCCGTGAGTACAGCACATGTGCCCCATAAGAGTGACCGGGACACACGCTCGCACCCTCACTTTGCCAGTTTGTTTTCTGAGCCACGTTGGGATCGTACAGGACTGTGGCCCGTACCTTTGTCAGTCATTGCAGCAGGGACCAGTGAGTGCTCCGGTTCCACCGCATTTGCACCGTACAGGCCTGCCACCGCTGACTGAGACTGTGGGGAGAGTTGTGCAGGGGCCACGTCTGGTTCAGACAGTGCCGTGGCCCACGCTCCTCCGGCCACATCATTATATGGACTTGGGCTCAGCGGAAGGTAACGGAGACCGACTGCTGCCGCCAGGAGACGGGGCATTGATGCCCACAGGACGTTCCTGGAAAAGACACCGCTCCAGCCATTGCTGGCACTATTGAGCTGCCAGCAGGAGTCACAGTTTGGGGAACTTCTGACACAAGTGCTTCACAGGAACTAGAACCGTTATTCTTTACCTCCCAATATCCTTTGCCATCTATACTGTTTAACCCTTTACCTCCCGGCGTAGTCCCCTTTTAAACCTCTTAACCCTTGCTCTGCCGTCACTGCATCCCATAACCTGCTCACTTTACTGAGTCATATGTGTTTCCTTACTGCCTGTTTCCATAGTTGGGTCATAACTATCAGAGAAACGAAGCATTGATTTTTATAAAGTGGCTACAAAAAATTACCAAAATAGTCTCAGCACTGAAGGGGTTACTGCCCCCAACACCCAGTAATGGGGAATCTCCAGCACCTACCTCCACCTGCAGAGCCGCACACCACATATATGGCTGCTCTGTGCGCACAGGACCTGTGATGAGGTCACAGGAGGGGAGGAGTCAGGGGTCACATGATCAGGGGCCTCAGTGTATGCAGGACTCTGCTGTGCTGGTTGTCATGGTGCTGGATGAGGGGAAGTTTATGTGTGACGTCAGGAGGGGTTTACAGGGTGGATGTAGCAGAGCCGTGTGTGTACGAGGTGTACGGAGCGGAGCCGCGTGTGTGCGAGGTGTACAGAGCGGAGCCGTGTGTGTACGAGGTGTACGGAGCGGAGCCGTGTGTGTACGAGGTGTACGGAGCGGAGCCGTGTGTGTACGAGGTGTACGGAGCGGAGCCGTGTGTGTGCGAGGTGTACGGAGCAGAGCCGTGTGTGTACCAGGTGTACGGAGCAGAGCTGTGTGTGTATGAGGTGTACGGAGCGGAGCCGTGTGTGTATGAGGTGTACGGAGCAGAGCCGTGTGTGTACGAGGTGTACGGAGTGGAGCCGTGTGTGTACAAGGTGTACGGAGCAGAGCCATGTGTGTACCAGGTGTACGGAGCAGAGCCGTGTGTGTATGAGGTGTATGGAGTGGAGCCATGTGTATGAGGTGTACGGAGCGGAGCCGTGTGTGTACGAGGTGTACGGAGCGGAGCCGTGTGTGTACGAGGTGTACGGAGCGGAGCCGTGTGTGTACGAGGTGTACGGAGCAGAGCCGTGTGTGTACGAGGTGTACGGAGCAGAGCCGTGTGTGTACGAGGTGTACGGAGCAGAGCCGTGTGTGTACGAGGTGTACGGAGCAGAGCCGTGTGTGTACGAGGTGTACGGAGCAGAGCCGTGTGTGTACGAGGTGTACGGAGCAGAGCCGTGTGTGTACGAGGTGTACGGAGCAGAGCCGTGTGTGTACGGAGCAGAGCCGTGTGTGTACGAGGTGTACGGAGCAGAGCCGTGTGTGTACGAGGTGTACGGAGCAGAGCCGTGTGTGTACGAGGTGTACGGAGCAGAGCCGTGTGTGTACGAGGTGTATGGAGCAGAGCCGTGTGTGTACGAGGTGTACGGAGCAGAGCCGTGTGTGTACAAGGTGTACGGAGCAGAGCCATGTGTGTACCAAGTGTACGGAGCAGAGCCGTGTGTGTATGAGGTGTACGGAGCGGAGCCGTGTGTGTACGAGGTGTACGGAGCGGAGCCGTGTGTGTACGAGGTGTTTGGAGTGGAGCCGTGTGTGTACGAGGTGTACGGAGCGGAGCTGTGTGTGTACGAGGTGTATGGAGCGGAGCCGCGTGTGTACGAGGTGTACAGAGCAGAGCCGTGTGTGTACGAGGTGCATGGATCGGAGCCGTGTGTGTACGAGGTGCATGGATCGGAGCCGTGTGTGTACGAGGTGTTTGGAGCGGAGCCGTGTGTGTGCGAGGTGTATGGAGCGGAGTCGTGTGTGTACGAGGTGCATGGATCGGAGCCGTGTGTGTACGAGGTACGGAGAGGAGCCGTGTGTGTACGAGGTGTACGGAGCGGAGCCGTGTGTGTACGAGGTGTATGGAGCGGAGCCGCGTGTGTACGAGGTGTACGGAGCAGAGCCGTGTGTGTACGAGGTGCATGGATCGGAGCCGTGTGTGTACGAGGTGCATGGATCGGAGCCGTGTGTGTACGAGGTGTTTGGAGCGGAGCCGTGTGTGTACGAGGTGTATGGAGCGGAGTCGTGTGTGTACGAGGTGCATGGATCGGAGCCGTGTGTGTACGAGGTGCATGGATCGGAGCCGTGTGTGTACGAGGTGTTTGGAGCGGAGCCGTGTGTGTACGAGGTGTACGGAGCAGAGCCGTGTGTGTACGAGGTGCACGGATCGGAGCCGAGTGGGTACGAGGTGCATGGATCGGAGCCGTGTGTGTACGAGGTATTTGGAGCGGAGCCACATGTGTACGAGGTGTTTGGAGCGGAGACTCAGTGAATACAGTGTGAACTGTGTGGCTCCTATACACTGATATCCGAAGCGCAGACTCTGCATGGAAACTTCTCCTCAGTCCCGGGTGTCCGGCACTCTTGTAACGGTGGTGGGAGCTGATGGATTGCTCCCTGACACTCAAGGGTTAATTACATGTGATGTTCATGTATGTGATAAAGGTTTGATACCCAGTGGGGCTGCAAGTAGCTAGGACAGGGTTAACTGTAATGGCTGACCCAGTTTGGGAGGGGGAACTGAGTGTTAGTGGCAAGTGCAGGAAGTGACAGTCAGTCTGTGTGAGGGCAGCAGTGAGTGATGAAGCTCTACAGAGGCTGCTAGGGACAACGTGGGCCTAATACTCGGGGTAGTGGATTGCCACAAATACCCTTTCATGTGATTCTGTCTCAATAGCTTGTGGCAACCTCGAGATGGACGTCGGCGGCCAGGGGCACACTCTGCTTGTGAAGCTAAAGGGAAAGATGGACTCGGACTACATGGGGCAGAAGGTATTGCAATCCGGATATACTGCTAGAGATGAGGAAGATTCCCTATGTAAGAGAATGGTCAGCCATAATATACTGAACAGCCATGTTGGCTCTAGCAGCCGTCTTGTGCAAAGTTAGAAACCAACTAATTCTAAGATGTAATTCTGAAAGTCATAGACAGATTGGAGACACAAGATGAGATCATAGCCATTAGCAGGTATAGTGGACATACACACAGGTCAATTGGATCAGCTGCAGGGCCATGATAATAGAAAAAGGGTAAACATATCATAATAAATAAGTGTATTAAGTGAACAACGACAGTTACTAAGGATTATGGAGATTTACGAGTTCTAATGGAGTTTGGCGTAAAGAGCCTCAGTCATTACATTTAACCATTGTTTTGTCCGTAAATGTGCATATATTTTTCTACACAGTATCGTGTTATCATGTATACACTCATTTGCAGCATTGTGCTTTTTGTCTTTGTATCATGTATAAAAAGCCCCTGTTACTGTTACTCGTGCCATTACATCGCCAACTTGCTGCCGTGCCACAACATGGCCATTCCATCGACATTCTGCTGCCTTGCCACACCATGGCCAGACTAAGGCCGGACCATCGCCAGATGTCCCTGCGTTACTTTGTCTGTCTGGACTTCTGTTCATGCTCACATGCTTTATTTCACTGACTATCCATGTGCTGTTCTGCTGCGAATCTCTGAATAAGGGTACATTTCCACTGGCGAGGAAAACGGACGAGTGCAATCCGATAAAAAATCGGATTGCACTCGGACCAATGTTATTCAATAGGTGTCTTTTCATTTGCGATTTTTTTCTCGGCCGAAATCGGACTGAGAAAAAAAATCGCAGCTTGCTGCGTTTTGCTGCGAGTCTCGGACGAGACTCGCCAATGCAAGTCAATGGGTGCGAGAAAAAATCGCACAGCACTCACACCATGCGAGTTCTGTCCGATTTTTATGCACCGGTGTCCTTTGAAAAGCCGGCAATTCAGCGCGGTGTACAGTAAAATCACACTGACAGGTTAGAATAGACTAGATATATACACATAGAATGTGTATATATACATATATACATGTCAGTGAGACACCTATTTATGTATATTTATATCTAAAGCAGCGCTAGAGAGCATTAAAGCCGCTAATTCAATTGCCGGCTTTTGCTCTCTCCTTCACAAACCCGACAGGATATGAGACATGGTTTACATACAGTAAACCATCTCATATCCCCTTTTTTTTGCATATTCCACACTACTAATGTTAGTAGTGTGTATGTGCAAAATTTGGCCGCTGTAGCTGCTCAAATAAAGGGTTAAATGGCGGAAAAAATTGGCGTGGGCTCCCGCGCAATTTTCTCCGCCAGAGTGGTAAAGCCAGTGACTGACGGCAGATATTAATAGCCAGGAGAGGGTCCATGGTTATTGGCCTCCCCGTGGCTAAAAACATCTGCCCCCAGCCACCCCAGAAAAGGCACATCTGGAAGATGCGCCTATCCTGGCACTTGGCCACTCTCTTCCCACTCCCTGTAGCGGTGGGATATGGGGTAATGAAGGGTTAATGCCACCTTGCTATTGTAAGATAACATTAAACCAGATAAATAATGGAGAGGCGTCAATTATGACACCTATCCATTATTAATCCAATTGTTTGAAAGGGTTAAAAAAAACACACACACATGATTTAAAAGTATTTTAATGAAATAAACACAGCGGTTGTTTTAATATTTTATTGCTCGCTCAATCCTTAGGAAACCCTCGCTTGGCAAAACAATAAATGCACAAGATACATACCCTCTGTTGAACCGTCACGTCCCACGAGGTAATCCATATGAAGGGGTTAAAATAATTTACAAGCAGGAGCCCTGCAAAGGCAGCTGTGCTCGTGCTTGTAATTCCCCGGAGAATGAATGAAATGTAGGTCATTGACCTACATTTCCTTCAGTCGCGGTGATGCGCCCCCTGGTGGATGTCCTCATATGACCTGGAGCGTGAGAAAAAGTTCCCAGGCTGCAGTTCATGAGAACATCCAGCAGGGGCGCATCACCGCGACTGAATGTAAGTACAGATCCAGCTTTCCTTTCAGCACCCGGGGGATTACAGGCACGAGCGAGTGGTTTATCGCAGCTCGTGCCTGTAATATTAGTTAACCCATTCAGATGGATTACCACGTGGGACGTGATAGGACATCAGAAGGTATGTATCTTGTGCGTTTATTATTTTGCCAAGCAAGGGTGTTGCTGATGGATTGAGAGAGCAATAAATTATTAAAACAACCTGTTTGTTTCTTTCATTAAAATACTTTTAAATCATGTGTGTGTGTGTGTGTTTTTTAACCCTTTCAGACAAATGGATTAATAATGGATAGGTGTCATAATTGACGCCTCTCCATTATTAATCTGGCTTAATGTCACCTTACAATAGCAAGGTGGCATTAACCCTTCATTACCCCATATCCCACCGCTACAGGGAGTGGGAAGAGAGTGGCCAAGTGCCAGAATAGGCGCATCTTCCAGATGTGCCTTTTCTGGGGTGGCTGGGGGCAGATGTTTTTAGCCACGGGGGGGGTTAATAACCATGGACCCTCTCCTGGCTATTAATATCTGCCCTCAGTCACTGGCTTTACCATTCTGGTGGAGAAAATTGCGCGGGAGCCCACGCCAATTTTTTCCGCCATTTAACCCTTTATTTTAGCAGCTACAGCGCTGAAATTTTGCACATACACACTACTAACATTAGTAGTGTGGAATATGCAAAAAAAAAGGGGATATGAGATGGTTTACTGTATGTAATCATGTCTCATATCCTGTCGGGTTTGTGAAGGAGAAGGAAAAAGCGGGCAATTGAATTAGAGGCTTTAATGCTCTCTAGCGCTGCATTAAATATAAATATACATATATAGGTGTCTCACTGACATGTATATATGTATATATACACATTCTATGTGCATATATCTAGTCTATTCTAACCTGTCAGTGTGATTTTACTGTACACGGCGCTGAATTGCCGGTTTTTCAAAGGACACTGGTGCGTAAAAATCGGACAGCAATACGGATGTCATACTGATGTCATACGGATGATGCGATTAAAAATCGCATTGCACTCGCATTGCACTCGCATGACACTCGCATGACAATCGCATACGTTACATCCGTTTTTTCGGTCCAGATTACGGACCGATTTGTCTCTCGGCAGTGGAAATGTACCCTAAACCTCAGTCTCGGCTTGATAAAAGGAGTTGTCTACAAATTTTTCCTGGCTCTTCCAGCTCTCAGTAAGGACTTTCTTACACCTAGGGTTATGGAAGCCAGCAAGAGGGACTGAGGTTGTGTAATCTTCCTGGAAAAGTTTGTTTTTTATAAACCATGTGTCCCCTGGATTAATTGCTGCCCTGGTTCCAGAAGACGGATTCCTGGAGTCAAAAGAGGCCTTCAGGCCAGAAGTGGGAAGCACCACATGCACAGCACACATCGGGACTGGGACACACCCTGTCTGTACTAGGATGCCAGAGGGAGTGGGGACTGAAGCTCGCCCACAACTACCTCACTTTGGCATCTTAGCCTGGTTTCACACTTGCGTTTTTATCTGCAGCGTTTTAGCGCTAAAAAACGCATGCGTTTTTTTTCCTATACTTAACATTAAAAACGCATGCGTTTTTTAGCGTGCGTTTTGACGCGTTTTCGGCAATGCATGTGTTTTTTGATGCGTGCGTTCAGTTGCAGAAATGCAACATGTAGTAATTTCTAGCGGCGTTTTTTTGCCGCAAAAAAAGTATGTGTTTATTCGCAGCAAAAAAATGTATTGCTGTCTATGTAAACGCATGCGTTTTTATAGAAAAATACAAGAAAACCCTAACCCTAAACACAAGAAAAAACAAGAAAACCCTAACCCTAAACACAAGAAAAAACAAGAAAACCCTAACCCTAAACACAAGAAAAAACAAGAAAACCCTAACCCTAACCCTATGGTTACTAGGGATCCTAAACCTAACCCTAACCCTAAGGTTAGGATCCCTAGTAACCCTAGGGATCCTAACCCTAACCCTAGGGATCCTAACCCTAACCCTAGCTATTTCTGTTTATAGTGGGTTTTCTAGTTGATTTTGATGAATGGCAGCTGTCACACACTTCTCAGCATGCGTTTAAAAAACGCAAACGCAGGAAAAAAACGCATGTAAACGCGGCAAAAAGCATGCGTCTAAAAAACGCGGCGTTTTGCCGCGTTTACATGCGTTTTTTCACCACCTGCATTTTTTTTAAAACGCTGCAGATCAAAATGCTAGTGTGAAACCAGCCTTACACTCTCTCTTACAGATTTGAGGCACCTTGGTAGAAGTCTCTCCTAATCTCTTACTTAGGCCGGGATCACACATGCGAGAAATACAGGCAAGTCTCTCATGTTAATACCCGGCGCTGCTGCCGGCACTCAGGAGCGAAGCATGTGGCCGCATAGCAATACATGCAGCCGCACGCTCTGCTCCTGAGAGCCGACAGCAGTGCCGGGTATTAACATGCGAGACTCAGCTGTGTTTCTCGCATGTGTGATCCTGGCCTTACACGGAATCTCAGTCATGGCGGTCTGGCGCTCTCTCTCTTATAGATTTGGGTCATCTTGGTAGAATTTTCTCCTGGTCTCTTATTTAGGACACGGTCACACTAGTGTAAAATACGCATACCTCCCAACTTTTGAAGAAGGGAAAGAGGGATGAAGGTTGTGGCGCGTGCAGCGGCAAATTTTAGGCCATGCCCCTGACCACACCCATTTCACAACTAGTCACGCCCCAACCAAACCCATTTAGCACTGCTGATCACACTGTTTCATAAACAATAATTATAAACAGAAAAAAAAAATTATTTACAAGTAATGAGTTAAAGTACTGTACATGCCACACCCCCACTACTCAGTTTCTATTCTGTGCCCACTCACTTTTCTCCCCAAATTGTCTCCTCACACTATTCCCCTCCAGCTAGTACTCCCAGCATGCTGTGCTTGTAATACATGATAAAACTACTACTCCCAGCATGCTATGTCAGTAATCTGTGGTAAAGCTACTAATCCCAGCATGCTATGTCAGTAATCTGTGGTAAAGCTACTACTCCCAGCATGCAGCGTCAGTAATCTGTGGTAAAACTACTACTCCCAGCATGCACTGTGTGAGAAGACTCCTCATCAGTGACTCCGAGCTCCTGCAGCTTCAGTATGCGGCGGAAATAGGGGAGTGATGTCACTAGAGGGGGCGGGTTTCAGGTTCCCGACTAGACAAGTTCTGACTTATCACAGTCATGTGATCCACATGTCCATGCGCTGCTTCTGTAGTTTCTCCTGAGGCTGGTACAACCTCAAATTGGGACTGTCCCGCTGGATCCGGGACAGTTGGGAGGTCTGATATCGGGCATGCTCAAATAGTATGTTCAATCTCTGCATCTGCATGTCTCAAGGCTATTAGACAGCAGTAACATATGCAGGAATTCCTGTTTGATAGGCAATACCCCGCATGTGTTGCTGCTGTCTAACAGCCGAGAGACATGTAACCGCGGATAACGCCTTACCCGAGCACGCTCACTCATCACTAGTGGCTTCAAACCGGAGGTCATTCCAAACAAGGTTATCTAGTATTCAACATGCTCTTATTATTACTAGGATCCTGCTCCTCACACTCAGTAAGTACCTGAAGCATCACACACATCGATGATTACATCGATCACCCCAATCACAGGGCACAACTGCGCTGTGACCTGTCTAGGATCGGAGCTGTGAGCTCGGTTCCTAGGTCGGTGCCTAGCAACACCGGCGTCACCAGGTCCAGCTCTGATTGGTGCGATTGATGTCATCATCAAGCCTGTGACAGCAGAACCCCTGCTGAAAAAAGAAGACAAGACAGAAGAGAAAGTACAACTGCAAGTGTTTTGATCCCCAATCCCTGCCCAATCTCTCTTCATCCCCCCCATCCCTCTTCCCTTTCCCCCTCTTTTTACCCCCTCCATCCCCTTTGCACCGCATCTGTACGCACATTTAGAAGCCGCCAAGTGTTGATTGGTGACGCAGTTCACCAATCAACACTTGTGCTCGCTTTTCTTTCTCACCCCCTTTGTGCCACCTCCAGCAGCTGCCGAACTTTGATTAGTGACGCAGTTCACTCATCAGAGCTCGTACCTGCTGTTTAACACTTTTTTTTCACAGGCATTTTTTTCTTCCTGGTTGTGCTTTTTTCTTTTAGCTTTAAATTTTCAGACAAAAGTTTACACCAATCACTATCTCCCCCTACACACACAAACAGTTACAAAAAAAGTGCTGACACAATCGCCATATTCATAAAATGTTGTCCCACCCGTCCCGTTCATCCCAACAATGCTATTCAGTGGAGGAGGCATATGGTTTCCTTGCCTCCGACACTGATAGCGAGGTAGAGAATCCCATGTTTCCTTATTTTTCTGATTCTTCATCCTCTTCCACTTCCTCCTCTTCATCTTCCTCCTCGGGTCCTGTGGAACTGCCACACAGATGTCCCAGGACAGAATATGAGTCAGCGCCCACCATTGCAGAAGATGAACTAGCGCACAACATTACGGACCAGGCCAATGACCAGGCCAATTTTTACAATTCTGACCACTGTCCCTTTATGAGGTAATAATTCTGCAATGCTTCCATGGATCCCAGTGATTTTGACACTGTTTTCTCATGACATATTGTACTTCATGATAGTGGTAAAATTTATTTGATATGACTTGCGTTTATTTGTGAAAAAAATTGAAATTTGGCCAAATTTTGGAAAATTTCGCAATTTTCCAACTTTGAATTTTCATGCCCTTAAATCACAGAGATATGTCACATAAAATACTTAATAAGTAACATTTCTCACATCAGCACAATTTTGGAACCAAAATATTATTTTGTTAGGGAGTTATAAGGGTTAAATTTGACCAGTGATTTCTCATTTCTACAACACCAAGTCACTTTGAGGGGTCTATATGATAGAAAATACGCAAAAGTGACACCACTATAAAAACTGCACCCCTAAAGGTGCTCAAAACCACATTCAAGAAGTTTCTTAACCCTGCTTCACAGGAATTTTTGGAATGTTTAAAAAAAATCAACATTTAACTTTTTTCACAAAAAAATTACTTCAGATCCAATTTTTTTTTTTATTTTATCAAGGGTAACAGGAGAAATTGGACCCCAAAAGTTGTTGTACAATTTGTTCTGAGTACACCGATACCCCATATGTGGGAGTAAATCACTGTTTGGGCGCATGGCAGAGCTCAGAAGTGCAAAATTTGCTGGAATTGAGATCGGACGCCATGTTGCATTTGGAGAGCCCCTGATGTGCCTAAACAGTAGAAACCCCCCACAAGTGGCACCATTTTGGAAACTAGACCCCCTAATTAACTTATCTAGAAGTGTAGTGAGCACTTTGAACTCTCAAGTACTTCATAGAAGTTTATAACGTAGAGCTGTAAAAATAAAAAATCATATTTTTTCTCAAAAATGATCTTTTCGCCCCCAAATTTTTATTTTCTCAAGGATAACAGGAGAAATTGGACCCCAAAAGTTGTTTTGCAACTTTTCCTGAGTATGCTGATGATATGTGGGGGTAAACCACTGTTTGGGCGTATGGCAGAGCTCAGAATGGAAGGAGCACTGTTTGACATTTTCAATGCAGAATTGGCTGGAATTGAGATCGGACGCCATGTTGCTTTTGGAGAGCCCCTGATGTGCCTAAACAGTGGAAATCCCCCAATTCTATCTGTCATGAACCGGGGTTGATTTACTATTTTTTTTTATTTTGATCACTGTGATAGGGTCTATCACAGTGATCAAAATGAACCAAGCATGCACCTGCCATTTTCTCCCGGAAGAAGAATCCGGCGACATGGGGGACTTAAGGGTGGCCTGCAGGAACAACGGAGGTACCGGGGGGGGGGGGGGGGGGTGATCGGGGGACCCTATTTCTCTCTCCTCTGATGTGCAACCACAAATTAAATGGAAAATCGTACTTTTTTTTGCGGTCGCCGTTATACTGTTAATAACGGTGATCGCAACACCGGGGTTGGTAAAAACCAACCCAAATCATGTTCTACCCCTGGCAGCCAAGACCCCAGAGAAATTCTGTAGTTAGGGGGGCGCTATAACCTTAAACCTCAACGTCATTAAAAAGCGGAGCTGTGGTATATGTACCCTTAACTGCTGCCGTTAAAAGGCGCATTGGCAGTCGTTAAGTGGTTAAATGTAACTCCTCATTCTCCCATGCTTGCGCCAATCGCCGGCAGAGCAGGGGAGAATGATGAGAGCCGTGTTCAGCACCCGGCGCAGTGGAACAACGCTTACTGCAACGCTTCTTCCCTGGTGCCCGTCCGTGTGGTACTGATGCGGCACACATATGCCACACGTGTGCCGCAAGTATTACACACACGGACACTGACATCTCCGGTACCAGAAATATCAGGACGTGTGAAAGAGACCTTAGCGGTATTTTACATTTTGCTGCTGTCACATGCTAAAAGATGCTTTTTATTGCAAAAAAAAACGATTTTGCATCACCACATTTTGAGAGCTATAATTTTCCCATATTTTGACCCACAGAGTCATGTGAGGTCTTGTTTTTTGCGGGACGAGCTGACGTTTTTATTGGTATAATTTTCGGGCACATGACATTTTTTGACCACTTTCTTTTCCGATTTTTGTAAGACAGAATGAGCAAAAAACAACAATTCATGAATTTCTTTCGGCGGGGGGGCGTTTATACCGTTCTGTGTGTGGTAATATTGATAAGGCAGTTTTATTCTTCTGGTGAGTATGATTACAACGATACTTCATTTATATTTTTTTTCTGTTTCGGTGCTTTTACATAATAAAAACTATTTAATAGAAAAAAGTATTGCTTTTGCATCACTTTATTCTGAGAGCTATAACTTTTTTATTTTTATGCTGATGTAGCTGTATGGTGGCTCATTTTTTGCAGGACAAGATGACGTTATCAGCGTTACCAGGTTTATTTATATCCGTCTTTTTGATCGCGTGTTATTCCACTTTTTGTTCGGCGGTATGATGATAAAGCATTGTTTTTTTGCCTTGGTTTTTTTTTATGGTGTTCACTAAAGGGGTTAACTAGTGGGACACTTTTATAGGTCGGGTCATTACGGACGCGGCGATACCAAATATGAGTACTTTCATTGTTTAGATTTTTTTTTTCATTTAACCCCTTAATCCCATATGACGTACTATCCCGTCAAGGTGACCTGGGACTTAATTCCCAGTGACGGGATAGTACGTCATATGCGATCGGCCGCGCTCACGGGGGGAGCGCGGCCGGGTGTCAGCTGCCTATTGCAGCTTACATCCGGCACTATGTGCCAGGAGCGGTCACGGACCGCCCCTGGCACATTAACCCCCGGCACACCGCGATCAAACATGATCGCGGTGTACCGGCGGTATAGGGAAGCATCGCGCAGGGAGGGGGCTCCCTGCGGGCTTCCCTGACACGATCGGTACAAGGGAATGTACTCACCTTGTACCGAGCGTCTCCTCCCTGCAGGCCCCGGATCCAAAATGGCCGTGGGGCTGCATCCGGGTCCTGCAGGGAGAACTCCCGGGTCAGGAGCAGGCTGCAGCTGCAGCTCTGTAAGCCTGCGGCGATGTGAGGATGTGAGTGAGATCGACGATCTGATAAGAGTGCTGTGCAAACTATCAGATCGGCGATCTGAGATGTCCCCCCCTGGGACAAAGTAAAAAAGTAAAAAAAAAAATTTCCACATGTGTAAAAAAAAAAAAAAAAAAAAAAAATCGTAAATAAAGAAGAAAAAAAAAATATTATTCCCATAAATACATTTCTTTATCTAAAAAACAAAAAAACAATAAAAGTACACATATTTAGTATCGCCGCGTCCGTAACGACCCAACCTATAAAACTGTCCCACTAGTTAACCCCTTCAGTGAACACCGTAAGAAAAAAAAAAAACGAGCAAAAAAACAACGCTTTATTATCATACCGCCGAACAAAAAGTGAAATAACACGCGATCAAAAAGACGGATATAAATAACCATGGTACCGCTGAAAACGTCATCTTGTCCCGCAAAAAACGAGCCGCCATATAGCATCATATCCAAAAAAATAAAAGTTATAGTCCTCAGAATAAAGCGATGCCAAAATAATTATTTTTTCTATAAAATAGCTTTTATCGTATGAAAGCGCCAAAACATAAAAAAATGATATAAATGAGATATCGCTGTAATCGTACTGACCCGACGAATAAAACTGCTTTATCAATTTTGCCAAACGTGGAACGGTATAAACGCCTCCCCCAAAAGAAATTCATGAATAGCTGGTTTTTGGTCATTCTGCCTCACAAAAATCGGAATAAAAAGTGATCAAAAACTGTCACATGTCCGAAAATGTTACCAATAAAAACGTCAACTCGTCCTGCAAAAAACAAGACCTCACATGACTCTGTGGACCAAAATACGGAAAAATTATAGGTCTCAAAATGTGGAGACGCAAAACCTTTTTTGGTATAAAAAGCGTCTTTTAGTGTGTGACAGCTGCCAATCATAAAAATCCGATATAAAAAACGCTATAAAAGTAAATCAAACCCCCCTCCATCATCCCCTTAGTTAGGGAAAAATAATAAAATTAAAAAAATGTATTTATTTCCATTTTCCCATTAGGGTTAGGGCTAGGGTTAGGGTTAGGGTTGGGGCTAGGGTTGGAGCTAAAGTTAGGGTTGGGGCTAAAGTTAGGGATAGGGTTGGGGCTAAAGTTAAGGTTGGGGATAAAGTTAGGGTTAGGGTTGGGGCTAAAGATAGGGATAGGGTTGGGGCTAAAGTTAGGGTTGGGGATAAAGTTAGGGATAGGTTTGGGGCTAAAGTTAGGGTTGGGGATAAAGTTAGGGTTAGGGTTGGGGCTAAAGTTAGGGTTAGGGTTTGGATTACATTTACGGTTGGGATTAGGGTTGGGATTAGAATTAGGGGTGTGTCAGGGATAGGGGTGTGGTTAGGGTTACAATTGGGATTAGGGGTAGGGGTGTGTTTGGATTAGTTTCAGTTAGAATTGGGGAGTTTACACTGTTCAGGCGCATCAGGGGCTCTCCAAACGCGACATGGCGTCCGATCTCAATTCCAGACAATTCTGCATTGAAAAAGTAAAACAGTGCTCCTTCACTTCCGAGCTCTTCCGTGCGCCCAAACAGGAGTTTACCCCAACATATGGGGCATCAGCGTACTCGGGACAAATTGGACAACAACTTTTGGGGTCCAAGTTCTCTTGTTATCTCTGGCAAAATAAAAATTTTGGGGGCTAAAAATCATTTGTGTGGGAAAAAAAGGATTTTTTATTTTCACGGCACTGCGTTGTAAACTGTAGTGAAACACTTGGGGGTTCAAAGTTCTCACAACACATCTAGATAAGTTCCTTGGGAGGTCTAGTTTCCAATATGGGGTCACTTATGGGGGGTTTATACTGTTTGGGTACATCAGGGGCTCTGCAAATGCAACGTGACGCCTGCAGACCAATCCATCTAAGTCTGCATTCCAAATGGCGCTCCTTCCCTTCCGAGCTCTGCCATGCGCCCAAACAGTGGTTCCCCCCCACATATGGGGTATCAACTTACTCAGGACAAATTGGACAACAACTTTTGGGGTCCAATTTATCCTGTTACCCTTGTGAAAATACAAAACTGGGGGCTAAAAAATCATTTTTCTGAAGAAAAAAAAAGAATTTTTATTTTCACGGCTCTGCGTTATAAACTGTAGTGAAACACTTGGGGGTTCAAAGCTCTCACAACACATCAAGATAAGTTCCTTAGGGGGTCTACTTTCCAAAATGGTGTCACTTGTGGGGGGTTTTTATGTTTAGGCACATCAGGGGCTCTCCAAACGCGACATGGTGTCCCATCTCAATTCCAGTCAATTTTGCATTGAAAAGTCAAATGGCGCTCCTTCCCTTCCGAGGTCTGCTATGCGCCCAAACAGTGGTTTACCCCCACATATGGGATATCATTGTACTCAGGACAAATTGCACAACAACTTTTGTGATCTAATTTCTTCTCTTACCTTTGGGAAAATAAAAAATTGGGGGCGAAAAATCATTTTTGTGAAAAAATATGATTTTGTATTTTTACGGCTCTGCATTATAAACTTCTGTGAAGCACTTGTTGGGTCAAAGTGCTCACCACACATCTAGATAAGTTCCTTAAGGGGTCTACTTTCCAAAATGGTGTCACTTGTGGGGGGTTTCAATGCTTACGCACATCAGGGGCTCTCTAAACGCAACATGGCGTCCCATCTCAATTCCAGTCAATTTTGCATTGAAAAGCCAAATGGCGCTCCTTCGCTTCCGAGCTCTGTCATGTGCCCAAAAAGTGGTTTACCCCCACATATTGGGTATCGGCGTACTCAGCACAAATTGTACAACATCTTTTGGGGTCCATTTTCTCCTGTTACCCTTGGTAAAATAAAACAAATTGGAGCTGAAGTAAATTTTGTGTGAAAAAAAGTTAAATGTTCATTTTTATTTAAACATTCCAAAAATTCCTGTAAAACACCTGAAGGGTTAATAAACTTTTTAATGTGGTTTTGAGCACCTTGAGGGGTGCAGTTTTTAGAAAGGTGTCACACTTGGGTATTTTCCATCATATAGACCCCTCAAAATGACTTCAAATGAGATATGGTCCCTAAAAAAAAATGGTATTGTAAAAATGAGAAATTGCTGGTCAACTTTTAACCCTTATAACTCCCTAACAAAAAAAAATTTTGGTTCCAAAATTGTGCTGATGTAAAGTAGACATGTGGGAAATTTTACTTATTAAGTATTTTGCGTGACATATCTCTGTGATTTAAGGGCATAAAAATTCAAAGTTGGAAAATTTTGAAATTTTCAAAATTTTTGCCAAATTTCTTTTTTTTTTCACAAATAAACACAAGTTATATCGAATAAATTTTACCACTAACATGAAGTACAATATCTCACGAGAAAACAATGTCAGAATCGCCAAGATCCGTTGAAGCGTTCCAGAGTTGTAACCTCATAAAGGGACAGTGATCAGAATTGTAAAAATTGGCCCGGTCATTAACGTGCAAACCACCCTCGGGGCTTAAGGGGTTAAATATTTATTTAGTGAAAGAATAATTATTGATCTTTTTTATTTATTTATTTTAAATGTTTTATTTTGCTCTAACATTAACACTTTTTCCCTCTATGGGACAATCATTTTTTGCATCTGCATGCTATGGAAGCTGTCAGCACTGCACTCAGTGCACTGACACTGAGAGACTTCCTGATCATGTACTGCACATGACCAGGAAGTGTCTTAGCTCTGGTAACCTGGATGTTGCCATGATATGCCGCTGGGTTTCCGATCTAAAGGCAGAGGGGCTGTCAGCCCTCTGCCTGATCCCGGAATGCTGCGATCGTGTTCCATCGCATCATTCCTGGTGTTAAAGTGCCGGGTGTCAGCTGTGAGAATCAGCTGATACCCGGCCGCGGATCCCCCGTGAGCGAGGCCGATCGCGATGATATACTATCCCGCCTGTGGTCAGACAGGCCCAGGTCACATGGAATGGATAGTACGTCGGATGTCAGAGAGGGGTTAACCTCATGGTGGGCCAAACTAATTTATATGCTCTTCAATTTTTGCCACAAAACCCCGGTTCATCATTTTCTAACTGGTTTCCTGTAGACGCAGTCGAAATTATGCAGTTTTGTGGCCTGGTCCTTCATATGGGGATCCTGAAGAAGCCAGAACTTCTGCAATATTGGAGTGTTGATATTTTATACAAGACTCCAGTGTTCCGAATGGTCATGGCCCAGATGCGTTTTGAGGCCATCCACAAATTCCTGCATTACAACGATAATGCACGGTGTCCCGCACGAGATGACCCCAACTTTGACCATCTGTTCAATGTTCGGCCAGTCAAACAGTTCAACAAAAAGTTAGCTGAAGTGTAGATGCCCCGAAGGGACATCTGAGTGGATGAGTCCTTAGTTCATTTTAAGGGAATGCTCAGATTCCTTCAGTACCTGCCCAGCAAGAGGGCCAGGTACTGAATTAAACAGTAAATGTATCAAAGGTCCCAAAATATTTAACACACCTCAAATTCATGCTACAAAAAAAACACAATCCCCAGAATATAATCCGGGAAGAAAAAGGTGTGGACTACATTTAAATTTTAATTTAAAATCATCTTTAATAAATATATAATAAAATACACAAACTACAAAACAAAACAGAAGTAAAATTCACAATACATATGGTGGGGGCAGTAAGTAAGCTATATCGGGTAGCTGCAAAACTCAATTGATTTTGTCACAATCTCAAAATAAATGTTTAACACATAAATTGCCTGTTCAAATATATATATTGCTGGGCCATTATATAGCAAAAAAGTGCATAGTGCCTACTAGAATGGGGTAACAACACCCTCAGTGCAATGCTGTATATGCATACAAACAGCCATCCTGCAAAATTTCATTAAAGAATTTAATAAAGAACTGGCATGAAAAGATAAGTAAATATGAACTTACATAATCAGCTGTCCCGATAGCACTGCCCCCAACACCCCTTTGACAGCGCCGCTTCGCCTGACTGGCTTCCTCAGATATGGGGCATATGTGTTTTGAGGCCATCCACAAATTCCTGCATTACAACGATAATGCACGGTGTCCCGCACGAGATGACCCCAACTTTGACCGTCTGTTCAATGTTCGGCCAGTCAAACAGTTCAACAAAACGTTAGCTGAAGTGTACATGCCCCGAAGGGACATCTGAGTGGATGAGTCCTTAGTTCATTTTAAGGGAATGCTCAGATTCCTTCAGTACCTGCCCAGCAAGAGGGCCAGGTACTGAATTAAACAGGTCAGCAAACCGGACTGTGTACTGGGGTACAACAAAAACATGAGGGGCGTTGATCTGTCTGGTAAACTCCTCCAACCGTACAGTGCTTTGAGAAAGGCCAAGGTGTGATACAAAAAGCTGTCCTTGCACATCGTAAAAATGGCAATGCTCAACGCATCCTTGCTGTCACGATGTGCAGGCCACATCAATACGTCATACCTTCAGTTTCAGGAGGTAGTGGTTAAGGCCCTGATATTTGGCACTCAGGAAGGAGCGGACACCAGTACCAAGTCAACATTTCCCGGGGGTTGTCCCGCAAACAGGAAAAAAAGGTCTCAAAACAGTTGTCGAGTGTGTTACAAAACAGGAATACGCAAGGACACCATTTATCAATGCGACACCTGCCCCGTATAACCTGGCCTGTGTATGAAGGATTGCTTTAAATTGTAACACACCTCCATGCATTACTAATTTACTTTACAGGAAACAGTAGATTAGTTCTAAAAAGGGGGCACATCTATATAAGTTCCTTATGGGGTCTAGTTTCCAAAATGGGGTCACTTGTGGGGGTTCTGCAGCGCCCCAGAGTCCTGGTCGTTGCAGTACTGTGGCTCCACCACTATGGGGAGCTATGGTACGTATGATTGCACTAAAGGAGTTTCTCTGACCAGGTAACACCTCACTACACTTCACACTCCGGCCACCAGGGGGGGTGGTCCTATCTAGTAGGCCACTCCTCACACTCTGGTAAAACTGGGGGTTGGACAGGAAGACAGGGAGCTCAGCAGGGAAGAACTACAACACCCAGCGCTAGAAGGTAGACACTGATTCCCACCTGTAAAGAGAACTCCTGATGTGCCTTTGGACCGGCCGGTCTCTGACAGCCCTGTTAACAGCGCTCTGGACTGAGGACTCTAAAACCTTCAGTAAAGAGGTAAAGAGACTGCAACCTGGTGTCCTCGTTATTTACCGCGACCTGCACCCCACAACTGCACCACTATCACCACTCATTGCACCGGACGTCCCCCACTGACCGGCAGGGCCACGGACCGGGTCTAGCCACCGTGACAACCCCAGAGCAGAGACTCAGAGGCCCGGTACCGGGTACCCCTCGGCCCAGCGGCGGTGTGGGGGCGCTCCAGTTCCACTATTTAGGCACATCAGGGGCTCGCCAAATACGACATGGTGTCTGATCTCAATTCCAGCCAACTTTAGTTTGAAAAAGTCAAAAGGCGCTCCTTCCCTTCCGAGCTCTGCCATGCGCCCAAACAGTGGTTCGCCCCAAATATGGGGTATCAGCGTACTCCGGTCAAATTGGACAACAACTTTTGGGGTCCATTTTCTCCTTTTACCCTTGGGAAAATAAAAAAAATTGTTGCTAAAAGATCATTTTTGTGACTAAAAAGTTAATTGTTCATTTTTTCCTTCCACGTTGCTTCTGCTCCTGTGAAG
This sequence comes from Ranitomeya variabilis, assembly GCF_051348905.1. NCBI lineage: Eukaryota > Metazoa > Chordata > Amphibia > Anura > Dendrobatidae > Ranitomeya > Ranitomeya variabilis. The sequence continues at coordinate 665,644,234 of NC_135235.1, read as the reverse complement.
CACCTGAAGGGTTAATAAACTTCTTGAATGTGGTTTTGACCAGCTTGGGGGGGTGCAGTTTTTAGAATGGTGTCACTTTGGGGTATCTTCTGCCATATAGACCCCCTCAAAGTGACTTCAAATGTGAGGTGGTCCCTAAAAAAAATGGTTTTGCAAATTTTGTTATAAAAATGAGAAATCACTGGTTAACTTTTAACCCATATAACTTCCTAACAAAAAAAAATTGTGGTCCCAAAATTGTGCTGATGTAAAGTAGACATGTGGGAAATGTTATTTATTAACAATTTTATGTAACATATTTCTGTTTTAAGGGCAAAAAAATTAAAAGTTTGAAAAAGTTATTACCTCCTAAAGGGACAGTGGTCAGAATTGTAAAAATTGGCTTGGTCATTAACATGCAAACCACCCTCGGGGGTAAAGGGGTTAAAGTTTGGGACTAGCCCATAGTTGGGTAAACAAGTCCTGATAGTTACTCAGAAAGGGAACCAAGATCAAGTTCAAGTGCAGTGGGCTGCTAGTGTCAAAAAGGATATATTGTTCATGGCATTGGGAGGCCTTACTGGAATCCATTGCAGACATTCCTGCAACATCCAAAGCTCAAGGGCCAGTACAGGTACTATGGAGAGTGCCTTATCCCCTGGCATACAGTGGACAGTGGACCCACGTCCACAGGACTGGATGAGAAATCCCTGAGTCTGAAGTAACCAGTAAAGTGGGGCTAGTTAGGGAAGGACAGATAGCAATGCTGAAACCGAACTGTATTAAAGGGAACCTGTCACCTCCAAAATCGAAGATGAGCTAAGCCCACCGTCATCAGGGGCTTATCTACAGCTCTTTTTATCATCTTTCAGGATACATCGGGGGCTTATCTACAGCATTACAGAATGCTGTAGATAAGCCCCTGATGACGGTGGGCTTACCTCAGATACGATTTTGGGGGTGACAGGTTCCTTTAAGAAAGCAAGTGTTGTTCCCAATACTGTGTGTTACAGGAGAACTGTCCAGTAAACTTTTGGTTGTTAAAATGGACCAGATGTCCCTTGATCTATGTATGGCTCCTAAAGATGGAGGCCTAGAGACGGCGAAGGCTTGAGGCTTACAAGTAAGTGTGGTACGCCTCACTTGACAGCACATTGGGACTGAGACATGATTTTCCTGTAAAGTGTCGGGACGTTATGGAGCGGGAGCTCGACCACGGCTACCGATTTACACCTCCATATGCAGAATAAAGCAGAAGTCCTGAGTACACCATACAAGGCTGTGTTGTATTGATTTTCCGAGTGTTCATAAAACAAAACTTATTTATTTAGAGTTTGAAAGGCATAGAAGGGAGTGTATTTCACTCACACAGTCTTCACAAGTAGGAGAGTTAGTGTCTGTTAAAGGCCAAAAGAGGAGGTTAGAGATCAAGAATGAGTAGAAGATGGGGAGAGCAGATAATCAATGGGGGTGTTAAAGGTAACCTGTCATGTAAAATAACACTATTAACCTGCAGATTTTGGGTTACTTTGCAGGTTCAAAGTGCTCAAAAACATGGAGCAGCACCCAACCTGAAAGCCCCACTGCTGGGAGGAATTAAACTAAATTGTGATTGATTCAGTCACTGCTGCATGAAAAGTCATAGCTATTAACAGTGCTCCTGCCACTCACTGATAGCCGGCCCTTATGATATGTCAGCTGTCAGTCAGCACCGATGGCACGGTTAAATCCACCACTCTCTATACTCAAGGCAGTGACTGAATCCACATTGGAGCCTCCCCTATGGCTGGAGGAGCAAAGATGCCAGAGAAAATAAAGTTCACAGCTACTTCTCTATTGTGGTTGATGGTAAAGACTTTGCTTGTGCTTGACCATGTTCAGTTTCCTGTCTCCTGATACATTACTGGGAACTGGTGTTTTCTGACTGACTCAGCAGCTGTTTCCCACAGACACTACACTGTACAATCCATCAGTGGCAGTAAGAAAGAGAGGGCCGCCTCCATTTTATCTGAAATACACCGAAAGAGCCAACTAGAACAGCCCCTCATACAGCAGATCTGCTGGATGTCACAGATGCACATTTCCAGCCTTGGGAAGATGGTGCTGCAGCGCCCCAGAGTCCTGGTCGTTGCAGTTCTGTGGCTCCGCCACTAAGGGGAGCCATGGTACGTCTGATGGCACTGAAGGAGTTCATCTGACCAGGTATCACAGACACCAATACATTTCACAGTCGGGCCTCCAGGGGGAGCTAAGGGTTCTATTCATTAGGCCACTCCTCACATACTGGTAAAACTGGGGGTCAGGCAGGAAGTTAGAAGAGAAAGCTGACTGGGTTGGAACCAGGCAACACCTTGTGGCAGAGGGTGTTGCAGGGAAAGATTCGGTAGGGTCTCTGTCAGGTTTGGGACCCTGATGGAAGCCTGGCAATAAGGAAGAAGGTTACGGGACCGTGCCTGCGCAGTATAGCGGCGGTGCCCTAAGAAAGGATAAGAAGCGAGATAGATTGTGCTGAGTGAGAAACGAGATCAAAGCAAATAGGAGAATTCCAGTAGGAGTCGTGCTGTAAGACCGAGGCAACATCCTACTGAGGCGCACAACCGGTGGCCGGAACGCCGAGGAAGTATTTATACATCTAGCTTCAAGCAATACTTCAAACCAACGGCAGGACAGTCAGTCATAGGCGGACTGTCTCACACCAATCACCTAAGAAGACATAGGGGGCAACCTGTGGAGAGGGGCGACTCTAGGGTCCCGGAAGAGCTCTGAGCCTACCCGTCATACGGGTGCCGTCCCAACCATAACACCGGGAGGGACGGAGGATTAGCAGAACATCATCTAATCGAGTTGTGAGGGAACATCAGAAACAGACACAACAGTTGTGGGGTACTTTCCGAAAGCACAGCAGGGAAGGACCACAACACACAGCGCTAGCAGGAAGGCACAGATTTCCACCTGCAAAGAGAACTCTGGAGGTGCCATTGGGGAGGCCGGACTTGCGCAGCCTGGTTATCTGGATTCCGGACTGAGGACCCAGAGATCTTCAGTAAAGAGGTAAAGAGACTGCAACCTGGTGTCCTCATTCTTTACTGCGACCGGCACTTCACAACTACACCATCATTCACCGCTACTCTTTCACCGGACGTCCCCCACTGACCGGCAGGGCCACGGACCGGGCCTAGCCACCGTGACCACAAACCCCCAGAACAGAGACTCTGAGGCCCGGTATCGGGTACCCCTCGGCCCTGCGGCAGTGGGGGCGCCGCAACTTGGCGTCACGAACAGGATCTACTTAAGCCTGAGGAATCGGGTCATGTGTGCCTTGGAACTGTGATTTATCGTGCTTGGACTGTGCTTTATTACAAGGACTGTGTATTGCCACTTGCTGCCAGAAGTTCCCGCCAAAACCGCCGCCATTACAGCGCTAAGAGGAGCGCAGGAGAAGAAGAAGGGCGTGGAAGTGGGCGTAAACAAGCTGAAGAGCGCGAAAGACAATGGCCGCCCAGTCTAAGTATTTCTGCCCTTTGAGGACGTGTCTGTCAGCAGCCGAGATCCGCCTCCTCATCCTCAATGGAGGGCGGAGACAACGAAAACGAAACCGCTCACGAAGGAGAGAGCGGGAAAAGGACCAGGAAGAAGAAGTGAGCGACATGGAGGACGCCATGGCCAGCCGCCCGGAGCCGGAGCGTGGGGTCGGAGCTGAGGACTGCCCCAGCTACCCGGAGAGGCACCGCAGCCAGACCTCCACAGTTGACGCTGACCTCCTGCAGACCGGAGCGGACGGGCTGATCCACCAACTCCTGCAGACGCAGCTGAGCACTGAGGCCGGGTCGAAGAAGACCATCATCGGGAGCCTCACCAGATGCCTGTTGGCAGCCTCGCTTGGTCCGGATCAGGAAAGAAGGTCCAGCGCTCCGAAGCTGGGAAGCAAGGCCCTGCCGGAAAGCGAGATGCTGCAAATGGAGATGACAACGCTGCAGCGCAAGGCCCCGCAACCAGCGTTCCAGACCCCAGCGGAGGCAGAGCAGACCGGCACCGGAGGAACCGCATCTGAAGCAGGTAGGAAGAACGACCCTGCCCTGATGATTGACACCACTCCAGTGACTGCTAGTGCCACCGCTCCTGACTCCATTCCAGTGACTGATCTTGCAGCAGCGCTACCTGCTGCCCTGACTAAGACTACCTCTGAACCGACGAGTTCCAGCACTACAACTACAGAGTGCATTATCTCTACCACTGGACTTACTACCAAAATTGACATTCGAACCCAGATTATACCTGAAAAACCGACTAGTGACATTGATACCGCATCGGATGAGAAGTCGAACAGAGATCTTCCCAGGTCAGGAAGTGTTCACTACCAACTGATGCCTTGCAACCTACTATGAGGATAAACCTCGGAACCACGAGTATGTAAATAGTTACTGTTCTACTGTTTTGCTGCTAAACCCGTCTAGGGTTAACTCTTAAAGGGATCCCTTTGTTGACCCGGGATCCCTACTGCTTTTGGTTATTTTCTATTTTCTTCTACGTTATCAAGAACTGCTGGAATCATGAACAGTGCATGATACAAACTGCTTGTAAATAGTAGCACCTTCTTAAAGGTGCTCCCTACTGGTTTTACTTAAAGAAGGACTCTTTGCGAAGATACCGCACCGGAGCCTTTGCTGAGTATGGACTGGTAGCTTGAGAAGATGTGCTACCTCATAAAGACTTGGTCCTCTCTTAAAGGGGACATTCACTTGTTGCATTTAAAGAATGGTATTGCTTTAAGACAGATAAATAGCAATAATGCCTTGATAAAAGAAAGTGATGATGATGCTTACGTGTAAAAGTTATATGTAGAAAATTAGTTTATTGTAAAGAAATGTTGACCATGTTGCTAGAAGGCTGAGGACAGAAAGCGGACCCGTACAGGGTTAGTCAGTGAGTCCTCTTAGGAGCCATACAGGGATGGCTCAGTGATTTCAAACTGAAAGTAATGTTATGTTCTATACTGTGTATAGTAGTTGAAAAGGCAGTAGGCCCGGGCTGAACGGGGCGGTCCTGTATAGAAAGGAGAGGCAGAAGGTCTGGTGCCGTTAGGACAGGCGGTCCTGCAGACTTAAAGTAGGAGAATAAAAGAGAAAAGTTAATCAGTATTATAATGTTTTTATAAGTAAGTCTTTAGTGGATAGGAAGTGTACGTCCTTAAAGACAATGTTAACTTATTATTCAAAAAGTTTGCACTAAGTAGAATACCCGGTTGGGTAACAGGAGTTATTTATAGCCTGTAATTTATAATGTTTAACCATGTTTGTAACGTTCAAGTGTCCTCACCTCCCATAAAGGGAAGCTCTGTTTAAGCTTACTTATTATTATTGCATTTTCAAAATTGTATGTCTTTTTGCTACCTGTATTGTTGTTTTCTTCCCAGTCCCGGAGTACTGGATTTAACCGGGGGGGAATGCAGCGCCCCAGAGTCCTGGTCGTTGCAGTACTGTGGCTCCGCCACTAAGGGGAGCCATGGTACGTCTGATGGCACTGAAGGAGTTCATCTGACCAAGTATCACAGACACCAATACATTTCACAGTCGGGCCTCCAGGGGGAGCTAAGGGTTCTATTCATTAGGCCACTCCTCACATACTGGTAAAACTGGGGGTCAGGCAGGAAGTTAGAAGAGAAAGCTGACTGGGTTGGAACCAGGCAACACCTTGTGGCAGAGGGTGTTGCAGGGGAAGATTCGGTAGTGTCTCTGTCAGGTTTGGGACCCTGATGGAGGCCTGGCAATAAGGAAGAAGGTTACGGGACCGTGCCTGCGCAGTATAGCGGCGGTGCCCTAAGAAAGGATAAGAAGCGAGATAGATTGTGCTGAGTGAGAAACGAGATCAAAGCAAATAGGAGAGTTCCAGTAGGAGTCGTGCTGTAAGACCGAGGCAACATCCTACTGAGGCGCACAACCGGTGGCCGGAACGCCGAGGAAGTATTTGTACATCTAGCTTCAAGCAATACTTCAAACCAATGGCAGGACAGTCAGTCATAGGCGGGCTGTCTCACACCAATCACCTAAGAAGACATAGGGGGCAACCTGTGGAGAGGGGCGACTCTAGGGTCCCGGAAGAGCTCCGAGCCTACTCGTCATACGGGTGCCGTCCCAACCATAACACCGGGAGGGACGGAGGATTAGCAGAACATTATCTAATCGAGTTGTGAGGGAACATCAGAAACAGACACAACAGTTGTGGGGTACTTTCCGTAAGCACAGCAGGGAAGGACCACAACACACAGCGCTAGCAGGAAGGCACAGATTTCCACCTGCAAAGAGAACTCTGGAGGTGCCATTGGACCGGCCGCACTTGCGCAGCCTGGTTATCTGGATTCCGGACTGAGGACCCAGAGATCTTCAGTAAAGAGGTAAAGAAACTGCAACCTGGTGTCCTCATTCTTTACTGCGACCGGCACTTCACAACTACACCATCATTCACCGCTACTCTTTCACCGGACGTCCCCCACTGACCGGCAGGGCCACGGACCGGGCCTAGCCACCGTGACCACAAACCCCCAGAACAGAGACTCTGAGGCCCGGTATCGGGTACCCCTCGGCCCTGCGGCAGTGGGGGCGCCGCAGTGCTGTCTCCCGGGGTCATCATTATCTGCAACACTAAACTTAGTATTGCTGCCACATGTACTATTAGATGATAGATCCCATATTTTGTGACTTGAACATTTAGCTTCCCAGCTAAAGGGAAAAGCTTCTGGGGATCAGATTCTGGGGTTGTGACCCCTCTGTTTCTCTGCAAGGTCAAAAAATGAACAAGGGCCAAAGGTCCGTAGAGCTTAGCCGAACCTGCTGATCTTATGCACATGCTGCGGGATTATAAATACTGTATTTGGAGTAAAGTTATTACAATTGTATAATCATAATCAGCAAGTTTGGTTGGAGACACCAAGGTATTTTATCAGGGAATGTAGAAGAACTGACACCGGACACACACGGTAAAACTATGGTAGGACATTTATTGTTTCTTGCACATAAATTGATAACATTTACATGGATTCAGATAAATCCTCATACGAAACTTGATTAACAAAGTCATTACTACAGGATTATATGAGAAAGTGATTTATTTTACAAGAAACTTTGGAGCCAAAAATGAGAGAATCTGGGCCCTGTGGCTGGATACTCTGGGCCTGGCCTCCGTTGTGTTAGTATGAAATGGGGTCTTTGTCCCTGAAGCTTCTCTACTTGGTATAACAAGACTCTGATCTTGTTCATATAACGAGCGAGTGTGAGAATAGGCCTGAATATGAGGACCTTGTATGATCTATATGTCCTTGTGTAAAGAACTATGGAGATAGCGCTATACTTCTGTATAAAATATGTGATGTTGCTGTAGACCTAACTTTTCTGTACATTTAAAAGAAAATGCGTTCAGAGACATTGTGTGGAATTAAAGAGGATGAAAAGGCTTTATCTCAAAGTCTGCAAAACAGGGAGGATTGGCAACTCCGAATTTCCTTGCCTATTTTATTTCTAGGAGATCCTTCAGGAGACCATCTGCCTCGTCAAGAGTATGCCCAGGTGTTGTAGGGAGGTCATACAGGCACATGGAGGCCAGACACACTACTGAGCATCATTTCCTTGTCTTGAGGCATTTCCACTGAATTTGCATAAGCCTGTAATTTGATTTTCCACTTTGAATTCAAGTATCATTCCAAATCCAGACCTCCATTGGATACTAATTTTGATTTACATTGATCATGGTTATGTTTAATTGTTCTCAACACATTCCACTATTTAATGAATAAAGATATGCAACTGGAATATTTCATTCAGTGATATATAGGATGTGGTATTTCAGTGTTCCCTGTGTTATAAATATATAAAAATGTGAAATATTAAATGCAGAATAGATTACTTTTTATTTGCTTATTACATGAAAGATATTAGTAACTGCTGATATAATATTATAATTCTGTATTTTTCGGTCTATAAGACGCACTTTACCATAAGATGCAGTCCAGGTTAAGACACCAGAAAATAGGAAAACATTTTTCTTACTAATAAAATTGATTATTCTCATAATCCTGTTTTAGCAGCGGCTAAAGTCACTTCAACGATACATCAAAAACATATTCTAATATGGTGGGTCCCATAAAAGAAGAAAAGTGACAGACAGTATAATTAAAAACTGTATGTTTCTTTGTAAATAGTTAAAATGATTAATAATACATACGACAAAAACGGGGGAAAGAAAGACCTCCAAATACAGGGGGAAGTTGCCCAGCACAAATCCAACAGATGGTGTAACTATAAGTATACAAATCTTAATATAATTGGAAATAATGGTTACAACATCATTTGAATAAGGTGCCCAGTGACAATATATATAAGCACAAGAGACAGTATATAAATATATTCAAAATAATTTGCTAATAAAACGGGGAAGTGGTGCTACCACTATACTACCTATATGCCGCCCGAACAGTAAAGGGAGGGAAAAGAGAAAGCGCTGTTATGGATCAAATACCTGCCGTGTAGATGTTAATAAAGCAGGTCTGTGTGCTATATGTGGAGTGCTGGTGCTGCTCCCCTAATGAGCGCCATTTCGCAATAGCTTCTTCATAAGGTGCGTGGACGGGTTGAGAAGGTGTCTGCGATATTTTTATACTGTACGATGTGGTGCTAAATCCCGGAAGTGTCCAGGTGAATTTGCATCTGGCGCGCATACAGGGCCGTCCCACCTTACCAACGGGACTTCTGTAATTGCGCATCGTGACACACAGTGGAACGCACTGCGGTCACGTGGATCAGCGCTTCCGGAAGTCGGGGGGGGGGCGTACAGAACCTGCGCGTGCGCAATGAATCCCTGGACACGGCGATGAGGAGGGGAGAAGATATGCAGAGTCGGCGCTTGCGTGGTGTTAGGGAAAGTGGAGGGGAGAATTAATCTGACTGAGAAGAAAAAGAAAAGAGGGGGAACGTGTGGAAACATTAGTTAGTAATATTAATGTCCTCACATGTGGGAGGTGAATTAGGAATCAGAGTGATGATGATATAAATACAAACTAAAAATGGCGGGATGAAATTAAAGGATTCTAGGCATTAATTGAATAATTGCTGACATTAAAGGCCTAGATAAGGTGAAAAGGGGACAGATAGGTCCCAAGGTTGTGTGAAAAGAAGAAAAATGTGGTAAGGGATGAGAGATTACACGACCATGTAAATTCACAATCATTATAAATATATTACACAATAATTATAAATAAATGAACATGGTAAAAGAAGGAATAAAATTAAAGTGCACAGTTTAACTTGAAATGGGCCACCATGGGAGGGGAAAGGGAAGGAAGGGAAAATAAATAGATAAAGGGGAACGATCAGATTATTCAATACTAGATGGCAGCCCGATTCTAAAGAATCGGGAGTCTAGAATCCATATATACTTTATTTATTCAAATGTAAGAATAATACAATTAATAAATAATAGTAAGAAAGAACAAAAAATGGCTGCACTCACCAGCTCTTGACAATTCTTGACAGTACGGCACATTTCTGATTGGTCGCTCGCGGCAGGCGGCAACCAATCAGAAAAGTGCCGCGCACCACGAAGGCATATATCTTTGTCCACCCTGAGCGGGTGTAGGACGCTGGTGACGTCACTTATCTCCGGACATTATCTCCGGACAAAGCCACGGAAGTTGGCACAAATTGCCGGAAGTAGTATTCTAGGCAATTATATATTAGATTTTAATGTTATCAGTGTTTACCTTTGAACGTTTATATTGTATTGTCCTGTCACCAGCCATGTGTACGATATCGGCCGAAAGCCTCTCTGGAACCAATAATCACCCCATGTAAAGGTATCTTTATAAGTTAAAGATTCAGAATACTATGACTTTTATCATATCCTGAACAGTCAAGTTTTTTATGAACCGTTAAGGTTTTCTGGTTGAAGTAAAAAAAACTCCTGAGTGTTTACAGTTTGAAACCATAAAATGTTGAAAAATTATGTCATTCTTGAGTATATCACTCAATGGTGCTCATAAACGTGTCAAATTTGATCTATAATATACTTTAATATACGTTACTTTAATCTTTAATATACTTAAGAACAGGGCCCCAGACATCACACAGGGGGTCTGAAACACCGCACAGTGGTCCAAAATATCGCTGTGCTCTGCCTGGGGCCCCATATGCTGCCTGGGGCCCCTGTGCTCTGCCTGGGGCCCCATATGCTGCCTGGGGCCTTTGTGCTCTGCCTGGGGCCCCATGTTCTGCCTGGGGCCCCTGTGCTCTGCCTGGGGCCCCATGTTCTGCCTGGGGCCCCTGTGCTCTGCCTGGGGCCACTGTGCTCTGCCTGGGGCCCCATATGCTGCCTGGGGCCCCTGTGCTCTGCCTGGGGCCCCTGTGCTCTGCCTGGGGCCCCATGTTCTGCCTGGGGCCCCTGTGCTCTGCCTGGGGCCACTGTGCTCTGCCTGGGGCCCCATGTTCTGCCTGGGGCCACTGTGCTCTCCCTGGGGCCCCATAAGCTGCCTGGGGCCCCTGTGCTCTGCCAGGGACCACTGTGCTCTGCCTGGGGCCCCATATGCTGCCTGGGGCCACTGTGCTCTGCCTGGGGCCCCATATGCTGCCTGGGACCACTGTGCTCTGCCTGGGGCCCCATATGCTGCCTGGGGCCACTGTGCTCTGCCTGGGGCCCCATATGCTGCCTGGGGCCCCTGTGCTCTGCCTGGTGCCCCTGTGCTCTGCCTGGGGCCCCATGTTCTGCCTGGGGCCCCTGTGCTCTGCCTGGGGCCCCTGTGCTCTGCCTGGGGCCCCATATGCTGCCTGGGGCCCCTGTGCTCTGCCTGGGGCCCCATATGCTGCCTGGGGCCCCTGTGCTCTGCCTGGGGCCCCATATGCTGCCTGGGGCCCCTGTGCTCTGCCTGGGGCCACTGTGCTCTGCCTGGGGCCCCATATGCTGCCTGGGGCCCCTGTGCTCTGCCTGGGGCCCCATATGCTGCCTGGGGCCCCTGTGCTCTGCCTGGGGCCCCATAGGCTGCCTGGGGCCCCTGTGTTCTACCTGGGACCACTGTGCTCTGCCTGGGGCCCCATATGCTGCCTGGGGCCCCTGTGCTCTGCCTGGGGCCCCTGTGCTCTGCCTGGGGCCCCATGTTCTGCCTGGGGCCCCTGTGCTCTGCCTGGGGCCACTGTGCTCTGCCTGGGGCCCCATATGCTGCCTGGGGCCCCTGTACTCTGCCTGGGGCCCCATATGCTGCCTGGGGCCCCTGTGCTCTGCCTGGGGCCCCTGTGCTCTGCCTGGGGCCCCATATGCTGCCTGGGGCCCCTGTGCTCTGCCTGGGGCCCCTGTGCTCTGCCTGGGGCCCCATGTTCTGCCTGGGGCCCCTGTGCTCTGCCTGGGGCCACTGTTCTCTGCCTGGGGCCCCATATGCTGCCTGGGGCCCCTGTGCTCTGCCTGGGGCCCCATATGCTGCCTGGGGCCCCTGTGCTCTGCCTGGGGCCACTGTGCTCTGCCTGGGGCCCCATAGGCTGCCTGGGGCCCCTGTGCTCTGCCTGGGACCACTGTGCTCTGCCTGGGGCCCCATATGCTGCCTGGGGCCCCTGTGCTCTGCCTGGGGCCCCATATGCTGCCTGGGGCCCCTGTGCTCTGCCTGGGTGTAGGACACTGGTGACGTCACTTATCTCCGGACATTAGCTCCGGACATTAGCTCCGGACATTAGCTCCGGACATTATCTCCGGACAAAGCCACGGAAGTTGGCACAAATTGCAGGAAGTAGTATTCTAGGCAATTATATATTAGATGGGCATTTCCTGAAGGAAATACATGGTGCTTGAACAGCGCTACCAGCTTTACAGCAGCACTTTTCACACACGGGACTGGGGGGCGCGCTTACTTTTGCACCCGGGGGCGCACTTACTTTTGCACCCGGAGGCGCACTTACTTTTGCACCCGGGGACGCACTTACTTTTGCACCCAGGGGCGCACTTACTTTTGCACCCGGGGGCACACTTACTTTTGCACCCGGGGGTGCACTTACTTTTGCACCCGGGGGCGCACTTACCTTTGGGGCCGCACTTACTTTTGGTGGGCGGGGCTCCTCGGCCTCCGATTTGGTTGGTGGGGCCCCTCGTCCTCCGATTTGGTGGGTGGGGACCCTCGGCCTCCGATTTGGTGGTCGGGGACCCTCGGCCTCCGCTTTGGTGGGCGGGGCCCCTCGGCCTCCGATTTGGTGGGCGGGGTCCCTCTGCCTCCGCTTTGGTGTGCGGGGACCCTCGGCCTCCGCTTTGGTGAGCGGGGACCCTCGGCCTTCGATTTGGTGGGCAGGGCCCCTCGGCCTCCGATTTGGTTGGTGTGGACCCTCGGCCTCTGATTTGGTGGGCGGGGACCCTCGGCCTCCGATTTGGTGGGCAGGGACCCTCGGCCTCCGATTTGGTGGGCGGGGACCCTCGGCCTCCGATTTGGTGGGCGGGGCCCATCGGCCTCCGATGTGGTGGGCGGGGCCCCACGGCCTCCGATTTGGTGGGCGGGGACCCCTGGCCTCCGATTTGGTGGGCGGGGCCCCTCGGCCTCCGATTTGGTGGGCGGGGACCCTCGGCCTCCGATTTGGTGGGCGGGGACCCTCGGCCTCCGATTTGGTAGGCGGGGCCCCTCGGCCTCCGATTTGGTGGGCGGGGACCCTCGGCCTCTGATTTGGTGGGCGGGGACCCTCGGCCTCCGATTTGGTGGGCGGGGACCCTCGGCCTCCGATTTGGTGGGCGGGGCCCCTCGGCCTCCGATTTGGTGGGCGGGGCCCCTCGGCCTCCGATGTGGTGGTCGGGGCCCCTCGGCCTCCGCTTTGGTGGGCGGGGCCGGGCCCCTCGGCCTCCGCTTTGGTGGGCGGGGCCGCTCGGCCTTCGATTTGTTGGGCGGGGCTCCTCGGCCTTCGATTTGGTTGGCGGGGCCCCTCGGCCTCCGATTTGGTTGGCAGGGCCCCTTATCCTCCGATTTGGTGAGCGGGGACTCTCGGCCTCCGATTTCGTAAGCGGGGACCCTCGGCCTCCGATTTGGTGGGCGGGGACCCTCGGCCTCCGATTTGGTTGGCGGGGCCCCTCGGCCTCCGATTTGGTGGGCGGGTACCCTCGGCCTCCGATTTGGTGGGCGGGGCCCCTCGGCCTCCGATTTGGTGGGCGAGGCCCCTCGGCCTCCGATGTGGTGGGCGGGGCCCCTCGGCCTCCGCTTTGGTGGGCGGGGCCGGGCCCCTCGGCCTCTGCTTTGGTGGGCGGGGCCGCTCAGCCTTCGATTTGGTGGGCGGGGTTCCTCGGCCTCCGATTTGGTTGGCGGGGCCCCTCGGCCTCCGATTTGGTTGGCGGGGCCCCTCGGCCTCCGATTTGGTGGGCGGGGACTCTCGGCCTCCAATTTGGTGGGCGGGGACCCTCGGCCTCCGATTTGGTGGGCGGGGACCCTCGGCCTCCGATTTGGTGGGCAGGGACCCTCGGCCTCCGATTTAGTGGTCGGGGACCCTCGGCCTCTGCTTTGGTGGGCGGGGCCCCTCGGCCTCCGATTTGGTGGGCCGGGTCCCTCTGCCTCCGATTTGGTGTGCGGGGACCCTCGGCCTCCGCTTTGGTGGGCGGGGCCCCTTGGCCTTCGATTTGGTGGGCGGGGCCCCTCGGCCTCCGATTTGGTTGGTGTGGACCCTCGGCCTCTGATTTGGTGGGCGGGGACCCTCGGCCTCCGATTTGGTGGGCGGGGACCCTCGGCCTCCGATTTGGTTGGCGGGGCCACTTATCCTCCGATTTGGTGGGCGGGGACTCTCGGCCTCTGATTTGGTGGGCGGGGACCCTCGGCCTCCGATTTGGTGGGCGGGGCCCCTCGGCCTCCGATTTGGTTGGCGGGGCCCCTCGGCCTCCGATTTGGTGGGCGGGGACCCTCGGCCTCCGATTTGGTTGGCGGGGCCCCTCGGCCTCCGATTTGGTGGGCGGGGACTCTCGGCCTCCGATTTGGTGGTCGGGGACCCTCGGCCTCCGATTTGGTGGGCGGGGACCCTCGGCCTCCGATTTGGTGGGCAGGGACCCTCGGCCTCCGATTTGGTGGTCGGGGACCCTCGGCCTCCGCTTTGGTGGGCGGGGCCCCTCAGCCTCCAATTTGGTGGGCGGGGTCCCTCTGCCTCCGATTTGGTGTGCGGGGCCCCTCGGCCTCCGCTTTGGTGGGCGGGGCCCCTCGGCCTTCGATTTGGTGGGCGGGGCCCCTCGGCCTCCGATTTGGTTGGTGTGGACCCTCGGCCTCCGATTTGGTGGGCGGGGACCCTCGGCCTCCGATTTGGTGGGCGGGGACCCTCGGCCTCCGATTTGGTGGGCGGGGACCCTCGGCCTCCGATTTGGTGGGCGGGGCCCATCGGCCTCCGATGTGGTGGGTGGGGCCCCACGGCCTCCGCTTTGGTGGGCGGGGACCCCTGGCCTCCGATTTGGTGGGCGGGGCCCCTCGGCCTCCGACTTGTTGGGCGAGGACCCTCGGCCTCCGATTTGGTGGGCGGGGACCCTCGGCCTCTGATTTGGTGGTCGGGGACCCTCGGCCTCCGATTTGGTAGGCGGGGCCCCTCGGCCTCCGATTTGGTGGGCGGGGACCCTCGGCCTCCGATTTGGTGGGCGGGGACCCTCGGCCTCCGATTTGGTGGGCTGGGACCCTCGGCCTCCGATTTGGTGGGCGGGGACCCTCGGCGTCCGATTTGGTGGGCGGGGACCCTCGGCCTCCGATTTGGTGGGCGGGGCCCCTCGGCCTCCGATGTGGTGGTCGGGGCCCCTCGGCCTCCGCTTTGGTGGGCGGGGCCGGGCCCCTCGGCCTCCGCTTTGGTGGGCGGGGCCGCTCGGCCTTCGATTTGTTGGGCGGGGCTCCTCGGCCTTCGATTTGGTTGGCGGGGCCCCTCGACCTCCGATTTGGTTGGCGGGGCCCCTTATCCTCCGATTTGGTGGGCGGGGCCCCTCGGCCTCCGATTTGGTTGGCGGGGCCCCTCGGCCTCCGATTTGGTGGGCGGGTACCCTCGGCCTCCGATTTGGTGGGCGGGGCCCCTCGGCCTCCGATTTGGTGGGCGGGGCCCCTCGGCCTCCGATTTGGTTGGCGGGGACCCTCGGCCTCCGATTTGGTGGTCGGGGACCCTCGGCCTCCGCTTTGGTGGGCGGGGCCCCTCGGCCTCCGATTTGATGGGCGGGGTCCCTCTGCCTCCGATTTGGTGTGCGGGGACCCTCGGCCTCCGCTTTCGTGGGCGGGGCCCCTCGACCTTCGATTTGTTGGGCGGGGCTCCTCGGCCTCCGATTTGGTTGGTGGGGCCCGTCGGCCTCCGATTTGGTGGACGGGGCCCCTCGGCCTCCGATTTGGATGGTGTGGACCCTCGGCCTCCGATTTGGTGGGCGGGGACCCTCGGCCTCCGATTTGGTGGGCGGGGACCCTCGGCCTCCGATTTGGTGGGCGGGGCCCCTCGGCCTCCGATGTGGTGGGCGGGGCCCCTCGGCCTCCGATTTGGAGGGCGGGGACCCCTGGCCTCCGATTTGGTGGGCGGGGACCCTCGGCCTCCGATTTGGTGGGCGGGGACCCTCGGCCTCCGATTTGGTGGGCGGGGACCCTCGGCCTCCGATTTGGTGGGCGGGGACCCTCGGCCTCCGATTTGGTGGGCGGGGACCCTCGGCCTCCGATTTGGTGGGCGGGGACCCTCGGCCTCCGATGTGGTGGTCGGGGCCCCTCGGCCTCCGCTTTGGTGGGCGGGGCCGGGCCCCTCGGCCCCCAGCTTTGGTGGGCGGGGACCCTCGGCCTCCGATTTGGTTGGCGGGGCCACTTATCCTCCGATTTGGTGGGCGGGGACTCTCGGCCTCTGATTTGGTGGGCGGGGACCCTCGGCCTCCGATTTGGTGGGCGGGGCCCCTCGGCCTCCGATTTGGTTGGCGGGGCCCCTCGGCCTCCGATTTGGTGGGCGGGGACCCTCGGCCTCCGATTTGGTTGGCGGGGCCCCTCGGCCTCCGATTTGGTGGGCGGGGACTCTCGGCCTCCGATTTGGTGGTCGGGGACCCTCGGCCTCCGATTTGGTGGGCGGGGACCCTCGGCCTCCGATTTGGTGGGCAGGGACCCTCGGCCTCCGATTTGGTGGTCGGGGACCCTCGGCCTCCGCTTTGGTGGGCGGGGCCCCTCAGCCTCCAATTTGGTGGGCGGGGTCCCTCTGCCTCCGATTTGGTGTGCGGGGACCCTCGGCCTCCGCTTTGGTGGGCGGGGCCCCTCGGCCTTCGATTTGGTGGGCGGGGCCCCTCGGCCTCCGATTTGGTTGGTGTGGACCCTCGGCCTCCGATTTGGTGGGCGGGGACCCTCGGCCTCCGATTTGGTGGGCGGGGACCCTTGGCCTCCGATTTGGTGGGCGGGGACCCTCGGCCTCCGATTTGGTGGGCGGGGCCCATCGGCCTCCGATGTGGTGGGTGGGGCCCCACGGCCTCCGCTTTGGTGGGCGGGGACCCCTGGCCTCCGATTTGGTGGGCGGGGCCCCTCGGCCTCCGACTTGTTGGGCGAGGACCCTCGGCCTCCGATTTGGTGGGCGGGGACCCTCGGCCTCTGATTTGGTGGTCGGGGACCCTCGGCCTCCGATTTGGTAGGCGGGGCCCCTCGGCCTCCGATTTGGTGGGCGGGGACCCTCGGCCTCCGATTTGGTGGGCGGGGACCCTCGGCCTCCGATTTGGTGGGCTGGGACCCTCGGCCTCCGATTTGGTGGGCGGGGACCCTCGGCGTCCGATTTGGTGGGCGGGGACCCTCGGCCTCCGATTTGGTGGGCGGGGCCCCTCGGCCTCCGATGTGGTGGTCGGGGCCCCTCGGCCTCCGCTTTGGTGGGCGGGGCCGGGCCCCTCGGCCTCCGCTTTGGTGGGCGGGGCCGCTCGGCCTTCGATTTGTTGGGCGGGGCTCCTCGGCCTTCGATTTGGTTGGCGGGGCCCCTCGACCTCCGATTTGGTTGGCGGGGCCCCTTATCCTCCGATTTGGTGGGCGGGGCCCCTCGGCCTCCGATTTGGTTGGCGGGGCCCCTCGGCCTCCGATTTGGTGGGCGGGTACCCTCGGCCTCCGATTTGGTGGGCGGGGCCCCTCGGCCTCCGATTTGGTGGGCGGGGCCCCTCGGCCTCCGATTTGGTTGGCGGGGACCCTCGGCCTCCGATTTGGTGGTCGGGGACCCTCGGCCTCCGCTTTGGTGGGCGGGGCCCCTCGGCCTCCGATTTGATGGGCGGGGTCCCTCTGCCTCCGATTTGGTGTGCGGGGACCCTCGGCCTCCGCTTTCGTGGGCGGGGCCCCTCGACCTTCGATTTGTTGGGCGGGGCTCCTCGGCCTCCGATTTGGTTGGTGGGGCCCGTCGGCCTCCGATTTGGTGGACGGGGCCCCTCGGCCTCCGATTTGGATGGTGTGGACCCTCGGCCTCCGATTTGGTGGGCGGGGACCCTCGGCCTCCGATTTGGTGGGCGGGGACCCTCGGCCTCCGATTTGGTGGGCAGGGCCCCTCGGCCTCCGATGTGGTGGGCGGGGCCCCTCGGCCTCCGATTTGGAGGGCGGGGACCCCTGGCCTCCGATTTGGTGGGCGGGGACCCTCGGCCTCCGATTTGGTGGGCGGGGACCCTCGGCCTCCGATTTGGTGGGCGGGGACCCTCGGCCTCCGATTTGGTGGGCGGGGACCCTCGGCCTCCGATTTGGTGGGCGGGGACCCTCGGCCTCCGATTTGGTGGGCGGGGACCCTCGGCCTCCGATGTGGTGGTCGGGGCCCCTCGGCCTCCGCTTTGGTGGGCGGGGCCGGGCCCCTCGGCCCCCAGCTTTGGTGGGCGGGGCTGCTCGGCCTTCGATTTGGTGGGCGGGGCTCCTCGGCCTCCGATTTGGTTGGCGGGGCCCCTCGGCCTCCGATTTGGTGTGTGCTCTGCCTGGGGCCACTGTGCTCTGCCTGGGGCCCCATATGCTGCCTGGGGCCCCTGTGCTCTGCCTGGGGCCCCATATGCTGCCTGGGGCCCCTTTGCTCTGCCTGGGGCCCCATGTTCTGCCTGGGGCCCCTGTGCTCTGCCTGGGGCCACTGTGCTCTGCCTGGGTGTAGGACACTGGTGACGTCACTCATCTCCGGACATTAGCTCCGGACATTAGCTACGGACATTAGCTCCGGACAATAGCTCCGGACAATAGCTCCGGACAAAGCCACGGAAGTTGGCACAAATTGCAGGAAGTAGTATTCTAGGCAATTATATATTAGATGTCCCTAAGAACTTGTGTGGAGTGAAGCAAGATTAGTTTTAATAGGTGCCCATAATAGTATCTAAAAGAACAAATGATCTTGACAAGTGCACTAAAAAAAATCTAAGAGGACTAATGGTAAAAATTATATATTGGCGGCGAGCTACCTTTTTCCCTTTCCTTTCCCCCCAGAGTCCACACAATGTGACATCCAACACAATCACTTTTTCTTTTCTTCACACTCTCCACTATAGCTATCATTGCTCCTCATTGCTATCAGAAATTATCGTACAACCCCCTCCCTAGATATCAAGCTGAGCTTCTATACATTATAGAAAAAAACCATTTGAACAGGGAATTGTCACAAAAAAAATGGTAGAAACAATTCAAAACCTTCATCCCAAGCTACCAACTTTATATTTGATCCCTAAACTTCACAAGGATCCAACGGATCCTCCGGGAAGACCAATCATCGCTGGCAATGGGGGCTTATGTGAAGTAATTTCAAATTTCATTGATTTCTACCTAAAACCAATAGTATCAACCTTGCCATCTTATATCCAGGACTGTTGTGAATTCCGTTCTTGGGCTCCATCCTGTGGCTATGAATGGTATTTTTGGGAGTTCTGGTCTTGGGCTCCCTCTGGTGGTTTCGAGTGGAACTTAGCAGCTGCCTTCACTAATCGGTTCCCTGGCCTTGTTATTTAACTGGGCTCTAGTCTGTAGTCGATGCCAGCTGTCAATGTTTTCCTGTTGGATTCAGTCCTCTCCTGGAAGTACTCTGTTGGCCAGTCCATTTCAGCTTAAGATAAGTTCTGCTAGTTCTTGGGTGTATCCCTGCTTTTGACCTTCTGTTCAGGTTTAAGTTATGTCTCTTTTGTCCAGCTTGTCATTATGAAATATTCAGGCTAGTTGGAAGCTCTGGGGTGCAGATTTGCCCCTCCACACCGTGAGTCGGTGTGGAGGTTATTTTTGTAAACTCTGTGTGGATTTTAGTTTTTATACTGACCGCACAGTATCCTTTTCTATCTCTGTCTATTTAGATAGTGTTGGCCTCCATTGCTGAAATCTATTTTCATTTCTGAGTTTGTCATTTCCCTCTCCACTCACCGTTAATATTTGTGGGGGGCTATCTTTCCTTTTGGGGGTTTCTGTGAGGCGAGATAGTTTTCCGTTTCCATCTTCAGGGGTAGTTAGTTCTTAGGCTGTGTCGAGGCGTCTAGGCAGAGATAGGAACGTCCCACGGCTATTTCTAGTGTTGGTGTTAGAAGTAGGGATTGCGGTCAGTAAAGCTACCACCTCCTCAGAGCTTGTACATTTTACCCACCAGGTCATTTCTGTGCTGCTCCGTAATCACCAGGTCATAACTGTGATTGTTGTCGGTGGAGCTGCCACCTCCTCGGAGCTTGTCCATGATTGGTTTTACCCACCAGGTCATCTCAGTGCTACTCAGTAACCACCAGGTCATAACAGTACAGCTGGCCAACAATGTGTTAAATGCATCTCAAAAGAGGGAAAAGAAAGTTCTGAGTCATTGTTTTTTTTTCCTTGTTGCCTGTTTTGTCCTTTTTTTTCCCCTTGATCTTTGGATGGTTCAGGAGCTTGGTGCTGATATGGAGGTTCAGGGTCTGTCTGCGCGTGTTGATCATCTCGCTGCAAGGGTACAGAGTACCCAAGATTATGTTATTCAAACTCCTGTTTCTGAGCCTAGAATTCCTATCCCTGATTTGTTTTCTGGGGATAGATCTAAGTTTTTGAACTTTAAAAATAATTGCAGATTGTTTTTTGCTCTGAGACCCAGTTCCTCTGGTGACCCCATTCAGCAGGTGAAGATTGTTATTTCTCTGCTGCGCGGAGACCCACAGGACGTGGCATTCTCGCTTGAGCCAGGGAATCCTGCATTGCTTAATGTAGATTCATTTTTTCAAGCGCTTGGACTGCTTTATGACGAACCTAATTCTGTGGATCAGGCAGAAAAAAATCTTGTTGGCTCTTGGTCAGGGTCAGGAAGCAGTAGAAATATATTGTCAGAAATTTAGAAAGTGGTCTGTGCTTACAAAATGGAATGAGGATGCCCTGGCGGCTATTTTCAGAAAGGGTCTTTCTGAAACCCTGAAAGATGTTATGGTGGGGTTCCCCACACCTGCTGGTTTGAACGAATCAATGTCTCTGGCCATTCACATTGATCGACGCCTACGTGAACGTAAGGTGGTGCACCATATGGCGGTGTCCTCTGGGCAGAGTTCTGAGCCTATGCAATGTGATAGGATTTTGACGAGAGCAGAAGGGCAGGAGTTCAGATGTCAGAATGGGCTGTGTTTTTACTGTGGTGACGCTACTCATGCTATCTCTGACTGCCCGAAGCGTACTAAGAGGGTTGCTAGGTTGGTTACCATCAGTACTGTACAGCCTAAATTTCTCTTGTCTATTACCCTGATTTGCTCATTGTCATCCTTTTCTGTAATGGCATTTGTGGATTCTGGCACTGCCCTGAACTTAATGGACCTAGAATTTGCCAAGCGCTGTGGTTTTTCCTTGGAGCCATTGCAGAGCCCTATTCCCTTGAGGGGGATTGATGCTACGCCATTGGCCAAGAATAAACCTCAGTACTGGACACAGTTAACCATGAACATGGCTCCAGCACATCAGGAAAATATTCGTTTTTTGGTGTTGCATAATTTGCATAATGTGGTTGTGCTGGGGTTTCCATGGTTACGGGTACATAATCCAGTGCTGGATTGGAAATCTATGTCTGTGACTAGTTGGGGTTGTCAGGGGATACATAGTGACATTCCTCTGATGTCAATTTCCTCGTCCCCTTCTTCTGAAGTTCCTGAGTTTTTGTCGGATTTCCAGGATATATTTGAGGAGCCCAAATCCAGTCCCCTGCCTCCTCATAGGGACTGTGATTGCGCTATTAATTTGATTCCTGGCTGTAAGTTCCCTAAGGGCCGACTTTTCAATCTGTCTGTGCCAGAGCATGCCGCTATGCGGAGCTATGTAAAGGAGTCCTTGGAGAAGGGGCATATTCGCCCGTCTTCGTCACCGTTGGGAGCGGGGTTCTTTTTTGTTGCCAAGAAGGATGGCTCCTTGAGGCCCTGTATAGATTATCGCCTTCTCAATAAGATCACTGTCAAATTCCAGTACCCTTTGCCTTTGCTCTCTGATTTGTTTGCTCGGATTAAAGGGGCTAGCTGGTTTACCAAGATTGACCTTCGAGGGGCGTATAATCTTGTCCGCATCAAACAGGGTGATGAATGGAAAACAGCATTTAATACGCCCGAAGGCCATTTTAAATATCTTGTGATGCCTTTCGGGCTCTCTAATGCTCCATCTGTGTTTCAGTCCTTTATGCATGATATTTTCCGGGAGCATCTGGATAAATTCATGATTGTATATTTGGATGATATTTTGTTTTTTTCCGATGATTGGGAGTCTCATGTGAAGCAAGTCAGGATGGTATTTCAGATTCTTCGTGCTAATGCACTGTTTGTAAAGGGGTCTAAGTGCCTTTTTGGAGTTCAGAAGGTTTCTTTTCTGGGGTTCATTTTTTCTCCCTCGGTTATTAAAATGGACCCTGTTAAGGTCCAGGCTATTTATGATTGGACTCAACCCACATCTGTTAAAAGCCTCCAGAAATTTTTGGGCTTTGCTAATTTTTATCGCCGCTTTATTGCTAATTTTTCTACTGTGGTTAAACCTCTGACCGATTTGACCAAGAAAGGTGCTGATGTGGTGAATTGGTCCTCTACGGCTGTGGAGGCCTTTCAGGAGCTTAAGCGTCGTTTTACTTCTGCCCCTGTGTTGTGTCAGCCAGATGTTTCTCTCCCTTTTCAGGTTGAGGTTGACGCTTCTGAGATTGGGGCAGGAGCTGTTCTGTCTCAGAGAAGTTCTGATGGCTCTGTGTTGAAACCGTGTGCTTTCTTCTCCAGAAAGTTTTTGCCTGCTGAGCGTAATTATGATGTCGGCAATCGGGAGTTGTTGGCTATGAAGTGGGCATTTGAGGAGTGGCGACATTGGCTTGAGGGAGCTAAGCATCGTGTTGTGGTCTTGACCGATCATAAGAATCTGATTTACCTAGAGTCTGCCAAGCGGTTGAATCCTAGACAGGCTCGGTGGTCTTTGTTTTTCTCCCGTTTTGATTTTGTGGTCTCGTATCTTCCTAAGAATGTGAAGGCTAATGCCCTGTCTAGGAGTTTTTTGCCTGATTCTCCGGGAGTCCTTGAGCCAGCTGGTATTCTCAAGGAGGGGGTGATTCTTTCTGCTATCTCCCCTGATTTGCGGTGGGTGCTTCAGGAGTTTCAGGCTGATAGACCCGACCGCTGTCCTGTAGGGAAATTGTTTGTTCCTGATAGATGGACTAGTAAGGTGATTTCTGAGATTCATTGTTCTGTATTGGCTGGTCATCCTGGGATCTTTGGCACCAGAGATTTGGTTGCCAGGTCCTTTTGGTGGCCTTCTTTGTCACGGGATGTGCGTTCCTTCGTGCAGTCCTGTGGGACCTGTGCCCGGGCTAAGCCCTGCTGTTCTCGTGCTAGTGGGTTGCTTTTGCCTTTGCCTATCCCTGAGAGGCCCTGGACGCATATTTCCATGGATTTTATTTCTGATCTTCCTGTTTCTCAGAAGATGTCTGTCATCTGGGTGGTTTGTGACCGATTTTCTAAGATGGTCCACTTGGTACCTTTGCCTAAGTTGCCTTCCTCCTCTGATTTGGTTCCTTTATTTTTTCAGCATGTGGTTCGTTTGCATGGTATTCCAGAGAATATTGTGTCTGATAGAGGTACCCAGTTTGTTTCTAGGTTTTGGCGGTCTGTTGTGAATTCCGTTCTTGGGCTCCCTCTGGTGGTTTCTGGTGGAACTTAGCAGCTGCATTCACTAATCGGTTCCCTGGTCTTGTTATTTAACTGGGCTCTTGTCTGTAGTCAATGCCAGCTGTCAATGTTCCTCCTGTGGACTCAGTCCTTTCCTGGAAGTGCTCTGTTGGCCAGTTCATTTCAGCTTAAGATAAGTCTGCTAGTTTTTGGGGTATTTCCCTGCTTATGATCTTCAGTTCAAGTTAATGTTATGTCTTTTTGTCCAGCTTGCCAGTATGAATAATTGCGGCTAGTTGGAAGCTCTGGGGTAGCAGATTTGCCCCTCCACACCGTGAGTCGGTATGAAGGTTATTTTTTGTAAACTCTGCGTGGATATTTAGTTTTTTAAAACTGACCGCACAGTAGCCTTTTCTATCTCTGTCTATTTAGATAGTTTTGGCCTCCTTTGCTAAAATCTAGTTTCATTTCTGAGTTCGTCATTTCCCTCTCCACTCACCGTCAATATTTGTGGGGGGCTATCTTTCCTTTGGGGGTTTCTCTGAGGGGAGATAGTTTTCTGTTTCCATCTTCAGGGGTAGTTAGCTCTTAGGCTGTGAAGAGGCATCTAGGCAGAGATAGGAACGCTCCACGGCTATTTCTAGTGTTGGTGTTAGGTGTAGGGCTTGCGGTCAGTAAAGTTACCACCTCCTCAGAGCTTGTACTTGATTGGTTTTACCCACCAGGTCATCTCAGCACTACTTCGTACCCATCAGGTCATAACAGTACAGCTGGCCCACAATGTGTTAAATGCTTCTAAAAAGAGGGGAAAAAAAAAAAAAGGTTCTGAGTCAGTGTTTTTTTTTATGTGTGTGTTGCTTGTTTTGTCCTTTTTTTTCCCCTTGATCTTTGGATGGTTTAGAATTTGGGTGCTGAGATGGAGGTTCAGGGTCTGTCTGCGCGTGTTGATCATCTCGCTGCTAGGGTACAGAGTATCCAAGATTATGTTGTCCAGACTCCGGTTTCTGAGCCTAGAATTCCTATTCCTGATTTGTTTTCTGGGGGATAGATCTAAATTTTTGAACTTCAAAAATAATTGTAGATTGTTTTTTGCTCTGAGACCCCGTTCCTCTGGTGACTCCGTTCAGCAGGTGAAGATTGTTATTTCTCTGCTCCGGGGAGACCCGCAAGACTGGGCATTCTCCCTTGAGCCAGGGAATCCTGCATTGCTCAATGTAGATGCATTTTTTCAAGCACTCGGACTGCTTTATGATGAACCTAATTCTGTGGATCAGGCAGAAAAAATCTTGCTGGCCCTGTGTCTGGGGCAGGAGCTGTTTTGTCTCAGAGAAGTTCTGATGGCTCTGTATTGAAACCGTGTGCAGTTGGAGCGCCCCCACAGCCGCAGGGCCACAGCGTACTCAGTACCGGGTCTCTCTTCTGGCTCAGTCGATGTCACGGTGGCTAGACCCCGGCCCGTGACCCTGCTATGGGGCGTCCAATAAAGAAATAACAGTTCGGTGTGTGGTGCAAGGCGCAATCAATAACGAGGACACAGGGATGCAGTCTCTTTACCTCTTTACTGAAGGCTTCAAGATCTTCAATCTAGAGCACTGACAACCGAGCTGGCTGAGTCCGGCCGGTCCAATGGCACATCCAGAGTTCTATCTCTTGCAGGTGGAAATCAGTGCCTACCAACTAGCGCCTGTATGTTGCAGTCCTTCCCTGCTGAGCACCATGGGATAGTCCTCACAACTGTCGTGTCTGTGTTTGGTGTTCTCTCTCTCTGTCCCCCAAGTGATCTGGCTAGGACGCACCCATATGACGGGGAGGCCTGGAGCTATTCTGGGACCCTAGGGTTGCCCCTCTCCCACAGTTGCCTCCTTGGTCTGCTTAGGCGATTTAGTTGGGACAGCCAACCTATGATTAGCTGTCCTGCCGTGCTCAAAGTTGTACACAAAGTCTCTTACTTTCTCGGTGTCCAGCCACCGGCTATGCGCCTCAGAAGGAAGTTGCTCGATCTTTCAGCACTACTCCTACTGGCTTATCTCCTTGTTGCTTTGATCACTCTTCTCACTTCTCCACAATATCCTTCGCCTCGTGTCCTTTCTTAAGATGCCGCCGCAAGATAGTGCAGGCGCGGCTCCGTAACAATCTCTCTTTTCTCGCCCGCTGTCAGGATCCCATCCCTGACCGGCCCTCTCTCCAACTCTCTCCCGCTCTCACTCCCCTACTTCCTGTCCAACCCCCCAGTTTTACCAAAGCGTGAGGAGTGGCCCACTAGATAGAACCACTCCCCCTGGTGGCCGGAGTGTGAAGTGTACTGTGTGTCTGTGATACCTGCTCAGATGAACTCCTTTTGTGCCACCAGGCGTACCACCACTCCCCTTAGTGGCGGAGCAGCAGTACTGCAACGACCAGGACTCTGGGGTGCTGCACTTTCCCCCGGTTAAATCCAGTACTCCCGGACTGGGAAGAAAAGAAAAACAAAACATGTTAACAACAGACATACAAAATTTTGAAATGCGATAAACAAGTGAAAATAACAGTGCTTCCCTTGTTGGGAGGTGAGGACACTTGAACGTTACGCAATTTTTTTGGGTCATGCACAGTTTATGACTCCCAGTCTAATGGTTGGATAGCGGGGACCCCGGGTAAACAAAGGGGTCCCCTTTTGAAAGTTTTTGAGCAATTCACTGTCTATTACTCCATTGTCCATTTTTAAACCTGTAACAAAAGATATGTACATAAACATTTTCAACCAAATAACAGCCTTCATTAACATCTCTTTGTAGCGCAGTGGAGTCTGATTTTTGGTGCTGCGTGTTGACCTCCGCAATGCAGGGGTTACTATTGGTCTAACAGGGCCCGCTATGCTTGCTACCGCTGGTGTAGTGCACTGTTTTCTAGCTACGCTTCTAGTGAGTCTGGGTAGCACTGGCATGCTGGGGCTCTCAGGGCTGCTGCCAGCAACAGTGGGTACGGCAGATTCATCGATAGCAGAGAGAGGAATTTCCGGTTCAACGGTTGGCATGGCATCTTCAGGCGGGATCGGCTGAGATTGCAGGCCTGGATGATCTGGCCCCACAGTTAGTTCTGGCAGGTTCGGTTGACGGAACGTTAGGACGGGTACCACGATTGCCTGATTGATCTGAGTCCAAGACTGGGGAAAATCGCCAAGAACAGTGTGTATCACCTTCTCCTCTTCTACAGGTGGGGAGGTCCCTAGATCCGTTTCCCTCTCTCTCAACTTGTCAGGGCATACTTTAAGGTGGTCTTTTGATATTGCCGTCGAGGTTTCCCCCCATCCCTGCTGATGAGGCAGACCTTCGTGTTGTCGAAATCGGATGGCAGGATGGTATACGGGTCCGCTTCCCACTGGTCATCAAGCTTGTGTAGTCTCCTCTTCCGTTTGAGTACTTGCTCCCCAGGTGACAAGGGAGTTGCAGGAGCATGCTGGTTGTAATCCCTCTCCTGTTTCTGTCTGGCTTGAGCGAGACTCCTTTCCACGCATTCCTGCACTTGGCGGTACCTTTGCTGCCTCTCTGTATCCCAATCCGCATCTGGCGAGATATCTTCAGTGGTCAGGACCCCCATGTCCAGGTCTACAGGTAACTTGCTAGACCTCCCCCGCATCAGGTATGCTGGAGTGCAGTTGGTGGAATTCACTGGGATGTGATTGTACATATCCACCAGGTCCGGCAACTTCGAGGGCCACAAGTTCCGTTCCTCTACAGGCAAGGTCTTCAGTAAGTCGATCACCACCTGGTTCATCTTCTCACACATCCCGTTGGTTTGTGGATGGTAGGGCGTGGTTCTGATCTTCTTACACCCGTATAGGTTGCAAAATTCCTGAAACACTTCCGCTTCAAATGCTGGCCCCTGGTCAGTCAGTACCTTCTCCGGGTACCCATGGGGTCTACAGAAGTACTGTTGGAAGATTTTGGCAGCCGTCCTAGCCGTTAGATCTTTGACCGGCACGACTACCAGGAATCTCGAGTAGTGGTCCACAATGGTGAGAGCATAAATATAGCCCGACCGGCTTGGGGTCAGTTTCACGTGGTCCAGCGCGACCAACTCGAGCGGCCGTTTGGTGATGATGGGCTGCAAGGGGGCCCGTTGGCTATCACGATCCTTCCTGCGCAGACTACAGGGGCCACACTCTCGACACCACTTCTCGATGGCTCTCTTCATGCCAATCCAATAGAACCTTCCACGAAGTAGTCTCTCTAGCTTCCTCCATCCAAAGTGTCCCGTCCCATCATGGTACACTCCCAGGACCATTGGCACATCTTGTCTTGGGACCACGATCTGCCACACCAATTCATGAGTGCGCGGGTCGATGCTCCTCCGGCACAGCTTACCATCGTGAATAAACAGTTTGCCCCTCTCTTTCCACAACTGCAACGCCTCTGGTGGATCATCCGGGCCAGGATGCAAACCCGCCTGCGTCAGGAGTTCTTTCACCCGGCGGACCGCAGGGTCACCATCCTGGTTCTCTGCCCACCTGTGATGGGGCAGGGGATTCAACGGGGCACCCTCTCTATTCTTGCACCTGTTTTCTACCTGATGAGAGCACTGGGTTGCCTTGGGGCAATGGAAAGCGGGCATCTCCACCTCCTCGAATGCTTCCAGCTCTTCCTCCGTTTCTGGCAAGTGAGGCATCTGGGACAATGCATCGGCATTCGCATTCTTATGCCCTGCCCGGTACTTGATGGTGAAATCGTAGTTGGACAACCGTGCCATCCACCGCTGCTCCAGGGCACCGAGTTTCGCTGTGTCCAAGTGCGTTAATGGATTATTGTCCGTGAAGACGGTGAATTTAGCCGAGGCCAGATAGTGCTTGAACCTCTCCGTCACAGCCCAAACAACGGCAAGGAACTCCCGCTTGAAGGAACTGTAGTTGTCAGGGTTCCTTTCAGTGGGGCGAAGTTTCCTGCTGGCGTAAGCGATTACTTTTTCTTTGCCTTTCTGGACCTGGGACAACACGGCTCCCAACCCCACGTTGCTGGCATCCGTATACAACACAAACGGTTGGTCATATTCAGGGTAGGCCAGTACCTCTTCTCCAGTCAGCGCCGACTTCAGGCAGGTGAACGATTCTTCCAATCCATCGTTCCAATCAAATGGGGTACTCTTACCCTTGGGCTTCTTAGATTGGCCCACCAACAGGTCTTGCAGCGGTGCGGCCTTTTTGGTGAAGTCTTTGATAAACCTTCGGTAGTAGCCTACCAACCCGAGGAACTGCCGGACTTCGTGGAGTTTACTGGGCTTCGGCCAGTTTTTGATCACCGTGACCTTGTCGGGGTCTGGGGCCACTCCTTCGGCACTCACCACATGGCCCAGGTACTGCACTTTAGGTTTTAGCAGATGGCATTTGGACGGTTTCACCTTTAAGCCAAAGTTGGACAGAGCTTCAAAGACCTCGGCCAGGTGCTTCAGGTGGTCTTCATAGGTCTTAGAGAAGACAATGACATCGTCCAGATAGAGCAGCACGGTTTCAAAGTTCTTGTGTCCCAGACAGCACTCCATCATCCTCTGGAACGTCCCTGGGGAATTACACAACCCGAATGGCATATAGTTGAACTCGCAGAGACCCATCGGAGTCGTGAAGGCCGTCTTTTCCTTGTCCGCCTCTGCCACGGGAACCTGCCAGTACCCACTGGTGAGATCTAAGGTAGAGAAGTAGTTAGTGGACTTTAAGGCAGCCAAGGACTCCTCTATCCTGGGCAGGGGATATGCATCCTTATGTGTAATGCGGTTCAATTGCCTGTATTCCACACACATCCTCATGGTGCCATCTTTCTTCCTAACGAGAACTAATGGAGCTGCCCAGGGGCTACAACTGTCTCTTACTACCCCAGCCTCCTTCATCTCTCACAACATGTCTTTGGCACACTGATAATGAGCTGGGGGTACAGGACGGTACCTCTCTTTTATGGGCGGGTGATCTCCTGTGGGGATACGGTGTTGAATCCCTTTTACCTGCCCGAAATCCAGGGGATGCTTGCTAAATATCCGCTCATACTCCTGAACTACCCTGTAATGCCCACGTGTAGTTCCCGACACCAATCCTTCGACTGCCCTGCAGAGCCATTGTCTTCCGCCGGACTGGACGGAACCAAGGGCCCGGGTGCCTGTATTGTGTTATTGTTAACAGTTAACAGTTTAGCAAGTGTGACGTATTTGGTTAGGTGGACCTCTTCCTCCCCACAGTTGAGAATACGGACTGGCACCCTCCCCTTGCGGATGTCAACCACCCCTCTGGCTGTCAGGAGGGTAGGCCTATTACCTGAGTACACAGGTTCGACCAGGGCCTGATAGTCTTTACCCCTGAGGCCTATAGCTGCCCGACACCATATTAACATTTCACTCCTGGGGGGTATCGCAATGGGGTTTGAATCACTCACTGTGACCCGGCCAATCTCACCACCAGTCAACTCCACCTGCTGTCTCTGCATCAGAGCTCTGATTTCTTTCTGTAAGGCACGTTGTTCACTGTAACCAGCTGTTTCGGCTACCTGCTGCAACAAGACAATAACTTCTGCAAGACAATTTTCTATGACATTAGTACCGATAGTCATCATGGGATTACATTCACGTCGGTCGATATCAACAATGACCATTCCCTGGGCCTTTAACTCCACCCGCCCCACTTTAATGGTGACCTCTTTATACCCCACTTGTGGCAGTGGCTGACCATTACTAGCTATTATGGTGAAGTCATCATCTGGGCCACGGGTGATGTCAGTGTCCTCCCAATAACGCTTATAGAGGATGTAGGGCATAGTCGTCACCTGGGAACCGGTGTCCAACAAGGCGTTCATAGGGATGCCGTCGACCACGATGGGGAGAACTGGTCGCCCCCCAATGTACTTGGCTCTCCAATTCTGTGGGCCCGATCGTCCTACTCCTGGAGGTTGGCCCTTTGCCCCAGGGGTTGCTCGTTTAAATGACAGTACCTTGCAAGATGGCCCACTTGGTGGCAGTGGCGACAAATGGGTCGTCCATCCCGATGAAAGCGGTCGTCGTCTCGGCCTCTGGTCGACGGAACCCTCCTCTGTCGCTGCCAGGGGACATCCTCTGGTCCGGAAGCCAGCTGGACCTTTTCCTTAGGAGTCTCCTGTAGGGACTGGACGGTCCAGGCTAGTGCAGCAACCCTCTTGGTCAGCTCCTGCATCTGGAGGCGTAGTCCTGCGGGGGAGTCGTCGTCCAGAATCTGGGCATCGGCCTCCGCGGAGACAGGTGCTTCCGGCGCCACCTCCTGGTGGTACGTGAGGGCTTGACGCCTGGGGAGGACAGTACGGCTGGGCTGTCGCTCTGATAGCGCTTGGAGGGCTTTGTCTTTGAACTGCACAAAAGTCAGATCTGGATTCTGCATGGCTAGGAAGTGTAGCTGGGCTCTTTGGTGATTGCACAGGAGCCCCTCGATGAACCGCTCTTTCAGGAGTTTATCTTCATCTTGCATGCTGCTGGGGTCACTCTGCTTGATGGCCCGCAGTGCCTCCTGAAGGTTAAGGGCATAGTCCCGTAAGCTATCCTGCGGCCTCTGTTTGCACCCTTAGAAGGTCAATTTAATTTCCGTAGCAGTGCGGGTGTCAAAGGTGGTTTTTAGCTTTGCAAAAACCTGCTGCGCAGTTTTCTTATCCGCGGCGGGCCAGGACTTCACTTCTCTCAAAGCCGCGCCAAAGAGTTGTCCGGTTATCATATGAACCTTCTGAGGCTCTGTCAGGGGATAGAACTCAAGCAGGCTGCAGATCCCTTCTTTAAAGTCAGTGAACGTATGGGATTCTCCAGAGTTTCGCGGGAGCCAGGCGGCTCCTGGTAAGTACGGCATGGAGAAGGGCATTATGGCTGTTGTAGCTGCAGCACTGTCCGGCTGGCCGATGGGAGCGGCAAGCCCCACGGCTTCTGGCGGGGATACCGGACCCGCGGCTGCGGCTACTGCAGGATCTGGAAGTGCCTCCTCGGCTACGGCCGCCGCCTCCGCTCCTCCGGGACCCGACATGGCCGTTCCTTTCCCTCCTCCCTTGCTAACCTTCCGGGGTCAGGGTTCCTTTTCCGGAGTCGGCACTTAACCGCGCCTTCTTGCTCCGCGCTCTTTTCGGCCGGCTCCGCCCACAAATCTATGGCTCCTCCCTTCGGCGCGGCAATGGCGAATTGGTGGCGGCAAGCAGCAATACACAGTCTTTTCAATAAAGCACAGTCTAAGCACAATTCAATCACAGTTCCAAGGCACACATGACCCGATCCTCGGGCTTAAGTAGATCCTGTTCGTGACGCCAAGTTGGAGCGCCTCCACAGCCGCAGGGCCACAGCGTACTCAGTACCGGGTCTCTCTTCTGGCTCTGTCGATGTCACGGTGGCTAGACCCCGGCCCGTGACCCTGCTATGGGGCATCCAATAAAGAAATAACAGTTCGGTGTGTGGTGCAAGGCGCAATCAATAACGAGGACACAGGGATGCAGTCTCTTTACCTCTTTACTGAAGGCTTCAAGATCTTCAATCCAGAGCACTGACAACCGAGCTGGCTGAGTCCGGCCGGTCCAATGGCACATCCAGAGTTCTATCTCTTGCAGGTGGAAATCAGTGCCTACCAACTAGCGCCTGTATGTTGCAGTCCTTCCCTGCTGAGCACCATGGGATAGTCCTCACAACTGTCGTGTCTGTGTTTGGTGTTCTCTCTCTCTGTCCCCCAAGTGATCTGGCTAGGACGCACCCGTATGACGGGGAGGCCTGGAGCTATTCTGGGACCCTAGGGTTGCCCCTCTCCCACAGTTGCCTCCTTGGTCTGCTTAGGCGATTTAGTTGGGACAGCCAACCTATGATTAGCTGTCCTGCCGTGCTCAAAGTTGTACACAAAGTCTCTTACTTTCTCGGTGTCCAGCCACCGGCTATGCGCCTCAGAAGGAAGTTGCTCGATCTTTCAGCACTACTCCTACTGGCTTATCTCCTTGTTGCTTTGATCACTCTTCTCACTTCTCCACAATATCCTTCGACTCGTGTCCTTTCTTAAGATGCCGCCGCAAGATAGTGCAGGCGCGGCTCCGTAACAATCTCTCTTTTCTCGCCCGCTGTCAGGATCCCATCCCTGACCGGCCCTCTCTCCAACTCTCTCCCGCTCTCACTCCCCTACTTCCTGTCCAACCCCCCAGTTTTACCAAAGCGTGAGGAGTGGCCCACTAGATAGAACCACTCCCCCTGGTGGCCGGAGTGTGAAGTGTACTGTGTGTCTGTGATACCTGCTCAGATGAACTCCTTTTGTGCCACCAGGCGTACCACCACTCCCCTTAGTGGCGGAGCAGCAGTACTGCAACGACCAGGACTCTGGGGTGCTGCACTTTCCCCCGGTTAAATCCAGTACTCCCGGACTGGGAAGAAAAGAAAAACAAAACATGTTAACAACAGACATACAAAATTTTGAAATGCGATAAACAAGTGAAAATAACAGTGCTTCCCTTGTTGGGAGGTGAGGACACTTGAACGTTACGCAATTTTTTTGGGTCATGCACAGTTTATGACTCCCAGTCTAATGGTTGGATAGCGGGGACCCCGGGTAAACAAAGGGGTCCCCTTTTGAAAGTTTTTGAGCAATTCACTGTCTATTACTCCATTGTCCATTTTTAAACCTGTAACAAAAGATATGTACACAAACATTTTCAACCAAATAACAGCCTTCATTAACATCTCTTTGTAGCGCAGTGGAGTCTGATTTTTGGTGCTGCGTGTTGACCTCCGCAATGCAGGGGTTACTATTGGTCTAACAGGGCCCGCTATGCTTGCTACCGCTGGTGTAGTGCACTGTTTTCTAGCTACGCTTCTAGTGAGTCTGGGTAGCACTGGCATGCTGGGGCTCTCAGGGCTGCTGCCAGCAACAGTGGGTACGGCAGATTCATCGATAGCAGAGAGAGGAATTTCCGGTTCAACGGTTGGCATGGCATCTTCAGGCGGGATCGGCTGAGATTGCAGGCCTGGATGATCTGGCCCCACAGTTAGTTCTGGCAGGTTCGGTTGACGGAACGTTAGGACGGGTACCACGATTGCCTGATTGATCTGAGTCCAAGACTGGGGAAAATCGCCAAGAACAGTGTGTATCACCTTCTCCTCTTCTACAGGTGGGGAGGTCCCTAGATCCGTTTCCCTCTCTCTCAACTTGTCAGGGCATACTTTAAGGTGGTCTTTTGATATTGCCGTCGAGGTTTCCCCCCATCCCTGCTGATGAGGCAGACCTTCGTGTTGTCGAAATCGGATGGCAGGATGGTATACGGGTCCGCTTCCCACTGGTCATCAAGCTTGTGTAGTCTCCTCTTCCGTTTGAGTACTTGCTCCCCAGGTGACAAGGGAGTTGCAGGAGCATGCTGGTTGTAATCCCTCTCCTGTTTCTGTCTGGCTTGAGCGAGACTCCTTTCCACGCATTCCTGCACTTGGCGGTACCTTTGCTGCCTCTCTGTATCCCAATCCGCATCTGGCGAGATATCTTCAGTGGTCAGGACCCCCATGTCCAGGTCTACAGGTAACTTGCTAGACCTCCCCCGCATCAGGTATGCTGGAGTGCAGTTGGTGGAATTCACTGGGATGTGATTGTACATATCCACCAGGTCCGGCAACTTCGAGGGCCACAAGTTCCGTTCCTCTACAGGCAAGGTCTTCAGTAAGTCGATCACCACCTGGTTCATCTTCTCACACATCCCGTTGGTTTGTGGATGGTAGGGCGTGGTTCTGATCTTCTTACACCCGTATAGGTTGCAAAATTCCTGAAACACTTCCGCTTCAAATGCTGGCCCCTGGTCAGTCAGTACCTTCTCCGGGTACCCATGGGGTCTACAGAAGTACTGTTGGAAGATTTTGGCAGCCGTCCTAGCCGTTAGATCTTTGACCGGCACGACTACCAGGAATCTCGAGTAGTGGTCCACAATGGTGAGAGCATAAATATAGCCCGACCGGCTTGGGGTCAGTTTCACGTGGTCCAGCGCGACCAACTCGAGCGGCCGTTTGGTGATGATGGGCTGCAAGGGGGCCCGTTGGCTATCACGATCCTTCCTGCGCAGACTACAGGGGCCACACTCTCGACACCACTTCTCGATGGCTCTCTTCATGCCAATCCAATAGAACCTTCCACGAAGTAGTCTCTCTAGCTTCCTCCATCCAAAGTGTCCCGTCCCATCATGGTACACTCCCAGGACCATTGGCACATCTTGTCTTGGGACCACGATCTGCCACACCAATTCATGAGTGCGCGGGTCGATGCTCCTCCGGCACAGCTTACCATCGTGAATAAACAGTTTGCCCCTCTCTTTCCACAACTGCAACGCCTCTGGTGGATCATCCGGGCCAGGATGCAAACCCGCCTGCGTCAGGAGTTCTTTCACCCGGCGGACCGCAGGGTCACCATCCTGGTTCTCTGCCCACCTGTGATGGGGCAGGGGATTCAACGGGGCACCCTCTCTATTCTTGCACCTGTTTTCTACCTGATGAGAGCACTGGGTTGCCTTGGGGCAATGGAAAGCGGGCATCTCCACCTCCTCGAATGCTTCCAGCTCTTCCTCCGTTTCTGGCAAGTGAGGCATCTGGGACAATGCATCGGCATTCGCATTCTTATGCCCTGCCCGGTACTTGATGGTGAAATCGTAGTTGGACAACCGTGCCATCCACCGCTGCTCCAGGGCACCGAGTTTCGCTGTGTCCAAGTGCGTTAATGGATTATTGTCCGTGAAGACGGTGAATTTAGCCGAGGCCAGATAGTGCTTGAACCTCTCCGTCACAGCCCAAACAACGGCAAGGAACTCCCGCTTGAAGGAACTGTAGTTGTCAGGGTTCCTTTCAGTGGGGCGAAGTTTCCTGCTGGCGTAAGCGATTACTTTTTCTTTGCCTTTCTGGACCTGGGACAACACGGCTCCCAACCCCACGTTGCTGGCATCCGTATACAACACAAACGGTTGGTCATATTCAGGGTAGGCCAGTACCTCTTCTCCAGTCAGCGCCGACTTCAGGCAGGTGAACGATTCTTCCAATCCATCGTTCCAATCAAATGGGGTACTCTTACCCTTGGGCTTCTTAGATTGGCCCACCAACAGGTCTTGCAGCGGTGCGGCCTTTTTGGTGAAGTCTTTGATAAACCTTCGGTAGTAGCCTACCAACCCGAGGAACTGCCGGACTTCGTGGAGTTTACTGGGCTTCGGCCAGTTTTTGATCACCGTGGCCTTGTCGGGGTCTGGGGCCACTCCTTCGGCACTCACCACATGGCCCAGGTACTGCACTTTAGGTTTTAGCAGATGGCATTTGGACGGTTTCACCTTTAAGCCAAAGTTGGACAGAGCTTCAAAGACCTCGGCCAGGTGCTTCAGGTGGTCTTCATAGGTCTTAGAGAAGACAATGACATCGTCCAGATAGAGCAGCACGGTTTCAAAGTTCTTGTGTCCCAGACAGCACTCCATCATCCTCTGGAACGTCCCTGGGGAATTACACAACCCGAATGGCATATAGTTGAACTCGCAGAGACCCATCGGAGTCGTGAAGGCCGTCTTTTCCTTGTCCGCCTCTGCCACGGGAACCTGCCAGTACCCACTGGTGAGATCTAAGGTAGAGAAGTAGTTAGTGGACTTTAAGGCAGCCAAGGACTCCTCTATCCTGGGCAGGGGATATGCATCCTTATGTGTAATGCGGTTCAATTGCCTGTATTCCACACACATCCTCATGGTGCCATCTTTCTTCCTAACGAGAACTAATGGAGCTGCCCAGGGGCTACAACTGTCTCTTACTACCCCAGCCTCCTTCATCTCTCACAACATGTCTTTGGCACACTGATAATGAGCTGGGGGTACAGGACGGTACCTCTCTTTTATGGGCGGGTGATCTCCTGTGGGGATACGGTGTTGAATCCCTTTTACCTGCCCGAAATCCAGGGGATGCTTGCTAAATATCCGCTCATACTCCTGAACTACCCTGTAATGCCCACGTGTAGTTCCCGACACCAATCCTTCGACTGCCCTGCAGAGCCATTGTCTTCCGCCGGACTGGACGGAACCAAGGGCCCGGGTGCCTGTATTGTGTTATTGTTAACAGTTAACAGTTTAGCAAGTGTGACGTATTTGGTTAGGTGGACCTCTTCCTCCCCACAGTTGAGAATACGGACTGGCACCCTCCCCTTGCGGACGTCAACCACCCCTCTGGCTGTCAGGAGGGTAGGCCTATTACCTGAGTACACAGGTTCGACCAGGGCCTGATAGTCTTTACCCCTGAGGCCTATAGCTGCCCGACACCATATTAACATTTCACTCCTGGGGGGTATCGCAATGGGGTTTGAATCACTCACTGTGACCCGGCCAATCTCACCACCAGTCAACTCCACCTGCTGTCTCTGCATCAGAGCTCTGATTTCTTTCTGTAAGGCACGTTGTTCACTGTAACCAGCTGTTT
Source organism: Ranitomeya variabilis (assembly GCF_051348905.1). Classification (NCBI taxonomy): domain Eukaryota; kingdom Metazoa; phylum Chordata; class Amphibia; order Anura; family Dendrobatidae; genus Ranitomeya; species Ranitomeya variabilis. Next base: position 665,607,865 of record NC_135235.1, on the reverse strand, counting down.
CGGCTACCTGCTGCAACAAGACAATAACTTCTGCAAGACAATTTTCTATGACATTAGTACCGATAGTCATCATGGGATTACATTCACGTCGGTCGATATCAACAATGACCATTCCCTGGGCCTTTAACTCCACCCGCCCCACTTTAATGGTGACCTCTTTATACCCCACTTGTGGCAGTGGCTGACCATTACTAGCTATTATGGTGAAGTCATCATCTGGGCCACGGGTGATGTCAGTGTCCTCCCAATAACGCTTATAGAGGATGTAGGGCATAGTCGTCACCTGGGAACCGGTGTCCAACAAGGCGTTCATAGGGATGCCGTCGACCACGATGGGGAGAACTGGTCGCCCCCCAATGTACTTGGCTCTCCAATTCTGTGGGCCCGATCGTCCTACTCCTGGAGGTTGGCCCTTTGCCCCAGGGGTTGCTCGTTTAAATGACAGTACCTTGCAAGATGGCCCACTTGGTGGCAGTGGCGACAAATGGGTCGTCCATCCCGATGAAAGCGGTTGTCGTCTCGGCCTCTGGTCGACGGAACCCTCCTCTGTCGCTGCCAGGGGACATCCTCTGGTCCGGAAGCCAGCTGGACCTTTTCCTTAGGAGTCTCCTGTAGGGACTGGACGGTCCAGGCTAGTGCAGCAACCCTCTTGGTCAGCTCCTGCATCTGGAGGCGTAGTCCTGCGGGGGAGTCGTCGTCCAGAATCTGGGCATCGGCCTCCGCGGAGACAGGTGCTTCCGGCGCCACCTCCTGGTGGTACGTGAGGGCTTGACGCCTGGGGAGGACAGTACGGCTGGGCTGTCGCTCTGATAGCGCTTGGAGGGCTTTGTCTTTGAACTGCACAAAAGTCAGATCTGGATTCTGCATGGCTAGGAAGTGTAGCTGGGCTCTTTGGTGATTGCACAGGAGCCCCTCGATGAACCGCTCTTTCAGGAGTTTATCTTCATCTTGCATGCTGCTGGGGTCACTCTGCTTGATGGCCCGCAGTGCCTCCTGAAGGTTAAGGGCATAGTCCCGTAAGCTATCCTGCGGCCTCTGTTTGCACCCTTAGAAGGTCAATTTAATTTCCGTAGCAGTGCGGGTGTCAAAGGTGGTTTTTAGCTTTGCAAAAACCTGCTGCGCAGTTTTCTTATCCGCGGCGGGCCAGGACTTCACTTCTCTCAAAGCCGCGCCAAAGAGTTGTCCGGTTATCATATGAACCTTCTGAGGCTCTGTCAGGGGATAGAACTCAAGCAGGCTGCAGATCCCTTCTTTAAAGTCAGTGAACGTATGGGATTCTCCAGAGTTTCGCGGGAGCCAGGCGGCTCCTGGTAAGTACGGCATGGAGAAGGGCATTATGGCTGTTGTAGCTGCAGCACTGTCCGGCTGGCCGATGGGAGCGGCAAGCCCCACGGCTTCTGGCGGGGATACCGGACCCGCGGCTGCGGCTACTGCAGGATCTGGAAGTGCCTCCTCGGCTACGGCCGCCGCCTCCGCTCCTCCGGGACCCGACATGGCCGTTCCTTTCCCTCCTCCCTTGCTAACCTTCCGGGGTCAGGGTTCCTTTTCCGGAGTCGGCACTTAACCGCGCCTTCTTGCTCCGCGCTCTTTTCGGCCGGCTCCGCCCACAAATCTATGGCTCCTCCCTTCGGCGCGGCAATGGCGAATTGGTGGCGGCAAGCAGCAATACACAGTCTTTTCAATAAAGCACAGTCTAAGCACAATTCAATCACAGTTCCAAGGCACACATGACCCGATCCTCGGGCTTAAGTAGATCCTGTTCGTGACGCCAAGTTGGAGCGCCTCCACAGCCGCAGGGCCACAGCGTACTCAGTACCGGGTCTCTCTTCTGGCTCTGTCGATGTCACGGTGGCTAGACCCCGGCCCGTGACCCTGCTATGGGGCATCCAATAAAGAAATAACAGTTCGGTGTGTGGTGCAAGGCGCAATCAATAACGAGGACACAGGGATGCAGTCTCTTTACCTCTTTACTGAAGGCTTCAAGATCTTCAATCCAGAGCACTGACAACCGAGCTGGCTGAGTCCGGCCGGTCCAATGGCACATCCAGAGTTCTATCTCTTGCAGGTGGAAATCAGTGCCTACCAACTAGCGCCTGTATGTTGCAGTCCTTCCCTGCTGAGCACCATGGGATAGTCCTCACAACTGTCGTGTCTGTGTTCGGTGTTCTCTCTCTCTGTCCCCCAAGTGATCTGGCTAGGACGCACCCGTATGACGGGGAGGCCTGGAGCTATTCTGGGACCCTAGGGTCGCCACTCTCCCACAGTTGCCTCCTTGGTCTGCTTAGGCGATTTAGTTGGGACAGCCAACCTATGATTAGCTGTCCTGCCGTGCTCAAAGTTGTACATAAAGTCTCCTACTTTCTCGGTGTCCGGCCACCGGCTATGCGCCTCAGAAGGAAGTTGCTCGATCTTTCAGCACTACTCCTACTGGCTTATCTCCTTGTTGCTTTGATCACTCTTCTCACTTCTCCACAATATCCTTCGCCTCGTGTCCTTTCTTAAGATGCTGCCGCAAGATGCAGGCGCGGCTCCGTAACAATCTCTCTTTTCTCGCCCGCTGTCAGGATCCCATCCCTGATCGGTCCTCTCTCCAACTCTCTCCCGCTCTCACTCGCCTACTTCCTGTCCAACCCCCCAGTTTTACCAAAGCGTGAGGAGTGGCCCACTAGATAGAACCACTCCCCCTGGTGGCCGGAGTGTGAAGTGTACTGTGTGTCTGTGATACCTGCTCAGATGAACTCCTTTTGTGCCACCAGGCGTACCACCACTCCCCTTAGTGGCGGAGCAGCAGTACTGCAACGACCAGGACTCTGGGGCGCTGCACTTTCTTCTCTAGAAAGTTTTCGCCTGCTGAGCGTAATTATGATGTCGGCAATCGGGAGTTGTTGGCTATGAAGTGGGCATTTGAGGAGTGGCGACATTGGCTTGAGGGAGCTAAGCATCGTGTTGTGGTCTTGACCGATCACAAGAATCTGATTTACCTTGAGTCTGCCAAGCGGTTGAATCCTAGACAGGCTCGGTGGTCTTTGTTTTTCTCCCATTTCAATTTTGTGGTCTCGTATCTTCCAGGATCTAAGAATGTGAAGGCTAATGCCCTGTCTAGGAGCTTTTTGCCTGATTCTCCGGGAGTCCTTGAGCCGGCTGGTATTCTCAAGGAGGGGGTGATTCTTTCTGCCATCTACCCTGATTTGCGGTGGGTGCTTCAGGAGTTTCAGGCTGATAGACCCGACCGCTGTCCTGCGGGGAAATTGTTTGTTCCTGATGGATGGACTGGTAAGGTGATTTCTGAGATTCATTGTTCTGTATTGGCTGGTCATCCTGGGATCTTTGGTACCAGAGATTTGGTTGCCAGGTCCTTTTGGTGGCCTGCTTTGTCACGGGATGTGCGTTCCTTCGTGCAGTCCTGTGGGATTTGTGCCCGGGCTAAGCCCTGCTGTTCTCGTGCCAGTGGGTTGCTTTTGCCTTTGCCTATCCCTGAGAGGCCCTGGATGCATATTTCCATGGATTTTATTTCTGATCTTCCTGTCTCTCAGAAGATGTCTGTCATCTGGGTGGTTTGTGACCGGTTTTCTAAAATGGTCCACTTGGTACCTTTGCCTAAGTTGCCTTCCTCCTCTGATTTGGTTCCTTTATTTTTTCAGCATGTGGTTCGTTTGCATGGTATTCCGGAGAATATTGTGTCTGACAGAGGTACCCAATTTGTTTCTAGGTTTTGGCGGTCCTTTTGTGCTAGAATGGGCATTAATTTGTCTTTTTCTTCGGCATTTCACCCTCAGACAAATGGACAGACAGAGCAAACCAATCAGACCTTGGAAACCTATTTGAGATGCTTTGTGTCTGCTGATCAGGATGATTGGGTTACTTTTTTGCCGTTGGCCGAGTTTGCCCTTAATAATCAGGCTAGTTCGGCTACTTTGGTTTCGCCTTTTTTTTGTAACTTCGGTTTTCATCCTCGTTTTTCCTCAGGGCAGGTTGAGCCTTCGGACTGTCCTGGGGTAGATTCTGTGGTGGACAGGTTGCAGCGGATTTGAACTCATGTGGTGGACAATTTAACATTGTCTCAGGAAAAGGCTCAACGTTTTGCTAACCGCCGTCGGTGCGTTGGTCCCCGGCTTCGGGTTGGGGATTTGGTCTGGTTGTCGTCTCGTCATGTTCCTATGAAGGTCTCTTCTCCTAAGTTCAAGCCTCATTTTATTGGTCCTGATAGGATTTCGGAAATTATCAATCCGGTGTCTTTTCGTTTGGCCCTTCCAGCTTCTTTTGCCATTCATAATGTGTTCCATAGATCTTTGTTGCGGAGATATGTGTCCCCTCTGTTGACCCTCCTGCTCCGGTGTTGGTTGAGGGGGAATTGTAATATGTGGTGGAGAAGATTTTGGATTCTCGTCTTTCGAGGCGGAAACTTCAGTATCTGGTCAAGTGGAAGGGTTATGGCCAGGAGGATAATTCTTGAGTTTTTGCCTCTGATGTCCATGCTGCCGATTTGGAACGTGCTTTTCATTTGGCTCGTCCTGATCGGCCTGGGGGCCCTGGTGAGGGTTCGGTGACCCCTCGTCAAGGGGGGTACTGTTGTGTATTCCGTTCTTGGGCTCCCTCTGGTGGTTTCTGGTGGAACTTAGCAGCTGCATTCACTAATCGGTTCCCTGGTCTTGTTATTTAACTGGGCTCTTGTCTGTAGTCAATGCCAGCTGTCAATGTTCCTCCTGTGGACTCAGTCCTTTCCTGGAAGTGCTCTGTTGGCCAGTTCATTTCAGCTTAAGATAAGTCTGCTAGTTTTTGGGGTATTTCCCTGCTTATGATCTTCAGTTCAAGTTAATGTTATGTCTTTTTGTCCAGCTTGCCAGTATGAATAATTGCAGCTAGTTGGAAGCTCTGGGGTAGCAGATTTGCCCCTCCACACCGTGAGTCGGTGTGGAGGTTATTTTTTGTAAACTCTGCGTGGATATTTAGTTTTTTAATACTGACCGCACAGTAGCCTTTTCTATCTCTGTCTATTTAGATAGTTTTGGCCTCCTTTGCTAAAATCTAGTTTCATTTCTGAGTTCGTCATTTCCCTCTCCACTCACCGTCAATATTTGTGGGGGGCTATCTTTCCTTTGGGGGTTTGTCTGAGGCGAGATAGTTTTCCATTTCCATCTTCAGGGGTAGTTAGCTCTTAGGCTGTGAAGAGGCATCTAGGCAGAGATAGGAACGCTCCACGGCTATTTCTAGTGTTGGTGTTAGGTGTAGGGCTTGCGGTCAGTAAAGTTACCACCTCCTCAGAGCTTGTACTTGATTGGTTTTACCCACCAGGTCATCTCAGCACTGCTTCGTACCCATCAGGTCATAACAGCGGTCCTTTTGTGTTAGAATGGGCATTAATTTGTCTTTTTCTTCGGCATTTCACCCTCAGACAAATGGACAGACGGAGCGAACCAATCAGACCTTGGAAACCTATTTGAGATGCTTTGTGTCTGCTGATCAGGATGATTGGGTTACCTTTTTGCCGTTGGCCGAGTTTGCCCTTAATAATCGGGCTAGTTCGGCTACTTTGGTTTCGCCTTTTTTTTGTAACTTCGGTTTTCATCCTCGTTTTTCTTCAGGGCAGGTTGAGCCTTTGGACTGTCCTGGGGTAGATTCTGTGGTGGATAGGTTGCAGTGGATTTGGACTCATGTGGTGGACAATTTAACATTGTCTCAGGAAAAGGCTCAACGTTTTGCTAACCGCCGTCGGTTTGTTGGTCCCCGGCTTCGGGTTGGGGATTTGGTCTGGTTGTCTTCTTGTCATGTTCCTATGAAGGTCTCTTTCCCTAAGTTCAAGCCTCGTTTTATTGGTCCTTATAGGATTTCGGAAATTATCAATCCGGTGTCTTTTCGTTTGGCCCTTCCAGCTTCTTTTTCCATTCATAATGTGTTCCATAGATCTTTGTTGCGGAGGTATATGGTGCCTATGGTCCCCTCCGTTGACCCTCCTGCTCCGGTGTGGGTTGAGGGGGAGTTGGAATATGTGGTGGAGAAGATTTTGGATTCTCGTCTTTCGAGGCGGAAACTTCAGTATCTGGTCAAGTGGAAGGGTTATGGCCAGGAGGATAATTCTTGGGTTTTTGCCTCCGATGTCCATGCTGCCGATTTGGTACGTGCTTTTCATTTGGCTCATCCCGATCGGCCTGGGGGCTCTGGTGAGGGTTCGGTGACCCCTCCTCAAGGGGGGTGTACTGTTGTGAATTCCGTTCTTGGGCTCCATCCTGTGGCTATGAATGGTATTTTTGGGAGTTCTGCTCTTGGGCTCCCTCTGGTGGTTTCGAGTGGAACTTAGCAGCTGCCTTCACTAATCGGTTCCCTGGCCTTGTTATTTAACTGGGCTCTAGTCTGTAGTCGATGCCAGCTGTCAATGTTTTCCTGTTGGATTCAGTCCTCTCCTGGAAGTACTCTGTTGGCCAGTCCATTTCAGCTTAAGATAAGTTCTGCTAGTTCTTGGGTGTATCCCTGCTTTTGACCTTCTGTTCAGGTTTAAGTTATGTCTCTTTTGTCCAGCTTGTCATTATGAAATATTCAGGCTAGTTGGAAGCTCTGGGGTGCAGATTTGCCCCTCCACACCGTAAGTCGGTGTGGAGGTTATTTTTGTAAACTCTGCGTGGATTTTAGTTTTTATACTGACCCCACAGTATCCTTTTCTATCTCTGTCTATTTAGATAGTGTTGGCCTCCTTTGCTGAAATCTATTTTCATTTCTGAGTTTGTCATTTCCCTCTCCACTCACCGTTAATATTTGTGGGGGGCTATCTTTCCTTTTGGGGGTTTCTGTGAGGCGAGATAGTTTTCCGTTTCCATCTTCAGGGGTAGTTAGTTCTTAGGCTGTGTCGAGGCGTCTAGGCAGAGATAGGAACGTCCCATGGCTATTTCTAGTGTTGGTGTTAGAAGTAGGGATTGCGGTCAGTAAAGCTACCACCTCCTCAGAGCTTGTACATTTTACCCACCAGGTCATTTCTGTGCTGCTCCGTAATCACCAGGTCATAACTGTGATTGTTGTCGGTGGAGCTGCCACCTCCTCGGAGCTTGTCCATGATTGGTTTTACCCACCAGGTCATCTCAGTGCTACTCCGTAACCACCAGGTCATAACACAGGACACTACGTCGGCCCTCCAAAAACGTAATGACCTCTACTTAGAGGACCACATGCTGATGGTCACTGCAGACGTAGAGGCATTATACACTTCCATCAGACATGAGGATGGCCTCAAGGCAGTTGCCTGGCATCTTCAAACCAGTAATCTGGACCCATGAATGATTACTCCTTATTCTTTTGGAATTTGTCTTGACACATAACATTTTTACTTTCAATAAACATACCTACTTGCCAACACAAGGCACTGCTATGGGGGCCTCTTGTGTCCCCTCTTATGCTAATCTGTTTTTGGGGTCATAGGAGAGGGAAATTTTTCAAGGAGACACCATCCCAGAAATACACAGGTTACAGGGATGGATGAGATACATCGATGATGTATGGTTTGTATGGGAGGACACAGTGGATGACTTTCACAGATTAATGACTAAATTAAACAACAACCTCAACATCTTTTTGACCTACAAATGTGGGAGAGAATTAGAGTTTTTGGACATCAAAATAAATGTCTCCACTAATGGCTAAATTAATACTGATCTATACAGGAAGCCTACAGCTACTAATTCTCTATTACATGCTACTTCCTCCCATCCACCAGCAACCATCAAAGGTATACAAGTGGGCCAATTTTTAAGAGCAAAATGAGTCTGCTCTGAAAATTCAGATTTTGAGGACCAGGCAGCCGATCTTACAAAAAGATTTTTGAACAGCGGATATAGTAAACGGAGTATCAAAAATGGTTATACGAGGGCCAAAAACACTTCCAGAGAACAGCTTCTTTACTCTACTTCCAAAAAATTGCAAGAAAATAATGATAAGGTGAGATATATCTCTACCTATAACAACCATTGGAATGACATAAAATTGATTTTTTTAAAAAACACTGGAATATCCTTATGACTGACCCTGTATTACCGAAAATCCTCCCTCCTGCTCCATCCATGGTAGCAAAAAAAAGTCGGAACTTACGAGATTTATTGGTACACAGCCATTATGATCCGATCTCAATTTCTTCTACACACAGACCTCTACAACATGGCTTTTTCCCCTGTGGGATGTGCAAAGCATGCCCAAATATGAAAAAAGCACACTCCTTAACAAATTCTGAGGGATCTAGGACTTTTGACATCCGGAAAAATCTTACCTGTTCTTCCCAGGGGGTCATCTATCATGCCACACGTTCGTGTAACCTAATATATATTGGACTAACTACCCAGGAAGTCAAAATCTGAGTATGCAAACACATCCGCGATATTGAAAAAGCCAAAACAGTTAACGATCTTTCCCTCTTAAAAACAATACCACGCCATTTTAAAATCCATCATGACTGTAATCCTATATGACTATAAAGGCCTTTTCTTCAAAGCCATTGATCAAATCAATCTAGGCACATGCGGAGGAGATTTGGCAAAATCCCTAGCACAACTTGAAAGCAAATGGATTTATCGCCTTGGTACAATCACCCCGCATGGCCTCAATGAAAGCTTTCGCTTTAATTCTTTTTGTAACTGCGTTTCTTCAATTTTGGACCAGTTTTTAAGGTGTTTTTAATTACTAACGCTTTTTAGCGTGTGTTTTTATATCCTTCCTTCCCTCTTTTTTCCTGGCTTTTTTCTAATGATATAAATACATATATATATATATTAACATAGATCCATTAGTTCCTTTACTTTAGGTTTCCATACGTTTTGGTGCTGTCCTCTGCTGTCCGATGTTCTTTTGCCACTGTCCCCAGTCCCTCAGATACCTCCTTGGTGATGTCTTCTGATGACACCTTTCGGACTCCTCTGCAATGGGTTGGATCAGTCTGAGCCCCATGGACGTTTTGTTTGCTATAGTGGAGAGTGAGAACTTGTCAAGATCATTTGTTCTTTCAGATACTATTATGGACACCGTTAGAACTAATCTTGCTTCACTCCACACAAGTTCTTAGGGACATATTGAATAATCTGATCGTTCCCCTTTATCTATTTATTTTCCCTTCCTTCCCTTTCCCCTCACATGGTGGCCCATTTCAAGTTAAACTGTGCACTTTAATTTTATTCCTTCTTTTACCATGTTAATTTATTTATAATTATTGTGTAATTTATTTATAATGATTGTGAATTTACATGATCGTGTAATCTCTCATCCCTTACCACATTTTTCTTCTTTTCACACAACCTTGGGACCTATCTGTCCCCTTTTCACCTTATCTATTCGCCTTTTTAATGTCAGCAATTATTCACTTAATGCCTAGAATCCTTTAATTTCATCCCGCCATTTTTACTTTGTATTTATATCGCCATCACTTTGATTCCTAATTCACCTCCCACATGTGAGGACATTAATATTACTAACTAATGTTTCCACACGTTCCCCCTCTTTTCTTTTCTTCTCAGTCGGATTCATTCTCCCTTTCACTTTCCCTAACACCACGCAAGCGCCAACTCTGTATATCTTCTCCCCTCCTCATCGCCGTTTCCAGGGATTCATTGCGCACGTGCAGGTTCTGTACACCCCCCCCTCTGACTTCCGGAAGCGCTGATCCACGTGACCGCAGTGCGTTCCACTATGTGTCATGATGCGCAATTCCGGAAGTCCCATTGATAAGGTGGGACGGCCCTGTATGCGCGCCAGATACGAATTCACCTGGACACTTCCGGGACTTAGCACCACACCGTACAGTATAAAAATATCGCAAACACCTTCTCAACCCGTCCACGCCCCTTATGAAGAAGCTATTGCAAACGGTGCTTGTCAGGGGAGCAGCACCAGCACTCCACATATAGCGCATGGACCTGCTATAGTAACATCTACACGGCAGTATTTGATCCATAACAGCGCTTTCTCTTTTCCCTCCCTTTACTGTTCGGGCGGCATATAGGTCACACATACCGCCATACAGAGCACACATAATACCGCCATACAGAGCACACATAATACCGCCATACAGAGCACACATAATACCGCCATATAGAGCACACATAATACCACCATATACTTCACACATAATACCGCCATATAAATCTCACATAATACCACCAGTGTTCTCACATAATACCACCATGTAGATCACACATAATACGGCCATATACTTCTCACATAACGATGCTATATAGATCTCACATAATACCGCCATATAGATCACACATAATGGGGGAGAGGAGTGCATAGGAGAGGATTAGATACACAGCTCAGCAGTCAGTATCACACAGGACAGTATTAGATACACAGCTCAGTCAGTATCATACAGGATAGGATTAGATACATGGCTCAGCTGTCAGTATCACAAAGGATAGCATTAGATACACAGCTCAGCAGTCAATATCACACAGGGGAGGATTAGATACACATCTCAGCACAGTAACACACAGAATAGGATTAGATACATGACTCAGCACACAGTATCCCACAGGAGAGGATTAGATACACAGCTCAGCACAGTATCACATAGGATAGGATTAGATACACGGCTCAGCAGACTGTATCACACAGGATAGGATTAGATACACATCTCAGTATCACACAGGAGAGGATTAGATACACAGCTCAGCACAGTATCACACAGGATAGGATTAGATACACGGCTCAGCAGACAGTAGCACACAGGAGAGGATTAGATACACAGCTCAGCACAGTATCACACAGGATAGGATTAGATACATGGCTCAGCAGACAGCATCACACAGGAGAGGATTAGATACACGTCTCAGCATAGTATCACACAGGGTAGGATTAGATACATGGCTCAGCAGACAGTATCACACAGGATAGGATTAGATACACGTCTCAGCATAGTATCACACAGGGTAGGATTAGATACATGGCTCAGCAGACAGTATCACACAGGAGAGGATTAGATACACGTCTCAGCATATTATCACACAGGGTAGGATAAGATACATGGCTCAGCAGACAGTATCACACAGGAGAGGATTAGATACATGTCTCAGCATAGTATCACGCAGGGTAGGATTAGATACATGGCTCAGCAGACAGTAACACACAGGATAGGATTAGATGCATGGCTCAGCAGACAGTATGACACAGGAGGGGATTAGATACACGTCTCAGCATAGTATCACACAGGAGAGGATTAGATACACGTCTCAGCATAGTATCACACAGGAGAGGATTAGATACATGGCTCAGCAGACAGTATCACACAGGATAGGATTAGATACATGTCTCAGCATAGTATCACACAGGGTAGGATTAGATACATGGCTCAGCAGACAGTATCACACAGGAGAGGATTAGATACACGTCTCAGCATAGTATCACACAGGGTAGGATTAGATACATGGCTCAGCAGACAGTAACACACAGGATAGGATTAGATGCATGGCTCAGCAGACAGTATCACACAGGAGAGGATTAGATACACAGTCAGCACAGTAACACACATGGGAGGAGATAACTGCTCAGAGTCAGCATCACAAAGGATAGGATTAGATTGCCTCTCCCCCTCCCCACTGATACTTACTTCACTGCTCCGCTGCTGAGTCCTTTCTCCCTCCCGTCCTTGGTCTCCTCCTCCTATAACCGCACAGCTCCTGCGATTATCCTGGGAAGCTGGGGCTCAGAAATGCACTGTGAGCTCCAGGAAGATGGCGCCGATCTCCTGCCTCTGCTGTGATGTGGACGGCTCAGGGGGTGTGGCCAGAACACAGCAGTAGGGTTGAGCGACTTTCATTTTTTTAAGATCGAGTCGGGTTTTGCGAAACCCGACTTTGTCCAAAGTCGAGTCGAGTGAAGTCGGCCGATTATCGCGAAAAGTCGGGGATCGACCGAAACATGAAACCCAATGCAAGTCAATGGGGAAGCATAGTCGGCAGTGAGTGGAGGCCAGGAAAACACCAACAGTGCCCATTTTAATGCCATTCTTGTTTCTGAAGCTTGTCAATCTTAATTAACTTTATAATAATAGTTGGGCATTGGAAATTGGGGGTCATTTGGCAAAAGTTGTGGGGGGTAGGGTTGGTTCAAGGTTTTAGTGGGCCCAGGAAACGTGGACTATGTCACGGCGGTGGAGCAGTGAGAGGTAAGTATTTCAACTTTGCAAGTGCTGTGATCCTGAGCAAGCAGGGAGACCCACTCGTTCGCATTGGCACTGACACAGGGCCCCTCAAAGTACGGCGGTGTGTCTGCACAGCGGGGGCGCCTCCCACCGGCAGCGACACTTTTGCGTACTCTGAGGGGCCCTGTGCCTGTGACGTCGCCAACGAGTATGCCCCCCTACCTGTTGAAGGGATGGTGGGTGACACAGGGCTCCAGGCGGTAGCAGGTAATTCAGCATGACTGGTTGATTTTAAGTGTAATTTGTTGGGTGGCGTAGTCAGAGGTGGTTTACCGCCCCTTTGTTGCCGTTGCTTGTCTCCGTGGTGTGCACCTAGATTCTGGGTTGTATTTCTATTAGTAAGACACACTTTGGAGCAACTCCACTAACTTGTACTAATACATGCCTGTTCACTGCCTGGTTTTTCCTGTGCCTCCCCACATGTTCTGGCTAACCCCTGCTATATCCCTTGTAATTCTATATTAATGTTTCCTAATAAAGTTGTATACTTTTTAAACTTTATTTATGGTTCTTGGTGGTGCGTTTTCTTTCTTTGAGTTCTGTTGAAGAAACCTGCACTTTCATCTGCACCTTCCTCTTTGTTCCTGTGTTAGGTGGTATAGTATGCGGGAAGGGGAACCTGACTTTCAGCAGGGTCAGATTGTGGCTGTGTAGCGTGCAAGGGGAATGTAGTGGTCTGGGTCAAAGTACCACAAGACTCATCTAGCACCGGCTGGGCAATGGGCAGGATGAGGAGGAAACACTGACATAGGCCCAAATAATAAAGTGGGTAAAATGCAGTTCAAAATTGGTAACAGGACTAACCAGGTGGCATTGCTTAGTTCAGTGGAGTAGAAAACCCAGGAGCTGCAGACACCGTTAGTAGGGCTGAACCACACTAGTAGGCCCTATGCAGTTTAATATTACAAATGAAGGCCGAAAGCCTGAAGATTAAAGGTCAGGAAAATAACACAGGACAACACCAAGGTGCGGCACACACCGTTATTAGGCCCAACCAAAGTAGTAGGCCAACTGCAGTTTAATTATTTAAAATGTAAGCCAAAAGCCTGAACATTGAAGGTTGGGACAACAAAACAGGAGAAAACCCAGTAGCGTCATACACCGTTTTAAGGGCCCAACCACACATTTTAAAAACAACCACTTAATGAGAGCCTTAAGATTGAAGCTCTGCTTTATACAGTGGAGGACAACACCATGGAGCGGCACACACCGTTAGTAGGCCCCAACCACCAATTTTTAAAAGCAACTACTTAATGAGAGCCTGAAGGTTGAAGCTCAGCTTTATACAGTGGAGGACAACACCAGGGAGCGGCACACAGCGATAGTAGGCCCCAACCACCAATTTTTAAAAACAACTACTTAATGAGAGCCTGAAGGTTGAAGCTCAGACAAGGAAACCTGGAGCAGAACACCCAGGAGGAGGAGAACACCCAGGAGCGACAGACACCGTTAGTAGGCCCCAACCACCAATTTTTAAAAACAACTACTTAATGAGAGCCTGAAGGTTGAAGCTCAGACAAGGAAACCTGGAGGAGAACACCCAGGAGGAGGAGAACACCCAGGAGCGACAGACACCGTTAGTAGGCCCCAACCACCAATTTTTAAAAACAACTACTTAATGAGAGCGAAGGTTGAAGCTCACACAAGGAAACCTGGAGGAGAACACCCAGGAGGAGGAGAACACCCAGGAGGAGGAGAACACCCAGGAGCGACAGACACCGTTATTAGGCCCCAACCACCAATTTTTAAAAACAACTACTTAATGAGAGCCTGAAGGTTGAAGCTCAGCTTTATACAGTGGAGGACACCAGGGAGCGGCACACAGCGTTAGTAGGCCCCAACCACCAATTTTTAAAAACAACTACTTAATGAGAGCCTGAAGGTTGAAGCTCAGACAAGGAAACCTGGAGGAGAACACCCAGGAGGAGGAGAACACCCAGGAGGAGAAGAACACCCAGGAGCGACAGACACCGTTAGTAGGCCCCAACCACCAATTTTTAAAAACAACTACTTAATGAGAGCCTGAAGGTTGAAGCTCAGCTTTATACAGTGGAGGACAACACCAGGGAGCGGCACACAGCGTTAGTAGGCCCCAACCACCAATTTTTAAAAACAACTACATAATGAGAGCCTGAAGGTTGAAGCTCAGACAAGGAAACCTGGAGGAGAACACCCAGGAGGAGGAGAACACCCAGGAGCGACAGACACCGTTAGTAGGCCTGTTATGATCCCAGTGGCTGAGGATCACAGGAAATACTAGCTAAGTTACTAAACATAGAACAAGCTCTAGGGAGGTGGTAACTGGACTGACCGCAAACCTGATCCTATCCAGACACACTAAAGGTAGCCGGTGAACGTGCCTAAAAGCCTGGACGTCTCGACGCAGCCTGAGAAACTGACTACCCCTAAAGAGAAAGCAAGACCTCACTTGCCTCAAGAGAAATAACCCCAAAGATACAGGAAGCCCCCAACAAATAATAACGGTGAGGTAAGGAGAAAAGACACATGTAGGAATGAAAACAGATTCAGCAAATGAGGCCCGCTAATACTAGATAGCAGAAGACAGATAGAGAGCTGTGCGGTCAGTGGAAAACCCTACCAAAATATCCACGCTGAGAATTCAAGAACCCCCACACCAACTAACGGTGTGGGGGGAGAAACTCAGCCCCCTAGAGCTACCAGCAAGCAGGGAAATCACATATTAGCAAGCTGAACAAGAAACATATTGAACACTGATGATCAAAAAATGAACAAAACGGAAACTTAGCTTCTCTTGAAGAGACTGGTAGCAAGGTAGTCAGAAGGAATCAGAATAGCACTGAATACATTGACAGCAGGCATAGACTGAGAGTCCAAGTGAGCTTAAATAGAAAACCAGCCCACAGATAACGAGACAACTGGTGCCAGTCACAACCTGCAGAAAGACAGCACTCACACAGTACCACTTGTGACCACAAGAGGGAGCCCAGAAATAGAGTTCACAACAGTCCCCCCCCCTTGAGGAGGGGTCACCGAACCCTCATCAAGACCCCCAGGGTGATCAGGATGAGCCGCATGGAAGGCACGAACCAAATCGGCCGCATGAACATCAGAGGCGACAACCCAGGAATTATCCTCCTGACCATAGCCCTTCCACTTAACTAAATACTGAAGCCTCCGTCTGGAAACACGAGAATCCAAGATCTTCTCCACCACGTACTCCAATTCGCCCTCAACCAGCACCGGAGCAAGAGGCTCAACAGAAGGAACCACAGGCACCACATACCTCCGCAACAAAGACCTATGGAACACATTATGAATGGCAAACGATGCTGGGAGGTCCAAGCGAAAAGACACCGGGTTAAGGATTTCCAAATTCTTATAAGGACCGATGAAGCGAGGCTTGAATTTAGGAGAGGAAACCTTCATAGGAACATACCGAGAAGACAGCCATACCAAATCCCCAACAAGAAGTCGGGGACCAACACCGCGACGGCGGTTGGCAAAGAGCTGAGCCTTCTCCTGTGACAACTTCAAATTGTCCACCACATGGTTCCAAATCTGCTGCAACCTATCCACCACAGAATCCACCCCCGGACAGTCAGAAGGTTCAACCTGACCCGAGGAAAAATGAGGATGAAAACCAGAATTGCAGAAAAAAGGCGAAACCAAAGTAGCAGAACTAGCCCGATTATTAAGGGCAAACTCGGCCAATGGCAAAAAAGTCACCCAATCATCCTGATCAGCAGAAACAAAACATCTTAAATAAGTTTCCAACGTCTGATTAGTTCGCTCGGTTTGGCCATTCGTCTGAGGATGGAAGGCCGACGAAAAAGACAAATCAATGCCCATCTTAGCACAAAAAATCCGCCAAAATCTGGATACAAACTGGGATCCTCTGTCAGACACAATATTTTCAGGGATGCCGTGCAAGCGAACCACATTCTGAAAAAACAAAGGAACCAAATCGGAGGAGGAAGGCAACTTAGGCAAGGGCACCAAATGGACCATTTTGGAAAAACTATCACACACCACCCAGATAACAGACATTCTCTGAGATACTGGAAGATCTGAAATAAAATCCATGGAAATGTGCGTCCAAGGCCTCTTCGGGACAGGCAAAGGCAAAAGCAAACCGCTGGCACGAGAACAGCAAGGCTTAGCCCGAGCACAAATCCCACAGGACTGCACAAAGGAACGCACATCCTGCGACAAGGAAGGCCACCAGAAGGACCTAGCCACCAAATCTCTGGTACCAAAAATCCCAGGATGACCTGCCAACACCGAAGAATGAACCTCGGAAATAACTCTGCTGGTCCATCTATCCGGGACAAACAGTCTCTCTGGTGGGCCACGGTCAGGTCTATCAGCCTGAAATTTCTGCAGCTCTCGTCGCAAATCTGGGGAAATGGCAGACAAAATCACTCCCTCTTTGAGGATACCAGCCGGCTCTGAAACTCCCGGAGAGTCAGGCACAAAACTCCTAGAAAGGGCATCAGCCTTCACGTTCTTCGAACCAGGCAGGTACGAGACCACGAAGACAACGAGAGAAAAACAACGACCAACGAGCCTGTCTAGGATTCAGGCGCTTGGCAGACTCGAGATAAATCAGATTTTTGTGATCATTCAAGACCACCACACGATGCCTAGCTCCCTCGAGCCAATGTCGCCACTCCTCAAATGCCCACTTCATAGCCAACAACTCCCGATTACCAACATCATAATTCCGCTCGGCAGGCGAAAACTTTCTTGAAAAGAAGGCACAAGGCTTCATCACAGAGCCATCAGAGCTTCTCTGCGACAAAACAGCCCCTGCTCCAATCTCAGAAGCATCCACCTCGACCTGGAAAGGAAGAGAGATATCAGGCTGACATAAGACTGGAGCTGAAGAAAACCGGCGCTTCAGCTCCCGAAAGGCTTCCACTGCCGCAGGAGACCAATTAGTCACATCAGAACCTTTCTTGGTCAAATCCATCAAGGGCTTAACCACGCCAGAAAAATTAGCGATGAAGCGAAAGAAAAAATTAGCAAAACCCAAGAACTTCTGAAGACTCTTAACAGATGTAGGCTGAGTCCAGTCATGAATAGCCTGGACCTTGACTGCGTCCATCTCAATAGTTGAAGGAGAAAAAATAAAACCCAAAAAGGAAACCTTCTGTACTCCGAAGAGACATTTTGAGCCCTTCACAAATAAAGCATTAGCATGCAGGACCTGAAACACCATCCTGACCTGCTTCACATGGGACTCCCAATCATTAGAAAAGACCAAAATGTCATCCAGATACACAATCATAAATTTATCCAGATATTCTCGGAAAATGTCATGCATAAAGGACTGAAACACAGAAGGAGCATTAGAGAGTCCAAAAGGCATCACCAAGTACTCAAAATGGCCTTCGGGCGTATTAAATGCTGTTTTCCATTCGTCCCCCTGCTTGATACGCACAAGGTTATACGCACCACGAAGATCTATCTTGGTGAACCAACTGGATAAGACCAAAAGCAAGTACCAATGGTATCCTAGACTACAAAACCAAACCAAAACACAAGGATTCCTAAAATATAACTTTTAATACATAAAGTTAAAATACACAAAGTTCTAAAATTGAGGACAACACAATGAAGATATATAGGGGAACTAACTACCCCTATCAAATACCCTATTCCTGTCCACTACCTATTTGCGGAGGTAGACGCCCTAAGTTTCTGCGGTTGGCGCCCCCGCTCCACGACGACTGGCCCTGTTGGCCCTACAAATACCCTATGGTTCCTAAGTAGTGGTGTCACAAATACAGAGAGACCCAAAAACCAAAAATATTATAAAAAATTAGCAAAAATAGTTTGTATAAATAATGAGAAAAAATTAGAAAAAACATACCAAGCAAAAAAACAAAAATAGTTATAAAGCCTACAGGCTGAAGACCCTCAATAGGGTATTCATATACAGTATGTTAATTTATGGGGTATAGAAAAAGGGAAAGCATTATTATCCCCTTTAAACAAGACAGCTCAATTAGGGAGAGCTACTCAAATCAGCCTGATACTATAATAGACTTATCCCACTAAATTCATAAAGTGGAAACCCCCCCAAATATCACATACACAGTTACAATGGCCTATTGATTTATCCAAAAAGAAAAATAATATAAAAAATTAGCAAAAACCTGTATGAAAAAACATAATAGAAAAAATAATAAAAAACAAACTAAGCAAAAAAACTGAAAAATAGTTAAGTAACCAACAGCCTGGATGCCCTTGGTAGGGTACTAAGACAGAATATACCTTTTTTTTGGGGGGTAGACAGAAAGGGAAAATCCTAATGTCCCATTTATGCACAAAACTCAATTATGGGGGACCACTCAAATGACAGTAATGTCAATATATACTTCTCACACAATGGTGAAGTCAGCAAAAACTAGATGAAAAAAGCCCACCATAATACACTGGCTCATTACTATTTAAAATAGAATCATTTCATAGAGTGGAGACCCCAGAGTATAATGAAAAAATCTTATCCCAAGGAGATGTATAAAATGCAGCATATGACTATATGCATATGGCCCTATCATATGCAGTTCAAGCCGTTCATCACGCCACATGAAGCGCCTTCACACGCAGAAGAAATGAGGATGTGGCCCATCTGATTCATCGACGTCCTTCAATAATGCTGTAGATATAAGTTCAATAGTCATTCAGATAGCCATATCATATGCAGCTCAAATAGTCATACAAGCGCTGTGGATACCGATCCGAAAGTCATTTAGATATCCATATCCTGTGCAGCTAAAGTAGTCATTAAGCCATATCAGGCGCTTTACTCATCTGATTCGTCGGAGTCCTTCAACAACACTGCGGATATCAGTCCAGCCACCGACCACCAACAGACATCTCCATAAAGTAGTCATCAGGCCATATCAAGCGCTTTTACTCATCTGAATCGTAAGAGTCCTTCAGCAGCGCTGCAGATATCAGTCCAGCCACCAACGAAACATCTCCATACGGGATAACGTCCCTTACAATACCCAACGCGTTTCCCCCCCGTGGAAAAACCGGGGGTTCATCAGGGGGTAATGACCGTCCAAACAATGCATAGATGGTGCCATACCGCTCATTCACACTTCATATAAATAGCCTCTTACCGGCTATGTCTCCACGTGGGAACAGTCTCCGCCCACCGGTATGTGCGCCGCCGTCCATATCGCTGGAACGCAAATGCGCTCCAGCCCACAAAGATGATGTAAACGTACATGTGGGACTAGGCTCCGCCCACCGCTATACGCGCCGCCGTCCCTCCAGTTGGAACGCAAATGCGCTTCAGCCAGTAAGGATGATGTAAAGGGTCAATGCTGTGCGAAAGTACACCAGACAGAACCTGGACCGCAGCTACCCCACAGCCCAGTCAGGGGAAAATTTTATTATATCAACCGAAAAAAATCATACTCCGGTCCTCCTGAAGCAGGAGATAATGTATAATATAGAGCACTGCCGGACCACTAGCGTTGGTAAACAGAGCCCCAAGCACCCAAAGGAGCCGGGCAACCCCGCCTACCATAAAAATAGATAGCATATGAGGACTGTGCCGGTTCATGATTAGAAATGTATATTAGCAAATAGTGTGTACCTTCACAGGTTTATATACCGCAATTTTAGCTACAATATACCCAGAATTGGTACAAATCAAATAAAAAGAGATGTCAATCTACGCAGTCCCTATACTCAAATGCAGATACTCTCAAAATATATGAGGTGAATGAGAACAGAAAATTATATAAAGCATAAAAACAAAGAACTCTGATATACCAATTATGAACACTTCTAATTATTAACAAAGGGGCCACAATCGACCCAGGCAGTTGACAATATATAACTTAAACACTGTTAGATGAAACTCACGAAGGACAGCTGTTCATTGAGGCCACCAGGGCTCACCGACCCCATCAAATAGATCCACCTTGTCTCCCGTTGAACAATTCTCTGGTCCCAATCCCCCAAATTTCATTATACTCTGGGGTCTCCACTCTATGAAATGATTCTATTTTAAATAGTAATGAGCCAGTGTATTATGGCGGGCTTTTTTCATCTAGTTTTTGCTGACTTCACCATTGTGTGAGAAGTATATATTGACATTACTGTCATTTGAGTGGTCCCCCATAATTGAGTTTTGTGCATAAATGGGACATTAGGATTTTCCCTTTCTGTCTGCCCCCCCCAAAAAAGGTATATTCTGTCTTAGTACCCTACCAAGGGCATCCAGGCTGTTGGTTACTTAACTATTTTTCAGTTTTTTTGCTTAGTTTGTTTTTTATTATTTTTTCTATTATGTTTTTTCATACAGTTTTTTGCTAATTTTTTATATTATTTTTCTTTTTGGATAAATCAATAGGCCATTGTAACTGTGTATGTGACATTTGGGGTTTCCACTTTATGAATTTAGTGGGATAAGTCTATTATAGTATCAGGCTGATTTGAGTAGCTCTCCCTAATTGAGCTGTCTTGTTTAAAGGGGATAATAATGCTTTCCCTTTTTCTATACCCCATAAATTAACATACTGTATATGAATACCCTATTGAGGGTCTTCAGCCTGTAGGCTTTATAACTATTTTTGTTTTTTTGCTTGGTTTGTTTTTTCTAATGTTTTCTCATTATTTATACAAACTATTTTTGCTAATTTTTTATAATATTTTTGGTTTTTGGGTCTCTCTGTATTTGTGACACCACTACTTAGGAACCATAGGGTATTTGTAGGGCCAACAGGGCCAGTCGTCGTGGAGCGGGGGCGCCAACCGCAGAAACTTAGGGCGTCTACCTCCGCAAATAGGTAGTGGACAGGAATAGGGTATTTGATAGGGGTAGTTAGTTCCCCTATATATCTTCATTGTGTTGTCCTCAATTTTAGAACTTTGTGTATTTTAACTTTATGTATTAAAAGTTATATTTTAGGAATCCTTGTGTTTTGGTTTGGTTTTGTAGTCTAGGATTCCATTGGTACTTGCTTTTGGTCTTTTTCAGTTAGTTGTTTGTTATGGCAGGTTTTTTATCCGGACCTCTGGATACTAATCGGTGGTTAGATGATGCAAGGGAGGCTTTTTCAGACATTGAGGGCACGGGGAGCTCGGCGACCACACCTACTTTGAAGGGTCTATTCTCTGACCTCTTGAAGGATTATAAGAATAATATCAAGTCCTGGTGGGAGGTCCAATCCCTGGATAATTATATCAAGAATAAAATCATATCTTTTGGCCTAAGGATACATTTGGTACCAGCACCTAGGTGTGCGTCTCCAACACTGTTAAAAAAATGGGAGGAGGAATCTATTTCTTCGTCTGTTAGATTTATGCAGATTTTGGTAGAAGAGGAGCGGAATACTTTTGATAAAACAGCCAAGATTTTGAAGGAACTGATTGATAAAACTTTAAAATTTAAGACAGATCCGGATTTTCCAACTAGGGAGGAATCCTTGAAAATAGCGGTGGACAGGTTTCACCTAGAGATCAAGGATAGGAAACATAAACGGTTTCTGAAGGATAGTGCCGAATTCAAGGAGAAACGGGCTTACCCTTCATTACAGGTTCCTCAGACAAGTGGCAACGAGGTATCCTCCTCGGATATTGAATCTTCTGACGTTGATTCAGCTTCAAGGGGGTTTGTGCCTAGGCAACAGTCAAGGAATAGAGGTCGCGGTAAGCGAGGCCGGAGATGGCAAAATCGAAGCTTGGAGAGGGGTTATCCCTCTGCCTCCTCCTCATCCTCTTTTTTAGAGGATCGAGGGAATATTCCCTATCATTTGAGAACTCGACCTCTTCTAGGTCAACCAAGATAGGGATTATGGAAGATAAGAATCAGATTGTGAACCTGTCCTCCTATGTTTTGACACCAATTGAGAGGGGCGTTTTGTCCCTTGGCCTTAGTTTTGTTCCGACCACCAGATTCGATCCCTTTAGCTGGGTTAAAGATCTCAACCTGTTCACCAGAAAATTAAAATGGAAACGTTTCTTTCAAAAGAATGATGCACAGAAATGCCAGCAGTTAGGCATCTCTCAGTCTGATCTTGCTGATCTGGAAATATTGGAGGATCTTGCGGAGGAGGGATCCCGCCCTTTGGGCGAGGGTCCTTTTTCAGAATTAAAACCCATCAGTAGGAGAATGCCTCCACCGAGTGAGTATGGCACTATTGAGATTTTTCAGAAACTGGTGACTGATGAGATCAATAAGATAGACCCAAGTTTTGACTCAACTTTCCCTAATTTATCGGGTGTGGAAAAAAGGGCGTTGGATGGCCTAAAAAACAATCACTCAATTGTGATTAAGCCTTCAGATAAAGGCGGGAATGTGGTTGTTATGGACACCCGGGGGTATGTGGATATGTGCTTGACGATTGTGTCTGATAGAGATTCATATGATATCCTCAGATGTGATCCAACTCAGGTATTTTTACAGGAGCTCTCAGGGATTCTGACACTTGCATTAGAACAGAGATTAATCTCTAAGAGTGAGTTTGATTTTCTTTTGCCTAAATCACCTACTATTGCTACATTTTATGCACTCCCAAAGGTGCATAAGGGCACTACCCCTTTGAGGGGTCGCCCTATTATATCAGGGGTAGGTGCTTTAGCACAGAATTGTAGCATTTACTTGGACAAGCTTTTGCGCCCCTTTGTGTTGGCCCTACCCTCTTACATCAGGGATACAGGTGACCTCCTTACAAAACTGGAGGGGATCACAATTGATGATGACACTATCATTGCCTCGATTGATGTCGAGGCACTGTATAGTAGCATCAGACACCAAGATGGTTTGGGAGCGGTGAAATTTTTCTTGAGTGAGAGAGGTATACATCTCGGGCCACACAATGGATTCCTGTTGGAGCTCCTTGATTTTGTGCTTAGGCAGAATTTCTTCCTCTTTAATGGTAAGTTTTACCACCAGCTCAGGGGCACAGCAATGGGGAGCCCCTGTGCCCCCACTTATGCTAATTTGCTCCTGGGCTGGTGGGAGGACACATTTGTTTTTCGAGATGAGGATGATCTATGGGGCCCCAGGATAGTTTTCTGGGGCCGTTACATAGATGATATTCTGGTTTTCTGGAAAGGGGACATTGAGTCCTTTAAAGGATTTATGCAATACCTCAACAGCAATATCGAAGGTATGGTATTCACGTACGAGATTGGGGTGGACAAGATCACCTTTCTTGACGTTCTCATCTCGAAACAAAGTGATGGCCTCCTGAGTACCACCATATTTAGGAAACCAACGGCAACTAATAGCTTACTAAGGTGGGAGAGCCATCACCCGTGCCCCCTTAAGAGAGGGATCCCTAAGGGGCAGTTTCTTAGATTACGTAGAAACTGCTCAAGGATGGGTGACTTTGAAACAAAATCCCTGGACCTTAGACATCGTTTTGAAGATAGGGGTTATCCCAGGGATATTGTTAATTCCGCTTACCATACTGCACAAAGTACTAACCGGACTTCTCTGTTGATGCGGAGAAGAAATGAGGATGTGGCACCAATTACTCGTTTAATTGGTACTTATGATGACCAGTCTGGTCGGATCTCTCAGAATCTTAGGAAGTACTGGCAGATTTTGAGATCTGATCCTGATATTAGTGAGCACATATCCCCATATCCCTTGGTTACATACAGACGTGGTAGGTCAATAAGGGACATAGTGGTGCGGAGCCACTTTGAACCCCCTAAAAGGCCAGGTACTTGGCTTCAGAACAGGTCCCTTGGAACTTTTAGATGTGGACACTGCTCCTTCTGCAAACATATCAGAGTCACGAATACGTTCAGAAGTTCGGCAACTGGAAGAGTCTTTCTAAGACAGTTTGCGAACTGTAGAACGAAGGGGGTGGTGTATCTCTGTACCTGTGGGTGTCCCAAAGATTACGTGGGAAAAACTACATGCGAATTTCGCGTCCGTATTGGAGAACATTTGGGGGACATTAGGCACAAAAGAGATACCCCCCCTGGCTCGACATGTGAATGTAGTGCATGGGGGTGACCCTGGGTCTCTGACGTTTATGGTCATGGAGGTCATCTCCCCCTCTGTCAGATTGGGGGACTGGGACCAGAGAATTGTTCAACGGGAGACAAGGTGGATCTATTTGATGGGGTCGGTGAGCCCTGGTGGCCTCAATGAACAGCTGTCCTTCGTGAGTTTCATCTAACAGTGTTTAAGTTATATATTGTCAACTGCCTGGGTCGATTGTGGCCCCTTTGTTAATAATTAGAAGTGTTCATAATTGGTATATCAGATTTCTTTGTTTTTATGCTTTATATAATTTTCTGTTCTCATTCACCTCATATATTTTGAGAGTATCTGCATTTGAGTATAGGGACTGCGTAGATTGACATCTCTTTTTATTTGATTTGTACCAATTCTGGGTATATTGTAGCTAAAATTGCGGTATATAAACCTTTGAAGGTACACACTATTTGCTAATATACATTTCTAATCATGAACCGGCACAGTCCTCATATGCCATCTATTTTTATGGTAGGCGGGGTTGCCCGGCTCCTTTGGGTGCTTGGGGCTCTGTTTACCAACGCTAGTGGTCCGGCAGTGCTCTATATTATACATTATCTCCTGCTTCAGGAGGACCGGAGTATGATTTTTTTCGGTTGATATAATAAAATTTTCCCCTGACTGGGCTGTGGGGTAGCTGCGGTCCAGGTTCTGTCTGGTGTACTTTCGCACAGCATTGACCCTTTACGTCATCCTTACTGGCTGAAGCGCATTTGCGTTCCAACTGGAGGGACGGCGGCGCGTATAGCGGTGGGCGGAGCCTAGTCCCACATGTACGTTTACATCATCTTTGTGGGCTGGAGCGCATTTGCGTTCCAGCGATATGGACGGCGGCGCACATACCGGTGGGCGGAGACTGTTCCCACGTGGAGACATAGCCGGTAAGAGGCTATTTATATGAAGTGTGAATGAGCGGTATGGCACCATCTATGCATCGTTTGGACGGTCATTACCCCCTGATGAACCCTCGGTTTTCCCATGGCGGGGAAACGCGTTGGGTATTGTAAGGGACGTTATCCCGTATGGAGATGTTTCGTTGGTGGCTGGACTGATATCTGCAGCGCTGCTGAAGGACTCTTACGATTCAGATGAGTAAAAGCGCTTGATATGGCCTGATGACTACTTTATGGAGGTGTCTGTTGGTGGTCGGTGGCTGGACTGATATCCGCAGTGTTGTTGAAGGACTCCGACGAATCAGATGAGTAAAGCGCCTGATATGGTTTAATGACTACTTTAGCTGCACAGGATATGGATATCTAAATGAATTTCGGATCGGTATCCACAGCGCTTGTATGACTATTTGAGCTGCATATGATATGGCTATCTGAATGACTATTGAACTTATATCTACAGCATTATTGAAGGACGTCGATGAATCAGATGGGCCACATACTCATTTCTTCTGCGTGTGAAGGCGCTTCATGTGGCGTGATGAACGGCTTGAACTGCATATGATAGGGCCATCTAAATGACTATATGCTGCATTTTATACATCTCCTTGGGATAAGATTTTTTCATTATACTCTGGGGTCTCCACTCTATGAAATGATTCTATTTTAAATAGTAATGAGCCAGTGTATTATGGTGGGCTTTTTTCATCTAGTTTTTGCTGACTTCACCATTGTGTGAGAAGTATATATTGACATTACTGTCATTTGAGTGGTCCCCCATAATTGAGTTTTGTGCATAAATGGGACATTAGGATTTTCCCTTTCTGTCTGCCCCCCCAAAAAAAGGTATATTCTGTCTTAGTACCAAGGGCATCCAGGCTGTTGGTTACTTAACTATTTTCCAGTTTTTTTGCTTAGTTTGTTTTTTATTATTTTTTCTATTATGTTTTTTCATACAGTTTTTTGCTAATTTTTTATATTATTTTTCTTTTTGGATAAATCAATAGGCCATTGTAACTGTGTATGTGACATTTGGGGTTTCCACTTTATGAATTTAGTGGGATAAGTCTATTATAGTATCAGGCTGATTTGAGTAGCTCTCCCTAATTGAGCTGTCTTGTTTAAAGGGGATAATAATGCTTTCCCTTTTTCTATACCCCATAAATTAACATACTGTATATGAATACCCTATTGAGGGTCTTCAGCCTGTAGGCTTTATAACTATTTTTGTTTTTTTGCTTGGTTTGTTTTTTCTAATTTTTTCTCATTATTTATACAAACTATTTTTGCAAATTTTTTATAATATTTTTGGTTTTTGGGTCTCTCTGTATTTGTGACACCACTACTTAGGAACCATAGGGTATTTGTAGGGCCAACAGGGCCAGTCGTCGTGGAGCGGGGGCGCCAACCGCAGAAACTTAGGGCGTCTACCTCCGCAAATAGGTAGTGGACAGGAATAGGGTATTTGATAGGGGTAGTTAGTTCCCCTATATATCTTCATTGTGTTGTCCTCAATTTTAGAACTTTGTGTATTTTAACTTTATGTATTAAAAGTTATATTTTAGGAATCCTTGTGTTTTGGTTTGGTTTTGAACCAACTGGATCCCTTAATCCGAGCAAACAGATCAGACAATAATGGCAAAGGATACTGAAATTTGACCGTGATTTTATTTAGAAGACGATAATCTATACAAGGTCTCAGAGAACCATCCTTCTTGGCCACAAAAAAAAATCCTGCACCAAGAGGGGAGGAGGATGGGCGAATATGTCCCTTCGCCAAAGACTCCTTTATATAACTCCGCATCGCGGCATGTTCTGGTATAGACAAATTAAAAAGTCGTCCCTTAGGGAACTTACTGCCAGGAATCAAATTTATAGCACAATCACAATCCCTATGAGGAGGCAGGGCACCGGATCTGGGCTCATCAAATACATCCTGGTAGTCCGACAAAAACTCAGGGACCTCAGAAGGAGTGGAAGAAGCAATTGATACCAAAGGGACATCGCCATGAATCCCCTGACAACCCCAACTTGACACAGACATAGCTTTCCAATCCAAAACTGGATTATGGGCCTGCAGCCATGGCAGACCCAAAACTACAACATCATGCAAATTATGCAGCACAAGAAAGCGAATCACCTCCTGATGTACAGGAGTCATGCACATGGTCACTTGAGTCCAATACTGAGGCTTATTCTCAGCCAATGGCGTAGCATCTATTCCCCTCAGTGGAATAGGGAATTCCAAAGGCTCCAGAACAAAACCACAACGCTTGGCAAACGACAAATCCATAAGATTCAGGGCAGCACCTGAATCCACAAAAGCCATAACCGAGTAGGATGACAAAGAACAGATTAAAGTAACAGACAAAATGAACTTAGGCTGTATAGTACCAATGGTGACCGGTTTAGCGATTTTTTTTTTTAAACGCTTAGAGCATGCTGAGATAACATGAGTAGAATCACCACAGTAAAAGCACAACCCTTTTTGACGTCTATGACTTTGTCGCTCAATTCTAGTCAGAATTCTGTCACATTGCATTGACTCAGGTCTCTGTTCAGAGAACACCGCCAGAGGATGCGCAGATTTGCGCTCCCGCAAACGCCGATCAATCTGAATGGCCAAAGCCATTGAATCACTCAGACTTGCAGGCGTGGGGAACCCCACCATAACATTCTTAATGGCTTCAGAAAGACCCTCTCTGAAATTTGCAGCCAGGGCACACTCTGTTGTGAATTTGCTTTTTGCTCCCTCTAGTGGTTACTAGTTTTTTCTACTCTGGTTTTTCTGTCATTCCTTTTATCCGCACCTGGGTCGTTAGTTAGGGGTGTTGCTATATAAGCTCCCTGGACCTTCAGTTCAATGCCTGGCAACGTAGTTATCAGAGCTAATCTGCTGTGCTCTTGTCTACTGATCCTGGTTCCGGTTATTTCAGCTAAGTCTGCTTTTTGCTTTTTGCTATTTGTTTTGGTTTTGTCTTTTTTTGTCCAGCTTGTTCCTTATCTGTATCCTGACCTTTGCTGGAAGCTCTAGGGGGCTGGTGTTCTCCCCCCGGACCGTTAGACGGTTCGGGGGTTCTTGAATTTCCAGTGTGGATTTCAATAGGGTTTTTGTTGACCATATAAGTTACCTTTCTTTATTCTGTTATCAGTAAGCGGGCCTCTCTGTGCTAAACCTGGTTCATTTCTGTGTTTGTCATTTCCTCTTACCTCACCGTTATTATTTGTGGGGGGCTTCTATCCTGCTTTGGGGTCCCTTCTCTGGAGGCAAGAGAGGTCTTTGTTTTCCTCTACTAGGGGTAGTTAGATTCTCCGGCTGGCGCGTGTCATCTAGAATCAACGTAGGAATGATCCCCGGCTACTTCTAGTGTTGGCGTTAGGAGTAGATATATGGTCAACCCAGTTACCACTGCCCTATGAGCTGGATTTTTGTATTCTGCAGACTTCCACGTTCCTCTGAGACCCTCGCCATTGGGGTCATAACAGTTTGCCAGGCCTGTATTAAATGTTTAATGCATTGCAGAAGAGGGACTATAAGAAAGAAGATTCTGAGTTTTTTTTTTTTTTTTTTCTCTTTCTCCTTCCCCTTTACCTCAGAGTGGCTATGCTTGCTGCAGACATGAATGTCCAGACCTTGATTACAAGTGTGGACCAGCTGGCTACTCGTGTGCAGGGCATACAAGACTATGTTATCAGAAATCCTAGGTCAGAACCTAAAATACCGATTCCTGAACTGTTTTCCGGAGACAGGTTTAAGTTTAGGAATTTCATGAATAATTGTAAATTGTTTTTGTCCCTGAGACCCTGTTCATCTGGAGACTCTGCTCAGCAAGTAAAAATTGTTATTTCGTTGTTACGGGGCGACCCTCAGGATTGGGCTTTTTCGCTGGCGCCGGGAGATCCGGCATTGGCTGATATTGATGCGTTTTTTCTGGCGCTCGGTTTACTTTATGAGGAACCCAATCTTGAGATTCAGGCAGAAAAGGCCTTGCTGGCTATGTCTCAGGGGCAGGACGAGGCTGAAGTGTATTGCCAAAAATTTCGGAAATGGTCCGTGCTGACACATTGGAACAAGTGTGCACTGGCCGCTAATTTTAGAAATGGCCTTTCTGATGCCATTAAGAATGTTATGGTGGGTTTTCCCATTCCCACAGGTCTGAATGATACTATGGCACTGGCTATTCAAATTGACCGGCGGTTGCGGGAGCGCAAAACCGCAAATTCCCTTATGGTGTTGTCTGAACAGACACCTGATTCGGTGCAATGTGATAGAAAAACCGCAAATTCCCTCATGGTGTTGTCTGAACAGACACCTGATTTAATGCAATGTGATAGAATCCTGACTAGAAATGAGCGGAAAATTCATAGACGCCGGAATGGCTTGTGCTACTACTGTGGTGATTCTACACATGTTATCTCAGCATGCTCTAAACGTATAGCTAAGGTTGTTAGTCCTGTCACCGTTGGTAATTTGCAACCTAAATTTATTCTGTCTGTAACTTTGATTTGCTCACTGGCGTCTTATCCTGTCATGGCGTTTGTAGATTCAGGTGCTGCCCTGAGTCTTATGGATCTGTCATTTGCTAAGCACTGTGGTTTTACTCTTGAACCATTAGAAAATCCTATTCCTCTTAGGGGTATTGATGCTACGCCATTGGCAGCAAATAAACCGCAGTATTGGACACAGGTTACCATGTGCATGACTCCTGAACACCGCGAGGTGATACGTTTCCTGGTTTTACATAAAATGCATGATTTGGTTGTTTTAGGGCTGCCATGGTTACAGACCCATAATCCCGTCCTGGACTGGAAGGCTATGTCAGTGTCAAGTTGGGGCTGTCATGGTGTTCATGGGGATTCCCTGCCTGTGTCTATTGCTTCTTCTACGCCTTCGGAAGTTCCGGAGTATTTGTCTGATTATCAGGATGTCTTCAGTGAGTCTGAGTCCAGTGCACTGCCTCCTCATAGGGACTGTGACTGTGCTATAGATTTGATCCCAGGCAGTAAATTTCCTAAGGGAAGACTGTTTAATCTGTCGGTACCTGAACATACCGCTATGCGTTCATATATCAAGGAGTCTCTGGAGAAAGGACATATTCGTCCGTCTTCTTCCCCTCTTGGTGCGGGATTCTTTTTTGTGGCAAAAAAGGACGGATCTTTGAGACCTTGTATTGATTATCGGCTTTTGAATAAGATCACTGTCAAATTTCAGTATCCTTTGCCGCTATTGTCTGACTTGTTTGCCCGGATTAAAGGTGCCAAGTGGTTCACCAAGATAGACCTTCGTGGTGCGTACAACCTTGTGCGCATTAAGCAAGGTGATGAATGGAAAACCGCATTCAATACGCCCGAAGGTCATTTTGAGTACTTGGTGATGCCTTTTGGGCTCTCCAATGCGCCTTCAGTTTTTCAGTCCTTTATGCATGACATTTTCCGGAAGTATCTGGATAAATTTTTGATTGTTTATCTGGATGATATTTTGGTTTTTTCTGATAATTGGGATTCGCATGTGGAGCAGGTCAGGTTGGTCTTTAAAATTTTGCGTGAAAATTCTTTGTTTGTCAAGGGCTCAAAGTGTCTCTTTGGTGTACAGAAGGTTCCCTTTTTGGGGTTCATTTTTTCCCCTTCTGCTGTGGAGATGGACCCAGTCAAGGTCCGAGCTATTCTTGATTGGACTCAGCCCTCGTCAGTTAAGAGTCTTCAGAAGTTCTTGGGTTTTGCTAACTTCTACCGTCGTTTTATCGCTAATTTTTCTAGCATTGTGAAACCTTTGACGGATATGACCAAGAAGGGCTCCGATGTAGCTAACTGGGCTCCTGCTGCCGTGGAGGCTTTCCAGGAGTTGAAACGCCGGTTTACTTCGGCGCCTGTTTTGTGCCAGCCCGATGTCTCGCTTCCCTTTCAGGTTGAGGTGGATGCTTCAGAGATTGGAGCAGGGGCCGTTTTGTCGCAGAGAGGCCCTGGTTGCTCTGTTATGAAACCTTGTGCCTTTTTCTCTAGGAAGTTTTCGCCTGCCGAGCGAAATTATGATGTGGGCAATCGGGAGTTGTTGGCCATGAAATGGGCATTTGAGGAGTGGCGTCATTGGCTCGAGGGTGCTAAGCATCGTGTGGTGGTCTTGACTGATCACAAAAATCTGATGTATCTCGAGTCTGCTAAACGCCTTAATCCGAGACAGGCCCGCTGGTCATTGTTTTTCTCCCGCTTTGATTTTGTTGTCTCGTATTTACCAGGTTCAAAGAATGTGAAGGCCGATGCTCTTTCTAGGAGTTTTGTGCCTGATGCTCCTGGAGTCGCTGATCCTGTTGGTATTCTTAAAGATGGAGTTATCTTGTCAGCTATTTCTCCGGATCTGCGACGTGTGTTGCAGAGATTTCAGGCTGATAGGCCTGAGTCTTGTCCACCTGACAGACTGTTTGTCCCGGATAAGTGGACCAGCAGAGTCATTTCCGAGGTTCATTCCTCGGTGTTGGCAGGTCACCCGGGAATTTTTGGCACCAGAGATCTGGTGGCCAGGTCCTTTTGGTGGCCTTCCTTGTCAAGGGATGTGCGGTCATTTGTGCAGTCCTGTGGGACTTGTGCTCGAGCTAAGCCTTGCTGTTCTCGTGCCAGCGGTTTGCTCTTGCCCTTGCCTGTCCCGAAGAGACCTTGGACACATATCTCCATGGATTTCATTTCTGATCTTCCGCTATCTCAGGGCATGTCCGTTATCTGGGTGATATGTGATCGCTTCTCCAAGATGGTCCATTTGGTTCCTTTGCCTAAGCTGCCTTCCTCTTCCGATCTGGTTCCTGTGTTTTTCCAGAACGTGGTTCGTTTGCACGGCATCCCTGAGAATATTGTGTCAGACAGAGGATCCCAGTTCGTTTCCAGGTTCTGGCGATCCTTTTGTAGTAGGATGGGCATTGATTTGTCGTTTTCGTCTGCTTTCCATCCTCAGACTAATGGACAGACGGAGCGAACCAATCAGACTTTGGAGGCTTATTTGAGGTGTTTTGTCTCTGCTGATCAGGACGATTGGGTGACATTCTTGCCGTTGGCTGAGTTTGCCCTTAATAATCGGGCTAGTTCCGCCACCTTGGTTTCGCCTTTTTTCTGCAACTCTGGTTTCCATCCTCGCTTTTCTTCGGGTCATGTGGAGCCTTCTGACTGTCCTGGGGTGGATTCTGTGGTGGATAGGTTGCAGCGGATCTGGAATCATGTGGTGGACAACTTGAAGTTGTCACAGGAGAGGGCTCAGCGCTTTGCCAACCGCCGCCGCGGTGTGGGTCCCCGACTACGCGTTGGGGATTTGGTATGGCTTTCTTCCCGCTTTGTTCCTATGAAGGTCTCCTCTCCCAAATTTAAACCTCGTTTTATTGGTCCTTACAAGATATTGGAAATCCTTAATCCTGTATCTTTTCGTCTGGATCTTCCTGTGTCGTTTGCTATTCACAATGTATTTCATAGGTCCTTGTTGCGGCGGTACATTGTGCCTGTAGTTCCTTCTGCTGAGCCTCCTGCTCCGGTGTTGGTTGAGGGCGAGTTGGAGTACGTGGTGGAGAAGATCTTGGATTCTCGCCTCTCCAGGCGGAGGCTTCAGTACCTGGTCAAGTGGAAGGGCTATGGTCAGGAGGATAATTCCTGGGTGGTCGCCTCTGATGTTCATGCGGCCGATTTGGTTCGTGCCTTTCATGCCGCTCATCCTGATCGCCCTGGTGGTCGTGGTGAGGGTTCGGTGACCCCTCACTAAGGGGGGGGTACTGTTGTGAATTTGCTTTTTGCTCCCTCTAGTGGTTACTAGTTTTTTCTACTCTGGTTTTTCTGTCATTCCTTTTATCCGCACCTGGGTCGTTAGTTAGGGGTGTTGCTATATAAGCTCCCTGGACCTTCAGTTCAATGCCTGGCAACGTAGTTATCAGAGCTAATCTGCTGTGCTCTTGTCTACTGATCCTGGTTCCGGTTATTTCAGCTAAGTCTGCTTTTTGCTTTTTGCTATTTGTTTTGGTTTTGTCTTTTTTTGTCCAGCTTGTTCCTTATCTGTATCCTGACCTTTGCTGGAAGCTCTAGGGGGCTGGTGTTCTCCCCCCGGACCGTTAGACGGTTCGGGGGTTCTTGAATTTCCAGTGTGGATTTCAATAGGGTTTTTGTTGACCATATAAGTTACCTTTCTTTATTCTGCTATCAGTAAGCGGGCCTCTCTGTGCTAAACCTGGTTCATTTCTGTGTTTGTCATTTCCTCTTACCTCACCGTTATTATTTGTGGGGGGCTTCTATCCTGCTTTGGGGTCCCTTCTCTGGAGGCAAGAGAGGTCTTTGTTTTCCTCTACTAGGGGTAGTTAGATTCTCCGGCTGGCGTGTGTCATCTAGAATCAACGTAGGAATGATCCCCGGCTACTTCTAGTGTTGGCGTTAGGAGTAGATATATGGTCAACCCAGTTACCACTGCCCTATGAGCTGGATTTTTGTATTCTGCAGACTTCCACGTTCCTCTGAGACCCTCGCCATTGGGGTCATAACAACACTCATTCCATTGACTAAGCACTGATTATTTCCGAAATTTTTGACAGTACACCTCAGCTTCATCCTGACCTTGAGAGATAGCCAGCAAAGCCTTTTCTGCCTGGTTCTCAAGATTAGGTTCCTCATAAAGCAGTCCAAGCGCCAGAAAAAATGCATCCACATTCAGCAATGCAGGATCTCCTGGCGCCAGAGAGAAAGCCCAATCTTGAGGGTCGCCGCGTAACAAGGAGATAACAATTTTAACTTGCTGAGCGGAATCACCAGAGGAACGAGGTCTCAAAGATAGAAACAATTTACAATTATTCCTAAAATTCAGAAACCTAGATCTATCTCCAGAAAACAACTCAGGAATAGGTATCTTTGGCTCAGACATAGGGCTATGAACAACAAAATCCTGAATATTTTGCACCCTTGCAGCAAGATGATCCACACTAGAAGTCAGACTCTGAATATCCATGTCTTCAGCTGAACTCAAAACCACCCAGAGATTAAGGGGATGAGAGAAGCTGGACAGGCTGCAGCAAAGGAGGAAAAAAAAAATTGTACTCAAGACTTCTTTTATCCCACTTCATGTGATGCATTAAACACTTTTTTGGCCTGCTGTACTGTTATGATCCCAGTGGCTGAGGATCACAGGAAATACTAGCTAAGTTACTAAACATAGAACAAGCTCTAGGGAGGTGGTAACTGGACTGACCGCAAACCTGATCCTATCCACACTAAAGGTAGCCGGTGAACGTGCCTAAAAGCCTGGACGTCTCGACGCAGCCTGAGAAACTGACTACCCCTAAAGAGAAAGCAAGACCTCACTTGCCTCAAGAGAAATAGCCCCAAAGATACAGGAAGCCCCCAACAAATAATAACGGTGAGGTAAGGAGAAAAGACACATGTAGGAATGAAAACAGATTCAGCAAATGAGGCCCGCTAATACTAGATAGCAGAAGACAGATAGAGAGCTGTGCGGTCAGTGGAAAACCCTACCAAAATATCCACGCTGAGAATTCAAGAACCCCCACACCAACTAACGGTGTGGGGGGAGAAACTCAGCCCCCTAGAGCTACCAGCAAGCAGGGAAATCACATATTAGCAAGCTGGACAAGAAACATATTGAACACTGATGATCAAAAAATGAACAAAACGGAAACTTAGCTTCTCTTGAAGAGACTGGTAGCAAGGTAGTCAGAAGGAATCAGAATAGCACTGAATACATTGACAGCAGGCATAGACTGAGAGTCCAAGTGAGCTTAAATAGAAAACCAGCCCACAGATAACGAGACAGCTGGTGCCAGTCACAACCTGAAGAAAGACAGCACTCACACAGTACCACTTGTGACCACAAGAGGGAGCCCAGAAATAGAGTTCACAACATAGGCCCCAACCACCAATTTTTAAAAACAACTACTTAATGAGAGCCTGAAGGTTGAAGCTCAGACAAGGAAACCTGGAGGAGAACACCCAGGAGGAGGAGAACACCCAGGAGGAGGAGAACACCCAGGAGCGACAGACACCGTTAGTATGCCCCAACCACCAATTTTTAAAAACAACTACTTAATGAGAGCCTGAAGGTTGAAGCTCAGCTTTATACAGTGGAGGACAACACCAGGGAGCGGCACACACCGTTAGTAGGCCCCAACCACCAATTTTTAAAAACAACTACTTAATGAGAGCCTGAAGGTTGAAGCTCAGCTGTATACAGTGGAGGACAACACCAGGCAGCGGCACAGAGCGTTAGTAGGCCCCAACCACCAATTTTTAAAAACAACTACTTAATGAGAGCCTGAAGGTTGAAGCTCAGACAAGGAAACCTGGAGGAGAACATCCAGGAGGAGGAGAACACCCAGGAGGAGGAGAACACCCAGGAGCGACAGACACCTTTAGTAGGCCCCAACCACCAATTTTTAAAAACAACTACTTAATGAGAGCCTGAAGGTTGAAGCTCAGCTTTATACAGTGGAGGACAACACCAGGGAGCGGCACACACCGTTAGTAGGCCCCAACCACCAATTTTTAAAAACAACTACTTAATGAGAGCCTGAAGGTTGAAGCTCAGCTTTATACAGTGGAGGACAACACCAGGGAGCGGCACACAGCGTTAGTAGGCCCTAACCACCAATTTTTAAAAACAACTACTTAATGAGAGCCTGAAGGTTGAAGCTCAGACAAGGAAACCTGGAGGAGAACACCCAGGAGGAGGAGAACACCCAGGAGGAGGAGAACATCCAGGAGCGACAGACACCGTTAGTAGGCCCCAACCACCAATTTTTAAAAACAACTACTTAATGAGAGCCTGAAGGTTGAAGCTCAGACAAGGAAACCTGGAGGAGAACACCCAGGAGGAGGAGAACTCCCAGGAGGAGGAGAACACCCAGGAGCGACAGACACCGTTAGTAGGCCCCAACCACCAATTTTTAAAAACAACTACTTAATGAGAGCCTGAAGGTTGAAGCTCAGCTTTATACAGTGGAGGACAGCTTTATTGAGGTGCGCAGACAGACACCGGTAGAAGGCTTTAAACAAAAAAGTTGGCTCAATGCAGTTTAAAAAAGGTTACAGGGGTACACAGGCAGCATTTGTGTGGTCAGCGGAGGACAATTTGAATTAGGGACTGCAGACAGACTTAGTAGGCCTAAAATAAAAAAAGGAGGCTTTATGCACTTTAAAATAGGTTCCAGGGGTACACGGGCAGCTTTGGTGTGGTCAGTGGAGGACAATTTGAATTAGGGACTGCAGACAGACTTAGTAGGCTGTCCCCTGTGGACCATGCATCCACCGCATTAACCCATTGCGCCGTAATGGACACGTAACCTTCCATGGCCATGCCTACAGGTCCATGCGTCTGTTGTCAGGTGCACCTTTGTACTCACAGATTGCCAGAGTGCATGGACAATGCGGTCTTTTACATGCTGGTGGAGGGCTGGGATGGCTTTTCACGCAAAAGAAGTGTCGACTGGGTAGCTCGTAGCGTGGTACAGCGTTGTCCATCATGGCTTTATTAATATTAAATAAAATAAATAAACAGGCTCTATGAACTTTTAAATAGCAACCAAAGGAAAAAGAAGCAGCATAAAGTCCAGATAAATATGTAAACAAACTTTATTAACAATTTATTACAGGTTTAAAATGAGCAGAGGGAAGTGGTCCCCGTGCTGTACTCAGCACGCACCTACAGAAACAGGGGGTATGTGTCATGAATCCCAATGGCTAGGGATAGCAAGGGACAAGCAAAGTAATACAAAATATCGGACGAGCTCTAGGGTGATGGAACCTGGGCTGACCGCTGCCCTACGCCTGACAAACGCAACTAGAGATAGCCAGGGAGCGTGCCTACGTTGGTTCTAGACGCCACGCACCAGCCTAAGAGCTAACTAGTACTGCAGAGAAAATAAAGACCTCACTTGCCTCCAGAGGAATGAACCCCAGAAGGTATAGTTGCCCCCCACATGTATTGACGGTGAAATGAGAGGAAGGCACACACATAGAGATGATATATATAGGTTCAGCAAATTGAGGCCCGCTGTAACTAGAAAGCAGAATGATACAAAAGGGGTCTGAGCGGTCAGCAAAAAACCCTAATCAAAAAACCATCCTGAGATTACAAGAACCCATGTGCCAACTCATGGCACATGGGGAGAACCTCAGTCCGCTAGAGCTACCAGCTAGCATAAAGACATAATTAGCAAGCTGGACAAAAAAAACCAAACAACTGAAAATCAGCACTTAGCTTATCCTGAAAGATCTGGGAGCAGGTAGGCAGGAACCAAACAGAGCACATCTGAATACATTGATAGCCGGCAAGGGAAATGACAGAAAGGCCAGGTAAAATAGGAAACACCCAGCCTCTGATGGACAGGTGGAAACCAAAGGCCGCAACCCACCAAAGTCACCCAGTACCAGCAGTAACCACCAGAGGGAGCCCACAAACAGAATCCACAACAGTACCCCCCCCTTGAGGAGGGGTCACCGAACCCTCACGAGAACCCCCAGGGCGATCAGGGTGAGCTCTATGGAAGGCGCGGACCAAATCAGTCGCATGAACATCGGAGGCGACCACCCAGGAATTATCCTCCTGACCATAACCCTTCCACTTAACCAAATACTGGAGTTTGCGTCTGGAAACCCGAGAATCCAAGATCTTCTCAACAACATACTCCAATTCTCCCTCCACCAGCACCGGAGCAGGAGGCTCAACCGAAGGAACAACGGGCACCTCATACCTCCGCAACAACGACCGATGGAACACATTATGAATAGCAAACGATGCTGGGAGATCCAAACGAAAAGATACAGGGTTAAGAATCTCCGAGATCCTATAAGGACCGATGAACCGAGGCTTGAACTTAGGAGAAGAGACCTTCATAGGGACAAAACGAGAAGACAACCACACCAAATCCCCAACAAGAAGTCGGGGACCCACGCGGCGACGGCGATTAGCAAACTGCTGAGTCTTCTCCTGAGATAACTTCAAATTGTCCACCACCTGATTCCAAATCTGATGTAGCCTGTCCACCACCACGTCCACTCCAGGACAATCCGAAGACTCCACCTGACCAGAGGAAAAACGAGGATGAAACCCCGAATTACAAAAAAAAGGA
Organism: Ranitomeya variabilis; assembly: GCF_051348905.1. NCBI lineage: Eukaryota > Metazoa > Chordata > Amphibia > Anura > Dendrobatidae > Ranitomeya > Ranitomeya variabilis. The sequence continues at coordinate 665,569,711 of NC_135235.1, read as the reverse complement.
GAGACTAAAGTGGCAGAACTAGCCCGATTATTAAGGGCAAATTCGGCCAGTGGCAAAAAAGCAACCCAGTCATCTTGATCAGCAGAGACAAAACACCTCAAATAAGTTTCCAAGGTCTGATTAGTTCGCTCCGTCTGGCCATTCGTCTGAGGATGGAATGCAGACGAGAAAGACAAATCAATGCCCATCTTGGCACAAAACGTCCGCCAAAATCTAGACACAAACTGGGATCCCCTGTCAGAAACGATATTCTCCGGAATCCCATGCAAACGAACCACGTTCTGAAAAAATAAAGGGACCAACTCAGAGGAGGAAGGCAACTTAGGCAAGGGCACCAAATGAACCATCTTAGAAAAGTGGTCACACACAACCCAGATAACGGACATTTTCTGTGAAACCGGGAGATCAGAAATAAAATCCATGGAAATGTGTGTCCAAGGCCTCTTCGGGATGGGCAAGGATAACAACAACCCACTGGCCCGAGAACAGCAAGGCTTAGCCCGAGCACACACTTCACAAGACTGCACAAAGGTGCGCACATCCCTAGACAAGGAAGGCCACCAAAAAGACCTGGCCACCAAGTCTCTAGTACCAAATATTCCAGGATGACCAGCCAACACAGAAGAATGGACCTCGGAGATGACTCTACTGGTCCAATCATCCGGAACAAACAGTCTTTCTGGTGGACAACGATCAGGTTTATCCGCCTGAAACTCCTGCAATGCACGTCGCAAGTCTGGGGATACGGCGGACAATATCACCCCATCCCTAAGGATACCAGTAGGCCCAGAGTCTCCAGGAGAGTCAGGCACAAAACTCCTGGAAAGAGCATCTGCCTTCACATTCTTTGAACCTGGCAAGTATGAAACCACAAAATTGAAACGAGAAAAAAAACAACGACCAACGAGCCTGTCTAGGATTCAAACGCCTGGCAGACTCAAGGTAAATGAGATTCTTGTGATCAGTCAAGACCACCACACGATGTCTAGCACCCTCAAGCCAATGACGCCACTCCTCAAATGCCCACTTCATGGCCAAAAGCTCCCGATTACCCACATCATAATTGCGCTCGGCGGGCGAGAATTTTCTAGAGAAGAATGCACACGGCCTCATCACCGAGCCATTAGAACCTCTCTGTGACAAAACCGCCCCCGCTCCAATCTCGGAAGCATCAACCTCAACCTGAAAAGGAAGTGAAACATCTGGTTGACACAACACAGGAGCAGAAGAAAACCGGCGCTTAAGTTCCTGAAAGGCCACCACAGCCGCAGGAGACCAATCAGCAACATCAGCACCCTTTTTAGTCAAATCAGTCAAAGGTTTAACAATACTGGAAAAATTAGCAATGAACCGACGATAAAAATTAGCAAACCCCAAGAACTTCTGAAGACTCTTAACAGATGTAGGTTGTGTCCAGTCACAAATCACCTGAAGCTTGACGGGATCCATCTCAATAGTAGAAGGAGAAAAAATGTACCCCAAAAAAGAAATCTTCTGGACTCCGAAGAGACACTTTGAGCCCTTCACAAACAGAGAATTGGCCCGCAGAACCTGAAACACCTTCCTGACCTGTAGAACATGAGACTCCCAGTCATCAGAAAACACCAAAATATCATCCAAATACACAATCATAAACTTATCCAGATATTCACGGAAAATATTGTGCATAAAGGACTGAAAGACTGACGGAGCATTGGAGAGTCCAAAAGGCATTACCAAATACTCAAAATGGCCCTCAGGCGTATTAAATGCGGTTTTCCACTCATCACCCTGTTTTATCCGCACAAGATTATACGCACCGCGAAGATCAATCTTAGTGAACCACCTAGCCCCCTTAATGCGAGCAAACAAATCAGTCAATAATGGCAATGGATACTGATATTTGACAGTAATCTTATTCAGAAGGCGATAATCTATACAAGGCCTCAGGGAACCATCTTTTTTTGCCACGAAGAAAAAACCTGCTCCCAGAGGGGACGAAGATGGACGAATATGTCCCTTTTCCAAGGACTCCTTAATATAATTCCGCATAGCAGTATGCTCTGGTAGTGACAGATTAAATAAAAGACCCTTAGGGAACTTACTGCCAGGAATCAATTCTATAGCACAGTCACAATCTCTATGAGGAGGAAGCGAATTGAGCTTAGGCTCCTCAAAAACATCCCTATAGTCAGACAAAAACGCAGGGATCTCAGAAGGAGTAGATGAAGCGATTGAAATCGGAGGTGCATTATCATGAACCCCCTGACATCCCCAGCTTAACACAGACATTGTTTTCCAATCCAGGACAGGATTATGAGTTTGTAACCATGGCAGACCAAGCACTAGTACATCATGCAAATTATACAGTACAAGGAAGCGAATCACCTCCTGATGAACGGGAGTCATGCGCATGGTCACTTGTGTCCAATACTGCGGTTTATTCATAGCCAATGGTGTAGAGTCAATTCCCTTCAGAGGAATAGGAACTTCCAGAGGCTCCAGACTAAAACCGCAGCGTTTAGCAAATGACCAATCCATAAGACTCAGGGCAGCGCCCGAATCCACATAGGCATCGACGGAAATGGAAGACAGTGAAAAAATCAGAGTCACAGACAAAATGAACTTAGGCTGCAGAGTACCGATGGCAAAAGATTTATCAACCCTTTTTGTGCGTTTAGAGCATGCTGATATAACATGAGCTGAATCACCACAATAAAAACACAATCCATTTTTCCGCCTATAATTTTGCCGTTCACTTCTGGACTGAATTCTATCACATTGCATAGTCTCAGGTGCCTGTTCAGAAGACACCGCCAACTGGTGCACAGGTTTGCGCTCCCGTAAACGCCGATCAATCTGAATGGCCATAGCCATAGACTCATTCAGACCTGTAGGCGCAGGGAACCCCACCATAATATCCTTAATGGCCTCAGAAAGACCATTTCTGAAGTTTGCAGCCAGGGCGCACTCATTCCACTGAGTAAGCACCGACCATTTCCGAAATTTTTGACAATATATTTCCGCTTCATCATGCCCCTGAGAGAGGGCTAATAAAGCCTTTTCAGCCTGAATCTCCAGGTTAGGTTCCTCATAAAGCAATCCCAGTGCCAGAAAAAATGCATCCACACTGAGCAATGCAGGATCACCTGGTGCCAATGCAAATGCCCAATTCTGAGGGTCGCCCCGCAGGAAAGATATTACAATCTTGACTTGTTGAGCAGGGTCTCCAGAGGAGCGAGATTTTAAAGAAAGAAACAATTTACAATTGTTCCTGAAATTCAGGAAGGTAGATCTATCTCCAGAAAAGAACTCTGGAATAGGAATTCTAGGTTCAGACATGGGAGTGTGAACAACAAAATCCTGTATGTTTTGAACTTTTACAGCTAGATTACTCAGGCTGGAGGCCAAACTCTGGACATCCATGTTAAACAGCTAAGATCAGAGCCATTCAAGGGTTAAGAGGAGGTAAGAAGCAGCTAGACAGCAATTAAGGGCTAGGCAGCAAAACTCTGAAGGGAAAAAAAAAAAAATTTCCCTTAAACACTTCTTTTTCTCCTGCTTCAGCCCAAACAATTAACACTTTGTGGGCCGGCTATACTGTCATGAATCCCAATGGCTAGGGATAGCAAGGGACAAGCAAAGTAATACAAAATATCGGACGAGCTCTAGGGTGATGGAACCTGGGCTGACCGCTGCCCTACGCCTGACAAACGCAACTAGAGATAGCCAGGGAGCGTGCCTACGTTGGTTCTAGACGCCACGCACCAGCCTAAGAGCTAACTAGTACTGCAGAGAAAATAAAGACCTCACTTGCCTCCAGAGGAATGAACCCCAGAAGGTATAGTTGCCCCCCACATGTATTGACGGTGAAATGAGAGGAAGGCACACACATAGAGATGATATATATAGGTTCAGCAAATTGAGGCCCGCTGTAACTAGAAAGCAGAATGATACAAAAGGGGTCTGAGCGGTCAGCAAAAAACCCTAATCAAAAAACCATCCTGAGATTACAAGAATCCATGTGCCAACTCATGGCACATGGGGAGAACCTCAGTCCACTAGAGCTACCAGCTAGCATAAAGACATAATTAGCAAGCTGGACAAAAAAAACCAAACAACTGAAAATCAGCACTTAGCTTATCCTGAAAGATCTGGGAGCAGGTAGGCAGGAACCAAGCAGAGCACATCTGAATACATTGATAGCCGGCAAGGGAAATGACAGAAAGGCCAGGTAAAATAGGAAACACCCAGCCTCTGATGGACAGGTGGAAACCAAAGGCCGCAACCCACCAAAGTCACCCAGTACCAGCAGTAACCACCAGAGGGAGCCCACAAACAGAATCCACAACAGGTATGTGCCTGTAGTATATATATGCCCACATTATAGCCAAGGCTAGTATAGCAGAAAATTAAAGTGACTGTGCATAGGATTCAAAGAAGCCTGCATTGGACACACAGGTCCATAAGATTAGCTGACAAGCATATTTCATACTAAGTATATAATACTATACATACCAGGTAATGTGGAAACAAGTCACGGTGTGGATTGGCACTTCACCCCTGTATCCCCCGACGCACGTTTCGGCTATCGCCTTTCTCAAGGGGTGCATAAGCATAGCGCTGGGTTCAATAAATAGTAAAAGACAGCACACACTGATGGATGTGTGCAGTGGGCTAGCCAATGACCACACAGCTTTAAAGCAGCTGAGGGTTGGCATGGGGAGAAGCGGCAGGGAAGAGCGGCGGAGAAGTCCTGTGTGAACGTGCCCTTATGGTGGTATATATATATATTTTTTTGCATTTTTTGGTCTTTATATCATGTTTTGATTTATTATGCTCTTGTGTGTATTTATATAGTTAATTTTATTTGTGGGCTATGTCGAGTGTGGATTCATTTCCCCTGATTTAAGGGGCTGCTACATTAAAAAATCACATATATCCCGTTGTTATCGGTTACATATGTTCGGCACTATAGTTTACAGGGCTACCTGTCCGTAATTTTTTCATTATATTTATGTTTGTTATATGTTCATTATGGCCGCACATGGATATAGCAATTCTCCTAAAAAAACGATCACAGGGACGTTCTGCGCATGTCTGATCCTGGTAATATGGCTACTGCACTAAATTAAGATGTATACTGCGGCTTCAGGCGCAGGCGCAGATGTAGTGTGTCCACACAGCCATCCGTAGTTTATGTCTGATCTGCGCATGTCAGGCCCTGTGAATGCGGCCGCAGTGCCAGATATTCATTTACTTTCATCTGCCTGTTTGGCGCGATCAGCGCTATGCGGTCTCAATATGATCACATGGCCGCTCTCCCTGTTCCCGATCACATGGCGCTGTCTCCTGTGTGAAGCATGGGGCCCCATGTGTTCCATTAGGAGCGGCGCTCAGGTGTGCTGGGTGCAGGTTGATTGGGCGCTGTGTGGTCATTGGCTAGCCCACTGCACACATCCATCAGTGTGTGCTGTCTTTTACTATTTATTGAACCCAGCGCTATGCTTATGCACCCCTTGAGAAAGGCGATAGCCGAAACGTGCGTCGGGGGATACAGGGGTGAAGTGCCAATCCACGCCGTGACTTGTTTCCACATTACCTGGTATGTATAGTATTATATACTTAGTATGAAATATGCTTGTCAGCTAATCTTATGGACCTGTGTGTCCAATGCAGGCTTCTTTGAATCCTATGCACAGTCACTTTAATTTTCTGCTATACTAGCCTTGGCTATAATGTGGGCATATACACTCACCGGCCACTTTATTAGGTACACCATGCTAGTAACGGGTTGGACCCCCTTTTGCCTTCAGAACTGCCTCAATTCTTCGTGGCATAGATTCAACAAGGTGCTGGAAGCATTCCTCAGAGATTTTGGTCCATATTGACATGATGGCATCACACAGTTGCCGCAGATTTGTCGGCTGCACATCCCAAAGATGCTCCATACAAGGCAGGATGGATCCATGCTTTCATGTTGTTTACGCCAAATTCTGACCCTACCATCCGAATGTCGCAGCAGAAATCGAGACTCATCAGACCAAGCAACGTTTTTCCAATCTTCTACTGTCCAATTTCGATGAGCTTGTACAAATTGTAGCCTCAGTTTCCTGTTCTTAGCTGAAAGGAGTGGTACCCGGTGTGGTCTTCTGCTGCTGTAGCCCATCTGCCTCAAAGTTCGACGCACTGTGCGTTCAGAGATGCTCTTAGGCCTACCTTGGTTGTAACGGGTGGCGATTTGAGTCACTGTTGCCTTTCTATCAGCTCGAACCAGTCTGCCCATTCTCCTCTGACCTCTGGCATCAACAAGGCATTTCTGCCCACAGAACTGCCGCTCACTGGATTTTTTTTCTTTTTCGGACCATTCTCTGTAAACCCTAGAGATGGTTGTGCGTGAAAATCCCAGTAGATCAGCAGTTTCTGAAATACTCAGACCAGCCCTTCTGGCACCAACAACCATGCCACGTTCAAAGGCACTCAAATCACCTTTCTTCCCCATACTGATGCTCGGTTTGAACTGCAGGAGATTGTCTTGACCATGTCTACATGCCTAAATGCACTGAGTTGCCGCCATGTGATTGGCTGATTAGAAATTAAGTGTTAACAAGAAGTTGGACAGGTGTACCTAATAAAGTGGCCGGTGAGTGTATATACTACAGGCACATACCCCCTGTTTCTGTAGGTGCGTGCTGAGTACAGCACGGGGACCACTTCCCTCTGCTCATTTTAAACCTGTAATAAATTGTTAATAAAGTTTGTTTACATATTTATCTGGACTTTATGCTGCTTCTTTTTCCTTTGGTTGTTGATTAATTTAGGCAGTGGTCCTATATGTTCCTGCCCTTGGTCCCAGTTTTTCTGTACTGAATATACCCTATCTGGGTTTAAATACTATGTTGGTGACCTTATATTGTTCCACCTTAGTGTTGAACTTTTAAATAGGTTCCAGGGGTACACAGGCAGCATTGGTGTGGTCAGCGGAGGAGGATTGCAAGGAGGGACCGCAGACAGGTTTACTAGGCCTAAAATAAATAAAAATAGGCTCTATGCAGTTTTAAATAGGTTATTGTTATGGACCTGGTGGTTAGGAACACTTGTAATGACCTGATAGGTAAACCTGAAATATAGGACAAGCTCTGGGGATGTGGGAACTTTACTGACCACAACCCTGATCCTATCACACACACTATAGGCAGCCGTGGAGCGTACCTAACTCTCCCTAGACGCCTCTTCACAGCCTGAGAGCTAGCTACCCCTAGAGAGAAACAAAGCCTCACTTGCCTCAGAGAAATTTCCCCAAAGTAAAGACAGCCCCCCACAAATAATGACGGTGAGTTAAGAGGAAAATACAAACATAGGAATAAAAACAGGTTTTAGCAAAGGAGGCCCACTAATACTAAATAGTAAGAAGATAGCAAGGGAACTGTGCGGTCAGTATAAAATACTACAAAAATATCCACGCAGAGAATACAAAAAGACCCTCACACCGACTCACGATGTGAGGGTGCAACTCTGCACCCCAGAGCTTCCAGCTAGCAAGAAAATAGCATATAAGCAAGCTGGACTGAACTTATCATATACTGAGAAACATTTTCCAAAAGCAATGAGCAAAAATGAACTAGCATGGACTTAGCTTCTCGTGGAGGAGACAGGTCACCAGTGAAGTTCCAGAGAGATCTGAACCAATACTGAATACATTGACAGCTGGCAACAAGTAAAGATCTAGGTGGAGTTAAATAGGCAGCAAGCATAGCAGAAAATGAGGCAGCTGGGAGCCCAGCTAAAGACCAGCAGTATCACTCAAAGCCACCAGAGGGAGCCCACGAACAGAACCCAACAAAGTACCATTCATGACCACAGGAGGGAGCCCGAGAACGGAATTCACAACAGTACGCCCCCCTTGAGGAGGGGGTCACCGAACCCTCACCAGAGCCCCCAGGCCGATCAGGACGAGCCAGATGAAAAGCACAAACCAAATCGGCCGCATGGACATCAGAGGCAACAACCCAGGAATTATCCTCCTGACCATAGCCCTTCCATTTAACCAAGTACTGAAGCTTCCGTCTCGAAATACGAGAATCCAAGATCTTCTCCACCACATACTCCAATTCTCCCTCAACCAACACCGGAGCAGGAGGATCAACAGAAGGAACCACAGGCACCACATACCTCCGCAACAATGACCTATGGAACACATTATGGATGGTAAAAGATGCTGGGAGGTCCAAACGAAATGACACAGGATTGAGGATTTCCGAAATCTTATAAGGACCGATGAAACGAGGCTTAAACTTAGGAGAGGAAACCTTCATAGGAACATAGCGAGAAGACAACCAAACCAAATCCCCCACACGAAGTCGGGGACCCACACAGCGATGGCGGTTAGCAAAGCGCTGAGCCTTCTCCTGTGACAACGTCAAATTGTCCACTACGTGGTTCCAAATCTGCTGCAACCTGTCCACCACAGAATCCACACCAGGACAGTCAGAAGGCTCAACCTGCCCTGAGGAAAAACGAGGATGAAAACCAGAATTACAAAAAAAGGCGAAACCAAAGTAGCCGAACTAGCCCGATTATTGAGGGCGAGCTCAGCCAATGGCAAAAAAGTCACCCAATCATCCTGATCAGCAGAAACAAAACATCTCAGATAAGTTTCTAAGGTCTGATTAGTTCGTTCGGTTTGGCCATTTGTCTGAGGATGGGAAGCCGAAGAAAAAGACAAATCAATGCCCATCTTAGCACAAAAGGACCGCCAAAATCTGGACACAAATTGGGACCCTCTGTCAGACACAATGTTCTCCGGAATACAATGCAAACGAACCACATTCTGAAAAAATAGCCGAACCAAATCAGAGGAGGAAGGCAATTTAGGCAAGGGTACCAAATGGACCATCTTAGAAAAACGATCACAAACCACCCAGATGACAGACATCCTCTGAGAGACCGGAAGATCCGAAATAAAATCCATGGAAATATGCGTCCAGGGCCTCTTTGGGACAGGCAAAGGCAAAAGCAATCCACTGGCACGAGAACAGCAAGGCTTGGCCCGAGCACAAATCCCACAGGACTGCACAAAAGAACGCACATCCCGCGACAAGGAAGGCCACCAAAAGGACCTAGCCACCAAATCTCTGGTACCAAAAATCCCAGGATGACCCGCCAACACCGAGCAATGAACCTCAGAAATAACTCTACTGGTCCATCTATCAGGGACAAACAGTCTCTCCGGTGGACAATGGTCAGGTCTATCGGCCTGAAACTCCTGCAGCACCCGCCGCAAATCAGGGGAGATGGCAGACAGAATCACCCCCTCTTTGAGAATATCAGCCGGTTCAGAGACTCCCGGAGAGTCAGGCACAAAACTCCTAGAAAGGGCATCAGCCTTCACATTCTTAGAGCCCGGAAGGTAAGAAACCACAAAATCGAAACGGGAGAAAAACAGCGACCATCGAGCCTGTCTAGGATTTAGCCGCTTGGCAGACTCGAGATAAATCAAATTCTTTTCATCCGTCAAGACCACCACGCGATGTTTGGCTCCCTCAAGCCAATGTCGCCACTCCTCAAATGCCCATTTCATTGCCAACAACTCCCGATTGCCAACATCATAATTACGCTCGGCAGGCGTAAACTTTCTAGAAAAGAAAGCACATGGCTTCATCACAGAGCCATCAGAGCTTCTTTGAGACAAAACAGCCCCTGCTCTAATCTCAGAAGCATCAACCTCGACCTGAAAAGGGAGAGAAACATCCGGCTGACGCAAGACAGGAGCCAAAGAAAACCGATGTTTCAGCTCCTGAAAGGCCTCAACGGCCGCAGAAGACCAATTCGTCACATCAGCACCCTTTTTGGTCAGATCAGTCAAAGGTTTAACCACACTAGAAAAATTAGTGATGAAGCGACGGTAAAAATTAGCAAAGCCCAGGAATTTCTGAAGACTCTTCACAGATGTAGGTTGAGTCCAATCATAAATGGCCTGGACTTTAACTGGATCCATCTCAATAGTAGAATGGGAAAAAATAAAACCCAAAAAGGAAACCTTCTGGACTCTGAAGAGACATTTAGAGCCCTTCACAAACAAGGTATTAGCACGCAGGACCTGAAATACCATCCTGACCTGCTTCACATGAGATTCCCAATAATCAGAAAAGACCAAAATATCATCCAGGTATACAATCATGAATCTATCCAGATACTCTCGGAAGATGTCGTGCATAAAGGATTGAAACACAGATGGGGCATTAGAAAGCCCAAATGGCATCACCAAGTACTCAAAATGGCCTTCGGGCGTATTAAATGCTGTTTTCCATTCATCGCCCTGTTTTATACGCACAAGATTATACGCTCCTCGAAGATCTATCTTGGTGAACCAACTAGCCCCCTTAATCCGAGCAAACAGATCGGACAGCAGAGGCAAAGGGTACTGAAATTTGACCGTGATTTTATTAAGAAGGCGAAAATCTATACAGGGTCTCAGAGAACCATCCTTCTTGGCCACAAAAAAGAACCCTGCTCCCAACGGTGACGAGGACGGGCGAATATGCCCTTTCTCCAAGGACTCCTTTACATAACTCCGCATAGCGGCATGTTCTGGCACAGATAAATTGAAAAGTTGACCCTTAGGGAACTTACTACCAGGAATCAAATTTATAGCACAATCACAATCCCTATGACGAGGTAGGGCACTGGATTTGGGCTCATCAAATACATCCTGGTAATCCGACAAAAATTCAGGGTCTTCAGAAGGAGTAGAAGAAGCAATTGACACCAAAGGAACATCACCATGTACCCCTTGACAACCCCAACTAGCACAGACATTGATTTCCAATCCAATACTGGATTATGAACCTGCAGCCATGGCAAACCCAACACGACAACATCATGCAAATTATGCAACACCAGAAAGCGAATATTCTCCTGATGTGCAGGAGTCATGCACATGGTCACTTGAGTCCAGTACTGAGGCTTATTCTTGGCCAATGGCGTAGCATCAATTCCCTTTAGTGGAATAGGGAACTGCAAAGGCTCCAAGAAAAAAACACAGCGCCTGGCAAATTCCAAATCCATCAAATTCAGGGCAGCGCCTGAATCCACAAAAGCCATAACAGAGAAGGATGACAGAGAGCAAATCAAAGTAACAGACAAAATAAATTTAGGCTGTACAGTACCAATGGTGACAGACTTAGCGAACCTTTTAGTGCGCTTAGGACAATCAGAGATAGCATGAGTGGAGTCACCACAGTAAAAACACAACCCATTCTGACGTCTGTGATTTTGCCGTTCAATTCTGGTCAGAATCCTATCACATTGCATAGACTCAGGCTTCTGCTCAGAGAACACCGCCAGATGGTGCACAGGTTTGCACTCCCGCAAACGCCGATCAATCTGAATGGCCAAGGACATTGATTCATTCAGACCCGCAGGCGTGGGGAACCCCACCATTACATCCTTTAGGGCTTCAGAAAGACCCTTTCTGAAAATCGCTGCCAGGGCACACCCATTCCACTGAGTGAGCACAGACCACTTCCTAAACCTCTGGCAGTAAACCTCCGCTTCATCCTGACCCTGAGACAGAGCCAGCAAGATCTTTTCTGCCTGGTCTACTAAATTAGGTTCCTCATAAAGCAATCCAAGCGCCAGAAAAAACGCATCTACATTTAGCAATGCAGGATCTCCTGGCGCCAGAGAGAATGCCCAATCTTGAGGGTCACCACGTAACAAAGAAATAATAATTTTAACTTGCTGAGTAGGGTCACCAGAGGAGCGAGGTTTCAGAGCAAGAAACAATTTGCAATTATTTTTGAAATTCAGAAACTTAGATCTATCTCCAGAAAACAAATCAGGAATTGGTATTCTAGGCTCTAACATAGGATTCTGAACTACATAATCCCGAATGCTTTGTAACCTTGCAGTGAGATGATCCACACTAGAGGACAGACTTTGAATGTCCATATCTGCAGCTGAGTCCTGAACCACCCAGAGATTAAGGGGAGGAGAGAGGCAAAACACACTGCAGAGAAAAAAAATGAGCTCAGAACTTCTCTTATCCCTCTTTTGCGATGCATTAACACTTTATGGCCAGCTGTACTGTTATGGACCTGGTGGTTAGGAACACTTGTAATGACCTGATAGGTAAACCTGAAATATAGGACAAGCTCTGGGGATGTGGGAACTTTACTGACCGCAACCCTGATCCTATCACACACACTATAGGCAGCCGTGGAGCGTACCTAACTCTCCCTAGACGCCTCTTCACAGCCTGAGAGCTAGCTACCCCTAGAGAGAAACAAAGCCTCACTTGCCTCAGAGAAATTTCCCCAAAGTAAAGACAGCCCCCCACAAATAATGACGGTGAGTTAAGAGGAAAATACAAACATAGGAATGAAAACAGGTTTTAGCAAAGGAGGCCCACTAATACTAAATAGTAAGAAGATAGCAAGGGAACTGTGCGGTCAGTATAAAATACTACAAAAATATCCACGCAGAGAATACAAAAAGACCCTCACACCGACTCACGATGTGAGGGTGCAACTCTGCACCCCAGAGCTTCCAGCTAGCAAGAAAATAGCATATAAGCAAGCTGGACTGAACTTATCATAAACTGAGAAACATTTTCCAAAAGCAATGAGCAAAAATGAACCAGCATGGACTTAGCTTCTCCTGGAGGAGACAGGTCACCAGTGAAGTTCCAGAGAGATCTGAACCAATACTGAATACATTGACAGCTGGCAACAAGTAAAGATCTAGGTGGAGTTAAATAGGCAGCCAGCATAGCAGAAAACGAGGCAGCTGGGAGCCCAGCTAAAGACCAGCAGTATCACTCAAAGCCACCAGAGGGAGCCCACGAACAGAACCCAACAAAGTACCATTCATGACCACAGGAGGGAGCCCGAGAACAGAATTCACAACAGGTTACATGGGTACACAGGCAGCATTGGTGTGGTCAGCGGAGGACGATTGCAAGGAGGGACCACAGACAGGCTTACTGGGCCTAAAATAAATAAAAATAGGCTCAAGGCACTTAGAGTTATCTCGCAGGGGTACACAGGCAGCATTGGTGTGGTCAGCGGAGGAGGATTGCAAGGAGGGACCGCAGACAGGCTTACTAGGCCTAAAATAAATAAAAATAGGCTCAAGACACTTAGAGTTATCTCGCAGGGGTACACAGGCAGCATTGGTGTGGTCAGCGGAGAAGGATTGCAAGGAGAGTCCGCAGACAGGCTTACTAAGCCTAAAATAAATAAAAATAGGCTCAAGGCACTTAGAGTTATCTCGAAGGGGTACACAGGCAGCATTGGTGTGGTCAGCGGAGGAGGATTGCAAGGAGGGACCGCAGACAGACTTACTAGGCCTAAAATAAATAAAAATAGGCTCTATGCAGCTTTAAATAGGTTACATGGGTACACAGGCAGCATTGGTGTGGTCAGCGGAGGACGATTGCAAGGAGGGACCGCAGACAGGCTTACTGGGCCTAAAATAAATAAAAATAGGCTCAAGGCACTTAGAGTTATCTCACAGGGGTACACAGGCAGCATTGGTGTGGTCAGCGGAGGAGGATTGCAAGGAGGAACCGCAGACAGGCTTACTAGGCCTAAAATAAATAAAAATAGGCTCAAGGCACTTAGAGTTATCTCGCAGGGGTACACAGGCAGCATTGGTGTGGTCAGTGGAGGACGATTGCAAGGAGGGACCGCAGACAGGCTTACTAGGCCTAAAATAATTAAAAATAGGCTCTATGCAGTTTTAAATAGGTTACATGGGTACACAGGCAGCATTGGTGTGGTCAGCGGAGGGCAATTACAAGGAGTGTCTGACACTGTTAGTACTCCCAAAAAATAAATAGATGTTAATGTCTCGCAAAACAACAAAACAAAAAAACAAAAGTGTGGCATACTTAGGTACAGGGGTGGGCTCCTCTGCTGAATTTCAGACATAGTAATTTGGCACTAAGTATTTACTGGTGTCAATATAGGACACTGACCCTGACTATTTTAACTAGCATCATAGATGTCAACAAATTGGTATTGTCAGTGCCAGGCATTGAAGGATGTCAGCGCATAGACTAAACATTGTTGGAGCTGTGAGAGATAATTTTGCACGTGGTAGAGCACAGTTTGAGCTGGGGGGGTGAACTCTCTTGTGGCCGGCGGTACCGTCCCAGGGCCCCTCATGTTACAACGGTGTGTCTGACGTTGGGTGCGCGCCACCACCGCCAGAGACACTTTATTGTACTATGAGGGACCCAGTGGCAGTGCCGTCGACCAAAAGCGGGCACACCCACCTCTTCAGACAAACGGCACTCTAACGGGTGCTTGCGCCAAGTGGCGAGACCACGGCCCCGTGGGGGGAGTTTTCCCATTTAGGGAGGTGTAAACATGTCGTATGCTGGACAAACAGCTGCTGCAAATTAAGAGATTGGAACACTCAGTAAGACCAGTCCACAAGCAAGACCTTTTTATAGGAAAGCTAGGTGTCAGCCGGGAAAGGTGGGGCAAAATAATTTGAAATCCAGGAGTGGTTCATTTTAATGAAGGTTAGATCATCAACATTTTGGGTAGCCAGACGAGTCCTTTTTTCGGTTAATATTGAACCAGCAGCACTGAATACTCTTTCTGATAGCACACTAGCTGCTGGGAAAGCAAGCTCCTGCAATGCATATTCTGCCAATTCAGGCCAGGTGTCTAATTTGGATGCCCAGCAATCAAATGGGAATGACGGTTGAGGGAGAACATCGATAAGGGATGAAAAATAGTTAGTAACCATACTGGACAAATGTTGTCTCCTGTCACTTTGAATAGATGCTGCAGTACCTGTCCTGTCTGCGGTCATTGCGATATCACTCCACAACCTGGTCAGAAAACCCCTCTGTCCAACGCCACTTCTGATTTGTGCACCTCTAACTCCTCTGCCCTGTAGCCCCCTGCAGCTCGTGTGAGAACCATCACCGGCGCTGTGTGCTGGGAATGCCTGAATCAAACGGTCTACAAGAGTTGCTTGTTTGGTTGCTAATATTTGTTCGAGGTTCTCATGTGGCATAATATTTTGCAATTAGCCTTTATAGCGAGGGTCAAGGATGCAGGCCAACCAGTAATCGTCATCGGTCATCATTTTAATAATGCGTGGGTCCCTTTTGAGGATACGTAAGGAATAATCCGCCATGTGGGCCAAAGTTCCAGTTGTCAAATCTGTGGTTGTGCTGGGTTGAGGGGCAGTTACAGGCAAATCTACGTCACTTGTCTCCCTCAAAAAACCAGAACCCGGCCTTGCAACGCCACTAATTTCTGTTGGCCCAGGGGAAGCTTCCTCATTAAAAAAGTACTCATCCCCATCATCCTCCTCTTCACCCGCTACCGCGTCCTCTACACGGCCCTGACCAGACAATGGCTGACTGTCATCAAGGCTTTCCTCTTCCTCGGCTGCAGACGCCTGCTCCTTTATGTGCGTCAAACTTTGCATCAGCAGACGCATTAGGGGGATGTTCATGCTTATTATGGCGTTGTCTGCACTAACCAGCCGTGTGCATTCCTCAAAACACTGAAGGACTTGACACAGGTCTTGTAGCTTCGACCACTGCACACCTGACAACTCCATGTCTGCCATCCAACTGCCTGCCCGTGTATGTGTATCCTCCCACAAATACATAACAGCACGCCTCTGTTCGCATGTGCAGTGTGGAGTTCCACCTTGTTGCAACGTCGATGATTAGGCGATGCTGGGGAAGGTTCAAAGACCGCTGATAGTTCTGCATACGGCTGGAGTGTACGGGCGAACGGCGGATATGCGAGCAAAGTCTGCGCACTTTGAGGAGCAGGTCAGGTAACCCCGGATAACTTTTCAGGAAGCACTGCACCACCAGGTTTAAGGTGTGAACCAGGCAAGGAATGTGTTTCAGTTGGGAAAGGGCTATGGCAGCCATGAAATTCCTTCCGTTATCACTCACTACCTTGCCTGCCTCAAGATGTACAGTGCCCAGCCATGACTGAGTTTCTTTCTGCAAGAACTCGGACAGAACTTCAGCGGTGTGTCTGTTGTCGCCCAAACACTTCATTGCCAATACAGCCTGCTGACGCTTGCCGCTAGCTGTCCCATAATGGGACACCTGGTGTGCAACAAGGGCAGCTGCGGATGGACTGATTGTGTGACTGCGGTCTGTGGACGAGCTATCGCTTCTGCAGGAGGACGAAGAGGAGGATGAGGAGGGGGGGCGAACGCCAACAGCCAACTGTTTCCTAGACCGTGGGCTAGGCAGAAGTGTCACAAAATTGCTGTCCCCTGTGGACCCTGCATCCACCACATTAATCCAGTGTGCCGTGATGGACACGTAATGTCCCTGGCCATGCCTACTGGTCCATGCATCTGTTGTCAGGTGCACCTTTGTACTCACAGATTGCCTGAGTGCATGGACGATGCGGTCTTTAACATGCTGTTGGAGGGCTGGGATGGCTTTTCTAGAAAAGAAGTGTCGACTGGGTAGCTCGTAGCGTGGTACAGCGTAGTCCATCAGCGCTTTGAAAGCTTCGCTTTCAACTAACCGGTAGGGCATCATCTCTAATGAGATTAGTCTAGCAATGTGGGCGTTCAAACCCTGTGTACGCGGATGTGACGATGAGTACTTCCTTTTCCTAACAAGAGTCTCATGTAGGGTGAGCTGGACTGGAGAGCTGGAGATCGTGGAACTAGCGGTGGTGCCGGTGGACATGGCAGACTGAGAGAGGGTTGGAGATGGTATTCTTGCCGGTGCCATACATGCAGTGTTTACTACTACGAACCTGGTGATTCCCTGACTGCTTTGGCCTGGCGACAAAAGCTGCACAGATACTGCAGGTGGTGCGGGAAATGGTGGGCTTACAGTGAGGGAAGGGATGTAGCGTTGCTGACTAGCTTCATTGGCCGAGGGTGCTGCAACCTTTAGGGACGTTTGGTAGTTAGTCCAGGCTTGCAAATGCATGGTGGTTAAATGTCTATGCATGCAACTCGTATTTAGACTTTTAAGATTCTGACCTCTGCTTAAGGTAGTTGAACATTTCTGACAGATGACTTTGCGCTGATCATTTGGATGTTGTTTAAAAAAATGCCAGACTGCACTCTTTCTACTATCGGATATGCAGCGCCCCAGAGTCCTGGTCGTTGCAGTAATGTCGCTCTGCTACTAAGGGGAGTGATGTTACGTCTGATTGCACTAAAGGAGTTTCTCTGACCAGGTAACACTCACACTACGCTTCACACTCCGGCCACCAGGGGGGGTGGTTCTATCTAGTAGGCCATTCCTCACACTCTGGTAAAACTGGGGGTTGGACAGGAAGACAGAGAGAGAAGTAACTGGGAAGAGCTAGAGAGAGGACCTGTCAGGGATGGGATCCTGGCAGACTCCTAAGAGCAGAACTAACCAGTGAACAACGGGAATACAGAAAAGAGGCATTAGGACCAGAAGGAGTCGTGCTGTTAGACCGAGGCAACATCCTTCTGAGGCGCAAACAGTCGGTGGCCGGAACGCCGAGCAAGTGAGAGACTCTAAGTACTACTGCAAACCACGGCCGGACAGTCAGTCATAGGCGGGCTGTCCCACACAAATCACCTAAGCAGACAACGGAGGCAGCTGTGGGAGAGGGGCGACTCTAGGGTCTCGGAAGACCTCCAGGCCTACCCCGTCATACGGGTGCGTCCTACCATATCACCTGGGGGACGGAGAGAACGAACATCAGAGACAGACAGAATCAGTTGTGAGGACTATCCCGGGAGCTCAGCAGGGAAGGACTACAACACACAGCGCTAGAAGGTAGACACTGATTCCCACCTGTAAAGAGAACTCCTGATGTGTCTTTGGACCGGCCAGTCTCAAACAGCCCTGTTAACAGCGCTCTGGACTGAGGACTCTAAAACCTTCAGTAAAGAGGTAAAGAGACAGCAACCTGGTGTCCTCATTATTTACTACGACCTACACTGCACCGCAATATCACCATCATTCACCACTCACTCACCGGACGTCTTCCACTGACCAGCAGGGCCACGGACACGGTCTAGCCACCGTGATAACCCCCCAGAACAGAGACTCTGAGGCCCGGTACCGGGTACCCCTCGGCCCTGCGGCAGTGGGGGCGCTCCAACTTGGCGTCACGAACAGGATCTACTTAAGCCTGAAGAATCGGGTCATGTGTGCCTTGGAACTGTGATTTATTGTGCTTGGACTGTAACTTATTGCAAAGACTGTGCGTTGACAATTGCCGCCAGGAGTTCCCGCCACGATTCGCCATCGCAGTGTGCGGAGGGAGGAGCCTCAGCTTCGTGGGTGGGACCAGCCAAAAAGAAGCGCGGAACGAGAAAGCGCGGTAACGTGCCGATCCCGGAAGAGGAACTCCGATCTCCAGCAGGTTAGTGGAGGAAGGGCCAGCCATGTCCGAGTCGGGAGGAGCGGGGGAAGAGGCCGCAGCCGGGGACGCAGGGGCACCTCCGGGCCCCGCAGCGGGCGAAGCCGCGGCCCTAATACCACCACCGGTTGCCGCAGAACCCGCTGTTCCCCTCAGCCAGTCGGACGCTGCCGCTAACACGAAAGCCATAATGCCCTTCTCTATGCCGTACCTGCCCGGAGCGGCCTGGCTCCCACGATACTCTGGAGAGTCGCATACATTCACTGACTTTAAGGAAGGGCTCTGCAGCCTGCTCGAGTTCTATCCCCTGGCAGAGCCTCAGAAGGTTCATATGATAACCGGCCAACTCTTTGGAGCGGCTCTGAGAGAATTGAAGTCCTGGCCCGCCGAGGATAAGGGAACTGCACAGCAGATTTTTGCAAAGCTTAAAGCTACCTTCGATACTCGCACTGCTACAGAAATTAAATTGACTTTCTATGGATGCAAACAGAGACCACAGGATAGCTTACGGGACTATGCCCTTAATCTCCAGGAGGCGATGCGGGCCATTAAGCAGAGTGACCCCGGCAGCATGAAGGATGAGGATAAAATCCTGAAGGAGCGGTTCATTGAGGGGCTCCTGTGCAATCACCAGCGGGGCCAATTGCACTTCCTGGCCATGCAAAATCCAGACTTGACTTTTGCGCAATTCAAAGATAAAGCTATCCAGGCATTGCAGGAGCAACAGCCCAGCCGTGCAACACCTCCCCGGCGTCCCGCTCTCACATACCACCAGGAGGTGGCGTCGGATGCCCCAGTCGCCGCCGAGGCCGATGCCCAGAGCCTAGAGGCCGACTCCCCTGCAGGACTTCACCTCCAGATGCAGGAGCTAACCAAGAGCGTTGCTGCCCTGGCCCGGACGGTGCAGTCCCTACAGGAGGCCCCCAAGGAGAAGATCCAGTTGGCCTCCAGACCAGAGGATGTCCCTTGGATGCGACAGAGGAGGACTCCGCCGACCAGAGGCCGGAACGACGATCGCTTCCACCAGGACGGACGACCCATCTGCCGCCGCTGTCACCAGGTGGGCCACCTTGCAAGGTACTGTCCTTTAAATGAGCAACCCCTGGGGCAAAGGGCCAACCCCCAGGAGTAGGACGGTCAGGCCCGCAGCATTGGAGAACCAAGTACATTGGAGGACGACCAGTTCTCCCTGTAGTGGTTGATGGAATCCCCTTGAACGCTTTGCTGGACACCGGTTCTCAGGTGACGACTATACCTTACGTGCTTTATAAATGGTATTGGGAGGACACCGATATTACTCGTGGCCCTGACGATGATTTCACCATAATAGCCTGTAATGGTCAGCCGTTGCCACAAGTGGGGTATAAGGAGGTCACCATCAAGGTGGGGCGGGTGGAATTGAAAGCCCAAGGGTTTGTGATTGTTGATATTGATCGTCGAGAATGTAATCCCATGATGACTCTTGGTACTAATGTTATAGAAAATTGTCTTGCAGAAGTTATTGTTTTGTTGCAACAGGTGGCAGAAACCGCTGGCCACAGTGAGCAACGTGTCCTGCAGAAGGAAATCAGAGCTCTGATGCAGAGACAGCAGGTAGAGCTGACTGGTGGTGAGATTGGTCGTGTCACCGTGAGTGATTCAAACCCCATTGCGATACCCCCCAGGAGTGAAATGTTAATATGGTGTCGGGCAGCCATAGGCCTCAGGGGAAAGGACTACCAGGCCTTGGTAGAACCCATATATTCAGACAATAGGCCTACTATTCTGACAGCCCGGGGGGGGTCGACGTTCGCCAGGGGAGAGTGCCCGTACGTGTCCTCAATTGTGGGGAGGAAGAGGTTCACCTCACCAAGTATGCCACGCTCGCCAGATTGTTCACTGTTAATAATAGTGTGATACAGACACCTGAACCCTTGGTCCCGTCAAACGTGGCGGAGGACAATGGTTCTGCAGAGCACTCGAAAGATTGGTGTTGAGAATTACATGTGGGCACTGATTCTACCCCATCCCATCAAAAACAGGGGGCCTACAGGGTGGTACACGAGTACGAGCAGGTATTCAGCAAACACCCCTTAGATTTTGGGCAGGTGAAAGGGATCCAACATCATATCCCCACGGGAGACCACCGACCCATAAAAGAGAGATATCGCCCTGTACCCCCAGCTCATTACCAGTGTGCCAAGGACATGTTGCGGGAAATGAAGGAGGCTGGGGTGGTGAGAGACAGCTGTAGTCCTTGGGCAGCTCCGTTAGTCCTTGTTAAAAAGAAAGATGGTACAATGAGGATGTGTGTTGATTACAGGCAGTTGAATCGCATTACACATAAGGACGCATACCCACTGCCCTGGATAGAGGAGTCTCTGGCTGCCTTAAAATCTGCTAACTACTTCTCTACCTTAGATCTCACCAGTGGGTACTGGCAGGTTCCTGTTGCGGAGGCGGACAAAGAGACGACGGCCTTCACGACACCAATGGGTCTCTGCGAGTTCAATTACATGCCCTTCGGATTGTGCAATGCTCCCGGGACGTTCCAGAGGATGATGGAGTGCTGCCTGGGACACATGAACTTCGAAACCGTGCTGCTGTATTTGGATGATGTCATTGTCTTCTCTAAGACCTATGAAGACCATCTGAAGCACCTGGCCGAGGTGTTTGAAGCCCTGTCCAACTTTGGCTTAAAGGTGAAACCGTCCAAGTGTCATCTGCTGAAACCTAAAGTGCAGTACCTGGGCCATGTGGTGAGCGCTGAAGGAGTGGCCCCAGACCCCGAGAAGGTCACGGTGATCAGGGACTGGCCAAAGCCCAGTGACCTTCACGAAGTCCGGCAGTTCCTCGGGCTGGTAGGCTATTACCGGAGGTTCATTAAGGACTTTACCAAGAAGGCCGCGCCCTTGCAAAACCTATTGGTGGGCCAACCAAAGAAGACCAAGGGGAGGAACACCCCCTTTGATTGGAACGAGGAACTGGAGGGATCCTTCACTTGTTTGAAGTCGGCACTGACGGGAGAAGAGGTACTGGCTTATCCCGAATACAACCAACCGTTTGTGCTGTACACAGATGCCAGCAATGTGGGATTAGGAGCCGTGCTGTCCCAGGTCCAGAAAGGCAAAGAAAGGGTGATCGCTTATGCCAGCAGGAAACTCCGTCCCACGGAAAGAAACCCTGACAACTACAGTTCCTTTAAGCTGGAATTCCTTGCCATCATCTGGGCAGTGACAGAGAGGTTCAAGCACTACCTGGCCTCCGCGAAATTCACCGTCTTCACGGATAACAATCCGCTAACGCATCTAGATACTGCCAAACTCGGAGCCTTGGAACAGCGGTGGATGGCCCGGCTGTCCAACTACGATTTCACCATCAAGTACCGGGCAGGACACAAGAATGCCAATGCCGATGCCTTGTCCCGAATGCCCAATTTGCCAGAAACGGGAGAAGACCCGGAGGCACTTGAAGAGGTGGAGCTGCCTGCATTCCATCGCCCCAAAGCCACTCAGAACTCCCATCATGTGAAGAACAGGCACAGGAACCAACCGGATGCCACGCTGAATCCCCTGCCCCATCACGGGTGGGTGGAGACCCAGGATGGTGACCCCGCGGTCCGTCGGGTGAAAGAGCTCTTGACGCAGGCAGGGTTGCATCCCGGCCCAGATGATCCACAGGAAACCCAACAGCTGTGGAAGGGGAGAAGCAAACTGTTTATCCATGATGGCAAGCTGTGCAGGAGGAGCATCGACCCACGTACTCATGAATTGGTGTGGCAGATAGTGGTGCCAAGGCGAGATGCGCCCATGGTTCTGGGAGCCTACCACGATGGAGCCGGACACTTCGGATGGAGGAAGCTAGAGAGGCTACTCCGAGGGAGGTTCTATTGGATTGGCATGAAGAGAGCCATTGAGAAGTGGTGTCGGGAGTGTGGTCCATGTAGCCTATGCAGGAAGGACCGTGGCAGCCAACGGGCTCCCCTGCAGCCTATCATCACCAAACGGCCGCTCGAACAGGTCGCGCTGGATCATGTGAAGTTGACACCTAGCCGGTCAGGCTATATCTACGCTCTTACCATCGTAGATCACTACTCCAGATTTCTGGTGGTTGTACCTGTCAAGGATCTAACGGCCAGGACTGCCGCCAAGGCCTTCCAGCAGTACTTTTGTAGGCCCCATGGCTACCCGGAGAAGGTACTGACCGATCAGGGACCAGCATTCGAAGCAGAAGTGTTCCAAGAGTTCTGCCAACTGTACGGGTGTAAGAAGATCCGAACCACGCCGTACCATCCTCAAACCAATGGGATGTGCGAAAAGATGAATCAGGTGGTGATCGACTTATTGAAGACCTTGCCCGTAGAGGAACGGAACCTGTGGCCGACAAAGTTGCCTGACTTGGTGGATATCTACAATCACATCCCAGTAAATTCCACCAACTGTACTCCAGCGTACCTAATGAGGGGAAGGCCTAGCCAGTTACCCGTTGATCTAGACATGGGGGTCCTAGTCCCCGAAGATACCTCGCCGGATGCAGATTGGGATGCAGAAAGGCAGCGAAGGTACCGCAAAGTACAGGAGTGCGTGGAAAGAAGTCTCGCCCAGGCTAGGCAAAAACAAGAAAGGGACTATAACCAGCACGCTCCTGCAATTCCCCTGTCACCTGGTGAGCAAGTACTTAAACGAAAGAGGAGACTACACAAGCTCGATGACCAATGGGAAGCGGAACCGTATACCATCCTGCCATCTGATTTCGACAACACAAAGGTCTGTCTCATCAGCAAGGACAGAGGGGAGACCTCGACAGCGGTATCCAGGGATCACCTTAAGGTCTGCCCCGATAAGTTGAGAGAGAGGGACATGGCCCCAAGAATTTCCCCGCCAGTGGAAAAGGAGAAGATGATCCATACCGTCCTTGGTGACTTTCCCCAGTCCTGTGAAGGAACAGATGATTGGCCTCGGGGAGACCAAAACATCCAACACCGCGGAGACACCATCACGTGTTTCTCAACGCAGTGATCCAGAACACTGCCCCCATCCCTTATGGGAAATATGCAAATGCATGAAGGATAGCTGCGGAGACACCATCACGTGTTTCTCAACGCCAGCAGTGAATAGCCAGACCTTTCCCCAGGAAGGAACAACCACGGGAAGGGCAGCATCCCATAAAGGAAAACATCCAATACAGGAAAACCACCTATGCCAAGCATGGTATCCATCCACAGACAGCTGTTTCGGGGTGTTTGCCCCTCATCAGTGTGGAGTAGGAATCTGGCTATTAGGAGCAGTGCCTAGTAAAAGGCTGTGAAGGAACAGATGATTGGCCTCGGGGAGACCAAAACATCCAACACCGCGGAGACACCATCACGTGTTTCTCAACGCAGTGATCCAGAACACTGCCCCCATCCCTTATGGGAAATATGCAAATGCATGAAGGATAGCTGCGGAGACACCATCACGTGTTTCTCAACGCCAGCAGTGAATAGCCAGACCTTTCCCCAGGAAGGAACAACCACGGGAAGGGCAGCATCCCATAAAGGAAAACATCCAATACAGGAAAACCACCTATGCCAAGCATGGTATCCATCCACAGACAGCTGTTTCGGGGTGTTTGCCCCTCATCAGTGTGGAGTAGGAATCTGACTATTAGGAGCAGTGCTTAGTAAAAGTCTGTGAAGGAACAGATGATTGGCCTCGGGGAGACCAAAACATCCAACACCGCGGAGGCACCATCACGTGTTTCTCAACGCAGTGATCCAGAACACTGCCCCCATCCCTTATGGGAAATATGCAAATGCATGAAGGATAGCTGCGGAGACACCATCACGTGTTTCTCAACGCCAGCAGTGAATAGCCAGACCTTTCCCCGGGAAGGAACAACCACGGGAAGGGCAGCATCCCATAAAGGAAAACATCCAATACAGGAAAACCACCTATGCCAAGCATGGTATCCATCCACATGCTTGGCATAGGTGGTTTTCCTGTATTGGATGTTTTCCTTTATGGGATGCTGCCCTTCCCGTGGTTGTTCCTTCCCGGGGAAAGGTCTGGCTATTCACTGCTGGCGTTGAGAAACACGTGATGGTGTCTCCGCAGCTATCCTTCATGCATTTGCATATTTCCCATAAGGGATGGGGGCAGTGTTCTGGATCACTGCGTTGAGAAACACGTGATGGTGTCTCCGCGGTGTTGGATGTTTTGGTCTCCCCGAGGCCAATCATCTGTTCCTTCACAGCCTTTTACTAGGCACTGCTCCTAATAGCCAGATTCCTACTCCACACTGATGAGGGGCAAACACCCCGAAACAGCTGTCTGTGGATGGATACTGATAGGGAATTCAGGGACCCTCATAGTTTATCCTCACATATATGAATCCTTACATGACTTATGTTTCACCTCTGTATCTGAATTACTACATTCTTCATGGTTACGTGAGCTACTGACAAACCCTATACTGCTTAAGGGAATAGTTAATAACGGTGTTGGTGGTGGGAGCTATCAGTTAGGAATGATTAATGAGCGTTGTCCACCTTAATGATACTAATTATCTACTTTCTGTATAAGAACGGTACTTTTCCATGTGAGAATATGCGTTTATCCAATCAATGATGTGTATACCACTTATACGTGAACGCCCTTTGGAGAGAGGGTATATAATATCACAAAAAGAATGACTAAAATAATCGTCTATATGACAAGGTTTTGAATGGAATATGTCAAAGGGGGGATTGTGAAGAGCAGAACAAAAATGGTTACCTCAATGAACCACAAAAAAGAATTTGTGATAAATATTGACCTGTCCATTCAAGGACATTTTAGCTATAGTATGAAATCCTGTTTTTCTTGTCTGTGGAATTGCCTTTGTACTGTTTGTTGTGAAACTGCCGCCCACGAAACTGTTTTTTTCTTTCTTTCCTGTTTTGTCTCTTTGTTTAAACATGCAAAACTTGTATAACCACTGAACCTACCGATACAACTATATAAAGAAGGGATAGCACCTTGAAGGGAGGCGTGCTTCAGAGACTTCCCAGTGATACACTATACAAGACGTGTCTTGTGTATTATTTCTGGTGATTCCCCACTTCCAAAGGCTACTCCGACTGAGTGTGATCCTGACATTTCCTGGCGCCTGAACAGGGACCCGAGGTCTGTGTATTCCTTCAAGAACACCAGCAGAATACGAACGAAAAGAGAATCTGGGATAATGGATGGCAGATGAACAAAAACCTGGCCAGGTAAGAGACACTGTTAGATCTCTTATATCTGCCCTGCACTATCCGTAAGATTTTCTGTGTCGTGTTCTTTAGCGGGTAGTTCTAGTAGAGGAGGATACCTATAGCTCGGGTTCTTGAACTATTTAGGAATTGATCACCTCACGGAGTACGGCATTGAATGAGAGTGAATGTGAATAGAAGGTGTGTGGAAGTTGGGAATAGCCCTATAAGCCGCCTAGGGTGTTGAAACAGAAGAAGTGACTGTCCCACTGGGCAACGTGGTTGCGTCCTTTCGGGGAGACCTCCGCGCCTATGTTCAATCTCTGATCCTGTCTTTGACGAAAACCTGGTGACGGATAAGTGTATGATAGTATGAGCCCAGGACAGATAAATTAGCCTGGGACAAGAATACGTTGTGTATGATAGTATGAGCCCAGGACAGATAAATTAGCCTGGGACAAGATACGTTGTATGTTCTTTTTCTTTTTCTGTCTGGTTGCATTTGTGTTGTTTGCTATAGGTGTAGGAATCAGGATTTTCTTACATCAACACAGTAGCTCCTTAGGAAGAAGGTAACGAGGTATTCTCATACCCAAACGCCACCTAGGGCAAGAAAAGACATCCTAGCTCCTTAGGAAGAAGGTAACGAGGTATTCTCATACCCAAACGCCACCTAGGGCAAGAAAGCTCAGGATAAGAAAATGGGGAATAAGCAAACAAAGTCGGAACCAGAAGAATTAGATATCTATACTATCATAAAGGAGAGAAGTGGTGAAGATGCCACTAAGGTGCTGAGAAAGATACTGACGATCATTGTATGGAATAATTGTGTGTGTGTAAAGAAAGTGATTGATATATGAGACTCCTTGCCTGAAGGTGAAAGATCGGGTGTATGTAAAAAGGATTTGAAAATAAAAATCGTGACTGTATAAGGGAGCCCACCTAGGTATGATCTCTGGTCAATTGGTACCGGAGATAAAACTAAGGAACATTAGCAAAGTAAAAACACATAGTCACCTGTGTATGGATGAGATGAGCTGAAACCAAATATTTTGTTAATGCTGTGGAATTACGCAGAAAGACTAGGAAGCACGTAGTCGGGCTTGTCCTGTCCGTGTTACTGGTGGCCTATGATTCTGCAGTGATTGACTAATATCTGGGGAGGCTGCAAGTGAAGCAACTGTTCAAAATGCTCTGCAGATTTTGTGTGGGTTGTGTATGTTTCAGAAAATTAATAGATGAAAATAATGTCCATTATGATAGGTGGAAATTAACTAAAGTATTAGGTAGGACCACAGGTGAGAACAAGATTTATGCAAAGAGGGAATACTAGATGGGAACTTAGGTTTGTGAATACCCATACCCATATAAGTGATTCTTATTTAAACCAAACTCCAAGAGCTTTGCTAAATAATTCTCTGTATGTACGTCAAAGTCCAGATGGACAGGTCCTTCATATCAAGTGCATATGTGTTAGAAACAGAGCTCCTAATTAAATATGTGTATTTTGATGTTTATGTCTATATATGGAATACAGTATTAAGTGTTGTAAACAAGATTAAATATGTTAATTTATATTGTTCCGAAGGAATTTTGATATTTGCATTGTGTGTAGGCAGTTAGGATTATTTGGAATATTATAAAAGGCCGGTCTCCGGCAAATATCTTGTATATGTTGTGCCCTGAGTATAAATATGGATTAATGCTAGTTATATCATCCAAGTGTAAATTGTTAAAATTATTCACAAAGTTATAGTCAAGAGTTTATTGGGTTTGGACCTCTGTCAGAAAAAAAATGTCTAAATTTTAGAGTATTCCGACTTAATGTTCATGGGACTGTTCAATGGACCCCAGGAACATTGTTGGATCACATGGAGGAGCATAATTTCTGGTATTCTAAAAACTATCATTCAGGTGTCCTCTAGATAATGGGAAAAACATAGGATCACACCCAGTCTATAAAACTTTGTGCTCTCCGCAGTGGATTTGAAATATAAAATGGGACTGTTTTGATGTCTGTCATAAGGACAGATTACTAGAAGGTAATGTTAAGTTGATTCAGAATGTGTAAAGTATGTCGATAGGTGGGATAAAAGAAAATGGTTATAAAGGGATGTTCAGTTTAAGAAAGTGAAATATGGATGAAAGGAATTAGAAAGTGCAATGAGAAGGATAAAAGTAAAGTTGTTAGTTGAAGATAGGAACTCGGAGAGGGATAAGATATATCCCAGATGAAAAAACAAAATGTTGTGAAATATCACGGTTTAACTTGGCATTTTGCCAAGTGTCAAAAATTTGCATATAAGTTCTATACCCCAAGTACATGTTACCCTATAGACAAAATTGTCTGCATTTATTTGCTTAAAAAGTTATCGAAGTTTTAAAACTTTGGCTTTTTGCCAAAAACCTTTTTTTCTTTCTTAGTCTCTATCTCCTTTTTACTTCTGTAGTCAGAAGGTACAATTAAATTGTCAGCTGAGATTCCAGAATCTGCATTATGCAAAGGTTTGATGTGTTTGCACAAGTCGGGTTCCAGCTCCCTACCTGATAATGAAGTTCTGGCACAAGTCCCAGAAATTATGGGCAAAGTCAAAAATTGATATTAGATATATGCCAGTCCCTCCAGTAATGATTTATTTGAAATCAAGGTCAAAAGCCCCTCAAGACCCAATGCAATAAATGACTACTCTTCTGTATTTCTACATTCAGCCTGCTAATATTTGTTTGTTTTTATTTTCAGGGGCCAGTAGTATACGTGGATGGTGTTACCACAGGGAGTGTATAATTCTCCAACTCTGTATACTGCTGCATTGCAACTTGTTTTGCAGGACTGGGTCCTTACATATGCTAAGGGGGTTCTTTCTAGTATGTGGATGACCTACTCCTTTGTGCCCCAAACAGAGATGTGTGCTGTGAAGCCACAGTCTCACTGCTTCAAAAACCTTCAAAGGGTGTGAAGCCTTTAGGGAAAAATTACAGTTTTGTCAGCTAAAAGTTGTGTTTTTTGAGTAATTGCATATCTCAGGAAGCATTAGATGGTTTTTTTTACTCACTCAAACTGGCAATTGTTTCCTCTCCAGCCCTGGGCACACCATGCTATGCAAACATTTTCCTCCTCTTCTGTACAGAAATACAAAGGGTCCTAGCTCAAAAATATGGCCAGTAGAACAGGCTTGTTGTACATTAATCAGGCCGGTTGGATTCTGCTGCCAGAGGAGCCCCACATGTTCGAGCAGTGGTAGAAGCTGTCTCACTTCCACTAGATAAAGTATTAGAAATTGTGCTGGATCATCCAGTAACTATCTATATTCCATATGATGTAAACAGTATTTTGTTAGTCAGGTTTAACTAGAATATTGCAGTGACTAGATATTTATTAAAAAAAAAAAAAAAAATTTGAAATACATATTCAAAAATGTTTTTTTTTTTTTATGTTTTTCAATGCAACTTTTAAACAATGCATGACTTTGAACCCAGCTACTTTAATTTCAATTGATGTAGTGGATTCAAAGGGGGGAGGGAAAGGGGAACAAGGCAAACCACTGTTTTTGCAAAATTTAACAGAAGATGAAATATTTGATGTGTACCATGAACATGATTGTATAGCCCTTATGGCACCAGAAACTGCAGGGTTTTCACATGTTTCTGATGTACCTCTCATTAATCCAGATGTTGAGCTTTTAGTAGATGGTTCAAGAAGCATCAGTGAGGATGGCCGGTTCTACACTGGGTATGCAGTGGTCACACAGCATGAGGTAGTGAAAGCAAAACCACTCCCTCCTCATATGTCTGCACAAGAGGTGGAGATGATGGCACTCATTGAAGCGCTTAGAGGGGCAGAAGGTAAGCATAAAACACATACATTTATTTTAGATGTTGTTTTTGGGATGACCCACCACTATGGTCCTATATGGAAGGAGAGAGACTTCCTTACATCAACAGACACTCTTATTAAACATGAGTACCTCATCAAACAGTAAATAGAGGCATCACTGCTTCCAAAAGAGGTTGCCATAGAGAAGGTAAAGGCACATACGAAACTTGTTACCAATGAAGCAGGAGGCAATGACACCGTGGACCAAGCAGCCAAGGAAGCTGCAAGAATGTCTGGGCAACACGAAACCCCTGGGGCACCTCCACTGGTCATGGTAAGCACTGAGGTTAACCAGAGGGACTTAAGTATCTTGCAGGCTCTGACTCGGCGAGCAACCGGGGAAGAGACGAAGGTTTGGTCGGAATCTGGAACTCGGGACCATGAAGGTTTGTGGAAGGTGGGACAGCGGGTGTGTCTGCCAAAAATCTCTGTACCCTGTGATGGCCCAAGCGGCTCACAGTCCAGCGTACTGGTCCAAGAATGTCATATGTGCTTTGATAGATGGGAGATGGATCATCCCTGGATCTACAATGGTTGCTACTAGATTTACACAGACATGTCTAACATGTGCACAACATAAGTAGTATAGAGAAGGCACTACAAACACATGCCTAAGCCCTCTACCCGTTTCAACGACTGCAGACTGACTTCATACAACTACCTCAGGTAGGAATGTATGTGCTTGTGTGTGTCGATCTCTTTTCAGGATGACTGGAAGCCTTTCCGATGCAAAAAGCCACTACAGCAGAGAGGTAATGCAGAATGTTATTCAAATGTTGGGGGTCACACAAGCATTTCACACCCCCTATAGACCACAAGCAAGTGGGAAAGTTAAGAGAATGAATGATACACTTAAGCTAAAGATTCAAAAAGCTAGTGAGGAATTGGGGAAATCTTGGACAGAGTGTTGCTATTGGCTCTGCGTTCCATTAGGTATATATGTAATAGGAAAATACCAAGGCTAGGCCTGTACTTTCCACAAATATTGCAACTACAATGTGACAATCTCACCAGCTATGTCCAGAGCCTCCAAAGGAGACTCCCGCTTGTGCATAAACAAGTCTTTTGATTCTATTCCAGACCCAGAGAGTCAAGAGGGAACCCATTCTCTCCAGCCAGGAGATTGGGTAGTGGTTAAAGACACACAAAGAAACCACTGGAGCCAAGATTTGACGGCCCCTTCTAAGTCCTCCTCACTACAGCCATATCAGTAAAGCTTGGGGGAAAGCCTACTTGGATCCATGCAAGCCACTGGAAGAATGATGATCCTGCTACTAATGATGATGACAACCTCACCTCAGGAGGGACAAATGGCTAAGATAACACAAAAGGATACAATAATAACTATGCGGTTTGACACCTCAAAGAACCTCGCAACTTTTAGATTTGATTTTGGTAAAATAGGAAAATGCCAATGGAATCTTAACATTGGTAGAAAAAGTAGTAATGCTAACTGTGAATTTCTCATAGAAACTGAAGGGGCGGTAAACAATAAAAATGTGGATTGGATAAACTTTATCTATTATAATCAGAAAAGGTTTATAAGAGCTACAAGAGATGCACTAAGCGGAATAGCAGAACAACTAGGCCCAATTTCTTGGATAGCATGGCAGAATAGAATGGTTTTAGATACGTTACTAGAAGAAAAAGGGGAAGTTTGTCAAATGTTTGGTACTTATATCTGTACTTTTATTCCTAATAATACAGTTTCTGACGAACGCATCACAAAGGCATTGGAGGATCTTACATCATTATGTGATGAGCTAACAGAAAATTCTGGTATCAGCAACCCGTGTTCAGAATGGCTTGAGTCGTGGTTTGGAGAATGGAGTCATCTGGTGTCCAGCATCTTCATTTCTCTGGCAGTTGTGACCGTGATCTTTGTTACCTGTGGATGCTGCTGTATACCCTGCATAAGAGGACTGATTCAGAGACTGATCGATGCGACTATTACTAAAACTATGTATATTGAGGTGAAAGCCTGTAATGAGGAATATGATCAATTGCTGTAGTTGAGAAGGAATATGATCTTCTCAGCCCCATGGGGAATTCGGACGAAGAAAAGAAGAAAGTAAAAATAGGAAGTCCGACACTGGCATTAGGCCTTTGATATACCTGTGGGGGGAGGAAGAATCATATTTATTCTCAAAAGGGGGGACTGATAGGGAATTCAGGGACCCTCATAGTTTATCCTCACATATATGAATCCTTACATGACTTATGTTTCACCTCTGTATCTGAATTACTACATTCTTCATGGTTACGTGAGCTACTGACAAACCCTATACTGCTTAAGGGAATAGTTAATAACGGTGTTGGTGGTGGGAGCTATCAGTTAGGAATGATTAATGAGCGTTGTCCACCTTAATGATACTAATTATCTACTTTCTGTATAAGAACGGTACTTTTCCATGTGAGAATATGCGTTTATCCAATCAATGATGTGTATACCACTTATACGTGAACGCCCTTTGGAGAGAGGGTATATAATATCACAAAAAGAATGACTAAAATAATCGTCTATATGACAAGGTTTTGAATGGAATATGTCAAAGGGGGGATTGTGAAGAGCAGAACAAAAATGGTTACCTCAATGAACCACAAAAAAGAATTTGTGATAAATATTGACCTGTCCATTCAAGGACATTTTAGCTATAGTATGAAATCCTGTTTTTCTTGTCTGTGGAATTGCCTTTGTACTGTTTGTTGTGAAACTGCCGCCCACGAAACTGTTTTTTTCTTTCTTTCCTGTTTTTTCTCTTTGTTTAAACATGCAAAACTTGTATAACCACTGAACCTACCGATACAACTATATAAAGAAGGGATAGCACCTTGAAGGGAGGCGTGCTTCAGAGACTTCCCAGTGATACACTATACAAGACGTGTCTTGTGTATTATTTCTGGTGATTCCCCACTTCCAAAGGCTACTCCGACTGAGTGTGATCCTGACATTTCCGGATACCATGCTTGGCATAGGTGGTTTTCCTGTATTGGATGTTTTCCTTTATGGGATGCTGCCCTTCCCGTGGTTGTTCCTTCCCGGGGAAAGGTCTGGCTATTCACTGCTGGCGTTGAGAAACACGTGATGGTGTCTCCGCAGCTATCCTTCATGCATTTGCATATTTCCCATAAGGGATGGGGGCAGTGTTCTGGATCACTGCGTTGAGAAACACGTGATGGTGTCTCCGCGGTGTTGGATGTTTTGGTCTCCCCGAGGCCAATCATCTGTTCCTTCACAGCCTTTTACTAGGCACTGCTCCTAATAGCCAGATTCCTACTCCACACTGATGAGGGGCAAACACCCCGAAACAGCTGTCTGTGGATGGATACCATGCTTGGCATAGGTGGATTTCCTGTATTGGATGTTTTCCTTTATGGGATGCTGCCCTTCCCGTGGTTGTTCCATCCCGGGGGAAGGTCTGGCTATTCACTGCTGACGTTGAGAAACACGTGATGGTGTCTCCGCAGCTATCCTTCATGCATTTCCCCAGTCCTGGACTCAGATAAATCAGGCCATCGTGGTACCTGTTCTAACGTTTCAACAGCCGGACCCACCAGAAGCAATGGTGGTACCAGATCATCCGGCCCCGCAACCTCAACAAGCCCTACCTGAAGATGCCATGCCAACCGTTGAACCGGCAAATCCTCCCTCTGCTATCGGTGAATCTGCTGTACCCACTGTTGATAGCAGCAGTTCTGAGAGCCCCAACCTGCCAGTGCTACTCAGACTCACTAGAAGTGTAGCTAGAAGACAGTGCACTACACCAGCGGTAGCAAACTTAGCGGGCCCTGTTAGGCCAATAGCAACCCCTGCGCTGCGAAGGTCCACACGCAGCACTCAGAACCAAACTCCCCTCCGCTACAAAACTTGGAGGTATTAGCGGGGGCTGCTATTTAGTTGAAAATGTTTGTGTGCATATCTTTTGTTACAGGTTTTCAAATGGACAATAGAGTAATGGACGGTGAATTGCTCAAAAACTTTCAAAAGGGGGACCCCTTTGTTTACTCGGGGTCCCCGCTGTTTCAAACATTGAACTGAGAGTCATAAACTGTGCATGACTTAACTTTCGCAACGTTCAAGAGTCCTCACCTCCCATAAAGGGAAGCACTGTTATGTTTAATTGTTTATGTTATTTCAAAATTTTTGTGTGTTTTCTGTTAACATGTATTGTTGTTCTTGTTTTCCCAGTCCGGGAGTACTGGATTTAACCGGGGGGGAGTGCAGCGCCCCAGAGTCCTGGTCATTGCAGTAATGTTGCTCTGCCTCTAAGGGGAGTGATGTTACGTCTGATTGCACTAAAGGAGTTTCTCTGACCAGGTAACACTCACACTACACTTCACACTCCGGCCACCAGGGGGGGTGGTTCTATCTAGTAGGCCACTCCTCACACTCTGGTAAAACTGGGGGTTGGACAGGAAGACAGAGAGAGAAGTAACTGGGAAGAGCTAGTGAGAGGACCTGTCAGGGATGGGATCCTGGCAGACTCCTAAGAGCAGAACTAACCAGTGAACAACGGGAATACAGAAAAGAGGCATTAGGACCAGAAGGAGTCGTGCTGTTAGACCGAGGCAACATCCTTCTGAGGCGCAAACAGTCGGTGGCCGGAACGCCGAGCAAGTAAGAGACTCTAAGTACTACTGCAAACCACGGCCGGACAGTCAGTCATAGGCGGGCTGTCCCACACAAATCACCTAAGCAGACAATGGAGGCAGCTGTGGGAGAGGGGCGACTCTAGGGTCCCGGAAGACCTCCAGGCCTACCCCGTCATATGGGTGCGTCCTACCATATCACCTGGGGGACGGAGAGAACGAACATCAGAGACAGACAGAATCAGTTGTGAGGACTATCCCGGGAGCTCAGCAGGGAAGGACTACAACACACAGCGCTAGAAGGTAGACACTGATTCCCACCTGTAAAGAGAACTCCTGATGTGTCTTTGGACCGGCCGGTGTCAAACAGCCCTGTTAACAGCGCTCTGGACTGAGGACTCTAAAACCTTCAGTAAAGAGGTAAAGAGACAGCAACCTGGTGTCCTCATTATTTACTACGACCTACACTGCACCGCAATATCACCATTATTCACCACTCACTCACCGGACATCTTCCACTGACCAGCAGGGCCACGGACAGGGTCTAGCCACCGTGATAACCCCCCAGAACAGAGACTCTGAGGCCCGGTACCGGGTACCCCTCGGCCCTGCGGCAGTGGGGGCGCTCCAGATACCTTTTCAGGTATTGCAGACTGAGCTTCTTTAACCGGATGGCCACGCTGTCCTCCAACTGGTTTTGGTTTTGCCACGCGTTTTTGGCCAGATACGGGCCCGGCAGATGGAACCTGTTGTGATGTTGATGCCTGCTGCGGCTCCTCCTCCTCCTCCACTTCAGAACTACTGCCGCCTGCACCCTGTTCCCCCAATGGCTGCCAATCGGGGTCAACAACTGGGTCATCTATGACCTCTTTTCTATCTCGTGCGCAACTTCGTCTGTGTCACCGTGTAAGCCGGTGGTATAGCGTTCGTGACGGGGCACCATAGTCTCAGCTGGGTTTGATTCTGGCTCAGTACACTGCGAGGGCAATGTTCTGGTCTGAGTCAAAGGAACAGCATAGTAATCTGGCTGTGGCTGTGCATCAGTGCACTCCATGTCCGATTCAACTTCTAATGGGCATGGCCTGTTAACTGTTTCACTGTCTAACCCAGGAACGGTATGTGTAAAGAGCTCCATGGAGTAACCCGTTGTGTCGCCTGACGCATCCTTCTCTCTTGTTCTGGGTGAAGAAGACAAGGAAGCGACTTGTCCCTGACCGTGAACATCCACTAACGACGCGCTGCTTTTACATTTAGCACTTTCAGAAGAGGAGGCAAAAGAGCTAGAGGCTGAGTCAGCAAGGAAAGCCAAAACTTGTTCTTGCTGCTCCGGCTTTAAAAGCGGTTTTCCTACTCCCAGAAAAGGGAGCGTTCGAGGCCTTGTGTAGCCAGACGACGAACCTGGCTCAACCACTCGAGACTTAGGTGCTGTAATGCTTTTACCACGACTACCTGCTGCTCCACCACCACTACCATCATTACCAGCTGACAATGACCGCCCACGGCCACGACCTCTTCCACCAGACTTCCTCATTGTTTGCAAAACGTAACCAAAGTAACGGTATCTGTTACTGTAAAACAACTTATAAGGTGAACTCAAACTTCTGTAGGATTTATGTATCAAACTTCTGTAGGATTTATGTATACCTTTATAGGTGGCTGACAATGAAAGGAAAATCAGGCCCAATGTTACACACTAGGTTTTCTGTGCCCCAATAATTTGAGACAGATGGCACACACAGGACCGGCACTCAAGCACAAATGCCAATCTTAATCTACCACTATGTTTTTTTTTTTTTCAGGGAGAATTTAAAAAAAAATAAAAAATTTCCCAGTATGACACACTAGGTTTTATGTGCCCCAATAATTTGAGACAGATGGCACACACAGGAACGGCACTCAAGCACAAATGCCAATCTTAATCTACCACTATGTTTTTTTTTTTTCAGGGAGAATTTAAAAAAAAAAAAAAAATTTCCCAGTATGACACACTAGGTTTTATGTGCCCCAATAATTTGAGACAGATGGCACACACAGGACCGGCACTCAAGCACAAATGCCAATCTTAATCTCCCACTATTTTTTTTTTTCAGGGAGATTAAAAAAAAAAAAAAAGGGACTATCCTACAATTACTATCTACCTGCAGTAATCTCAGCAAGGTATGGCATGCAGCAATAACAAGGAGTGGACAGCTGCACAAGAAAAAAAAAAAAAGTATGGACAAACATACAAGATAGCTGTGCAGAAAGGAAGGAGCAACAGGATTTGTGCTTTGACAAAAGCAGTTGGTTTGCACAGCGGCGTACAAAGAGCAATGCAGCTATCAGGGAGCCTTCTAGGGCAGCCCAATGAGCTACAGTGCTGGAGAAAAAAAAATGTAGCTCCCACTGTCCCTGCAAACAAAAGGTGGTGTTGGACAGTGGAAATCGCTACAGCACAAGCTGTTTGGGGGTTTATGTACCCTGCCTAACACTATCCCTGCTTCTGACGAAGCGGCACCTCTCCCTATGCTCAGATCAGCAGCAGTAAGATGGTGGTCGGCGGGAACGCCCCTTTATAGCCCCTGTGACGCTGCATAAAGCAAGCCAATCACTGCAATGCCCTTCTCTAAGATGGTGGGACTGAGATCTATGTCATCACGCTGCCCACACTCTGCGTCCACCTTCATTGGCTGAGAAATGGCACTTTTAGCGTCATTGAAACGCGACTTTGGCGCTAAAGTTGCGTACCGCGTGGCCGACCCCACACAGGGATCGGGTTTCATGAAACCCGACATGGCCAAAAGTCGGCGACTTATGAAAATGTCCGTTTCACTCAACCCTACACAGCAGGGGGCAGCGTATAATGCTAGGTATGGGGTCGGGCGCCGACCGCAGACTCCTATGCCCAGGGCTGCTGTATTTGCAGAGTGTAAGTGTCGTGCAACTACACTTACACTCCTGCAAAGCCAAATGGCGGTGCCCAGTGGCTGAAAAAAAATAATAATAATAAAAAAATGTTAAAGTTAAAAAATGTAAATTCGTATTAAAAATAATTGTTTATATAAACAATCATTTTTAATACAAAAAATAAAATGCGGCACCTTTCCCTTAATGAACACTCTTCAGAGTGTGTATGTATGTATGTATGTGTGTATATATATATATATATATATATATATATATATATATATATATATCTATATATATATATATATATATATATATATATATACATACACAGTCATGGCCAAAAGTATTCACACCCCTGCAATTCTGTCAGATAATACTCAGTTTCTTCCTGAAAATGACTGCAAACACAAATTCTTTGGTATTATTATCTTCATTTAATTTGTCTTAAATGAAAAAACACAAAAGAGAATGAAGCAAAAAGTAAAACATTGATCATTTCACACAAAATTCCAAAAATGGGCCAGACAAAAGTATTGGCACCCTCAGCCTAAGGCCGGCGTCACACTAGCGAGTTTTACGGACGTATGAGCGCAGAAAATATGTCCGGAAAACTCGCCAAACAAACGGCACAATTATTCTCTATGGGGCTGCTCCTATCAGCCGTATATTACGCATCCATAATATACGGTCTTGTACGGCCGTAGAAAATCGCAGCATGCTGCGTTTGTCACTGTATTGCGCAAAAAAATCACCAATGAAAGTCTATGGGGGCGAGAAAAATACGGATTCTACACGGACCAGCAGTGTGACTTGCGAGAAATACGCAGCGGTGTTAGTGAAAAGCCGGTAATTCAATTGCCGGATTTTCATTTCTCCTTCACAAACCCGACAGGATATGAGACATGGTTTACATACAGTAAACCATCTCATATCCCCCTTTTTTTGCATATTCCACACTACTAATGTTAGTAGTGTGTATGTGCAAAATTTGGGCGCTGTAGCTGCTAAAATAAAGGGTTAAATCACGGAAAAAATTGGCGTGGGCTCCCGCGCAATTTTCTCCGCCAGAGTGGTAAAGCCAGTGACTGAGGGCAGATATTAATAGCCTAGAGAGGGTCCACGGTTATTGGCCCCCCCATGGCTAAAAACATCTGCCACCAGCCACCCCAGAAAAGGCACATCTGTAAGATGCGCCTATTCTGGCACTTGGCCACTCTCTTCCCACTCCCAGTAGCGGTGGGATATGGGGTAATGAAGGGTTAATGCCACCTTGCTATTGTAAGGTGACATTAAGCCAGATTAATAATGGAGAGGCGTCAATTATGACACCTATCCATTATTAATCCAATTGTATGAAAGGGTTAAAAAACACACACACACATGATTAAAAAGTATTTTAATGAAATAAACAAACAGGTTGTTTTAGTATTTTATTGCTCGCTCAATCCATCCGGAACACCCTCGCTTGGCAAAGTAATAAACCCACAATACACATACCTTCAGATGAACCGTCACGTCCCACGAGGTAATCCATCTGAAGGGGTTAAATCATTTTACAGGCAGGAGCTGCGCTAAAGCACTAGCTCCTGTCTGTATGCCCCGGGGAATGAAGGAAAGCTGGGTGATCTGTACTCACATTGAGTTGCGGTGATGCGCCCTCTGGTGGATGAACTCATATGAACTCGAGCGTGGGAACTTTTCCAAGGCTGCAGTTCATGAGTTCATCCACCAGAGGGCGCATCACCGCAACTCAA
Source organism: Ranitomeya variabilis (assembly GCF_051348905.1). NCBI lineage: Eukaryota > Metazoa > Chordata > Amphibia > Anura > Dendrobatidae > Ranitomeya > Ranitomeya variabilis. The sequence continues at coordinate 665,531,068 of NC_135235.1, read as the reverse complement.
TGTAAGTACAGATCACTCCGATTTCCTTTCATTACCCGGGGGATTACAGACACGAGCAGTGCTTTAGCGCAGCTCCTGGCTGTAAAATAATTAACCCCTTCAGATGGATTACCTCGATGGACGTGACAGGTCATCGGAAGGTATGTATCTTGTGGGTTTATTATTTTGCCAAGCGAGGGTGTTCCGGATGGATTGAGCGAGCAATAAAATACTAAAACAACCTGTTTGTTTATTTCATTAAAATAATTTTAATAATGTGTGTGTGTGTTTTTTAACCCTTTCATACAATTGGATTAATAATGGATAGGTGTCATAATTGACGCCTCTCCATTATTAACCCCTTCCCGACCTGTGACACAGCGTATGCGTCATGAAAGTCGGTGCCTTCCCGACCTGTGACGCATATGCTGTGTCACAGAATGATCGCGTCCCTGCAGATCGGGTGAAAGGGTTAACTCCCATTTTACCCGATCTGCAGAGACAGGGGGAGTGGTGCTTCAGCCCAGGGGGGGTGGCTTCACCCCCCCATGGCTACGATCGCTCTGATTGGCTGTTGAAAGTGAAACTGCCAATCAGAGCGATTTGTAATATTTCACCCAAAAAAACGGTGAAATATTACAATCCAGCCATGGCCGATGCTGCAATATCATCGGCCATGGCTGGAAAACCTAATCTGCCCCCACCCCACCGATCGCCCCCCCAGTGCTCCGGTGCGCGGTCCGCCCCCCTAATTCGTTCTGTCCGCTCCTCCGTCCTCCTGTCCGCTCCCCCCGTGCTCCGGTGCCCCCTCCCTGTGCTCCGGTCCCCCCCCCTGTGCTCCGGTCCCCCCCCGTGATCCGATCACCCCCCCTTCATACTTACCGGGCCTCCCGATGTCCGTCCGGCTTCTCCATGGGCGCCGCCATCTTCCAATATGGCGGGCGCATACGCACTGCGCCCGCAGAGTCTGCCGGCTGGCAGATTCATTTCAGAAGTATTTTGATCACTGCGATATAGCCTATCGCAGTGATCAAAATGAAAAAAAAGTAAATGACCCCCCTTTATCACCCCCATAGGGACAATAATAAAAATAAATAAAATATTTTTTTTTTTCTGCTAGGGTTAGGGTTAGAACTAGGGTTAGAATTAGGGTTAGAATTAGGGGTAGGGTTAGGGTTAGGGGTAGGGTTAGGGCATGTGCACACAGTGCGGATTTGGCTGCGAATCCGCAGCGGATTGCCGCGGATCCGCAGCGGATCCGCAGCGGATCCGCAGCGGATTGGCCGCGGATCCGCAGCGGATTGGCCGCTGCGAATTCGTAGCAGTTTTCCATCAGGTTTACAGTACCATGTACACCTATGGAAAACCAAATCTGCTGTGCCCATGGTGCGGAAAATACCGTGCGGAAACGCTGTGTATTTTCCGCAGCATGTCAATTTTGTGCGGATTCCGCAGCGTTTTACACCTGTTCCTCAATAGGAATCCGCAGGTGAAATCCACACAAAAAAACACTGGAAATCCGCTGTAAATCCGTAGGTAAAACGCAGTGCCTTTTACCTGCAGATTTTTCAAAAATGGTGCGGAAAAATCTCACACGAATCCGCAAAGTGGGCACATAGCCTTAGGGTTAGGGTTGGAATTAGAGTTAGGGTACCGTCTCACAGTGGCACTTTGATCACTACGACGGTACGATCTGTGACGTTCCAGGGATATCCATACGATATCGCTGTGTCTGACACGCAGCAGCGATCAGGGACCCTGCTGAGAATCGTACGTCGTAGCAGATCGTTTGGAACTTTCTTTCGTCGCTGGATCTCCCGCTGTCATCGCTGGATCGTTGTGTGTGACAGCTATCCAGCGATGCGTTCACTTGTAACCAGGGTAAACATCGGGTTACTAAGCGCAGGGCCGCGCTTAGTAACTCGATGTTTACCGTGGTTACCAGCGTAAAAGTAAAAAAAAAAAAAAAACGTACATACTCACATTTCGGTGTCCTTCAGGTCCCTTGCCGTCTGCTTCCCGCTCTGACTGTCTGCCGGCCGGAAAGTGAGAGCACAGCACAGCAGTGACGTCACCGCTGCGCTCTGCTCTCACTGTACGGCGGCACTCAGTCAGAGCGGGAAGCAGACGGCAAGGGACCTGAAGGACACCAAAATGTGAGTATGTACGTTTTTTTTTTTTTACTTTTACGCTGGTAACCACGGTAAACATCGGGTTACTAAGCGCGGCCATGCGCTTAGTAACCCGATGTTTACCCTGGTTACCCGGGACCTTGGCATCATTGGTCACTGGAGAGCGGTCTGTGTGACAGCTCCCCAGCGACCACACAATGACTTTCCAATGATCACGGCCAGGTCGTATCGCTGGTCGTGATCGTTGGTAAATCGTTATGTGAGACGGTACCCTTAGGGTTGGAATTAGGGCTAGGGTTGGAAATAGGGTTAAGATTAGGCTTGTGGTTAGCGTTAAGGATAGGGTTAGGGTTGTGTTGAGGTTACAGTTGTGGGTAGGGTTGGGATTAGGGTTAGGATTAGGGTTGGATTTAGGGTTACGGGTGTGTTGGGGTTAGGGTTGTGGTTAGGGGTGTGTTGGGGTTAGGGTTGTGATTAGGGTTATGGCTACAGTTGGGATTAGGGTTAGGGGTGTGTTGGGGTTAGTGTTGAAGTTAGAATTGAGGGGTTTCCACTGTTTAGGCACATCAGGGGTCTCCAAACGCAACATGGCGCCACCAATGATTCCAGCCAATCTTGCGTTCAAAAAGTCAAATGGTGCGCCCTCCCTTCCAAGCCCCGACGTGCGCCCAAACAGTGGTTTACCCCCACATATGGGATACCAGCGTACTCAGGACAAACTGGGCAACAACTATTGGGGTCCAATTTCTCCTGTTACCCTTGCAAAAATAAAAAATTACTTGCTAAAACATAATTTTGAGGAAAGAACAATTATTTTTTATTTTCACGGCTCTACGTTATAAACTTATGTGAAACACTTGGGGGTTGAAAGTGCTCACCACACATCTAGATAAGATCCTTTTGGGGTCTAGTTTCCAAAATGGGGTCACTTGTGGGGTGTTTCTACTGTTTAGGCACATCAGGGGCTCTGCAAATGCAACGTGACGCCCGCAGACCATTCCATCAAAGTCTGCATTTCAAATGTCACTACTTCCCTTCCGAGCCCTGACGTGCGCCCAAACAGTGGTTTACCCCCACATATGGGGTACCAGCGTACTCACAACAAACTGGGCAACAAATATTGGGGTCCAATTTCTCCTGTTACCCTTGTGAAAATAAACAATTGCTTGCTAAAACATCTTTTTTGAGGAAAGAAAAATGATTTTTTATTTTCACGGCTCTGCGTTGTAAACTTCTGTGAAGCACTTGGGGGTTGAACGTGCTCACCACACATCTAGATAAGTTCCTTGGGGGGTCTAGTTTCCAAAATGGGGTCACTTGTGGGGGGTTTCTACTGTTTAGGCACATCAGGGGCTCTGCAAACATAACATGATTCCCGCAGACCATTCCATCAAAGTCTGCATTCCAAATCGTCACTACTTCCCTTCCGAGCCCCGCCATGTGCCCAAACAGTGGTTTACCCCCACATATGGGTTATCAGCGTACTCAGGAGAAACTGGACAACAACTTTTGGGGTCAAATTTTTCCTGTTACCCTTGTGAAAATTAAAAAATTCTGGGCTAAAAAAATATTTTTGAGGAAAGAAAACACATTTTTTATTTTCACGTCTCTGTGTTATAAACTTCTGTGAAGCACTTGGGGGTTCAAAGTGCTCACCACACATCTAGATAAGTTCCCTTGGGGGTCTAGTTTCCAAAGTGGGGTCAATTGTGGGGAGTTCCTACTGTTTAGGCACATCAGGGGCTCTGCAAACGCAACGTGACGCCCGCAGAGCATTCCATTAAAGTCTGCATTTCAAAACGTCACTACTTCCCTTCCGCTCCCCGACGTGTGCCAAAACAGTGGTTTACCCCCACATATGGGGTATCAGCGTACTCAGGAGAAACTGCACAACAACTTTTGGGGTCCAATTTCTCCTGTTACCCTTGGGAAAATAAAAAATTGTGGGTTAAAAATCATTTTTGAGGAAAGAAAAATAATTTTATATTTTCATGGCTCTGCGTTATAAACTTCTGTGAAGCACTTGAGGGTTCAAAGTTCTCACCACACATCTAGATTAGTTCCTTGGGAGGTCTAGTTTCCAAAATGGGGTCACTTGTGTGGGAGCTCCAATGTTTAGGCACACAGGGGCTCTCCAAACGCGACATGGTGTCCGCTAATGATTGGAGCTAATTTTCCATTCAAAAAGCCAAATGGCATGCCTTCCCTTCCGAGCCCTGCCGTGCGCCCAAACAGTGGTTTACCCCCACATACGGGGTATCATCGTACTCAGGACAAACTGGACAACAACATTTGGGGTCCAATTTCTCCTATTATCCTTGGGAAAATAAAAAACTCCGGGCTAAAAATCATTTTTGAGGAAAGAAAAATATTTTTTTATTTTCATGGCTCTGCGTTATAAACTTCTGTGAAGCACCTGGGGGTTTTAAGTGCTCACTATACATCTAGATTAGTTCCTTGGGGGGTCTAGTTTCCAAAATGGGGTCACTTGTAGGGGAGCTCTAATGTTTAGGCACACAGGGGCTCTCCGAACGCAACATGGTGTCCACTAACGATTGGAGCTAATTTTCCATTGAAAAAGTCAAATGGCGCGCCTTCCCTTCCAAGCCTTGCCGTGCACCCAAACAGTGGTTTACCCCCACCTATGAGGTATCGGCGTACTCAAGAGAAATTGCCCAACAAATTTTAGGATCCATTTTATCCTGTTGCCCATGTGAAAATGAAAAAACTGAGGCTAAAATAATTTTTTTGTGAAAAAAAAGTACTTTTTCATTTTTTACGGATCAATTTGTGAAGCACCTGAGAGTTTAAAGTGCTCACTATGCATCTAGATAAGTTCCTTGGGGGGTCTAGTTTCCAAAATGGGGTCACATGTGGGGGAGCTTCAATGTTTAGGCACACAGGGTCTCTCCAAACGCGACATGGTGTCCGCTAACGATGGAGATAATTTTTCATTCAAAAAGTCAAATGGCGCGCCTTCCCTTCCGAGCCTTGCCGTGCACCCAAACAGTGGTTTACCCCCACATATGAGGTATCGGCGTACTCAGGAGAAATTGCCCAACAAATTTTAGGATCCATTTTATCCTGTTGCCCATGTGAAAATGAAAAAATTGAGGCTAAAAAAAATTTTTGTGAAAAAAAAGTACTTTTTCATTTTTACGGATCAATTTGTGAAGCACCTGGGGGATTAAAGTGCTCACTATGCATCTAGATAAGTTCCTTGGGGCGTCTAGTTTCCAAAATGGGGTCACTTGTGGGGGAGCTCCAATGTTTAGGCACACGGGGGCTCTCCAAACGCGACATGGTGTCCGCTAAAGATTGGAGCCAATTTTTCATTGAAAAAGTCAAATGGCGCTCCTTCGCTTCCGAGCCCTGCCGTGCCCACAAACAGTGGTTTACCCCCACATATGAGGTAGCAACGTACTCAGGACAAATTGGACAACAACTTTTGTGGTCCAGTTTCTCCTTTTACCCTTGGGAAAATAAAAAAATTGTTGCTAAAAGATCATTTTTGTGACTAAAAAGTTAAATGTTCACTTTTTCCTTCCATGTTGCTTCTGCTGTTGTGAAACACCTGAAGGGTTAATAAACTTCTTGAATGTGGTTTTGAGCACCTTGAGGGGTGCAGTTTTTAGAATGGTGTCACTTTTGGGTATTTTCAGCCATATAGAACCCTCAAACTGACTTCAAATGTGAGGTGGTCCCTAAAAAAAATGGTTTTGTAAATTTTGTTGTAAAAATGAGAAATCACTGGTCAAATTTTAACCCTTATAACTTCCTAGCAAAAAAAAAATTTATTTCCAAAATTGTGCTGATGTAAAGTAGACATGTGGGAAATGTTATTTATTAACTATTTTGTGTCACATAACTCTCTGGTTTAACAGAATAAAAATTCAAAATGTGAAAATTGCGAAATTTTCAAAATTTTCGCCAAATTTCCATTTTTTTCACAAATAAACTCAGAAATTATCGACCTAAATTTACCACTAACATGAAGCCCAATATGTCACGAAAAAACAATCTCAGAACCGCAAGGATCCGTTGAAGCGTTCCTGAGTTATTACCTCATAAAGGGACACTGGTCAGAATTGCAAAAAATGGCAAGGTCATTAAGGCCAAAATAGGCTGGGTCATGAAGGGGTTAATCTGGCTTAATGTCACCTTACAATAGCAAGGTGGCATTAACCCTTCATTACCCCATATCCCACCCCTACAGGAAGTGGGAAGAGAGTGGCCAAGTGCCAGAATAGGCGCATCTTCCAGATGTGCCTTTTCTGGGGTGGCTGGGGGCAGATGTTTTTAGCTACGGGGGGGGCCAATAACCATGGACCCTCTCCTGGCTTTTAATATCTGCCCTCAGTCACTGGCTTTACTACTCTGGCGGAGAAAATTGCGCGGGAGCCCACGCCATTTTTTTCCGCCATTTAACCCTTTATTTTAGCAGCTACAGCGCCCAAATTTTGCACATACACACTACTAACATTAGTAGTGTGGAATATGCAAAAAAAAAAGGGATATGAGATGGTTTACTGTATGTAAACCATGTCTCATATCATGTCGGGTTTAGGCAGGAGAAATGAAAAGCCGAAAATTGAATTACCGGCTTTTCACATAGATCGCGCTGAATTAAATATAAATACAGAATATATATACAGTCATATGAAAAAGTTTGGGCACCCCTATTAATCTTAAGCTTAAAGTTTTATAAAAATGGTTTATTTTACAACAGCTATTTCAGTTTCATATATCTAATAACTGTTGGACACAGTAATGTTTCTGCCTTGAAATGAGGTTTATTGTACGAACAGAAAATGTGCAATCTGCATTCAAACAAAATTTGACAGGTGCATAAGTATGGGCACCCTTATCATTTTCTTGTTTTAAATACTCCTACCTACTTTTTACTGACTTACTAAAGCACTTTTTTTGGTTTTGCAACCTCATTGAGCTTTGAACTTCATAGCTAGGTGTATGCAATCATGAGAAAAGCTACTTAAAGTGGCCACTTGCAAGTTGTTCTCCTGTTTGAATCTCCTCCGAAGAGTGGCATCATGGGCTCCTCAAAACAACTGTCAAATGATCTGAAAACAAAAATTATTCAACATAGTTGTTCAGGGGAAGTATACAAAAAGCTGTCTCAGAGATTTAACCTGTCAATTTCCACTGTGAGGAACATAGTAAGGAAATGGAAGAACACAGGTACAATTCTTGTTAAGGCCAGAAGTGGCAGGCCAAGAAAAACATCAGAAAGGCAGAGAAGAAGAATGGTGAGATCAGTCAAGGACAATCCTCAGACCATCTCCAGAGAGCTGCAGCATCAACTTGCTGCAGATGGTGTCACTGTGCATCGGTCAACTATACAACGCACTGTATTTTTTTGCCGCCATGCATAACGCCTTTTTGTATTACCAAACAACTCAATCTTGGTTTCATGAGTCCACAGGACCTCCTTCCAAAAAGTAATTGGCTTCTCCAAATGTGCTTTTGCATACCTCAGCCGACTCTGTTTGTGGCGTGCTTGCAGAAACGGCTTCTTTCGCATCACTCTCCCATACAGCTTCTCCTTGTGCAAAGTGCGTCGTATAGTTGACCAATGCACAGTGACACCATCTCCAGCAAGTTGATGCTGCAGATCTCTGGAGGTGGCCTGAGGATTGTCCTTGACTGATCTCACCATTCTTCTTCTCTGCCTTTCTTATGTTTTTCTTGGCCTGCCACTTCTGGCCTTAACAAGAACTGTACCTGTGTTCTTCCATTTCCTTACTATGTTCCTCACAGTGGAAATTGACAGGTTAAATCTCTGAGACAGCTTTTTGTATCCTTCCCCTGAACAACTATGTTGAATAATCTTTGTTTTCAGATCATTTGACAGTTGTTTTGAGGAGCCCATGATGCCACTCTTCGGAGGAGATTCAAACAGGAGAACAACTTGCAAGTGTCCACTTTAAGTAGCTTTTCTCATGATTGCATACACCTAGCTATGAAGTTCAAAGCTCAATGAGGTTGCAAAACCAAAAAAAGTGCTTTAGTAAGTCAGTAAAAAGTAGGTAGGAGTATTTAAAACAAGATTAATAGGGGTGCCCAAACTTTTTCATATGACTGTATATGTGTCTCAATGACATATATATATATATATATATATATATATATATATATATATATATATATATATATATATATATATATATATATATATATATATATATATATACACTCACTGGCCACTTTATTAGGTACACCTATCCAAATTCTTGTTAACATTTAATTTCTAATCAGCCAATCACATGGCGGCAACTCAGTGCATTTAGGCATGTAGACATGGTCAAGACAATCTCCTGCAGTTCAAACCGAGCATCAGTATGGGGAAGAAAGGTGATTTGAGTGCCTTTGAACGTGGCATGGTTGTTGGTGCCAGAAGGGCTGGTCTGAGTATTTCAGAAACTGCTGATCTACTGGGATTTTCACGCACAACCATCTCTAGGGTTTACAGAGAATGGTCCGAAAAAGAAAAAAAATCCAGTGAGCGGCAGTTCTGTGGGCGGAAATGCCTTGTTGATGCCAGAGGTCAGAGGAGAATGGGCAGACTGGTTCGAGCTGATAGAAAGGCAACAGTGACTCAAATCACCACCCGTTACAACCAAGGTAGGCCTAAGAGCATCTCTGAACGCACAGTGCGTCGAACTTTGAGGCAGATGGGCTACAGCAGCAGAAGACCACACCGGGTACCACTCCTTTCAGCTAAGAACAGGAAACTGAGGCTACAATTTGTACAAGCTCATCGAAATTGGACAGTAGAAGATTGGAAAAACGTTGCTTGGTCTGATGAGTCTCGATTTCTGCTGCAACATTCAGATGGTAGGGTCAGAATTTGGCGTAAACAACATGAAAGCATGGATCCATCCTGCCTTGTATGGAGCATCTTTGGGATGTGCAGCCGACAAATCTGCGGCAACTGTGTGATGCCATCATGTCAATATGGACCAAAATCTCTGAGGAATGCTTCCAGCACCTTGTTGAATCTATGCCACGAAGAATTGAGGCAGTTCTGAAGGCAAAAGGGGGTCCAACCCGTTACTAGCATGGTGTACCTAATAAAGTGGCCGGTGAGTGTATATATATATATACACACATACTGTATATATGTTTTACCGAACATTTGAGCACATAAATCCATTAGATGTCGGTTTTGCAAGCCTGCGAGAAAATATTGCAGTACGGATGCCATACGGATTACATACGGAGGATGCCATGCGCAAAATACGCTGACACATCCTGCCTACGGATCACTATTTTGGGAACATTTCTCCGTATTACGGCCGTATTACGGCCGTAAAAAACGGACCGTATTGTCTTACGCTGAGTGTGACGCCGGCCTAATACTTGGTTGCACAACCTTTAACCAAAATAACTGCGACCAACCGCTTCCGGTAACCATCAATGAGTTTCTTACAATGCTCTGCAGGAATTTTAGACCATTCTTCTTTGGCAAACTGCTCCAGGTCCCTGATATTTGAACGGTGCCTTCTCCAAACTGCCATTTTTAGATCTCTCCACAGGTGTTCTATGGGATTCAGGTCTGGACTCATTGCTGGTCACCTTAGAAGTCTCCAGTGCTTTCTCTCAAACCATTTTCTAGTGCTTTTTGAAGTGTGTTTTGGGTAATTGTCCTGCTGGAAGACCCATGACCTCTGAGGGAGAAACAACTTTCTCACACTGGGCCCTACATTATGCTGCAAAATTTGTTGGTAGTCTTCAGACTTCATAATGCCATGCACACTGTCAAGCAGTCCAGTGCCAGAGGCAGCAAAGCAACCCCAAAACATCAGGGAACCTCCGCCATGTTTGACTGTAACGACCGTGTTCTTTTCTTTGAACGCCTCTTTTTTTCTCCTGTAAACTCAATGTTGATGCCTTTGCCCAAAAATCTCTACTTTTGTCTCATCTGACCAGAGAACATTCTTCAAAAACATTTTAGGCTTTTTCAGGTAAGTTGTGGCAAACTCCAGCCTGGCTTTTTTATGTCTCAGGGTAAGAAGTGGGGTCTTCCTGGGTCTCCTACCATACAGTCCCTTTTCATTCAGATGCCGACGGATAGTACGGGTTGACACTGTTGTACCCTCGGACTGCAGGGCAGCTTGAAGTTGTTTGGATGTTAGTTGAGGTTCTTTATCCAACATCCGCACAATCTTGCGCAGAAATCTCTTGTCAATTTTTCTTTTCCGTCCACATCTAGGGAGGTTAGCCACAGTGCCATGGGTTTTAAACTTCTTGATGACACTGCACACGGTAGACACAGAAACATTCAGGTCTTTGGAGATGGACTTGTAGCCTTGAGATTGCTCATGCTTCCTCACAATTTGGTTTCTCAGGTCCTTAGACAGTTCTTTGGTCTTCTTTCTTTTCTCCATGCTCAATGTGGTACACACAAGGACACAGGACAGAGGTTGGGTCAACTTTAATCCATGTCAACTGGCTGCAAGTGTGATTTAGTTATTGCCAACACCTGTTAGGTGCCACAGGTAAGTTACAGGTGCTGTTAATTACACAAATTAGAGAAGCATCACATGATTTTTCGAACAGTGCCAATACTTTTGTCCACCCCCTTTTTATGTTTGGTGTGGAATTATATCCATTTTGGCTTTAGGACAATTCTTTTTGTGTTTTTTCATTTAAGACAAATTAAATGAAGATAATAATACCAAAGAATTTGTGTTTGCAATCATTTTCAGGAAGAAACTGAGAATTATCTCACAGAATTGCAGGGGTGTCAATACTTTTGGCCATGACTGTACATATATATACACATATATATACACTGCTCAACACATCCTAGATCTGAATGAATGAAATATTCTCATTGAATACTTTGTTCTGTACAAAGTTCAAAGTTGAATTTGCTGACAACAAGATCACACAAAAATCATCAATGGAAATCAAATTTATTAACCCCTTCACCACCGGAGCTTTTTCCCTTTTTTCGTTTTTGTTTTTCGCTCCCCTCCTTTCCAGAGCTATAACTTTTTTATTTTTCCGTACATATGGCCATGTGAGGGCTTATTTTTTGCGGGACAAGATGTACTTTTGAACGATACCATTGATTTTACCATGCCATGTAGTAGAAAATGGGAAAAACATTCCAAGTGTGATGAAATTGCAAAAAAAGTGCAATCTCACACTGGTTTTTTGTTTGGCTTTTTTGCTAGGTTCACCAAATGCTAAAACTGACCTGCCATTATGATTCTCCAGGTCATTACGAGTTCTTAGACACCTAACATGTCTAGGTTATTTTTTATCTAAGTGGTGAAAAAAAATTCCAAAGTTTGCTAAAAAAAAAAAAAAAATTGCGCGATTTTCTGATACCCGTAGTGTCTCCAATTTTCATGATCTGGGGTCGGGTCAGGGCTTATTTTTTGTGTGCCAAGCTGGTGTTTTTAATGATACCATTTTGGTGCAGATATGTTCTTTTGATCACCCGTTATTGCATTTTAATGCAATGTCGCGGCGACCAAAAAAAACGTAATTTTGGCGTTTTGATTTTTTTTCTCGCTACGCCATTTAGCGGTCAGGTTAATCCTTTGTTTTTATTGATAGATCGGGCGATTCTGAACGCGGCGATACCAAATATGTGTAGATTTGATTTTTTTTTAATAGTTTTATTTTGATTGGGGCGAAAGGGGGGTGATTTGAACTTTTATATATTTTTTATTTTTTTTATATTTTTAACCACTTTTTTTTAGTTTTGGCATGCTTCAATAGCCTCCATAGGAGGCTAGAAGCATGCACAACTCGATCGGTTCTGCTACATAGAGGTGACATACAGATCACCTCTATGTAGCAGAATGGCAGGTGTACTTTGAGCGCCGGCCACAGGGTGGCGCTCAAAGCAATCAGCAATCAACAACCATAGAGGTCTCAAGGAGACCTCTGGTTGTTATGGCGATGCACTGCTGACCCCCGATCATGTGACGGGGGTCAGCAGTGCGAGAATCTCCGGCCGCGCGGCCGGGAGCGCTAGTTAAATGCCGCTGTCAGCGCTTGACGGCGGCATTTAACTAGTTAATGGGCGCGAGCGGATTGCGATTCCGCTCGCGCTCATTGCGCGCACATGTCAGCTGTACTAAACAGCTGACATGTCGCGGCTTTAAGGTGGGCTCGCCGCCGGAGCCCACCTTAAAGCAGGGGATCTGCCAGCTGACGTACACCCTGCAACATACACCCTGCAACATACACCTTGCAACATACACCATGGCACATACACCATGTGACATACACCATTCGATATACAATATGCGACATGCAACATACAACATGCAACCTACCACATGCGACATGCAACATATCACATGCAACATGCCACATACAACATGCAACATACCACATGCAACATACCACATGCAACATGGGACCTGCAACATACAACATGCGACATGCAACATACAACATGCACCATGCAAAATACAACTTGCGCGATACGACATTCAACATACCACAAGTGACATACCACATGTGAATTTGCGACATGCAACACACCACATGCGACACACAACCTACAACATGCAACATGCAACATAGCACATGCACCATGCAACATACAACATGCACCATGTAACATACCACATGCTACATGCAACATGCACCATACGACATGCAACATACCACATGCAACATGCGGCATATGACATGCAACATACCACATGCAACATACCACATGTGACATACAACATGCGACATGCAACATACCACATGTGAAATGCGACACGCAACATACAACATGGGACATGCAACATGCAACATTCGCCATGTGACATACAACATACCACATGCAACATGCGCCATGCGACATACCACATGTGACATGCAACATACAACATGCAACATACCACATGTGACATGCAACATAAAATATGTGACATGCAACATACAACATGCACCATGCGACATACAACATGCTCCATGCGAAATACCACATGCGACATGCAACATACCACATGCGACATGCAACATACCAAATGCAACATGCAACATACCGCATACAACATGCGACATGCAACATGCCACATGTGAAATGAGACATGCAACATACAACATGCACCATGCAACATACACATGCGATATGCAACATACCACATGCGACATGCAGCATACCACATGTGAAATGCTACATACAACATGCGCCATGCAACATACCACATGCGACATGCAACACACCACATGTGACATGCAACATGCAACATACCACAAGCGACATGCGACATACCACATGTGAAATGCGACATGCAACACACCACATGCGACACGCAACCTACAACATGCAACATAGCACATGCACCATGCAACATACAACATGCACCATGTAACATACCACATGCTACATGCAACATGCACCATACGACATGCAACATACCACATGCAACATGCGGCATATGACATGCAACATACCACATGCAACATACCACATGTGACATACAACATGCGACGTGCAACATACCACATGTGAAATGCGACACGCAACATACAACATGGGACATGCAACATACAACATTCGCCATGTGACATACAACATACCACATGCAACATGCGCCATGCGACATACCACGTGTGACATGCAACATACAACATGCAACATACCACGTGTGACATGCAACATACAACATGCAACATACCACATGCGGCATGCAAAATACAACATGCCACATGCGACATGCAACATACAACATGCTAAATGCAACATACCACATGTGAAATGCAACATAAAATATGTGACATGCAACATGCACCATGCGACATACAACATGCTCCATGCGAAATACCACATGCGACATGCAACATACCACATGCGACATGCAACATACCACATGCAACATACAACATGCGGCATGCAACATACCACATGTGAAATGAGACATGCAACATATAACATGCACCATGCAACATACACATGCGATATGCAACATACCACATGCGACATGCAGCATACCACATGTGAAATGCTACATACAACATGCGCCATGCAACATACCACATGCGACATGCAACACACCACATGTGACATGCGACATGCAACATACCACATGCGACATCCAACATACCACATGTGACATGGAACATACTGTACATACATACAGAACATGCAACATACATAACATACATACAGTACATACATACAGACATACAGTACATTAAACATAGAGTACATACTCACCATCACCTTGATCCCTGAAGCCAGTGTCACCTATAACAAATAATAAAATAATAAACAAACACTATTGTGAAGAAACCAGATTGTATCTTAATACAACCAAGTTTTTGCAAACCAAAAGAAATAACCATGTTTTTGCAAACCAAAAGAACTGGCTTTTTATCTGTATATTGGCTTGTGAATTTAAGTGTTTATGTCTGGTGGGTCAAGAAGACAGACTTGCCAACTGATATACTATCTAACATACTGTATTAGTCTGTATTAGTGACTGTACATACTGTGTGTTAAGCTTTGTTTATTGATGTGTGCTGATATGCTAATAGTGCTACTTGATCCCATCACCATTGTTTACCTTATCTTGATGTTGGACTGAAGGACCCTGGGTAATTCTAAAAATAGCTTACATGCCTTGGGCATAAAAAGACTCAGCGATCACATCATGGGAGACTGAAGTAACACAGAGCTACCAGCCGGACATTCTGCTAACCAACCAACAGACAAGAGAAAGGACTACAGCCAATTCATCATGGCACCATCATGAGGGACACTGATCTATGATTCTATAGGAAACAAGCTAGGGGTTTTCGGCTACGGTTGGAAGGACACAGATCTGATCCAGTGACCATCTCTGGACCATGGATATGTTTGGAGAAAGCCAGATTTGGGATCCGCTGGTCACCAGGTTCCATGGAGATGGTCAGATAAGCCAAGTGGTGACTCTCGTGTCAAATGGCTTTGGACCTTGTATGGACTCTATGGACAGTTCTTGGTCATCTCCCTACGCTTGTCGTTACCTCTTCTCTGTGTGTGTATCACAGGTGGAATAGCGACCCTGGGAGCTCTAACATCATGTCAACTGGCTTTTGACCTTGTACGGACTCTATGGACTGTTCTGTCATCTTCCTATGCTTGTCGATATCTCTTCTCTGTGTGTATATCACAGGTGGAATAGCAACCCTGGGAGCTCTGATATAACATCTACCATTATCCTGGCGAGACAACGGAGGAGTAAGACCCTGTCATGTGCACTATGTTGGGGTAATTGTTGAGATTGTTCTGTTTGCTATTGTGTGCTGTGGTTCAATAAAGTATTACCACACTGTTTTACTTAACCTTGTGTTGTCTGTGCAGTGTATTGCGGACGAGAGCACCCACTGACTCGGTTACTCCCTGATCCACAGATATCAAATTAAAACAAGTGTCCCTCGACGATCTCCCATGGAGAGCAGCAGCTGTTATGATCCGGTGACCTTGGAGCAGCATGTAACTTTCTCTGGAGAAAGTGGAAACTATACTGACTGCAATACCTGAACTTAACACCGCAACTAGAAGTAGCCGTGGGGTGTGCCTACCAAACTTAGACACCTCGACACAGCGGGAGGACTAAATACCCCTAAAGATGGAAATAGGAATACTATCTAGCCTCAGAGCAGAACCCCAAAGGATAGACAGCCCCCCACAAATAATGACTGTGAGTAGGAGAGGAATGACACACGCAGGCAGAAACAAGATTTAGCAAAAGAGGCCACTCTAGCTAGATAGAAAAGGATAGGACAGAGTACTGAGCGGTCAGTAAAAAACCCTTTCAAAAATATCCACAGCAGATAGTACAAAAATTCCACATCGAACTAAAGACGAGGAAAGTATATCTGCGACTCCAGAGAATCCAACAAGACTGAAAATATACTGACAATCTAAGCTGGACAAGAAGAAACAAATGAAAAGCAATACATTATTAAGCACACAGCATGTGTGCAAAAATAACAAAACCAGACACTTATCTTTGCAGAAATGGCAGCAAGACAGGAGGAACCAAACAGAGGTAAAGCACCTCTGAACAACAATGGACAACTGGCAAGGACTAATGAATCCTGCAAACCTAAATACCCCAGTCAGAGCTGCAATCAGCAGAAACACCTGACTAGGGCTACGACCGGAGACAACTGCATTACCACCTACAACCACCGGAGGGAGCCCAGAAGTAGAATTCACAACAGTACCCCCCCTTGAGGAGGGGTCACCGAACCCTCACCAGAGCCCCCAGGTCGATCAGGACGAGCCAGATGAAAGGCACGAACCAAATCAGCAGCATGGACATCAGAGGCAAAAACCCAGGAATTATCCTCCTGGCCATAACCCTTCTATTTGACAAGATACTGAAGCTTCCGCCTCGAAAAACAAGAATCCAAAAATCTTCTCAACCACATACTCCAATTCCCCATCAACCAATACAGGGGCCGGAGGATCAACAGAGGGAACAACGGGTACCACATATTTCCGCAATAAAGATCTATGGAAGACATTATGGATAGCAAAAGAGGCAGGAAGCGCCAATCGAAAGGACACCGGATTAATAATCTCAGAAATCCTATAAGGACCAATAAACCGAGGCTTAAACTTAGGAGAAGAAACCTTCATAGGAACATGACGGGAAGACAACCAGACCAGATCCCCAACCCGAAGCCGGGAACCAACACGCCGACGACGGTTAGCAAAACGTTGGCAAAACGTTGGCAAAACGCCAAATTGTCCACCACATGAGCCCAAATCTGCTGCAACCTGTCAACCACAGAATCCACACCAGGACAGTCAGAAGGCTCAACCTGCCCAGAAGAAAAACGGGAATGAAAACCAGCCTAGCACAAAAGGCTCGCCAAAACCTAGAAACAAACTGGGAACCTCTGTCGGACACAATATTCTCCGGAATACCATGCAAACGAACCACATGCTGGAAAAACAATGGAACCAAATCTGAAGAGGAAGGCAATTTAGGCAAAGGCACCAAATGAACCATCTTAGAAAAAGGGTCACAAACAACCCAGCTAACCGACATCCTCTGGGAAACCGGGAGATCAGAAATAAAATCCATAGAAATATGCGTCCAGGGTCTCTCAGGGACTGGCAATGGCAAAAGCAACCCACTAGCACGGGAACAACAAGGCTTGGCCCGCGCACAAGTCCCACAGGACTGCACAAAAGAACGCACAAAGAAGGCCACCAAAAAGACCTACCAACCAAGTCTCTGGTACCAAAAATACCAGGATGACCAGCCAACACAGAACAGTGAACCTCAGAAATCACTCTATTAGTCCATCTGTCAGGAACAAACAGTCTCCCCACTGGACAGCGGTCAGGTCTGTCAGCCTGAAATTCCTGAAGAACCCGTCGTAAATCGGGGGAAATAGCAGAAAGGACCACCCCTTCTTTCAGAATACTGACCGGTTCAAGGACCTCAGGAGAATCAGGCAAAAAACTCCTAGAAAGGGCATCAGCCTTAATATTCTTAGAACCCGGAAGATACGAGACCACAAAATCAAAACGGGAAAAAAACAAGGACCATCGAGCCTGTCTAGGATTCAGCCGTCTGGCAGACTTGAGGTAAATCAGATTCTTATGATCGGTCAAGACCACAATACGGTGCTTAGCTCCCTCGAGCCAATGTTGCCACTCCTCAAATGCCCACTTCATAGCCAACAACTCCCGATTACCGACATCATAATTGCATTCAGCAGGCGAAAACTTACGAGAAAAGAAGGCACACGGTTTCATCACAGAACCAACAGGATCCCTCTGAGACAAAACAGCATCTGCCCCAATCTCAGAAGCGTCAACCTCAACCTGAAACGGAAGAGAAACATCCGGCTGGCGCAACACAGGAGCAGAAGTAAATCGGCGTTTAAGCTCCTGAAAGGCAAAGACAGCCTCAGAGGACCAATTCGCCACATCAGCGCCTTTCTTCGTCAAATCGGTCAAGGGTTTAATCACGCCGGAAAAGTTGGCAATGAAACGGCGATAAAAATTTGCAAAACCCAAAAATTTCTGAAGGCTCTTCACAGATGTAGGTTGAATCCAATCCTGAATGGCCTGAACCTTAACCGGATCCATCTCCATAGATGAGGGAGAAAAAATGAAGCCCAAAAAAGAAACCTTCTGCACTCCAAAGAGACACTTAGACCCCTTCACAAACAAAGCATTGTCAGGACGGATCTGAAATACCATCCTGACCTGTTTCACATGAGACTCCCAATCATCGGAAAAAATCAAAATATCGTCCAAATATACAATCATGAATTTATCAATATAAGTCCGGAAGATATCATGCATGAAGCACTGAAAAACAGATGGAGCATTAGTGAGCCCAAATGGCATCACAAGGTATTCAAACCTTCGGGCGTATTAAACGCAGTTTTCCATTCATCACCCTGCTTAATACGAACAAGATTATATGCCCCCTGAAGGTCAATCTTAGTAAACCAACTAGCCCCCTTAATCCTAGCAAACAAATCGGTAAACAACGGTAAAGGGTATTGAAACTTGACCGTGATCTTATTCAGGAGGCGATAATCAATACAGGGTCTCAAGGAACCATCCTTCTTAGCAACAAAAAAAAATCCTGCTCCCAACGGTGAAGAAGATGGCCGAATATGTCCTTTCTCCAAAGACTCCTTAATATAACTCCGCATGGCGGTATGTTCAGGCACAGACAGATTGAAAAGTCGGCCCTTAGGAAACTTACAACCTGGAATCAAATCAATAGCACAATCACAGTCCCTGTGCGGTGGAAGGGAACTGGACCTGGGCTCATCGAATAAATCCTAAAAATCAGTCAAAAACTCTGGAATTTCAGAAGAGGAAGAAGAGGAGATTGACATCAAAGGAACATCATTATGAATCCCCTGACAACCCCAACTAGTCACAGACATAGACTTCCAATCCAACACAGGATTATGTACCTGCAACCACGGAAAACCCAGCACGATAGCATCATGCAAATTATGCAACACCAGAAATCGACAATCTTCCTGATGGGCTGGCTCCATGTGCATGGTCACCTGTGTCCAAAACTGGGGTTTATTTTGAGCCAAAGGTGTAGCATCAATGCCTCTTAAAGGAATAAGGTTCTGCAAAGGCTGCAAAGGAAAACCACAACGCCTGGCAAATTCAAAGTCCATTAAGTTCAAGGCGGCGCCTGAATCCACAAACACCATGACAGAAAATGATGACAATGAGCAGATCAAGGACACAGATAGCAGAAATGTAGGCTGTACAGTACTGATGGTGATTGAACTAGCAATCCTTTTTGTCCTCTTAGGGCAGAGAGAAATGACATGAGAAGCGTCACCACAATAATAACACAACCTGTTCTGGCGTCTGAATCCCTGTCGTTCCGTTCTAGACAGAATCCTATCACACTGCATTGGCTCAGTACTCTGCTCAGAGGACAACGCCACCGCGCGCCCAGCTCTGCGCTCCGCAAGCGCCGATCAACCTGAATGGCCAGAGACATAGAATCACTCAGACCGCAAGGCGTGGTAAACCCCACCATAACATCTTTAACGGATTCAGAAAGACCCTTTCTGAAAATTGCCGCCAAAGCATCATCATTCCATTTAGTCAGTACAGACCATTTTCTAAATTTCTGACAATACAATTCTGCCGCTTCTTGACCCTGAGACAGGGCCAACAAGGTCTTCTCCGCTTGATCCACAGAATTAGGTTCATCATACAATAGTCCTAAAGCCTGAAAAAAGGAGTCTACATTAAGCAAAGCCGGATTCCCAGCTTCAAGGGAAAATGCCCAATCCTGTGGATCGCCACGCAGCAGGGAGATGACAATTTTAACCTGCTGAATGGAATCACCTGAGCATCGAGGTCTCAGAGCAAAAAACAGTTTACAGTTGTTTTTAAAACTCAAAAATTTGGATCGGTCACCAGAAAACAAATCAGGAGTAGGAATCCTCGGCTCTACAACAGGAGTCTGGACAATATAATCAGAAATACCCTGTACCCTAGCAGCAAGCTGGTCTACATGAGAGGTTAATTCCTGAACATTCATGCTACCACAAGACTCCTCAGCCACCCAGAAAAAAAAAGAGGGAAGAGAAGACAAAACAGATTGCAGAAAAAAAATGACTCAACACCTTTCTTCCCTTCTTCTGAGATGCATTTAACTCAATGTGGGCCAGTTGTACTGTTATGATCCGGTGACCTTGGAGCAGCATGTAACTTTCTCTGGAGAAAGTGGCAACTATACTGACCGCAATACCTGAACTTAACACCACAACTAGAAGTAGCCGTGGGGTGTGCCTACCAAACCTAGACAACTCGACACAACCGGAGGACTAAATACCCCTAAAGATGGAAATAGGAATACTATCTAGCCTCAGAGCAGAACCCAAAAGGATAGACAGCCCCCCACAAATATTGACTGTGAGTAGGAGAGGAATGTGTTATGGACTGGTGATTAAGGAGAGACATGCGACGAGCTCTGAGCAGGTGGGAACTATACTGACCGCAGTTCCTGATCTAAACACAACACTAGAAGTAGCCGTGGGATGTTCCTGTCACTCCCTAGACACCTCGTCACAGCCTAAGAACTAACTACTCCTAAAGGTAGAAACAGGAAAGCTATCTTGTCTCAGAGAAAAACCCCCAAAGGAATAGACAGCCCCCCACAAATAATGACTGTGAGTGGAGAGGGAAATGACATACGTAGAATGAAACAAGATGTAGCAAAGGAGGCCAATTCTAGCTAGACAGATAGTACAGGACAGAACACTGTGCGGTCAGTAATAAAAAACTAGAAAAAGTCCACCGCAGAGATTGTAAAAATCTCCACACCTGACTAATAGGTGTGGAGGGCAAAATCTGCTGCCCAGAGCTTCCAGCTTAGCTGAATAGTCCCATACTGAAAAGCTGGACAAAAACAAACATAGAATGTGCTGAACAATCAAGTCCACAATAAGTGGACTGCAAAAAGAGAAGAAAGGACTTATCTTTGCAGAACTGGTCAGAGAGTCAGGGAAATCCAAAAGAGCTGTGACTCCAAGCAAGAACATTGACAACTGGCATTGAGTCAGGGATAAGGCCAGACTAAAATAGCCGAGCCAGAAGACGATCAGTGAAAGCAGCTGCTGATGCTAAATCCAAGAAGCAGCCATACCACTCAAAACCACAGGAGGAAGCCCAAGAGCAGAACTCACAAAAGTGCAACTTGCAACCACTGGAGGGAGCCCAAGAGCGGAATTCACAACAGGAATGACACATGCAGGCAGAAACAATATTTAGCAAAAGAGGCCACTCTAGCTAGATAGAAAAGGATAGGACAGAGTACTGAGCGGTCAGTAAAAAACCCTTTCAAAAATATCCACAGCAGATAGTACAAAAATTCCACATCGAACTAAAGACGAGGAAAGTATATCTGCGACTCCAGAGAATCCAACATGACTGAAAATATACTGACAATCTAAGCTGGACAAGAAGAAACAAATGAAAAGCAATACATTATTAAGCACACAGCATGTGTGCAAAAAAAACAAAACCAGACACTTATCTTTGCAGAAATGGCAGCAAGACAGGAGGAACCAAATAGAGGTAAAGCACCTCAGAACAACAATGGACAACTGGCAAGGACTAATGAATCCTGCAAACCTAAATACTCCAGTCAGAGCTGCAATCAGCAGAAACACCTGACCAGGGCTACGACCCGGAGACAACTGCATTACCACCTACAACCACCGGAGGGAGCCCAAAAGTAGAATTCACAACAAGCAGCATCAGCTGATGTGACCGCTCTCCATGGCCTCCAGGAATACAGTGATGGAAGGTATCCTTCCACAATGTATTCCCCATAATGTATTCCTATGCCCCTGTGAGAAAATAGTCCCTAGTCCCACTTCTGGCACTGCAGTGTGGGAGAAATTCCAGGCAGCTTTGCCATAAAGTGAGACTCTGAACTAAGGTAACCTCAGTGATGCACTGCAGGAGCCATTGTCTCCTGTTAATGTGTCACTGGAGGTCTATAGAGCAGTGACATCACCTGATGTCACTGTTCTATAGGGGAGATCGTCATGGGACACTCGATATTAATTGGACTAAGCGGAAAGTAAGTATACGGTTTCTTTATTATTGTTTTTTTTTTTGCAGGCGCTGGAGTATGGTAATTATGGTGAAATTAAGAAAAATAAAATACTTTTTTCTGGCTGTCTTTATTTTTTTTTTACACTTTCACTACAATAGGATTAGTTATGGATAGGCGTCTTATTGACGCCTCTCCATTATTAACTGGGCTTAATGTCACCTTACATTAACGAGGTGACATTAACCCCTTATTACCCCATATCCCACCACTACAGGGGAGTGGGAAGAGAGGGGCTAAGTGCCAGAATTGGTGCATCTTACAGATGCACCATTTCTGGGGCAGCTGGGGGCTGGTATTTGTAGCCGGGGGGTGCAATAACCATGGCCCCTCTCTAGGCTATGAATATCAGCCCGCAGCTGTCTGCATAGCCTTTCTGGCTATAAAATATAGGGGGACCCCACGTCATTTTTTTGGGGGGTCCCCCTATTTTAATAGCCAGAAAAGGCTACGCATACAGCTGCGACCTGATATTCATAGCCTCGGAGGGGCCATGGGTATTAACCCCTTCCCAGGCTACAAATATTGGCCCCCGGCCATCGGCTTTCCCCCTCTGGCGCAGAAAATTGAACGGGAGCCCACGCCATTTTTTAAACTTTTTTTAGGTTAAAAATAGTGTTGAGCGATACTTTCCGATATTGGAAAGTATCGGTATTGGATTGGACGGCCGATATCGTCAAAATATCGGATCTCGCCGATACCGATACCCGATACCAATGCAAGTCAATGGGACCAAAATATCGGAATTAAAATAAACCCTTTCTTTCCTTGTAGGTTCATTCTACATGAAGGAAAACAACTAAGAATAATGTAGGATGTATTGGGGGAGGTGGTGGAGACATTAAAGGCATAGAGGTTTAGCCCAAACAAATAGAATAGCAGGATTTTTTTTTTTTTTTTTTTAAGACGTTCGGAGTTACAAAGATATTGACTATGTTAAGATTTTTTTTATTTTGTCAGATATTGATGTTTCACTACTTCCATGCCCTATGCCTTCTTTTTTACTTCTCCCACACTTTCTTCTTCATCATCCTCAGCAGCAGCATCTTTGACATCCACTTCTTCTTCACCTTATTCATCTTCTTCTTCATCTTCTACCTATTATTTTTTTTTACATTCTTCATATTCTTTTTATTCAACTATTATTCTTCTTCATATTCTACTTCTTCATCATATTCTTATTTGTGACAGGCAATCCTGTAGTTGTTATCTCTAAAAGTTTGAAGATTACACCTTCCGTTCTGCCTGTCATAAAAGAGTTACATTTGTCCGCGTTCAGTTTGGCCTGCAGCAGCAGGCTTTATCCAGGGGCACCACGATGAGGAACGGACTCACCCCCATACACTGCTTAGTCTTCTTCTGCTTATAATTTAGATAATATCTTTTGCTCTGGTGTTTAGTCTTATGCTTAATGTTCTTCTGCTCTTTGTTTTGCAGCCTCTTGTTCTTCTGCTTCTCGGTCTTCCATGTTGTCGTCTCCAGGGTCGTTGTCTCTGGGGTCATCGTCGTCATCGGGGTGGTCTTCAGGGTCATCGTCTCCAGGATCGTCATCTCAGTGGTTGTCGTCTCTGGTGTCGTCGTCATCTCAGGGGTGGTCTTCCGGGTCATCGTCTTTAGGGTCTTAAACTTGGAAATGTAGCAGAAGGTACAAGAAGGCTGAGAAAATGGCGAGAACCAGCTGATGGAAGTGGAACTCGGATGGCTACCCGAAGGTCCAAGAGCCAATGGAACTACCGAGGACCAGCTGACGTTACTGGAACCCGGTTACTAAGCAGGAGGTACCCGTGCCTGAAAGCACTACCAAGGACCACCTGACGTTGGTGGAACTCGGATACCCAGAAGGAGGCACCTAAGCCAAAGGCTCTGCCCGGAACCAGCTGATGGTACTGGAACCAGGATGGGGAGCAGAAGGTATAAGAGCAAAAGACACAGCCGAGAACCAGCTGACGGTACTGGAACCCGGATGGGTAGCCGAAGGTCCAAGAGCCAATGGAACTATCAAGGAACAGCTGACGTTACTGGAGCCTGGTTACTAAGCAGGAGGTACCCGTGCCTGAAAGCACTACCAAGGACCACCTGACGTTGGTGGAACTCGGATACCCAGAAGGAGGCACCTAAGCCAAAGGCTCTACCCGGAACCAGCTGACGGTACTGGAACCAGGATGGGGACCTATTCAAGATTGTCTTCCTAGAGCCCCAACTAGCGGTGTTGGAGCAAAGGGTCAGCAGGGCCGAAGCCTGCACTGGAGTCAGCTTTATGTCTGCGTGGCGTTTGCAGGACACGTTGCCGGCTACACAGCAGGGGAACAGCTGGCGTTGCTGAACCCCACTGACAAATTGGCGAGTGTTTTTCTCTGTGCAGCCAGCACTTCTGGGCACCAACTGGTGGTGTTAGAACCCAGGGTCAGCAGGAGGAGCAGAGGAGCAGAGTGTAGGCCGAAGCCTGCACAGGAGTCCGCTTTGTGTCTGCGTGGCGTTTGCAGGACACGTTGCCGGCTACACAGCAGGGGAACAGCTGGCGTTGCTGAACCCCACTGACACATTGGCTGATGTTTTTCTCTGTGCAGCCAGCACTTCCGGGCACCAACTGGGGGTGTTAGAGCCCAGGGACAGCAGGAGGAGCAGAGTGTAGGCCGAAGCCTAATTGAACCAATTTTAAAGGGAACCTTTAAACCCCCCTCAGGTGTTACAAACTAGAAGAGCCACCTTGTGCAGCAGTAATGCTGCACAAGTAAAAGGTTGCTCTTTTAATTTTGTTCCTTGCACACGCTGAATGAAACACGTTTAAAATTTAGACCCTTATACAGTCAAACTGTCTTGGAGGCAGGACTTTCCTTCTTAATGAGACGCAGCACAGCTGTCAAAAATACCACCTTGGTGCTGGGCGCAGCCTCCTGAGCGTAGTTTTTTGCTGTACAGGAGTCTGCGCTGTTGTGTTATCCCTTGGGCATGCGCTGCCCGTCTTCTGACATCATTTAATGTCGGCCGGTGCGGTTCGCGATGCCCATGAATCCCAGCCCCGCAGTGTCTTTTCATGTATTCACACGGCGGGGCTGGGATTCATGGCCTTGCGCAGTAAATATGTTCGCCTCTCACTCATGTCCTTACACTTGCTTCAGACTGAGTGGCGTCAGCTGATCCCTTATCGCATGCCACGGCCATGAAGCCGCACAGTCTGAAGAAGGCGGAAGGAGATGAGTGACAGCCAGGCAAAGATATGCACTGCTCATGCCCATCAATCACACCCTCGCAGTCAAAATAAATAAAACATAGAGGGGCGTTGTGTCGGGCAGGGCGGCCGCACAGGCGCAGCCAGCCTGACACCAAATGATGTCAGAAGACGGGCAGTGCTACCAAGGGGGTTGCTGCGTGTCATTACAAAGGAAAGTCACACCTCAGGGACGGTTTAATGGCATCAGGGGACACATTTTACATTTTATACATGTTGAGTTCGACGTGTGCAAGGAGAATAACTTAATGAGCCACCTTGTACAAATGCAGCATTACTGCTGTACAAGGTGGCTGTTATACATACAAACGCCTGGGGGGGGACAGGTTCCTTTTAATTTCAGTTGTCGTGTCTGCGTGGCATTTGCAGGACATGATGCCGGCTACACAGCAGGGGAACAGCTGGCGTTACTGAACCCCACTGACACATTGGCTGGTGTTTTTCTCTGTGCAGCTAGCACTTCCAGGCACCAACTGGCGGTGTTAGAGCCCAGGGTCAGCAGGAGGAGCAGAGTGTAGGCCGAAGCCTGCACTGGAGTCAGCTTTGTGTCTGCATGGCGTTTGCAGGACACTTTGCCGGCTACACTGCAGGGGAACAGCTGGCGTTACTGAACCCCACTGACACATTGGCTGGTGTTTTTCTCTGTGCAGCTAGCACTTCCGGGCACCAACTGGCAGTGTTAGAGCCCAGGGTCAGCAGGAGGAGCAGAGTGTAGGCCGAAGCCTGCACTGGCGGCAGCTTTGTGTCTGCGTGGCGTTTGCAGGACACGTTGCCAGCTACACAGCAGGGGAACAGCTGGCGTTGCTGAACCCCACTGACACATTGGCTGGCGTTTTTCTCTGTGCAGCCAGCACTTCCGGGCACCAACTGGCGGTGTTAGAGCCCAGGGACAGCAGGAGGAGCAGAGTGTAGGCCGAAGCCTAATTGAACCAATTTTAAAGGGAACCTTTAAACCCCCCTCAGGTGTTACAAATTAGAAGAGCCACCTTGTGCAGCAGTAATGCTGCACAAGTAAAAGGTTGCTCTTTTAATTTTGTTCCTTGCACACGCTGAATGAAACATGTTTAAAATTTAGACCCTTATACAGTCAAACTGTCTTGGAGGTGGGACTTTCCTTCTTAATGAGATGCAGCAGAGCTGTCAAAAATACCACCTTTGTGCTGGGCGCAGCCTCCTGAGCATCATTTTTTGCTGTACAGGAGTCTGCGCTGTTGTGTTATCCCTTGGGCATGCGCTGTTAGCGCTGCCCATCTTCTGACATCATTTGATGTCGGCCGGTGCGGTTCGCGATGCCCATGAATCCCAGCCCCGCAGTGTCTTTTCATTTATTCACACTGCGGGGCTGGGATTCATGGCCTTGCGCAGTAAATATGTTCGCCTCTCACTCATGTCCTTACACCTGCTTCAGACTGGGTGGCGTCAGCTGATCCCTTATCGCATGCCACGGCCATGAAGCCGCACAGTCTGAAAAAGGCGGAAGGAGATGAGTGACAGCCAGGCGAAGATATGCACTGCTCATGCCCATGAATCACACCCTCGCAGTCAAAATAAATAAGACACCGAGGGGCGTTGTGTCGGGCAGGGCGGCCGCACAGGCGCAGCCAGCCTGACACCAAACGATGTCGAAGATGGGCAGCGCTACCAAGGGGGTTGCTGCGTGTCATTACAAAAGGAAAGTCACACCTCAGGGACGGTTTAATGGTATCAGGGGACACATTTTATACATGTTGAGTTCGACGTGTGCAAGGAGAATAACTTAATGAGCCACCTTGTACAAATGCAGCATTACTGCTGTACAAGATGGCTGTTATACATGCAAACGCCTGGGGGGGACAGGTTCCTTTTAATTTCAGTTGTTGTGTCTGCATGGCGTTTGCAGGACACGATGCCGGCTACACAGCAGGGGAACAGCTGGCGTTACTGAACCCCACTGACACATTGACTGGTGTTTTTCTCTGTGCAGCTAGCACTTCCAGGCACCAACTGGTGGTGTTAGAGCCCAGGGTCAGAAGGAGGAACAGAGTGTAGGCCGAAGCCTGCACTGGAGGCAGCTTTGTGTCTGCGTGGCGTTTGCAGGACACGTTGCTGGCTACACAGCAGGGGAACAGCTGGCGTTACTAAACCCCACTGACACATTGGCTGGTGTTTTTCTCTGTGCAGCTAGCACTTCCGGGCACCAACTGGCGGTGTTAGAGCCCAGGGTCCGCAGGAGGAGCAGAGTGTAGGCCGAAGCCTGCACTAACGGCAGCTTTGTGTCTGAGTAGCGTTTGCAGGACACGTTGCCGGCTACACAGCAGGGGAACAGCTGGCGTTGCTGAACCCCACTGACACATTGGCAAGTGTTTTTCTCTGTGCAGCTAGCACTTCTGGGCACCAACTGGCAGTGTTAGAGCCCAGGGTCAGCAGGAGGAGTAAAGGAGCAGATTGTAGGCCGAAGCCTGCACTGGAGGCAGTTTTAGGTCTGTTGTGTCTGCGTGGCATCTGCAGGACACGTTGCCGGCTACACAGCAGGGGAACAGCTGGCGTTGCTGAACCCCACTGACACATTGGCTAGTGTTTTTCTCTGTGCAGCCAGCACTTCCGGGCACCATCTGGCAGTGTTAGAGCACAGGAAATCAAGGAGGAGCAGAGGAGCATATTGTAGGCTGAAGCCTGCACTGGAGTCAGCTTTGTGTCTGCATGGCGTTTGCAGGACACGTTGCCGGCTACACAGCAGGGGAACAGCTGGCGTTACTGAACCCCACTGACACATTGGCTGGTGTATTTCTCTGTGCAGCCAGCACTTCCGGGCACCAACTGGCGGTGTTAGAGCCCAGGGACAGAAGGAGGAGCAGAGTGTAAGCTGAGGTCTACTTTGAGCAAGTTGAAAGGTAACCTTTAACCCCCCCCCCCCAGGCGTTTGTTGCTGAAAGAACCAACTTGTGCATCACAAGTGCTGCAAAAGGAAAAGGTGGCTCTTTTAATTATGCTCCTTGCAAATGCAGAACTAAACACTTACAAAATGTGTCCCCTGATACCGTGAAATCGTCCCGGAGGTGGGACTTTCCTTCGTGGTGGGGCGCAGCATAGATGTTATTCCTACCCCCTTGGCGGTTTGCGCCGCATCCTCAGCGTTGCTGGAATCTGTCACCGAGCTGGCACTGTTATGTTCGACCTCGGTCATGCGCAGTTAGCGCTGCCCGTCTTCTGACATCACTTGGTATCAGGCGGGCTGTGCCTGTGCGGTCATGCTGCCCCTGATACCACCTCGCTGTGTCGTTTAATGTAATCACAACGCGGGCCTGGGATTCATGGGCATGCGCAGTGCATATCTTTGCCTCTCACTCACCTACTTTCGGCTTCTTCAGACTGTGCGGCGTCACGGCCGTGGCATGCTATTAGGGATCAGCTGACGGCGCACAGTCTGAAGAAGGCGGAGGGAGATGAGTGAGAGCCTGAGGTGAAGATATGCACTGTGCATGCCCATGGATCCCAGGCACGCAGTGTGATTAAATTAGAAGACACTGCGAGGTGGGATCTCGGGCAGCGCGGCTGCACAGGCCAAGTCCACCTGACACCAAATGATGTCAGAAGACGGGCAGTGCAAACCGCGCGTGGCCAAGGTTGAACATAACAGCGCCGGCTCGGTGACAGATTCCAACTACGCTGAGGAAGCAGCGCACGCCGCCAAGGGGGTAGGAATAACATCTGTGCTGTGCCCCACCACGAAGGAAAGTCCCACCTCCGGGACAGTTTTACGGTATCAGTGGACACATTTTATAAGTGTTAAGTTCTGCGTGTGCAAGGAGCTAAACTAAAAGAGCTACCTTTTCCTTGTGCCGCATAACTGCGGCACAAGGTGGCTCTTCTAGTAACAAACGCCTGTGGGGGGGGGCAGGTTCCCTTACATTTCAGTTGTTGTGTCAGCGTGGCGGTCGCAGGACACGTTGCCGGATACACAGCTGGGGAGCAGGTGGCGTTGCTGAACCCCAATAACAGAGGAGCGACTGTTGACTGTGCAGACAGCACTTCCAGGCAGCAACTGGCGGTGTTGAAGCCCAGGGACAGCAGGAGGAGCAGGCTGGAGGTATTGCCGCAACACAGCAGGGAAGCAGCTGGCGTTACTGAACCCCAATAACAGAGGAGCGACTGTTGACTGTGCAGACAGCACTTCCGGGCAGCAACTGGCGGTGTTGAAGCCCAGGGACAGCAGGAGGAGCAGAGGAACAGAGTGTAGGCCGAAGCCTGATCGGAGCAAGTTGAAAGGGAATCTTTAACCCCCCCCAAGGTGTTTGTAGCTGAAAGAGACATCTTGTGCAGCACTAAGGATGCAAAAGGAAAAGGTGGCTCTTTTAATTATGCTCCTTGCAAACACAGAATTAAACACTTATAAAATGTGTCCCCTGATACCGTGAGACCGTCCCGGAGGTGGGACTTTCCTTCGCTATGGGACGCAGCACAGCCGTCATTCCTACCCCCTTGGTGCCGTGCGCCGCCTCCTCAGTGTTGTTTGAATCTGTCCCGGAGCCTGCGCTGTTATGTTATCCCTTGGCCATGCACACTTTGCGCTGCCCGTCTTCTGACATCATTTAGGTGTCAGGCCGGCAGCGCCTGTGCGGCCATGCTGCCCGAGATCCCACCTCGCGGTGTCGTCTAATGTAATCCCACTGCGGTCCTGGGATCCATGGGCATGCGCAGTGCATATCCTCGCCTCTCACTCCCCTCCTTCCGGCTACTTCAGACTGTGCAGCGTCATGGCCGTGGCATGCTATTAGGGATCAACTGATGGCGCACAGTCCGAAGAAGGCGGAGGGAGATGAGTGAGAGCCTGAGGTGAAGATATGCACTGTGCATGCCCATGGATCCCAGGCACGCAGTGTGATTAAATCAGAAGACACTGCGAGGCGGGATCTCGGGCAGCGTGGCCGCACAGGCGCAGCCAGCCAGACACCAAATGATGTCAGAAGACGGGCAGCGCTAAGCGTGCATGGCCAAGGGATAACATAACAGCGCAGGCTCCGGGACAGATTCAAACAACGCTGAGGAGGCGGCGCACAGCACCAAGGGGGTAGGAATGACGGCTGTGCTGCGTCCCAGTCCCATTATGAAGGAAAGTCCCACCTCCAGGACGGTTTTACGGTATCAGTGGACACATTTTATAAGTGTTAAGTTCTGCATGTGCAAGAAGCTAAACTAAAAGAGCTACCTTTTCCTTGTGCAGCATTACTGCTGCTCAAGGTGGCTCTTTCAGTAACAAACGCCTGGGGGGGGGACAGGTTCCCTTAAATTTCAGTTGTTGTGTCAGCGTGGCGGTCGCAGGACACATTGCCGGCTACACAGCTGGGGATCAGCTGACGTTACTGAAACCCAATAACACTGGGTCGTATGTTTTGTGCAGATGGCACTTCTGAGCCTCAACTGACGGTGTTGGAGCCCAGGAATTACAGTTCAGGTGGTAGAAAGATGAACACAACAGGAGACCTGGATATAGTAGACACCCAATTATTTAATCAGGAAGATGAGTGGCAAATTCCTGCGAGATCCAGGCCTGGTTCATTTTCAGAAAAGTAGCCGGTCAAGGTTATCGGAGGATAGTCGCATGCTACGGTCTGTTAGTACACCACCTGCAGCACTAAAGACGCGTTCTGATAATACACTAGCTGCAGGGCAAGCCATCACCTCCAATGCATACTGGCTTAGCTCTGGCCATGTATCCAGCTTAGAGACCCAAAACTTGAAAGGGGAAGAGCCGTCTGGGAGTACAGTAAGAGGGCAAGACATGTAGTCTGTCACCATCTGACGGAACCGTTGCCGCCTGTGATGGTCTAGACATTTGTGGCGGGCACACAAAACTGTGGAAAACAGCTAGAAAAAACGGAACCAGCTCACTGCATAGCCACTGCCGGTGCACAGAACTCCACGTGGATCAGCGTAGTCATCAGGTAAGGAGAAAAAGAAAAAACTTGTTCCAGCACCACATTGATAAAATCCAGGCTTGAAACTTTATTTTGCCACAGTAAAAGCAGTGGAAACAGGCTCTTCAAATACACACCAGGGCACAAACAGCGACGCGTTTCGATCTACTGATCTTTATCAAAGCTATATACACAGAGTTGTGCGCTCTGTATATACACCCCTGTGACCAATCAAAACCAAATAAATGGTCACATGATCAAACGTAAGGTCCTTCAAATGTGAAGGAATCCCTTAACAGTACAAAAAGCCAATATCCAAATATAACATAACAATAAAATTGTACAATGCTCACACAATAATCAATAATAAAAACATACCAAAATACATAATAATGTTAATATCAATAATGGAACATCAATTCATTACGTTTATTGAGACCTGCTGGAAACCGGGTATTCAAATAATAAATCCAGAAGGCTTCGCGGGTGTGAAGAATCCGTCTCATGTCTCCACCACGCGGGGGTTTATTAACCCGTTCTATTCCCTGTACTCGAAAAAACTTAGTGCTACGTGCATGGACTGTAATAAAATGCCTGGACACTGCAGAAATCATGCGGGTTGAATCACCAGTGTAACCAATGTCATACAAGTGTTCACCAATGCGAACTTTCAATTTACGTGAGGTGCACCCAACGTATGATAAATGGCAAGCAGTACAATCAATTTTATAAATAACAAAACTGGTATTGCAATTAATATATTGCTTAATATTAAAGCTATGTGAGTTGTCATAATTATAAAAAACTTTGGTAATGCTTGCATGTGCACATGTTCTACAACTATTAGACCCGCATTTAAAGAAGCCATTGCAGTCCAGCCACGTTTTATTTTTATTTCTATTGGCCCCAAACATGCTCGGCGAAATCCTATTACCTATAGAGGGAGCTTTTCTGGCAACAACATTAATGCCAGTCTGTAATATTCTAGCCAAATTTTCATCCTCATATAGGATAGGAAGAAATTTACTAATAATTCCCTTAATCTGATGGAATTGAGGGATGAATTGAAAGCACACGTAAGGTTTACTGGCATTTGAAGAGACCGATGTTTTAGTCGGTTTTCGTGCAATAAGGTCTTCTCGTTTTTTATGACTAAGAATTTTGTGGGCTCTGCTGAGTGTCCACTCTGGGTAATGACGACGTTTCAATTTACCCGATATCAAATCCAATTCTCTAATCAAGTCATGATCATTACTGCAATTTCATTTAATTCTGACATATTCACCCACCGGAACAGACCGAATTGTGTGCTTGGGATGTCCGCTGCTAGGGTGCAAGATGGTATTCCCACTGAGTGATTTATGATATGTATTAGTTGAAATTAAACAATCTGTTGTGCCACTTAAATTAAGATCCAAAAATTGAATATGGTCAGGATCCTGTCTATATGTAAATCGAATATTATATTCATTGTAATTTAGATAATCTATAAATTCAGGTATGGCAGATACATCTGCACCCCAAATTATGAGTAGGTCATCGATGTATCTGCCATACCACACTAAACAAGACAAAAACGGATTGGACACGGAAAAAATGAATTCATACTCCCAAAACGCCATCACCAGGTTAGCCAGAGAAGGTGAAAATTTAGCACCCATGGCCACACCAGATTTTTGCAAAAAAAACCTGACCATTAAAGGAAAAAAAATTATGCGTCATAAGGAAAAAAGTGACCTGTAAAATAAAATTCTTTAAATCAACAGAATAATTACTAAATCCATCCAAATGAAATTGAAGGGCACACATTGCTAGATCATGCGGGATGCAGGTATATAACGAAATTACGTCACAACATAGCTAAGAATAATTACAAAGCCAGACTTTTTCCAAAAAAACTTTTAGCACTTCCTTAGTATCTTTTATATATCCGGGAATTCTACAGACAAGAGGCTTTAATAGAGAGTCAACCCACTCACATAAATGCTCGTTAGCCAAGCCAATACCCGAGACTATTGGTCTCATTGGTGGTATGGCATCACTCTTGTGGACTTTAGGAAGTCTATGGAGGATCGGACAAACAGGATCTTTGACAATCAAATAATCCACTTGTTTTTTTGAAAGCACACCAAGGCTGAAACCATCCTCAATGATCTTATCTAATTGTTCCTTAAATTTAATGGAGGGATTAGAATTAAGTTTCTCATAAGTCGATGTGTCAGAAAGCAATTCCATGATCTTAGAACAATAATCAATTGAATTCAAAACTACCACCAATCCACCCTTGTCTGACATCTTGATTACCACATCATCCATTTCTTTCAACTCCCGCAAAGCCTGCCACTGCTTGCGGGAAAAATTGTCAATATTATAATTATGAACAGTGGATGTCATATCATTACTCAACTTTCTTAATTTCTTCTCCACAACCTCCTGGAACCTGTCCATGCATTCAGATCTTGCATGAACAGGATAAAAGTAAGGGTTTTTAGTAACAAAACCAAGAGATTGATCAATGGTAGAAATATCGGGCTGATTTTCTGTATTAAGAGATTGTAACGTGACTACAGCCACCTGTTCTGAAAAATCCATACCCAAAAATTTGTTTTCAAAAACTTCACTCTGACAAATATTGTCACTTTGATCTCTACTGTCAGTATTGTCCAAAAAATGTTTTTTTAATAGTAAGGTTACGTATAAATTTATTTACGTCTAAAATTGTAGAAAATAAATCAAATTTCTGATGAGGCACAAAGTTAAGACCCAAGGAAAGAACTTCCAATTGGTTCTGCGTAAGATTTCTTGCAGATAAATTTAGAACATTGTCATTGATGGTAGTGTTAATTTGAATAAACGTCTCCTGCGACGAGTTACAACTCCATATTCTTCTGCGGTGTTTCCTACCGCCACGCCTTTTGCGTTTTTTGAATGGCGAAATAACTTTTTTCTCCTGGTAGACGTAGATTCTCCAGATGATAAGTCTGACACACTGCGGTTATTATCTGATGAATCAGGATCAGATGAATTGAAATTAACATGCAGTTTAGCTGCTGGTTGTCTTCGATTAGCTGAGCCGTTTTTTAGAATGGACCTAGGAGTCCTATTGCCGTTGTCCCACTGACCCCAATCATAGACTTTTTTTGTGGCATAGTCATTCAAATCACGGGCAAATTTTCTTCTTTTGCGCTCCATGATATCTTCCTCTAATGCACTGACATTATCATGTATCTTACTGACAAGAGAGTCGAACTGCGTTATTGATTTAAATTGTACCAGGGATAAATTCACAGTTTCCATTTCTTGCTGAATTTCCTTTAATTTAACATCCTCATATTTGACAATCAATTTCATGAGATTCAAAGAGCAATTGCTCAAAAGAATATTCCATTCGTCCATAAATTCAGTGGAATACACTGTAGTGGGTAATTTTTTAATACGCAGTCCTCTCGGGACCATGTCCTTAGATATATAATTGTTTAAAGTTGTTTGATCCCACCAAACTTTGGTTTCTTGTAACAAAAGTCTTTCCAAGTTATTTAAACCCTCATGCAAATCAGGTGCCACATTCAATTCATCTATCTCATTAGAAAACACCTTTGCAGCCTTCTGTGATCTGTCTCTGATTAAATTCATAGCCATAATGAAAAGATGTTTAAAACTTCAATGATAAAAAAGAAAAGGGGAAATATGTTGGTCCTGGGTGCTGCATGTAATTTGCAATAACACTATGTGTCATATAGCATGAGAGCAATAGTAACACGGGAGCAACGGCAATCTAATAGTAGAAAACAGCTAGAAAAAATGGAACCAGCTCACCGAGTAGCCACTGCAGGTGCACGGAACTCCACGTGGATCAGCGTAGTCATCAGGTAAGGAGAAAAAGAAAAAACTTGTTCCAGCACCACATTGATAAAATCCAGGCTTGAAACTTTATTTTGCTACAGTAAAAGCAGTGGAAACAGGCTCTTCAAATACACAAGAGAAAAAGAAAATGTGACAAAACCAGCTCACCTACTAGGCATTTGTTGTGGGGAAGCCCGGATGACGTGCAGTCTTCACGTGAGGCAATAGAACAAATAGAGGAGAAAATCCAGCTTCCAAAAATATCAAAATTTATTGAAGATAAAATCCAAAGTCCAAAAACATGGTTCACAGGAGAAGAAATAGCAGCAAGCTACATGTTTCGAACAATAAGTTCTTTTTCAAAGCAAAGTGCTTTGAAAAAGAACTTATTGTTCGAAACATGTAGCTTGCTGCTATTTCTTCTCCTGTGAACCATGTTTTTGGACTTTGGATTTTATCTTCAATAAATTTTGATATTTTTGGAAGCTGGATTTTCTCCTCTATTTGTTCTCTTCAAATACACACCAGGGCACAAACAGCGACGCGTTTCGATCTACTGATCTTTATCAAAGCTATATACACAGAGTTGTGCGCTCTGTATATACACCCCTGTGACCAATCAAAACCAAATAAATGGTCACATGATCAAACGTAAGGTCCTTCAAATGTGAAGGAATCCCTTGACAGTACAAAAAGCCAATATCCAAATATAACATAACAATAAAATTGTACAATGCTCACACAATAATCAATAGTAAAAACATACCAAAATACATAATAATGTTAATATCAATAATGGAACATCAATTCATTAAGTTTATTGAGACCTGCTGGAAACCGGGTATTCAAATAATAAATCCAGAAGGCTTCGCGGGTGTGAAGAATCCGTCTCATGTCTCCACCACGCAGGGGTTTATTAACCCGTTCTATTCCCTGTACTCGAAAAAACTTAGTGCTACGTGCATGGACTGTAATAAAATGCCTGGACACTGCAGAAATCATGCGGGTTGAATCACCAGTGTAACCAATGTCATACAAGTGTTCACCAATGCGAACTGTTGTGAATTCCGTTCTCGGACTCCCTCCTGTGTTCATGAGTGGTACTGTGTGAGTTCTGTTCTTGGGCTCCCTCTGGTGGCTTTTAGCGATACAGCTGGTCTGTAGCTGGGCTCCAGCTGCCTCGTTTTCTGCTAGTCTGGCTCCTATTTAACTCCACCTGGACCTTTACTTGTTGCCTGCTGTCCTTGTATTCAGTACTGGTCCTGATCTCTCTTGGACTTCACTAGTGACCTGTCTCCTCCTGGAGAAGCTAAGACTCGCTAGTTCATGTTTGCTCATTGTTTTCTTGAAAACGTTTCTCAGTATATGATGAGTTCAGTCCAGCTTGTTTATATGTGATTTTCTCGCTTGCTGGAAGCTCTAGGGTACAGAGTTGCACCCCTCACATCGTGAGTCAGTGTGGGGGTTCTTGTATTCTCTGCGTGGATAATTTTTGATAGCATTTTATACTGACCTCACAGATCCCTTGCTATCTTCTGACTATTTAGTGTTAGCGGGCCTCATTTGCTAAAACCTCTTTCCATTTCTACGTTTGTATTTTCCCCTTAACTCACCGTTATTATTTGTGGGGGGCTGTCTAAACTTTGGGGTAATTTCTCTGAGGCAAGTGAGGCTTTGCTTTCTCTCTAGGGGTAGCTAGTTTCCCAGGCTGTGAAGAGGCGTCTAGGATTTTAGGAATGCTCCACGGCTGCCTATAGTGTGTGTTGATAGGATCAGGGTTGCGGTCAGTAAAGTTCCCACATCCCCAGAGCTTGTCCTAATTTCTGGTTTACTTAGCAGGTCAGTTTTTGTGATCCTAACCACCAGGATCATAACAGTACAGCAGGCCAGTAAAGTGTTAATGCATCGCAAAAGAGGGATAAGAGAAGTCCTGAGTTCATTTTTTTTTCCTCTGCAGTGTGTCTAGCTTCTCTCCTCCCCTTAATCTCTGGGTGGTTCAGAATTCAGCTGCAGACATGGACATTCAGAGTCTGTCTTCTAGTGTGGATCATCTCACTGCAAGGGTACAAAGCATTTAGGATTATGTAGTTCACAGTCCTATGTCAGAGCCTAAAATACCAATTCCTGAGTTGTTCTCTGGAGATAGATCTAGGTTTTTGAACTTCAAAAATAATTGCAAATTATTCCTTTCTCTGAGACCTCGTTCCTCTGGTGACCCTGTTCAGCAAGTTAAAATTATTATTTCTTTGTTACGTGGTGACCCTCAAGATTGGGCATTCTCCCTGACACCAGGAGATACTGCATTGCTAAATGTGGATGCGTTTTTTCTGGCGCTTGGATTGCTTTATGAGGAACCTAATCTAGTAGACCAGGCAGAAAAGGTTTTGCTGGCTCTCTCTCAGGGTCAGAATGAAGCAGAGGTTTACTGTCAGAAATTTAGGAAATGGTCTGTGCTCACTCAATGGAATGAGTGCGCCCTGGCAGCGATTTTCAGAAAGGGTCTTTCTGAAGCCCTTAAAGAGGTTATGGTGGGGTTCCCCACGCCTGCGGGTCTGAAGGAGTCAATGTCTTTGGCCATTCAGATTGATCGGCGTTTGCGGGAGCACAAACCTGTGCACCATCTGGCGGTATTTTCTGAGCAGAAGCCTGAGTCTATGCAATGTGACAGGATTTTGACCAGAATTGAACGGCAAAATCACAGACGTCAGAATGGGTTGTGCTTTTACTGTGGTGATTCAGCTCATGTTATCTCAGATTGTTCTAAGCGCACAAATAGGTTCGCTAAGTCTGTCACCATTGGTACTGTACAGCCTAAATTCATTTTGTCTGTTACTTTGATTTGCTCTCCTACTCAGTTATGGCTTTTGTGGATTCAGGTGCTGCCCTGAATATGATGGATTTGTCATTTGCCAGGCGCTGTGGTTTTATCTTGGAGCCTTTGCAAATCCCTATTCCACTAAAGGGAATTGATGCTACACCATTGGCCAAGAATAAGCCTCAGTACTGGACTCAAGTGACCATGTGCATGACTCCTGCACATCAGGAGGTGATTCGCTTTCTTGTGTTACATAATTTGCATGACAATGTCGTGTTAGGTCTGCCATGGCTGCAGGTTCATAATCCAGTCATGGATTGGAAAGCAATGTCTGTGTTAAGTTGGGGTTGCCAGGGAATTCATGGCGATGCTCCTTTGGTGTCAATTGCTTCTTCCACTCCTTCTGAAGTCCCTGAAATTTTGTCGGTCTACCAGGATGTATTTGATGAGCCCAAATCCAGTGCCCTACCTCCTCATAGGGATTGTGATTGTGCTATAAATTTGATTCCTGGTAGTAAGTTCCCTAAGGGACAACTTTGTAATTTATCTGTACCAGAACATGCCGCTACGCGGAGTTTTGTGCCTGACTCTCCGGGAGTTTCTGAACCGGCTGGTGTCCTCGGAGAGGGGGTGATTTTGTCTGCCATCTCCCCTGATTTGCGACGGGTGCTGCAGGAATTTCAGGCCAATAGACCTGACCGTTGTCCACCGGAGAGACTGTTTGTTCCGGATAGATGGACCAGTAGAGTTATTTCTGAGGTTCATTCTTCGGTGCTAGCGGGTCATCCTGGGATTTTTGGTACCAGGGATTTGGTGTCTAGGTCCTTTTGGTGGCCTTCCTTGTCGCGGGATGTGCGTTCCTTTGTGCAGTCCTGTGGGATTTGTGCTCGGGCCAAGCCTTGCTGTTCTCGTGCCAGTGGATTGCTTTTGCCTTTACCTGTCCCAAAGAGGCCCTGGACGCATATTTCCATGGATTCTGTGGGGGATAGGTTGCAGCAGATTTGGAACCACGTAGTGGACAATATGACGTTGTCACAAGAGAAGACTCAACGCTTTGCTAACCGCCGTCGCTGTGTGGGTCCCCAACTTCGTGTGGGGGATTTGGTATGGTTGTCTTCTCGTTATGTTCCTATGAAGGTTTCTTCTCCTAAGTTCAAGCCTCGTTTCATCGGTCCTTATAAGATTTTAGAAATCCTCATCCCTGTGTCATTTCGTTTGGACCTCCCAGCATCGTTTGCCATTCATAATGTGTTCCATAGGTCATTGTTGCGGAGGTATGTGATGCCTGTGGTTCCTTTTGCTGATCCTCCTGCTCCGGTGTTGGTCGAGGGAGAATAGGAGTATGTGGTGGAGAAGATCTTGGATTCTCGCATTTCGAGACAGAAGCTTCAGTACTTAGTTAAATGGAAGGGCTATGGTCAGGAGGATAATTCCTGGGTTGTCGCCTCTGATGTCCATACGGCCGATTTGGTTCGTGCCTTTCATTTGGCTCGTCCTGATCGGCCTGGGGACTCTGGTGAGGGTTCCGTGACCCCTCCTCAAGGGGGGTACTGTTGTGAATTCCGTTCTCGGACTCCCTCCTGTGGTCATGAGTGGTACTGTGTGAGTTCTGTTCTTGGGCTCCCTCTGGTGGCTTTTAGCGATACGGCTGGTCTGTAGCTGGGCTCCAGCTGCCTCGTTTTTATGCTAGTCTGGCTCCTATTTAACTCCACCTGGACCTTTACTTGTTGCCTGCTGTCGTTGTATTCAGTACTGGTCCTGATCTCTCTTGGACTTCACTAGTGACCTGTCTCCTCCTGGAGAAGCTAAGTCTCGCTAGTTCATGTTTGCTCATTGTTTTCTTGAAAATGTTTCTCAGTATATGATGAGTTCAGTCCAGCTTGCTTATATGTGATTTTCTCGCTTGCTGGAAGCTCTGGGGTGCAGAGTTGCACCCCTCACCTCGTGAGTCGGTGTGGGGGTTCTTGTATTCTCTGCGTGGATAATTTTTGATAGCATTTTATACTGACCGCACAGATTGTTAAATATTAATTATTGAATTATCCTATACGGAGGATATCACCTCTTGCTGACAGTACAAAAAGCTATTTTTGTGTATGTATAAGTCAACTCCATATACAGGGAACACGTGATCTGTAGAGAAGATATATAAGCGTCTCTTAGGAGGGTGTGGGGGGCCTTTTGTCACGTGGGACTGTCACCTCCCATCTTCTTCATCATTCTCCATGGATGTCCGAGAAGGAAGGAACAACAGCTGGTAGCTGCAGCCATGATGACCTTCAAACTCCAGACACACAGACAGATGACTTCCATTCAGATCTTGGGAAAGAGGGGTAACTAATGCTGTTCTCTACACATGGACAATCCATTCGTAACTATTTTCATCTGTTTTATGTTTTTGCGGCAAGGTGATTTTTCTATGGACAATCAATAAACCACTATACTTTTTATGTGAATATGACGACATTTTTCTTTTAAGAATAACGCACCTGGTTAAGTCCTGATTTAAATGAATGTGCAGAATAAGCATATTTAACATTGCCGAAGCCAGCCAGTTTTGATTTTTGTGCTATTTTTTCGTGAATTTCCTTCATTTTTGCACACGGGGGGAAGACAGAACAGTTTGCAAGATTTTGTGGAAGTATTCAGAAATTTCACTTCAAAACTTCAAGTCACAAAGATCTCAAGAAGAACCTATGACTTTGTAAACGTAACAGAGACTAACAGGTGTTAGTTGAATTGACAAGTAGTAGGAGTACTACAAGTGCCGGACGTGTTGAAAATAGACGTGCTAAAAATAGCCGTGGTGAAGAGAAGTCCGGAGCCCAGCAAAAGATCTACAAGCTGAGATTTCAAGGTAGGACAAATGGATTTGATTAATTCATATGCTAAATCAAGTCAGATAGAATTTGTAAGTTTGTATAGATCTAGTGTAGAAATATTTTGGTTTTCGTTATTTGCGGAATGCAGAATCGCAAATTTGAAGTTAGATTCTAAGCTAGTATCTAGGAAAAAAGAAAAAGAGCAACTGAAAAATATATTACATATGGTTAATGTGTTTCATGAGTTTGTTACAGAGAAGTCCAAAAAAGACAGTGTAGAAAGAATTTCTAAGGAAAAGGAAATTAATGATGTCCCCAAGATTGACTGTAAAGTAAAGAGTGAGGAAGATGAAAAGGTGACGCACGTGTCTGTTATGACCACCCAAGGTGACCTTGATTTTGTGCCTCATGATGAAAAACAAGATGGAGGACACGTAGGAGACATGACAACTGACAAAAATGATGTACAAGAAACAGATGTACAAGGGTCACTAAAAATAGAAGACGGCTTAGAGGCCCAACTCCAAACTAAATCTAGGAAGACCTTGTTAATATTATGCAAAATCATTCCTGCATATGATGACAAAATCGATGTGTGCAGAAATTCAGAGATATTTGAAAGTTTTGCCGATAAGTATGATCTGACTAATCAGGAGAAAAATAAATTATTTAAAATTTGGCTACCAGTAAGTTTCTCCAGGAAATTCTCACTAAAATGCAGAATGAAGAATTCCATGAAGAAATGACTGATGTAGAGAGATTAAAAATTTTGATATTTTGTGGACTAAAAGAAAATTATCCAGATCTTGATATTCTTCTAAAATTGAGGATTGGCCGGAAAGAATGTACTTTTACATTCATGTCCATTTTTGAAAGGGTTTACAGGATGATCAGTACTAATTCCAGTAAAAAATCAATGATAAATTGTTTTGTAAACAAATTTCGATTCCTAAATCCTGTATCTCGTGTTATTGCGAGACAAAAAGGTTCTTTATATGAATGTGCACAGTCCATTGAATTTTTTAGAAAACATGAGAATCTTGAAAGGAAAACAAATCATACTAAGGTTTTTAAATCAGACAGAATTATATCTTATCAGAAGCCAAAATCAAAATCTCCAAAGCTGACCCAAAATCAAATCTATGAAGAACGAAGAAAATTACATATCTGCTACAAACCCTATAAGTCTTCCACTGAAGCTGCACTGAAAGGGTTAAAAGCTGGAGGGTCAGATCTGTCTGTAAAAATGGCGGAAATTGACAGACAGAAACAAGTGGTGAGTATCCCCGGGCCTGTTCAACTGAACACTCCATTATCTCAGCTCATAAGTCTGAAGATGATTTTATTAAATAGTGCTGTCCAACAAATTATCAACAGAGAGGTAAATTTTGGGTTAGGAATTTGGTAAAAAAATGTAATCAATTATATGAGGTGTAGGGGAGTTATACAATGTATTATTTATTAATATGTAAATATTTTATACAATATATTTCTGCAGTTATATATATATTAATATAGTATACAGTAAATACTGTAGCATATTTGTATAAGTACAGACTATATTAACTGTATTTTTATATGTATAGTGAAATAATTAGAATTTATTCCAGTAATACTTAGAATTACATTAATTACATATATTAAATATATGCATATGTATAACATATTTAAATTATTTTGTTTCTGAATAAATATGAAATTAACCTTTATCTTTTATTTTTCCTTAGAGCTTTCATTTCAAAAACAGGAATTGAACAAGAAAACCTTTTTACATGAATTTATGTTTTATTTACACAGGAAGCTATAATAACTGCATGATTGTATATATTAACACTTAAAAAAATAATACATAACTAATAAACTAAAAACTTGTTTTTTTCCTTTGCATGGAAATAATGTAGTTTTTTTTCCTCCACTGCATGGTGCATGATGTGAATAGCTGTAAGTTAAAATATCATATATCCTTGTTTTAGTGTAAGGAGAATTTGAAGCTCCTCAGCCTTTACATTCAAACGGATTCAGTTGCAGACCTGTACTAAATATAACTGTACAACAAATGCACACATTTCATATGGAAGAGTCCTATCTATAGGTTAGAACATAGTGTTAAGTTAGATAGCGTTAGAGAATAATATTTGGGGAATATTCAAAAAAATATTAGAATACTAAATTTAATAGTATACAATGCGCATTGATTGATAATTAGGACACAATATTTTGGGTTAATATACATGTTGTTTATATGTGAAATATGTATTGTCAACTTCTATGTGAATCATAGTTTGAGTGACAGATGACAGATGTGCAGCAGCTAAGTGCACTTAATGTAAGAATGAAGTTAACGAAGGAGCGTGGAATGTATGGTATGTGAGAGGCCTCATGATTTATGGTATGTGGAGAGAAAGAAAAAAAAACCTTGTGTGTATGAAAATAAGAGTCAGTTAAATTACAATGTTAAGATATATATTTAAATATTATTTACTCAACATATATTTACATATATTTCTTTAATTATTATTTCTTGATTTAGTAAATAGTGAATAAGTGCAATTACACATCAATATGGTTAAATTATAATTTTTTTATATTCAGTGTTTTTTTAGTTACATAGATGGGTACACATTTTCAAACAAATATATGGCACAAGCTGATATGACAGTTCTAAAATTAATTATTTTAAATTTTGGTTTTTACAAATTATTTTTTCATAAAATAATATTTTTTGACATTAAAGGGGGAAATGTGTTTTTGATCCAGATTACATCATCACATTTCATCAATACCTCTTTTTCACACATTTTAATAAAAAAGAAATATTAATAAGGTATTATTGGGTACAATACAATAAGTATTATAAAAGTCATTTTTTTCCTCTAATGAAGGTTATTATATGCAAAGTTGCATAATTTCAATATTTTGGTAATCCAAGGTTATGACAACATCTAGATAATGAAAATATTAAAGGTAATGTGTTACTGAGACATAACCTCAGCATTTGTCATCAACATATAAAGGCCTTATTTTTATTTTTATTTTATTCTCATTTTTCATTTTTCACTATTTCTTATTTTTATTTGTTTATCATTTTTATTTTTCCTTCAATTTTTATTCTCAATTTTCATTTTTTATCTTAAAAAAAGAAAAATCAATATTTAATAAAGTAATGTCTAATACAAGTATATTGCTTTATCAAATAAAATGATCATATGGTTTCATTATATAAGAAATGTTTCAATTCTGGTTTAAATACAACAATTCTTTCACTCATTCATTCATTCATTTATTCATATTCATATATATATTCTTATTTTGGTTCATGGCTACACATTCTTACATATTATTGGTTATAGTTTATTAATAAAGTTTTAGTAATAAACACTTGTTACATAAAAGACACACTGACATCTATGGGTTCAAAAAGAAATTACACCCATGACATAAAAATGTCCTATCACATGAAGAATATGGCTAATAATATATTATAATTTATTATTATTGTTTTATTTTTCCAAATATGAATTCCATATTAATATAATTTAATAATTATATGGATATTATTGATTGCTATGGTAAGCTATGATGTTATAAGTTAGGAAAATTACCAGATTTGGTATAGAATAGGGAATGAAGACTTCAATCAAGATATTAAAGTTATGTTAATAAAGACTTTTCATATTTTTAAATTCAATTAAAAGTTGCAAGAAGAAAAATCCGTTATCCAGAGTTCCACAAGGTAACAATGCTATGATTTCTGAGTAGTAATAGACTGTGTCAAATACAATTCATGTCACCACTCACAACTACAGCATCCATCACTGACAAGTATGAGTACAATATCCTACCTGCCAACCACGGAGAGGACGATGATCC
The DNA here is from genome assembly GCF_051348905.1 of Ranitomeya variabilis. Lineage (NCBI taxonomy): Eukaryota > Metazoa > Chordata > Amphibia > Anura > Dendrobatidae > Ranitomeya > Ranitomeya variabilis. Next base: position 665,486,367 of record NC_135235.1, on the reverse strand, counting down.
TATGACGCTAAGATGAACTGTGTTATTACGTTCCAGTGGTTTCCTATCACCTATAAGACTTCCATGAAAGCTGGTGAACAATCAGGTGATTGTCAGGACGCTACAACCCTGACATGTGTCCGGTGCACTAAAGACTGGTTATGGTGCTATATTTAGCAGGGAAGAGTCAATTTAACCCTTGCTGTGCTGACCAAAAACACCTGTTCCAAGACCACTATGGATGATATGGAGATTCCAGATGATTTCTAAGGCGAGCCAATGTAAGTCCAGGTTTTTAAAGGTGACACTACACAGATATTAAAGCTACATCTCATCTATGAACTTTGTTTTCTTATCAACATTTGAATTTATGGACTTTGATTGACACATGACACACAGTCTCTACAATATCTACATGCTCTCATCTATTTCAAAAGAATAATAATAAAGATTGTTTAAAAAGAACCAAGAAGAAGACATCAAAATGAAGACCAGATGACATCAGATGACATCAGACCTGAGATGCTTCAAGTAGATATAGGGAAGTATAATCACATATATTTTATGAATATTAGTCACGGCTTACCATAACATGAATTTACATATCATTATATTATTGAATACATAGAACAATATTATTATTATTATTATTATTGATATTATGAACACTAAATTATTTTGCTAAAGAAGAAGAAAAGAAGAAAGAAGATTTTATTAATATATATTTAATTTGAGGGTTCCAATCAATGAATGTCTGTCACCCTCAAAAGGGGGAATTGTTAAATATTAATTATTGAATTATCCTGTACCGAGCATATCACCTCTTGCTGACAGTACAAAGAGCTATTTTTGTGTATGTATAAGTCAACTCCATATACAGGGAACACGTGATCTGTAGAGAAGATATATAAGCGTCTCTTAGGAGGGTGTGGGGGGCCTTTTGTCACGTGGGACTGTCACCTCCCATCTTCTTCATCATTCTCCATGGATGTCCGAGAAGGAAGGAACAACAGCTGGTAGCTGCAGCCATGATGACCTTCAAACTCCAGACACACAGACAGATGACTTCCATTCAGAACTTGGGAAAGAGGGGTAACTAATGCTGTTCTCTACACATGGACAATCCGTTCGTAACTATTTTCATCTGTTTTATGTTTTTGCTGCAAGGTGATTTTTCTATGGACAATCAATAAACCACTATACTTTTTATGTGAATATGACGACATTTTTCTTTTAAGAATAACGCACCTGGTTAAGTCCTGATTTAAATGAATGTGCAGAATAAGCATATTTAACACAGATCCCTTGCTATCTTCTGACTATTTAGTGTTAGCGGGCCTCATTTGCTAAAACCTGTTTTCATTTCTACGTTTGTATTTTCCCCTTAACTCACCGTTATTATTTGTGGGGGGCTGTCTAAACTTTGGGGTAATTTCTCTGAGGCAAGTGAGGCTTTGCTTTCTCTCTAGGGGTAGCTAGTTTCTCAGGCTGTGAAGAGGTGTCTAGGATTTTAGGAACGCTCCACGGCTGCATATAGTGTGTGTTGATAGGATCAGGGTTGCGGTCAGTAAAGTTCCCACATCCCCAGAGCTTGTCCTAATTTCTGGTTTACTTAGCAGGTCAGTTTTTGTGATCCTAACCACCAGGATCATAACAGCGAACTTTCAATTTACGTGAGGTGCACCCAACGTATGATAAATGGCAAGCAGTACAATCAATTTTATAAATAACAAAATTGGTATTGCAATTAATATATTGCTTAATATTAAAGCTATGTGAGTTGTCATAATTATAAAAAACTTTGGTAATGCTTGCATGTGCACATGTTCTACAACTATTAGACCCGCATTTAAAGAAGCCATTGCAGTCCAGCCACGTTTTATTTTTATTTCTATTGGCCCCAAACATGCTCTGCGAAATCCTATTACCTATAGAGGGAGCTTTTCTGGCAACAACATTAATGCCAGTCTGTAATATTCTAGCCAAATTTTCATCCTCATATAGGATAGGAAGAAATTTATTATTAATTCCCTTAATCTGATGGAATTGAGGGCTGAATTGAAAGCACACGTAAGGTTTACTGGCATTTGAAGAGACCGATGTTTTAGTCGGTTTTCGTGCAATAAGGTCTTCTCGTTTTTTATGACTAAGAATTTTGTGGGCTCTGCTGAGTGTCCACTCTGGGTAATGACGACGTTTCAATTTACCCGATATCAAATCCAATTCTCTATTCAAGTCATGATCATTACTGCAATTTCGTTTAATTCTGACGTTTTTGTCTTGTTTAGTGTGGTATGGCAGATAGATCGATGACCTACTCATAATTTGGGGTGCAGATGTATCTGCCATACCTGAATTTATAGATTATCTAAATTCCAATGAATATAATATTCGATTTACATATAGACAAGATCCTGACCATATTCAATTTTTGGATCTTAATTTAAGTGGCACAACAGATTGTTTAATTTCAACTAATACATATCATAAATCACTCAGTGGGAATAGCATCTTGCACGCTAGCAGCGGACATCCCAAGCACACAATCCGGTCTGTTCCGGTGGGTGAATATGTCAGAATTAAACGAAATTGCAGTAATGATCATGACTAGTGTTGAGCGATACCGTCCGATACTTGAAAGTATCGGTATCGGAAAGTATCGGCCGATACCGGCAAAGTATCGGATCCAATCCGATACCGATACCCGATACCAATACAAGTCAATGTGACTCATGTATCGGACGGTATCCCTGATGGTTCCCAGGGTCTGAAGGAGAGGAAACTCTCCTTCAGGCCCTGGGAACCATATTAATGTGTAAAAGAAAGAATTAAAATAAAAAATATTGCTATACTCACCTCTCCGACGCAGCCTGCACCTTACCGAGGGAAGCGGCAGCGTTCTTTGTTTAAAATTCGCGCTTTTCTTTCCTTTACGTGAAGTCCCGGCTTGTGATTGGTCGCGTGCCGCCCATGTGGCCGGGACGCAACCAAACACAAGCCGTGACGTAATTTCAGGTCCTTCAGGATTTTAAAATTACGTTCCGGCGTTGTGATTGGTTGCGTCGCAGTCACATGGGCGACGCAACCAATCACAGCAAGCCGTGACGTAATTTCAGGTCCTTCAGGATTTTAAAATTACGTCCCGGTTTTGTGATTGGTTGCGTCGCGGTCAACCAATCACAAGCCGGGAGGCTGGACACGCGCGCATTTTAAAATGCGCGCTTGTCCAACCTCCCGTGACGTCCCGGCTTGTGATTGGTTGCTTCGCGGTCAACCAATCACAAGCCGGGAGGCTGGACACGCGCGCATTTTAAAATGCGCTCTTGTCCAACCTCCCGTGACGTCCCGGCTTGTGATTGGTTGCTTCGCGGTCAACCAATCACAAGCCGGGAGGCTGGACACGCGCGCATTTTAAAATGCGCGCTTGTCCAGCCTCCCGGCTTGTGATTGGTTGATCGCGACGCAACCAATCACAAGCCGGGACGTCACGGGAGGCTGGACAAGCGCGCATTTTAAAATGCGCGCGTGTCCAGCCTCCCGGCTTGTGATTGGTTGATCGCGACGCAACCAATCACAAGCCAGGACGTCACGGGAGGCTGGACAAGCGCGCATTTTAAAATGCGCGCGTGTCCAGCCTCCCGTGACGTCACGGCTTGTGATTGGTTGCGTCGCCCATGTGACTGCGACGCAACCAATCACAAAGCCGGGACGTAATTTTAAAATCCTTAAGGACCTGAAATTACGTCACGGCTTGCTGTGATTGGTTGCGTCGCCCATGTGACTGCGACGCAACCAATCACAAAGCTGGGACTTCACGTAAGGAAAGAAAAGCGCGAATTTTAAACAAAGAACGCTGCCGCTTCCCTCGGTAAGGTGCAGGCTGCGTCGGAGAGGTGAGTATAGCAATATTTTTTATTTTAATTCTCTCTTTTACACATTTTTACATTAATGTTGTTTCGATACCGATACCCGATACCACAAAAGTATCGGATCTCGGTATCGGAATTCCGATACAGCAAATATCGGCCGATACCCGATACTTGCGGTATCGGAATGCTCAACACTAATCATGACTTGAATAGAGAATTGGATTTGATATCGGGTAAATTGAAACGTCGTCATTACCCAGAGTGGACACTCAGCAGAGCCCACAAAATTCTTAGTCATAAAAAATGAGAAGACCTTATTGCACGAAAACCGACTAAAACATCGGTCTCTTCAAATGCCAGTAAACCTTACGTGTGCTTTCAATTCAGCCCTCAATTCCATCAGATTAGGGAATTATTAATAAATTTCTTCCTATCCTATATGAGGATGAAAATTTGGCTAAAATATTACAGACTGGCATTAATGTTGTTGCCAGAAAAGCTCCCTCTATAGGTAATAGGATTTCGCAGAGCATGTTTGGGGCCAATAGAAATAAAAATAAAACGTGGCTGGACTGCAATGGCTTCTTTAAATGCGGGTCTAATAGTTGTAGAACATGTGCACATGCAAGCATTACCAAAGTTTTTTATAATTATGACAACTCACATAGCTTTAATATTAAGCAATGTATTAATTGCAATACCAATTTTGTTATTTATAAAATTGATTGTACTGCTTGCCATTTATCATACGTTGGGTGCACCTCACGTAAATTGAAAGTTCGCATTGGTGAACACTTGTATGACATTGGTTACACTGGTGATTCAACCCGCATGATTTCTGCAGTGTCCAGGCATTTTATTACAGTCCATGCACGTAGCACTACGTTTTTTCGAGTACAGGGAATAGAACGGTTTAATAAACCCCCGCGTGGTGGAGACATGAGACGGATTCTTCACACCCGCGAAGCCTTCTGGATTTATTATTTGAATACCCGGTTTCCAGCAGGTCTCAATAAACGTAATGAATTGATGTTCCATTATTGATATTAACATTATTATGTATTTTGGTATGTTTTTATTATTGATTATTGTGTGAGCATTGTACAATTTTATTGTTGTTATATTTGGATATTGGCTTTTTGTACTGTCAAGGGATTCCTTCACATTTGAAGGACCTTACGTTTGATCATGTGACCATTTATTTGGTTTTGATTGGTCACAGGGGTGTATATACAGAGCGCACAACTCTGTGTATATAGCTTTGATAAAGATCAGTAGATCGAAACGCGTCGCTGTTTGTGCCCTGGTGTGTATTTGAAGAGCCTGTTTCCACTGCTTTTACTCTGGCAAAATAAAGTTTCAAGCCTGGATTTTATCAATGTGGTGCTGGAACAAGCTTTTTCTTTTTCTCCTTACACAAAACTGTGCCATAGTTGGGCCATACTGGTCTTGCCTTGGGCAGAGGCACTGCTTCTGCTCCCTCTTTGTGCAGAGCCTCCTCCACTGCCTCGATGCACTGAGCTGCTTTGTAAAGCACTAGCAGCACTGCTCTCAGTTGGACTGGAGAAGATGATGGAATTCACCAGTGTGTCTTGGTACTCCCGCATTTTACGCTCCCGGTTCAACGGTGTGATGAGGCTTTGTACGTTGTCCCAGTAGCGAGGTTCGAGGAGGGTGTACACCCAATAATCAGCCATGTTTCTTTTTCTCCTTACCTGATGACTACGCTGATCCACGTGGAGTTCCGTGCACCGGCAGTGGCTATGCGGTGAGCTGGTTCCGTTTTTTCTAGCTGTTTTCTACTATTAGATTGCCGTTGCTCCCGTGTTACTATTGCTCTCATGCTATATGACACATAGTGTTATTGCAAATTACATGCAGCACCCAGAACCAACATATTTCCCCTTTTCTTTTTTATCATTGAAGTTTTAAACATCTTTTCATTATGGCTATGAATTTAATCAGAGACAGATCACAGAAGGCTGCAAAGGTGTTTTCTAATGAGATAGATGAATTGAATGTGGCACCTGATTTGCATGAGGGTTTAAATAACTTGGAAAGACTTTTGTTACAAGAAACCAAAGTTTGGTGGGATCAAACAACTTTAAACAATTATATATCTAAGGACATGGTCCCGGGAGGACTGCATATTAAAAAATTACCCACCACAGTGTATTCCACTGAATTTATGGACGAATGGAATATTCTTTTGAGCAATTGCTCTTTGAATCTCATGAAATTGATTTTCAAATATGAGGATGTTAAATTAAAGGAAATTCAGCAAGAAATGGAAACTGTGAATTTATCCCTGGTACAATTTAAATCAATAACGCAGTTCGACTCTCTTGTCAGTAAGATACATGATAATGTCAGTGCATTAGAGGAAGATATCATGGAGCGCAAAAGAAGAAAATTTGCCCGTGATTTGAATGACTATGCCACAAAAAAAGTCTATGATTGGGGTCAGTGGGACAACGGCAATAGGACTCCTAGGTCCATTCTAATAAACGGCTCAGCTAATCAAAGACAACCAGCAGCTAAACCGCATGTCAATTTCAATTCATCTGATCCTGATTCATCAGATAATAACCGCAGTGTGTCAGACTTATCATCTGGAGAATCTACGTCTACCGGGAGAAAAAAGTTCTTTCGCCATTCAAAAAACGCAAAAGGCATGGCGGTAGGAAACACCGCAGAAGAATATGGAGTTGTAACTCGTCGCAGGAGACGTTTATTCAAATGAACACTACCATCAATGACAATGTTCTAAATTTATCTGCAAGAAATCTTATGCAGAACCAATTGGAAGTTCTTTCCTTGGGTCTTAACTTTGTGCCTCATCAGAAATTTGATTTATTTTCTACAATTTTAGACGTAAATAAATTTATACGTAACCTTACTATTAAAAAACATTTTTGGACAATACTGACAGTAGAGATCAAAGTGACAATATTTGTCAGAGTGAAGTTTTTGAAAACGAATTTTTGGGTATGGATTTTTCAGAACAGTTGGCTGTAGTCACGTTACAATCTCTTAATACAGAGAATCAGGCCGATATTTCTACCATTGATCAATCTCTTGGTTTGGTTACTAAAAACCCTTACTTTTATCCTGTTCATGCAAGATCTGAATGCATGGACAGGTTCCAGGAGGTTGTGGAGAAGGAATTAAGAAAGTTGAGTAATGATATGACATCCACTGTTCATAATTATAATGTTAACAATTTTTCCCGCAAGCAGTGGCAGGCTTTGCGGGAATTGAAAAAAATGGATGATGTGGTAATCAAGATGTCAGACAAGGGTGGATTGGTGGTAGTTTTGAATTCAATTGATTATTGTTCTAAGATCATGGAATTGCTTTCTGACACATCTACTTATGAGAAACTTAATTCTAATCCCTCCATTAAATTTAAGGAACAATTAGATAAGATCATTGAGGATGGTTTCAGCCTTGGTGTGCTTTCAAAAAAACAAGTGGATTATTTGATTGTCAAAGATCCTGTTTGTCCGATCCTCCATAGACTTCCTAAAGTCCACAAGAGTGATGCCATACCACCAATGAGACCAATAGTCTCGGGTATTGGCTCGGCTAACGAGCATTTATGTGAGTGGGTTGACTCTCTATTAAAGCCTCTTGTCTGTAGAATTCCCGGATATATAAAAGATACTAAGGAAGTGCTAAAAGTTTTTTTGGAAAAAGTCTGGCTTTGTAATTATTCTTGGCTATGTTGTGACGTAATTTCGTTATATACGTGCATCCCGCATGATCTAGCAATGCGTGCCCTTCAATTTCATTTGGATGGATTTAGTAATTATTCTGTTGATTTAAAGAATTTTATTTTACAGGTCACTTTTTTCCTTATGACGCATAATTTTTTTCCTTTAACCCCTTCCCGACCTGTGACACAGCGTATGCGTCATGAAAGTCGGTGCCAATCCGACCTGTGACGCATATGCTGTGTCACAGAATGATCGCGTCCCTGCAGATCGGGTGAAAGGGTTAACTCCCATTTTACCCGATCTGCAGGGACAGGGGGAGTGGTACTTTAGCCCCCCGTGGCTACGATCACTCTGATTGGCTGTTGAAAGTGAAACTGCCAATCAGAGCGATTTGTAATATTTCACCTAAAAACTGGTGAAATATTACAATCCAGCCATGGCCGATGCTGCAATACCATCGGGCATGGCTGGAAAACCTGATCTGCCCCCCCCCCACACCCACCGATCTCCTCCCTAGTCCTCCGTTATGTGGTCCGGTCCCCTCTGTCCGCCTGCCCGCTCCCCCGTCCTCCTGTCCGCTCCCTCCTTGCTCGGATCCACCCCCCCTGTGCTCCGATCACCCCCCTGTGCTCCGATGCACCCCCCCATCACCCCTTCATACTTACCGATCCTCCCGGTGTCCGTACGTCTCCTCGCTGGGCGCCGCCATCTTCCAAAATGGCGGGCGCATGCGCAGTACGCCCGCCGAATCTGCCAGCCGGCAGATTCGTTCCATGTACATTTTGATCACTGTGATAAAACCTCACAGTGATCAAAATAAAAAAAAATAGTAAATGACCCCCCCCTTTATCACCCCCATAGGTAGGGACAATAATAAAAAAAGAAAATATTTTTTTTTTCTTTTTCCACTAGGGTTAGGGTTAGAACTAGGGTTAGAACTAGGGTTAGGGTTAGGGGTAGGGTTAGGGTTAGGGTTAGGGTTAGGGCATGTGCACACAGTGCGGATTTGGCTGCGGATCCGCAGCGGATTGGCCACGGATCCGCAGCGGATTGGCCGCGGATCCGCAGCGGATTGGCCGCGGATCCGCAGCGGATTGGCTGCTGCGAATTCGTAGCAGTTTTCCATCAGGTTTACAGTACCATGTACACCTATGGAAAACCAAATCCGCTGTGCCCATGGTGCGGAAAATTCCATGCGGAAACGCTGCGTTGTATTTTCCGCAGCATGTCAATTCTTTGTGCGGTTTCCGCAGCGTTTTACACCGGTTCCTCAATAGGAATCTGCAGGTGAAATTCGCACAAAAAAACACTGGAAATCCGCTGTAAATCTGCAGGTAAAACGCAGTGCCTTTTACCTGCAGATTTTTCAAAAATCGTGCGGAAAAATCTCACATGAATCCGCAACGTGGGCACATAGCCTTAGGGTTAGGGTTGGAATTAGAGTTAGGGTTGGAATTAGGGCTAGGGTTGGAAATAGGGTTAAGATTAGGCTTGTGGTTAGGGTTACGGATAGGGTTAGGAGTGTGTTGGGGTTACAGTTGTGGTTAGGGTTGGGATTAGGGTTAGGGTTGGGATTAGGGTTAGGGTTGGGATTAGGGTTAGGGTTGGGATTAGGGTTACGGGTGTGTTGGGGTTAGGGTTGTGATTAGGGTTAGGGCTACAGTTGGGATTAGGGTTAGGGGTGTGTTGGGATTAGTGTTGAAGTTAGAATTGAGGGGTTTCCACTGTTTGGGCACATCAGGGGTCTCCAAACGCAACATGGCACCACCATTGATTCCAGCCAATCTTGCTTTCAAAAAGTCAAATGGTGCTCCCTCCCTTCCAAGCCCTGACGTGCGCCCAAACAGTGGTTTACCCCCACATATGGGATACCAGCATACTCAGGACAAACTGGGCAACAACTGTTGGGGTCCAATTTCTCCTATTACCCTTGCAAAAATAAAAAATTACTTGCTAAAACATAATTTTTGAGGAAAGAACAATTATTTTTTATTTTCACCGCTCAGCGTTATAAACTTCTGAGAAGCACTTGGGGGTTCAAAGTGCTCACCACACATCTAGATAAGTTCCTTGGGGGGTATAGTTTCCAAAATGGGGTCACTTGTTTGTTGTTTCTACTGTTTATGCACCTATGCAAGTTGGCATAGGTGGTTTTCCTTTATTGGATGTTTTCCTTTATTGGATGCTGCCCTTCCCTTGGTTGTTCCTTCCCGGGGAAAGGCCTGGCTATTCACTGCCTGCGTTGAGAAACACGTGATGGTGTCTCCGCAGCTCCTCTACTTGCATTTGCATATTTGGGGGCAGTGTTCTGGATCACTGCATTGAGAAACACGTGATGGTGTCTCCGCAGTGTTGGATGTTTTGGTCTCCACGAGGTCAATCATCCGTGCCTTTATAGTCTTTCTACTAGGCACTGCTGCTGATGGCCAGTTTCCTACTCCACAATGATGAGGGGCAAAAACCCCGAAACAGCTGTCTGTGGATGGATATCATGCTTGGCATAGGTGGTTTTCCTTTATTGGATGTTTTCCTTTATTGGATGCTGCCCTTCCCTTGGTTGTTCCTTCCCGGGGAAAGGCCTGGCTATTCACTGCCTGCGTTGAGAAACACGTGATGGTGTCTCCGCAGCTCCTCTACTAGCATTTGCATATTTGGGGGCAGTGTTCTGGATCACTGCGTTGAGAAACACGTGATGGTGTCTCCGCAGTGTTGGATGTTTTGGTCTCCACGAGGTCAATCATCCGTGCCTTTATAGTCTTTCTACTAGGCACTGCTCCTGATAGCCAGTTTCCTACTCCACACTGATGAGGGGCAAAAACCCCGAAACAGCTGTCTGTGGATGGATATCATGCTTGGCATAGGTGGTTTTCCTTTATTGGATGTTTTCCTTTATTGGATGCTGCCCTTCCCTTGGTTGTTCCTTCCCGGGGAAAGGCCTGGCTATTCACTGCCTGCGTTGAGAAACACGTGATGGTGTCTCCGCAGCTCCTCTACTTGCATTTGCATATTTGGGGGCAGTGTTCTGGATCACTGCGTTGAGAAACACGTGATGGTGTCTCCGCAGTGTTGGATGTTTTGGTCTCCACGAGGTCAATCATCCGTGCCTTTATAGTGTTTCTACTGTTTAGGCACATCAGGGGCTCTGCAAATGCAACGTGACACCCGCAGACCATTCCATCAAAGTCTGCATTTCAAATGTCACTACTTCCCTTCCAAGCCCTGACGTGCGCCCAAACAGTGGTTTACCCCCACATATGGGGTACCAGCGTACTCACAACAAACTGGGCAACGAATATTGGGGTCCAATTTCTCCTGCTACCCTTGTGAAAATAAAAAATTGCTTGCTAAAACATCTTTTTTGAGGACAGAAAAATGATTTTTTATTTTCACGGCTCTGCGTTGTAAACTTCTGTGAAGCACTTGGGGGTTGAACGTGCTCACCACACATCTAGATAAGTTCTTTGGGGGGTCTAGTTTCCAAAATGGGGTCACTTATGGGGTGATTCTACTGTTTAGGCACATCAGGGGCTCTGCAAATGCAACGTGACGCCCGCAGACCTGTCATGATCTCCATGGCCAGAGAACTAGCATAAGCCTCTATAGGAACAAGCTCTTGGAAGATGTAACTATACTGACCATGAACTAAACCTACCGCATCATCTAGAAGTAGCCAGGTAGCATGTCCTACTTTTTATCCCTATATGCCCAGCGCCGGCCGGAGAACTAAATAATGCTAGCAGAGGGAAATATAAGACCTGACTCACCTCTAGAGAAATGCCCAAAAAAAAGGAGACAGAAGCCCCCCACATATATTGGCGGTGATATGAGATGAAACAACAAACGCAGCAGGAAAATAGTTTTAGCAAATTTGAGGTCCGCTTTCTAGATAGCAGAAGACAGAAAGCATACTTTCATGGTCAGTAGAAAACCCTAACAAAACACATCCAGAAATTACTTTAGGACTCTGGCATTAACTCATAATACCAGAGTGGCAATTCCTGATCAACAAGAGCTTTCCAGACACAGTAACGAAACTGCAGCTGTGAACTGGAACCAAAATACAAAAACAAAACATGGACGAAAGTCCAACTTATCTAGTAGATGTCTGGGAGCAGGAACAAGCACAGAGAGGCTTCTGATAACATTGTTGACCGGCAAGCATCTAACAGAGAAGCCAGGTTATATAGCGACACCCAGATCTAATCAGAACAGGTGAACAGGGAAGATGATGTCACAAGTTCAATTCCACCAGTAGCCACCGGGGGAGCCCAGAATCCAAATTCACAACAGTACCCCCCCCTCAAGGAGGGGGCACCGAACCCTCACCAGAACCACCAGGGCGATCAGGATGGGCCCTATGAAAGGCACGAACCAGATCAGAGGCATGAACATCAGATGCAGTGACCCAAGAATTATCCTCCTGGCCATATCCCTTCCACTTTTCCGTCTAAAATTCTGCCGCTCGCTTCTGGACAGAATTCTATCACACTGCATGCTTTCTGGCGTCTTCTCAGTGGACACCGCCAGATGGTGCACTGGTTTGCGCTCCCGCAGACGCCTATCGATCTGAATGGCCATTGTCATGGACTCATTCAGACCCGCAGGCACAGGGAACCCCACCATAACATCCTTAATGGCATCAGAGAGACCCTCTCTGAAAGTAGCCGCCAAGGCACACTCATTCCACTGAGTAAGCACAGACCATTTACTGAATCTTTGGCAGTAAATTTCAGCTTCATCTTGCCCCTGCGATAGGGACATCAAAGTTTTTTCTGCCTGAAGTTCCAAATGAGGTTCCTCATACAGCAAGCCCAAGGCCAAAAAAACCGCATCCACATTGCGCAACACAGGATCCCCTGGTGCCAATGCAAAAGCCCAGTCTTGAGGGTCGCCGCGGAGCAAGGAAATCACAATCCCAACCTGCTGTGCAGGGTCTCCAGCAGAACGAGATTTCAGGGACAAAAATAGCTTACAATTATTTCTAAAATTCTGAAAGCTAGATCTATTCCCTGAGAAGAATTCCGGCAAAGGAATTCTCGGCTCAGATACCGGAGCATGAATAATAAAATCTTGCAAATTTTGTACTTTCGTGGTGAGATTATTCAAACCTGCAGTTACACTCTGAAGATCCATTATTAACAGGTGAACACAAAGCCATTCAAAGATTATAAGGAGAGAGAAAAAAAAGAAAGACTGCAGCATAGACAGACTGGCAAGTGATCCAATTAAGAGCACAGAGAAAAAAAAAAAAAAAAACTCTCAGCAGACTTCTTATTTCTCTCCTTTCTCAGCCAAGGATTTTAACCCTTTAGTGGGCCGGTCAAACTGTCATGATCTCCATGGCCAGAGAACTAGCATAAGCCTCTATAGGAACAAGCTCTTGGAAGATGTAACTATACTGACCATGAACTAAACCTACCGCATCATCTAGAAGTAGCCAGGTAGCATGTCCTACTTTTTATCCCTATATGCCCAGCGCCGGCCGGAGAACTAAATAATGCTAGCAGAGGGAAATATAAGACCTGACTCACCTCTAGAGAAATGCCCAAAAAAAAGGAGACAGAAGCCCCCCACATATATTGGCGGTGATATGAGATGAAACAACAAACGCAGCAGGAAAATAGTTTTAGCAAATTTGAGGTCCGCTTTCTAGATAGCAGAAGACAGAAAGCATACTTTCATGGTCAGTAGAAAACCCTAACAAAACACATCCAGAAATTACTTTAGGACTCTGGCATTAACTCATAATACCAGAGTGGCAATTCCTGATCAACAAGAGCTTTCCAGACACAGTAACGAAACTGCAGCTGTGAACTGGAACCAAAATACAAAAACAAAACATGGACGAAAGTCCAACTTATCTAGTAGATGTCTGGGAGCAGGAACAAGCACAGAGAGGCTTCTGATAACATTGTTGACCGGCAAGCATCTAACAGAGAAGCCAGGTTATATAGCGACACCCAGATCTAATCAGAACAGGTGAACAGGGAAGATGATGTCACAAGTTCAATTCCACCAGTAGCCACCGGGGGAGCCCAGAATCCAAATTCACAACACAGACCATTCCATCAAAGTCTGCATTTCAAATGTCACTACTTCCCTTCCGAGCCCTGACGTGCGCCCAAACAGTGGTTTACCCCCATATATGGGGTACCAGAGTACTCACAACAAACTGGGCAACAAATATTGGGGTCCAATTTCTCCTGCTACCCTTGTGAAAATATAAAATTGCTTGCTAAAACATCTTTTTTGAGGACAGAAAAATGATTTTTTATTTTCACGGCTCTGCGTTGTAAACTTCTGTGAAGCACTTGGGGGTTGAACGTGCTCACCACACATCTAGATAAGTTCCTTGGGGGGTCTAATTTCCAAAATGGGGTCACTTGTGGGGGGTTTCTACTGTTTAGGCACATCAGGGGCTCTGCAAACGTAACATGATGCCCGCAGACCATTCCATCAAAGTCTGCATTCCAAATCGTCACTACTTCCCTTCCGAGCCCCGGCATGTGCCCAAACAGTGGTTTACCCCCACATATGGGGTATCAGCGTACTCAGGAGAAACTGGACAACAAATTTTGTGGTCAAATTTCTCCTGTTACCCTTGGGAAAATAAAAAAATTCTGGGCTAAAAAAATATTTTTGAGGATAGAAAACACATTTATTATTTTCACGGCTCTGCGTTATAAACTTCTGTGAAGCACTTGGGGGTTCAAAGTGCTCATCACACATCTAGATAAGTTCCCTTGGGGGTCTACTTTCCAAAGTGGGGTCACTTGTGGGGAGTTCCTACTGTTTAGGCACATCAGGGGCTCTGCAAACGCAACGTGACGCCCGCAGAGCATTCCATCAAAGTCTGCATTTCAAAACGTCACTACTTCCCTTCCAAACCCCGTCATGTGCCAAAACAGTGGTTTACCCCCACATATGGGGTATCAGCGTACTCAGGAGAAACTGGACAACAACTTTTGGGGTCCAATTTCTCCTGTTACCCTTGGGAAAATAAAAAATTGTGGGCTAAAAAATCATTTTTGAGAAAAGAAAAAATATTTTTTATTTTCATGGCTCTGCGTTATAAACTTCTGTGAAGCACTTGGGGGTTCAAAGTGCTCACTATGAATCTAGATTAGTTCCTTGGGAGGTCTAGTTTCCAAAATGGGATCACTTGTGCGGGAGCTCCAATGTTTAGGCACACAGGGGCTCTCCAAACGCGACATGGTGTCCGCTAATGATTGAAGCTAATTTTCCATTCAAAAAGCCAAATGGCGTGCCTTCCCTTCCGAGCACTGCCGTGCGTCCAAACAGTGGTTTACCCCCACATATGGGGTATCATCGTACTCAGGACAAACTGGACAACAACATGTGTGGTCCAATTTCTCCTATTACCCTTGGGAAAATAAAAAAATTGTTGCGAAAAGATCATTTTTGAGGAAAGAAAAATAATTTTTTATTTTCATGGCTCTGCGTTATAAACTTCTGTGAAGCACCTGGGGGTTTTAACTGCTCACTATGCATCTAAATAAGTTCCTTGGGGGGTCTAGTTTCCAAAATGGGGTCACTTGTAGGGGAGCTCCAATGTTTAGGCACACAGGGGCTCTCCAAACGTGACATGGTGTCCGCTAATGATTGGAGCTAATTTTCCATTCAAAAAGTCAAATGGCGCGCCTTCCCTTCCGAGCCTTGCCGTGCACCCAAACAGTGGTTTACCCCCACATATGAGGTATCCGCGTACTCAGGAGAAATTGCCCAACAAATTTTAGGATCCATTTTATCCTGTTGCCCATGTGAAAATGAAAAAATTGAGGCTAAAATAAATTTTGTGTGAAAAAAAAGTACTTTTTCATTTTTACGGATCAATTTGTGAAGCACCTGAGGGTTTAAAGTGCTCACTATGCTTCTAGATAAGTTCCTTGGGGGTCTAGCTTCCAAAATGGGGTCACTTGTGGGGGAGCTCCAATGTTTAGGCACACGGGGGCTCTCCAAACGCGACATGGTGTCCGCTAAAGATTGGAGCCAATTTTTCATTCAAAAAGTCAAATGGCGCTCCTTCCCTTCCGAGCCCTGCCATGCGCCCAAACAGTGGTTTACCCCCACATATGAGGTATCAGCGTACTCAGGACAAATTGGACAACAACGTTCGTGGTCCAGTTTCTCCTTTTACCCTTGGGAAAATAAAAAAATTGTTGCGAAAAGATCATTTTTGTGACTAAAAAGTTAAATGTTAATTTATTCCTTCCATGTTGCTTCTGCTGCTGTGAAACACCTGAAGGATTAATAAACTTCTTGAATGTGGTTTTGAGCACCTTGAGGGGTGAAGTTTTTAGAATGGTGTCACTTTTGGGTATTTTCAGCAATATAGAACCCTCAAACTGACTTCAAATGTGAGGTGATCCCTAAAAAAAATGGTTTTGTAAATTTTGTTGTAAAAATGAAAAGCACTGTTTTATTAACTATTTTGTGTCACATAACTCTCTGGTTTAACAGAATAAAAATTCAAAACGTGAAAATTGCAAAATTTTCAAAATTTTCGCCAAATTTCCATTTTTTTCACAAATAAAATCAGAAATTATCGACCTAAATTTACCACTAACATGAAGCCCAATATGTCACGAAAAAACAATCTCAGAATCGCTAGGATCCGTTGAAGCGTTCCTGAGTTATTACCTCATAAAGGGACACTAGTCAGAATTGCAAAAAACGGCAAGGTCATTAAGGCCAAAATAGGCTGGGTCATGAAGGGGTTAATGGTCAGTTTTTTTTGCAAAAATCTGGTGTGGCCATGGGTGCTAAATTTTCACCTTTCCTGGCTAACCTGATTATGGCGTTTTGGGAGTATGAATTCATTTTTTCCGTGTCCAATCCGTTTTTGTCTTGTTTAGTGTGGTATGGCAGATACATCGATGACCTACTCATAAATTGGGGTGCAGACGTATCTGCCATACCTGAATTTATAGATTATCTAAATTCCAATGAATATAATATTCGATTTACATATAGACAAGATCCTGATCATATTCAATTTTTGGATCTTAATTTAAGTGGCACAACAGATTGTTTAATTTCAACTAATACATATCATAAATCACTCAGTGGGAATAGCATCTTGCACGCTAGCAGCGGACATCCCAAGCACACAATCCGGTCTGTTCCGGTGGGTGAATATGTCAGAATTAAACGAAATTGCAGTAATGATCATGACTTGAATAGAGAATTGGATTTGATATCGGGTAAATTGAAACGTCGTCATTACCCAGAGTGGACACTCAGCAGAGCCCACAAAATTGTTAGTCATAAAAAACGAGAAGACCTTATTGCACGAAAACCGACTAAAACATCGGTCTCTTCAAATGCCAGTAAACCTTACGTGTGCTTTCAACTCAGCCCTCAATTCCATCAGATTAAGGGAATTATTAATAAATTTCTTCCTATCCTATATGAGGATGAAAATTTGGCTAGAATATTACAGACTGGCATTAATGTTGTTGCCAGAAAAGCTCCCTCTATAGGTAATAGGATTTCGCCGAGCATGTTTGGGGCCAATAGAAATAAAAATAAAACGTGGCTGGACTGCAATGGCTTCTTTAAATGCGGGTCTAATAGTTGTAGAACATGTGCACATGCAAGCATTAGCAAAGTTTTTTATAATTATGACAACTCACATAGCTTTAATATTAAGCAATATATTAATTGCAATACCAATTTTGTTATTTATAAAATTGATTGTACTGCTTGCCATTTATCATACGTTGGGTGCACCTCACGTAAATTGAAAGTTCGCATTGGTGAACACTTGTATGACATTGGTTACACTGGTGATTCAACCCGCATGATTTCTGCAGTGTCCAGGCATTTTATTACAGTCCATGCACGTAGCACTAAGTTTTTTCGAGTACAGGGAATAGAACGGGTTAATAAACCCCCGCGTGGTGGAGACATGAGACGGATTCTTCACACCCGCGAAGCCTTCTGGATTTATTATTTGAATACCCGGTTTCCAGCAGGTCTCAATAAATGTAATGAATTGATGTTCCATTATTGATATTAACATTATTATGTATTTTGGTATGTTTTTATTATTGATTATTGTGTGAGCATTGTACAATTTTATTGTTATGTTATATTTGGATATTGGCTTTTTGTACTGTCAAGGGATTCCTTCACATTTGAAGGACCTTACGTTTGATCATGTGACCATTTATTTGGTTTTGATTGGTCACAGGGGTGTATATACAGAGCGCACAACTTTGTGTATATAGCTTTGATAAAGATCAGTAGATCGAAACGCGTCGCTGTTTGTGCCCTGGTGTGTATTTGAAGAGCCTGTTTCCACTGCTTTTACTCTGGCAAAATAAAGTTTTAAGCCTGGATTTTATCAATGTGGTGCTGGAACAAGCTTTTTCTTTTTCTCCTTACACAAAACTGTGCCATAGTTGGGCCATACTGGTCTTGCCTTGGGCAGAGGCACTGCTTCTGCTCCCTCTTTGTGCAGAGCCTCCTCCACTGCCTCGATGCACTGAGCTGCTTTGTAAAGCACTAGCAGCACTGCTCTCAGTTGGACTGGAGAAGATGATGGAATTCACCAGTGTGTCTTGGTACTCCCGCATTTTACGCTCCCGGTTCAACGGTGTGATGAGGCTTTGTACGTTGTCCCAGTAGCGAGGTTCGAGGAGGGTGTACACCCAATAATCAGCCATGTTGAGAATGTGGACGATGCGGCGGTCGTTTCTCAGGCACTGCAGCATGTAATCAACCATGTGCTGCAGACTGCCAACTGGCCAAGAAACGCTGTCCCCTGCTTGAGGCGTGATCTCTGCCCGCTCTTCATCACCCCACCCTCGCTGTACACACTGACTACTGGACAATTGTGTAACTCCCTCCTCTGGACAGATGTCTTCCTCTTCCATTGACTCCTCCTCATCCTCCTCACAAAGTGTCCCCTGCCTACGCCTTTGTGAGGAACCACGTGGCGCTGACTGTCCAGAAGCTGATGGAAATGGTGACTCCTCATCCTCCACCTCTTCCACAACATCATCCCTTAGCACTTGCAGTGTTTGTTGAAGCAGGCAGATAAGGGGGACAGTCATGCTGACTAGTGCATCATCTGCACTCGCCATCTGCGTGGAATAATCAAAGGGATGCAAAACCTGGCAGACGTCCTTCATAGTGGCCCACTCTGTGGTTGTGTAGTCTGAACGGCGCGGAGTGCGACTTCTTGGCGCCTGATGCAGCTGGTACTCCATTACTGCTAGCTGCTGCTCACACAACCGCTCCAACATATGTAACGTGGAATTCCACCTGGTTGGTAGGTCACATATGATGCAATGTTCTGGAAGGCGTAATCGGCGCTGCAGAGCTGCAATGCGCAATCTTACCATGCTGGAACGCCACAAGTGAGCACACTCTAGGCGGACCGTGTGCAGCAGTGCATCAAGATCCGGATAGTCCCTCAAAAAACTCTGCATGACCAAGTTGAGCACATGTGCCAGACATGGGATGTGAGTGAGGTTGCCGAGGCCCAGAGCTGCCACCAGATTTCGGCCATTGTCACACACTACCATGCCTGGCTGGAGATTCGCTGGCACAAACCACACATCGCTCCCCTGCTTGATGGCATTCCAGAGCTCCTGCGCTGTGTGGCTTCGATTCCCCAAAGAAATTAATTTCAAGACGGCCTGTTGACGTTTGGCCATGGCTGTGCTCATGTCGGTCGTAACAGGTAAACGTTCACGGGTCCATGTGGAGGTGGACTGTGACGGCTCCTGCAGCGATGATTCTGAGGAACTTGTGTATGAGGAGGAGTCAATGCATACAGACTGGATTCCTGCAATCCTTGGAGCGGGCAGGACACATCCTGCACCACTCGCACGATCTGTACCCGGCTCAACAACATTAACCCAATTAGCAGTGAGGGAAAGGTATCGCCCCTGTCCATTGTGACTAGTCCATGCATCGGGGAACCTTGCTACTGACGGCGTTCAGTAGCACGTGTTTTATGTGTCCCTTCACATGCTTGTGCAGGGCTGGGATGGCTTGCCTGCTGAAATAAAAGTGGCTGGGCACATTGTACTGTGGGACTGCCAATGCCATCAAGTCACGGAAGCTGTCAGTCTCCACCAGCGTGAATGAGAGCATTTCAAGGGACAGTCGTTTTGCAATGCCAGCATTCAGAGCCTGTGCTCGGGGGTGGTTTGCCGAGAATGGCCGCCTTTTCTCCCATGCCTGTACTACCGATGGCTGTAGACTGGGCTGGGAGTGTGAGGATGACTGGGAACGTGGTGCTGTGGGTGGAATTACAGTGGGTCTCTGGACAACAGTGCCAGAGGTTCTTCCATGGCGATCCTGGGAGGAAGCCGAACCAGCTGTGTGTGAGCTGGAGGAAGAGGCAACACGAGCTGAAGAGGTGGAGGCTGCCGCTGTTGGTTGGCCTAGGTCTTCAGTGTGTTTTTGTAACTCCACCGCGTGCCTGGTCCGCACATGTTTCCACATATTTGAGGTATTGAGGTTGCTGATATTTCTCCCTCTTTTGATTTTCTGATGACACACCTTGCATTTGACAAAGCAAATGTCATCTGCAACTGTGTCAAAAAAGGACCAGGCACTGCAAGTCTTGGGAGCGCCCTTTTTGGCTTTTGGAAGAGGCATGCTCCTAATGGGTGCCGAACTGGAGGCTACAGGCTCCGCAGTCTTCCCCCTCCCTCTCGCTCTTTGGCCCGTTTGGGGAATCTCTTCCTCAGAGCTGCTCCCACCACCTTCCTGCACCTCACGCCACGATGGGTCAAAGACCTCATCATCTACACTACCCTCTGCCACCAACTGCTCCTCCTGGGTAGTCTCAGCAGCACAGCACGCAACAGAAAGTGGCACCTGAGTGTCATCATCAGATGCGTACTGTGGTGTGGTGACTGGAGGCACTGGCCCACCCGCCTCTTCAGAGTCAGAGAGACAAAGCTGTTAGGCATCACTGCACACTGCCTCTTCTTCCATTTCTCCAATGCTGCTTGGCTGGCCCCCTGTTCCAAGCCAAGAGATTCAGAGAACAGAAGTAGAGATGGCTCCTGTCCTGGGCTCTCTGACTGCCTGGGTGTTATGACCCCAATGGCGAGGGTCTCAGAGGAACGTGGAAGTCTGCAGAATACAAAAATCCAGCTCATAGGGCAGTGGTAACTGGGTTGACCATATATCTACTCCTAACGCCAACACTAGAAGTAGCCGGGGATCATTCCTACGTTGGTTCTAGATGACACGCTCCAGCCGGAGAATCTAGCTACCCCTAGTAGAGGAAAATAAAAGACCTTTCTTGCCTCCAGAGAAGGGGACCCCAAAGCTGGATAGAAGCCCCCCACAAATAATAACGGTGAGGTAAGAGGAAATGACAAACACAGAAATGAACCAGGTTTAGCACAGAGAGGCCCGCTTACTGATAGCAGAATAAAGAAAGGTAACTTATATGGTCAACAAAAACCCTGTCAAAATCCACACTGGAAATTCAAGAACCCCCGAACCGTCTAACGGTCTGGGGGGAGAACACCAGTCCCCTAGAGCTTCCAGCAAAGGTCAGGATATAGATTTGGAACAAGCTGGACAAAAATACAAAAACCAAAACATATAGCAAAAGCAAAAGGCAGACTTAGCTGATATAACTGGAACCAGGATCAGTAGACAAGAGCACAGCAGACTAGCTCTGATAACTACGATGCCAGGCATTGAACTGAAGGTCCAAGGAGCTTATATAGCAACACCCCTAACTAACGACCCAGGTGCGGATAAAAGGAATGACAGAAAAACCAGAGTCCAAAAAACAAGTAACCACTAGAGGGAGCAAAAAGCGAATTCACAACAGTACCCCCCCCTTAGTGAGGGGTCACCGAACCCTCACCACGACCACCAGGGCGATCAGGATGAGCGGCATGAAAGGCACGAACTAAATCGGCCGCATGAACATCAGAGGCGACCACCCAGGAATTATCCTCCTGACCATAGCCCTTCCACTTGACCAAGTACTGAAGCCTCCGCCTGGAGAGGCGAGAATCCAAGATCTTCTCCACCACGTACTCCAACTCGCCCTCAACCAACACCGGAGCAGGAGGCTCAGCAGAAGGAACTACAGGCACAATGTACCGCCGCAACAAGGACCTATGAAATACATTGTGAATAGCAAACGACACAGGAAGATCCAGACGAAAAGACACAGGATTAAGGATTTCCAATATCTTGTAAGGCCCAATAAAACGAGGTTTAAATTTGGGAGAGGAGACCTTCATAGGAACAAAGCGGGAAGAAAGCCATACCAAATCCCCAACACGTAGTCGGGGACCCACACCGCGGCGGCGGTTGGCAAAGCGCTGAGCCCTCTCCTGTGACAACTTCAAGTTGTCCACCACATGATTCCAGATCCGCTGCAACCTATCCACCACAGAATCCACCCCAGGACAGTCAGAAGGCTCCACATGACCCGAAGAAAAGCGAGGATGGAAACCAGAGTTGCAGAAAAAAGGCGAAACCAAGGTGGCGGAACTAGCCCGATTATTAAGGGCAAACTCAGCCAACGGCAAGAATGTCACCCAATCGTCCTGATCAGCAGAGACAAAACACCTCAAATAAGCCTCCAAAGTCTGATTGGTTCGCTCCGTCTGTCCATTAGTCTGAGGATGGAAAGCAGATGAAAACGACAAATCAATGCCCATCCTACTACAAAAGGATCGCCAGAACCTGGAAACGAACTGGGATCCTCTGTCTGACACAATATTCTCAGGGATGCCGTGCAAACGAACCACGTTCTGGAAAAACACAGGAACCAGATCGGAAGAGGAAGGCAGCTTAGGCAAAGGAACCAAATGGACCATCTTGGAGAAGCGATCACATATCACCCAGATAACGGACATGCCCTGAGATAGCGGAAGATCAGAAATGAAATCCATGGAGATATGTGTCCAAGGTCTCTTCGGAACAGGCAAGGGCAAGAGCAAACCGCTGGCACGAGAACAGCAAGGCTTAGCTCGAGCACAAGTCCCACAGGACTGCACAAATGACCGCACATCCCTTGACAAGGAAGGCCACCAAAAGGACCTGGCCACCAGATCTCTGGTGCCAAAAATTCCCGGGTGACCTGCCAACACCGAGGAGTGAACCTCGGAAATGACTCTGCTGGTCCACCTATCCGGGACAAACAGTCTGTCAGGTGGACAAGACTCAGGCCTATCAGCCTGAAATCTCTGCAACACACGTCGCAGATCAGGAGAAATAGCTGACAATATAACTCCATCTTTAAGAATACCAACAGGATCAGCGACTCCAGGAGCATCAGGCACAAAGCTCCTAGAAAGAGCATCGGCCTTCACATTCTTTGAACCTGGTAAATACGAGACAACAAAATCAAAGCGGGAGAAAAACAATGACCAGCGGGCCTGTCTCGGATTAAGGCGTTTAGCAGACTCGAGATACATCAGATTTTTGTGATCAGTCAAGACCACCACACGATGCTTAGCACCCTCGAGCCAATGACGCCACTCCTCAAATGCCCATTTCATGGCCAACAACTCCCGATTGCCCACATCATAATTTCGCTCGGCAGGCGAAAACTTCCTAGAGAAAAAGGCACAAGGTTTCATAACAGAGCAACCAGGGCCTCTCTGCGACAAAACGGCCCCTGCTCCAATCTCTGAAGCATCCACCTCAACCTGAAAGGGAAGTGAGACATCGGGCTGGCACAAAACAGGCGCCGAAGTAAACCGGCGTTTCAACTCCTGGAAAGCCTCCACGGCAGCAGGAGCCAAGTTAGCTACATCGGAGCCCTTCTTGGTCATATCCGTCAAAGGTTTCACAATGCTAGAAAAATTAGCGATAAAACGACGGTAGAAGTTAGCGAAACCCAAGAACTTCTGAAGACTCTTAACTGACGAGGGCTGAGTCCAATCAAGAATAGCTCGAACCTTGACTGGGTCCATCTCCACAGCAGAAGGGGAAAAAATGAACCCCAAAAAGGGAACCTTCTGTACACCAAAGAGACACTTTGAGCCCTTGACAAACAAAGAATTTTCACGCAAAATCTTAAAGACCAACCTGACCTGCTCCACATGCGAGTCCCAATTATCAGAAAAAACCAAAATATCATCCAGATAAACAATCAAAAATTTATCCAGATACTTCCGGAAAATGTCATGCATAAAGGACTGAAAAACTGAAGGCGCATTGGAGAGCCCAAAAGGCATCACCAAGTACTCAAAATGACCTTCGGGCGTATTGAATGCGGTTTTCCATTCATCACCTTGCTTAATGCGCACAAGGTTGTACGCACCACGAAGGTCTATCTTGGTGAACCACTTGGCACCTTTAATCCGGGCAAACAAGTCAGACAACAGCGGTAAAGGATACTGAAATTTGACAGTGATCTTATTTAAAAGCCGATAATCAATACAAGGTCTCAAAGATCCGTCCTTTTTTGCCACAAAAAAGAATCCAGCACCAAGAGGGGAAGAAGACGGACGAATATGTCCTTTCTCCAGAGACTCCTTGATATATGAACGCATAGCGGTATGTTCAGGTACCGACAGATTAAACAGTCTACCCTTAGGAAACTTACTGCCCGGGATCAAATCTATAGCACAGTCACAGTCCCTATGAGGAGGCAATGCACTGGACTCAGACTCATTGAAGACATCCTGATAATCAGACAAATACTCCGGAACTTCCGAAGGCGTAGAAGAAGCAATAGACACAGGTAGGGAATCCCCATGAATACCACGACAGCCCCAACTAGAGACTGACATAGCCTTCCAGTCCAGGACTGGATTATGGGTCTGTAACCATGGCAGCCCTAAAACCACCAAATCATGCATTTTATGTAAAACCAGGAAACGTATCACCTCGCGGTGTTCAGGAGTCATGCACATGGTAACCTGTGTCCAATACTGCGGTTTATTTGCTGCCAATGGCGTAGCATCAATTCCCCTAAGAGGAATAGGATTTTCTAATGGTTCAAGAGTAAAACCACAGTGCTTAGCAAATGACAGATCCATAAGACTCAGGGCAGCACCTGAATCTACAAACGCCATGACAGGATAAGACGACAGTGAGCAAATCAAAGTTACAGACAGAATAAATTTAGGTTGTAAATTACCAACGGTGACAGGACTAACAACCTTAGCTATACGTTTAGAGCATGCTGAGATAACATGTGTAGAATCACCACAGTAGTAGCACAAGCCATTCCGGCGTCTATGAATTTTCCGCTCATTTCTAGTCAGGATTCTATCACATTGCATTAAATCAGGTGTCTGTTCAGACAACACCATGAGGGAATTTGCGGTTTTTCTATCACATTGCACAGAATTAGGTGTCTGTTCAGACAACACCATGAGGGAATTTGCGGTTTTGCGCTCCCGCAACCGCCGGTCAATTTGAATAGCTAGTGCCATAGTATCATTCAGACCTGTGGGAATGGGAAAACCCACCATAACATTCTTAATGGCTTCAGAAAGGCCATTTCTGAAATTAGCGGCCAGTGCACACTCGTTCCAATGTGTCAGCACGGACCATTTCCGAAATTTTTGGCAATACACTTCAGCCTCGTCCTGCCCCTGAGACATAGCCAGCAAGGCCTTTTCTGCCTGAATCTCAAGATTGGGTTCCTCATAAAGTAAACCGAGCGCCAGAAAAAACGCATCAATATCAGCCAATGCCGGATCTCCTGGCGCCAGCGAAAAAGCCCAATCCTGAGGGTCGCCCCGTAAGAACGAAATAACAATTTTTACTTGCTGAGCAGAGTCTCCAGATGAACAGGGTCTCAGGGACAAAAACAATTTACAATTATTCACGAAATTCCTAAACTTAAACCTGTCTCCGGAAAACAGTTCAGGAATCGGTATTTTAGGTTCTGACCTAGGATTTCTGATAACATAGTCTTGTATGCCCTGCACACGAGTAGCCAGCTGGTCCACACTTGTAATCAAGGTCTGGACATTCATGTCTGCAGCAAGCATAGCCACTCTGAGGTAAAGGGGAAGAAGAAAGGAAAAAAAAAAAAAAAAAAAAAAAAACCTCAGATCTTCTTTCTTATAATCCCTCTTCTGCAATGCATTAAACATTTAATACTGGCCTGGCAAACTGTTATGACCCCAATGGCGAGGGTCTCAGAGGAACGTGGAAGTCTGCAGAATACAAAAATCCAGCTCATAGGGCAGTGGTAACTGGGTTGACCATATATCTACTCCTAACGCCAACACTAGAAGTAGCCGGGGATCATTCCTACGTTGGTTCTAGATGACACGCTCCAGCCGGAGAATCTAGCTACCCCTAGTAGAGGAAAATAAAAGACCTTTCTTGCCTCCAGAGAAGGGGACCCCAAAGCTGGATAGAAGCCCCCCACAAATAATAACGGTGAGGTAAGAGGAAATGACAAACACAGAAATGAACCAGGTTTAGCACAGAGAGGCCCGCTTACTGATAGCAGAATAAAGAAAGGTAACTTATATGGTCAACAAAAACCCTGTCAAAATCCACACTGGAAATTCAAGAACCCCCGAACCGTCTAACGGTCCGGGGGGAGAACACCAGTCCCCTAGAGCTTCCAGCAAAGGTCAGGATATAGATTTGGAACAAGCTGGACAAAAATACAAAAACCAAAACATATAGCAAAAGCAAAAGGCAGACTTAGCTGATATAACTGGAACCAGGATCAGTAGACAAGAGCACAGCAGACTAGCTCTGATAACTACGATGCCAGGCATTGAACTGAAGGTCCAAGGAGCTTATATAGCAACACCCCTAACTAACGACCCAGGTGCGGATAAAAGGAATGACAGAAAAACCAGAGTCCAAAAAACAAGTAACCACTAGAGGGAGCAAAAAGCGAATTCACAACACTGGGCAATTTGGCAGGTGGTGAAGAGACAGATGGGAGCTCTCCAGTGCTCTGTGCCTGAGAGGATGTGGCACTAATTGAAGTCGATGCGTTAGCTGCCATCCATCCGACAACGGCTTCAATTTGGTGTTCACGCAGCAGCGGTGTACGGCGCTCTCCTACAAAGCTGCGCATGAAGGACTGTTCCCTGCTGAAACTGGGTGATGATGAGTCACCGGTACCCGCAGAAGGCACAGAATCCCCATGTCCTCTCCCTGCGCCCACGCCCACGTGCCTTACTCCCTGCCCTCTTCATCTTGGTTGACTGATAAAGATAAGCAGAAAAGTACTAAGGGCTTAGTGTGCTTATTCCTGAACAGCTCCTAACAGGTATAAGAAACACTAATTTTCTAAAGTGTGGACTAGACTTTAATATGAGCTAATGTGGCCTACACAACTGTAAAGTGGTGTGTTTGGTGAACTTTATTTTATTTTTATTTTTTTGGCAGAACTGATTACAGAGTGAGCTGCACTCACACGGAGACCGTGCAGACAGCCGTAAACGGCGCTGCAAGGCCCAAAATGCCTCCTCTATGTTATCCTATGTAGTGTTTTTCCACAATGCCACTAATAGGAAATATTTGAAAAAATGTGCAGCAGGCTGCACTATTAGCAAAAAAGGACAATGTATTTTACGGTATGAGGCAGTGACGCACCCTGAGCTGAATACAACCGGCTGTGGCTGCACACAGACTACAGGGCGAGCTGCACTCACACGGAGACCGTGCAGACAGCCGTAAACGGCGCTGCAAGGCCCAAAAAACCTCCTCTATGTTATCCTATATAGTGTTTTTCCACAATTTAGCTGGATACGGGTGGAAAGCCACTAATAGGAAATATTTGAAAAAACAGTGCAGCAGGCTGCACTAATAGCAAAAACGGACAATGGATAGAACAGTATGAGGCAGTGAACCACCCTGAGCTGAATACAACCGGCTGTGGCTGCACACAGACTACAGAGTGATGTGCACACACACACACAGACCTTGCAGACAGCTGTGAAAACAGTGCTGCAAGGCAAAAGATTCTCATGCAGCAGTTGCTAAATTAGCCTGGGTGAAGCACAATGAAGCAAATCGCTATCTCAACTGGCCCTCAGTCAGAACACAGTGTCCTATGCCTAACTGAATTCACAGCAGAGTGAGCCCGAAATGGCGGCAGCGTTTTTTATAGTGCATCATGACTTCATTTCAGCAGCCAATCACAGCCTTGCCAGTAGTTACATGCCCACCATGCTGAACAGGATGTGCCCACACTTGTAATCATTCCTCATTGGCTGAATTCGTGCAGTTTGTTTTCTGGGAACTTCCGATTCTGGTATCCGATATGCGGTTAATATCGGAACTCGGTATAGGAATTCCGATACCGCAAATATTGGCCGATACCTGATACTTGCGGTATCGGAATGCTCAACACTAGTTAAAAGCTAAATGATTCTTACTAAACATCTGCCTTGCTATTATAGATCTATGCATAATCTATCTATAGATATATTTGTCGATAGATATAGCTATAGAAACATAGATACATCTATCCATATATCTATCTATCTAGAGACTAGATGGTGGCCCTATTCTAACGCATCGGGTATTCTAGAATGCACAGCCACGTAGTATATAACACAGCCCATGTAGTATGTAGCACAGCCACGTAGTATATAACACAGCCCACATAGTGTATAACAGCCCATGCAGTATATAGCATAGCCACATAGTATATTGCACAGCCATGTAGTATATAACACAGCCCACGCAGTACATAACACAGCTACGTAGTATATAGCACAGCCCACGTAGTATATAACACAACCCACGTAGTAAGTACTACAGCCACATAGTATATAACACAGCCAAGTAGTATATAGCACAGCCATGTAGTATATAGCACAGCCACGTAGTATATAACACAGCCCACGCAGTATATAACACAGCCACGTAGTATATTGCACAGGCACGTAGTATATAGCACAGCCCGCATAGTATATAACACAGCCCACGCAGTATATAACACAGCCCATGTAGTATATAACACAGCCCACGTTGTATATAGCAATGTGGGCACCATATCCCTGTTAAAAAAAAACAATAAAAAAAAATAGTCATATACTCACCTTCCGTCGGCCCCCGGATCCAGCCCAGGACTTTAACGATGCTCCTCGCGATGCTCCGTTCCCAGTAATACCTTGCAGCAATAACCCGTGATCATGGAGCGGTCTCGCGAGACTGCCACGTGATCTTGGGTCATTGCAGCAATGCATTATTGGGACTGGAGCGTGAGGAGCGGGAAAGCTGGTGCGGCCGCCGGAAGATGAGAATAAAATGTTTTTTCTTTTTTTTATTATTTTTAACATTATATGTTTTTACTATTAACCCCTTCATGACCCAGCCTATTTTGGCCTTAATGACCTTGCCGTTTTTTGCAATTCTGACCAGTGTCCCTTTATGAGGTAATAACTCAGGAACGCTTCAACGGATCCTAGAGATTCTGAGATTGTTTTTTCGTGACATATTGGGCTTCATGATAGTGGTAAATTTAGGTCGATAATTTCTGAGTTTATTTGTGAAAAAAACGGAAATTTGGCGAAAATTTTGAAAATTTAGCAATTTTCACATTTTAAATTTTTATTCTGTTAAACCAGAGAGTTATGTGACACAAAATAGTTAATAAATAACGTTTCCCACATGTCTACTTTACATCAGCACAATTTTGGAAACAAATTTTTTTTTTGCTAGGACGTTATAAGGGTTAAAATTTGACCAGTGATTTCTCATATTTACAACAAAATTTACAAAACCATTTTTTTTAGGGACCACCTCACATTTGAAGTCATTTTGAGGGTTCTATATGGCTGAAAATACCCAAAAGTGACACCATTCTAAAAACTGCACCCCTCAAGGTGCTCAAAACCACATTCAAGAAGTTTATTAACCCTTCAGGTGTTTCACAGCAGCAGAAGCAACATGGAAGGAAAAAATGAACATTTAACTTTTTAGTCACAAAAAAGATATTTTAGCAACAATTTTTTTATTTTCCCAAGGGTAAAAGGAGAAACTGGACAACGGACGTTGTTGTCCAATTTGTCCGGAGTACGCTGATACCTCATATGTGGGGGTAAACCACTGTTTGGGCGCATGGCAGGGCTCGGAAGGGAAGGAGCGCCATTTGACTTTTTGAATGAAAAATTGGCTCCAATCTTTAGCGGACACCATGTCGCGTTTGGAGAGCCCCCGTGTGCCTAAACATTGGAGCTCCCCCACAAGTGACCCCATTTTGGAAGCTAGACCCCCAAGGAACTTATCTAGAAGCATAGTGAGCACTTTAAACCCTCAGGTGCTTCACAAATTGATCCGTAAAAATGAAAAAGTACTTTTTTTTCACACAAAATTTATTTTAGCCTCAATTTTTTCATTTTCACATGGGCAACAGGATAAAATGGATCCTAAAATTTGTTGGGCAATTTCTCCTGAGTACGCTGATGCCTCACATGTGGGGGTAAACCACTGTTTGGGTGCACGGCAAGGCTCGGATTTTTAGCCCAGAATTTTTTATTTTCCCAAGGGTAACAGGAGAAATTGGACCCCAAATGTTGTTGTCCAGTTTGTCCTGAGTACTATGATACCCCATATGTGGGGGTAAACCACTGTTTGGGAGCACGGCAGGGCTCGGAAGGGAAGGCACGCCATTTGGCTTTTTGAATGGAAGATTAGCTCCAATCATTAGCGGACACCATGTCGCGTTTGGAGAGCCCCTGTGTGCCTAAACATTGGAGCTCCCCCACAAGTGACCCCATTTTGGAAACTAGACCTCCCAAGGAACTAATCTAGATGTGTGGTGAGCACTTTGAACCCCAAGTGCTTCACAGAAGTTTATAACGCAGAGCCATGAAAATAAAAAATAATTTTTCTTTTCTCAAAAATGATTTTTTAGCCCACAATTTTTTATTTTCCCAAGGGTAACAGAAGAAATTGGACCCCAAAAGTTGTTGTCCAGTTTCTCCTGAGTACGCTGATACCCCATATGTGGGGGTAAACCACTGTTTGGGCACAAGTCGGGGCTCGGAAGGGAGGTAGTGACGTTTTGAAATGCAGGCTTTGATGGAGTGTTCTGCGTGCGTCACATTCCATTTGCAGAGCCCCTGATGTGCCTAAACAGTAGAAACCCCCCACAAGTGACCCCATTTTGGAAACTAGACCACCCAAGAAACTTATCTAGATATGTGGTGAGCACTTTGAACCCCCAAGTGCTTCACAGAAGTTTACAACGCAGAGCCTTGAAAATAAAAAATCATTTTTCTTTCCTTAAAAATGATGTTTTAGCAAGCAATTTTTTATTTTCACAAGGGTAACAGGAGAAATTGGACCCCAATAGTTGTTGCCCAGTTTGTCCTGAGTACACTGATACCCCATATGTGGGAGTAAACCACTGTTTGGGCACAAGTCGGGGCTCGGAAGGGAGGTAGTGACGTTTTGAAATGCAGGCTTTGATGGAGTGTTCTGCGTGCGTCACATTCCATTTGCAGAGCCCCTGATGTGCCTAAACAGTAGAAACCCCCCACAAGTGACCCCATTTTGGAAACTAGACCACCCAAGAAACTTATCTAGATATGTGGTGAGCACTTTAAACCCCCAAGTGCTTCACAGAAGTTTACAACGCAGAGCCGTGAAAATAAAAAATCATTTTTCTTTCCTTAAAAATTATGTTTTAGCAAGCAATTGTTTATTTTCACAAGGGTAACAGGAGAAATTAGACCCCAATAGTTGTTGCCCAGTTTGTCCTGAGTACACTGATACCCCATATGTGGGGGTTAACCACTGTTTGGGCACAAGTCGGGGCTCGGAAGGGAGGTAGTGACGTTTTGAAATGCAGGCTTTGATGGAGTGGTCTGCGTGCATCACATTCAATTTCCAGAGCCCCTGATGTGCCTAAACAGTAGAAACCCCCACAAGTGACCCCATTTTGGAAACTAGACCCCCCAAGGAACTTATCTAGATGTATAGTGAGCACTTTGAACCCCCAAGTGCTTCACAGAAGTTTGTAACGCAGAGCAGTGAAAATAAAAAATAATTTTTCATTCCTCTAAAATTATGTTTGAGCAAGCAATGTTTTATTTTCGCAAGGGTAACAGGAGAAATTGGACCCCAATAATAGTTGCCCAGTTTGTCCTGAGTATGCTGGTACCCCATATGTGGGGGTAAACCACTGTTTGGGCACACGTCGGGGCTCGGAAGGGAGGGAGCACCATTTGACTTTTTGAACGCAAGATTGGCTGGAATCAATGGTGGCGCCACGTTGCGTTTGGAGACCCCTGATGTGCCTAAACAGTGGAAACCCCTAAATTCCAACTCCAACACTAACCCCAACACACCCCGAACCCTAATCCCAACCCTAACCCCAACACACCCCTAACCCTAATCCCAACTCTAGCCATAACCCTAATCACAACCCAACCCCAACACACCCCTAACCCTAATCCCAACCCTAATCCCAACCCTTATCCCAACCCTAACCCCAACCCTAACCACAACTTTAACCCCAACACACCCCTAACCATAACCCTAACCACAAGCTTATTCTTAATCCTATTTCCAACCCTAGCCCTAATTCCAACCCTAACTCTAATTCCAACCCTAACCCTAAGGCTATGTGCCCACGTTGCGGATTCGTGTGAGATTTTTCCGCACCATTTTTGAAAAATCCACAGGTAAAAGGCACTGCGTTTTACCTGCGGATTTACGGCGGATTTTCAGTGTTTTTTATGCGGATTTCACCTGCGGATTCCTATTGAGGAACAGCTGTAAAACGCTGCGAAATCCGCACAAAGAATAGACATGCTGCGGAAAATACAGCGCAGCATTTCCGCGCGGTATTTTCCGCACCATGGGCACAGCGGATTTGGTTTTCCATAGGTTTACATGGTACTGTAAACCTGATGGAACACTGCTATGAATCCGCAGCGGCCAATCCGCTGCGGATCCGCAGCCAAATCCGCACCGTGTGCACATAGCCTAATTCTAACGCTAACCTTAGTTCTAACGCTAACCCTACCCCTAACCCTACCCCTAACCCTAACCCTAGTTCTAACCCTAACCCTACCCCTAACCCTAACCCTAGTTCTAACCCTAACCCTAGTTCTAACCCTAACCCTAGTTCTAACCCTAGTGGAAAAAAAAAATATTTTCTTTATTTTATTATTGTCCCTACTTAGGGGGGTGATAAAGGGGGGGGTAATTTACAATTTTTTTTATTTTGATCACTGTGATAAGTTTACCACAGTGATCAAAATGTACATGGAACGCATCTGCCGGCCGGCGGGCGTACTGCGCATGCGCCCGCCATTTTGGAAGATGGCGGCGCCCAGGGAGAAGACAGACCGACTTCGGGAGGCTCGGTAAGTATGAGGGGGTGGTGGGGGGGTGGATCGGAGCACGGGGGAGGATCGGAGGACCGGGGGAGTGGACAGGAGCATGGGGGAGCGGACAGGGGAACGGAGGGGGGTACCGGACAAAAACGGAGGACTGGGGAGGAGATCGGGGGCGGTGGGGGGGGCAGAACATGATTTCCAGCCATGGCAGATGCTATTGCAGCATAGTCCATGGCTGGATTGCAATATTTCACCATTTTCATAGGTGAAATATTGCAAATTGCTCTGATTGGCTGTTGCACTTTCAACAGCCAATCAGAGCGATCGTAGCCATGTGGGGGCAAAGCCACCCCCCCTGGGCTGAAGTACAACTCCCCCTCTCTCTGCAGATTGGGTGAAATAGGAGTTAACCCTTTCACCCGATCTGCAGCGACGCGATCATTCCATGACGCCACATAGGCGTCATGGGTCGGATTGGCACGGGTTTTCATGATGCCTACGTGGCGTCATGGGTCGGGAAGGGGTTAATGCTGCATAGGCAGCATCAATAGTAAAAAGTGAAGCGGTGTTTAAATCCCGCCCCAATCTCGCTGATCAGCGACCCAGGATTTCCGCTACAGACAGACGGAAGTTAGAAACAGACGGAAGTACCCCTTAGGCAATTACAGTATATAGATAGATATATGAATAGATAGATCTATGCATCTATAGATCTATCTATATGTATCTATCTGTCTATCCATCTCATTCATTCTTTCTATCTGTCTAGCTATCTGTGTGTGTAATAGGGTTGAGCGAAACGGGTCGATCATTTTCAAAAGTCGCCGACTTTTGGCTAAGTCGGCGTCTCATGAAACCCGATCCGACCCCTGTGCTTGTCGGCCATG
This sequence comes from Ranitomeya variabilis, assembly GCF_051348905.1. Taxonomy (NCBI): domain Eukaryota; kingdom Metazoa; phylum Chordata; class Amphibia; order Anura; family Dendrobatidae; genus Ranitomeya; species Ranitomeya variabilis. Next base: position 665,452,657 of record NC_135235.1, on the reverse strand, counting down.
CGGTACGCGACTTTCGCGCCAAAGTCGCGTTTCAATGACGCGAAAAGCGCCATTTCTCAGCCAATGAAGGTGAACGCAGAGTGTGGGCAGCGTGATGACATAGATCCTGGTCCCCACCATCTTAGAGAAGGGCATTGCAGTGATTGGCTTGCTGTCTGCGGCGTCACAGGGGCTATAAAGGGGCGTTCCCGCCGACCGCCATCTTACTGCTGCTGATCTGAGCTTAGGGAGAGGTTGCTGCCGCTTCGTCAGAAGCAGGGAGAGCGTTAGGCAGGGTCCACTAACCACCAAACCGCTTGTGCTGTAGCGATTTCCACTGTCCAACACCACCTTCGGTGTGCAGGAACAGTGGAAGCTATTTTTTTTTTTTTTCCTCAGCGCTGTAGCTCATTGGGCTGCCCTAGAAGGCTCCGTGATAGCTGTATTGCTGTGTGTACGCCACTGTGGAAACCAACTGCTTTTTTCAAAGCACATATCCTCTTGTTCCTTTCTGCACAGCTATCTTTTCTGTTTGTCCACACTTTTTATTTAATTTGTGCATCAGTCCACTCCTATTGCTGCCTGCCATACCTGGCTTAGATTACTGCAGGGAGATAGTAATTGTAGGACAGTCCCTGTTTTTTTTTTTTTTTTTTTTGTGGGAGATTAAGATTGGCATTTCTGCTACAGTGCCATCCCTGTGTGTGCCATCTCTCACTGAGTGGGCCATAGAAAGCCTATTTATTTTTTCCGTGATTTGTGTTCTAAATTCTACCTCAACACAAAAACACTACATCAATCAGTGGTAGAAAAATATTGGCCTCAGTCAGGGCTTGTGTGCCACTGCTGTGTGTGCTATCTCTTATTCAGTGGGCTATAGAAAGCCTATTTATTTATTTATTTTTTTTCTTATTATTTGGTTTCTAAAGTCTCCCTGAAAAAAAAAAAAAAAAAAAAAAAACAGTGGGAGAGTAATATTGCCCTTTCAGCTTGTGTGCCAGTCTTGACTCCTGGGTGTGCCACCTCTCTCTCTCATTCAGTGTGCCATAGAAAGGCTATTTATTTTTTTGGTTTTTTTAATATTATTTGGTTTCTAAAGTCTCCCTGAAAATAAAAAAAAAAAAACTTAAAAAAACAGTGGGAGAGTAATATTGCCCTTTCAGCTTGTGCGCCAGTCTTGACTCCTGGGTGTGCCACCTCTCTCTCTCTAATTGTGGGCCATAGAAAGCCTTTTTTTTTTTGTTTTTTTTTAAATATTATTTGGTTTCTAAAGTCTCCCTGAAAAAAAAAACAAAAAAAAAAAAAACAGTGGGAGAGTAATATTGCCCTTTCAGCTTGTGTGCCAGTCTTGACTCCTGGGTGTGCCACCTCTCTCTCTAATTGTGGGCCATAGAAAGCCTTTTTTTTTTTTTTTTTTTTAATATTATTTGGTTTCTAAAGTCTCCCTGAAAATAAAAAAAAAAAAAACTTTAAAAAACAGTGGGAGAGTAATATTGCCCTTTCAGCTTGTGTGCCAGTCTTGACTCCTGGGTGTGCCACCTCTCTCCCTCTCATTCAGTGGGCCATAGAAAGCCTATTTATTTTTATTTTTTAAATATTATTGGGTTTCTAAAGTCTCCCTTAAAAAACAAAAAATACATAAAAAAACAGTGGGAGAGTAATATTGCCCTTTCAGCTTGTGTGCCAGTCTTGACTCCTGGGTGTGCCACCTCTCTCCCTCTCATTCAGTGGGCCATAGAAAGCCTATTTATTTTTATTTTTTAAATATTATTGGGTTTCTAAAGTTTCCCTTAAAAAACAAAAAATACATAAAAAACAGTGGGAGAGTAATATTGCCCTTTCAGCTTGTGTGCCAGTCTTGACTCCTGGGTGTGCCACCTCTCTCTCATTCAGTGGGCCATAGAAAGCATTTATTTTTTTTTTCCTTGATTTGTGTTCTAAAATCTACCTCAACACAAAAACACTACATCAATCAGTGGGAGAAAAATATTGGCCTCAGTCAGGGCTTGTGTGCCACTGCTGTGTGTGCTATCTCTCATTCAGTGGGCTATAGAAAGCCTATTTATTTATTTATTTTTTTTCTTATTATTTGGTTTCTAAAGTCTCCCTGAAAAAAAAAAATACATAAAAAAACAGTGGGAGAGTAATATTGCCCTTTCAGCTTGTGTGCCAGTCTTGACTCCTGGGTGTGCCACCTCTCTCTCTCATTCAGTGGGCCATAGAAAGGCTATTTATTTTTTTGGTTTTTTTAATATTATTTGGTTTCTAAAGTCTCCCTGAAAATAAAAAAAAAAAAAACTTAAAAAAACAGTGGGAGAGTAATATTGCCCTTTCAGCTTGTGCGCCAGTCTTGACTCCTGGGTGTGCCACCTCTCTCTCTCATTCAGTGGGCCATAGAAAGGCTATTTATTTTTTTGGTTTTTTTAATATTATTTGGTTTCTAAAGTCTCCCTGAAAATAAAAAAAAAAAAAACTTAAAAAAACAGTGGGAGAGTAATATTGCCCTTTCAGCTTGTGCGCCAGTCTTGACTCCTGGGTGTGCCACCTCTCTCTCTCTAATTGTGGGCCATAGAAAGCCTTTTTTTTTTTTGGTTTTTTTTTTATATTATTTGGTTTCTAAAGTCTCCCTGAAAATAAAAAAAAAAAAACTTAAAAAAACAGTGGGAGAGTAATATTGCCCTTTCAGCTTGTGTGCCAGTCTTGACTCCTGGGTGTGCCACCTCTCTCTCTCATTCAGTGGGCCATAGAAAGGCTATTTATTTTTTTGGTTTTTTTAATATTATTTGGTTTCTAAAGTCTCCCTGAAAATAAAAAAAAAAAAACTTAAAAAAACAGTGGGAGAGTAATATTGCCCTTTCAGCTTGTGTGCCAGTCTTGACTCCTGGGTGTGCCACCTCTCTCTCTCATTCAGTGGGCCATAGAAAGGCTATTTATTTTTTGGTTTTTTTTAATATTATTTGGTTTCTAAAGTCTCCCTGAAAATAAAAAAAAAAAAACTTAAAAAAACAGTGGGAGAGTAATATTGCCCTTTCAGCTTGTGTGCCAGTCTTGACTCCTGGGTGTGCCACCTCTCTCTCTCATTCAGTGGGCCATAGAAAGGCTATTTATTTTTTTGTTTTTTTTAATATTATTTGGTTTCTAAAGTCTCCCTGAGAAAAAAAATAAATAAATTAGGTGGGAGATTAATATTGACATTAGTGCTTGAGTGACAGTCCTGCGTGTGTGTCATCTCTGTGATTTTGTGCCACAGAAAACAGAGTGTGTAACATTGTGCCTGATTTTCCTTGTGGTCTCACCAACCTGTTAAGGGATATTGAAATCATACTGAAGTTATAGCTCACCGTGTAAGTTGTTTGACAGCAACAAATAAAGTTACTTTGGTTAAGATTTTAAAACAATGAGGAAGTCTGGTGCAAGAGGTCGTCGTGGGCGTTCATTGTCAGCTGGTAATGATGGTAGTGGTAGTGGAGCATCAGGTGGTCGTGGGGATAAAAATATTCCACCTAAGTCTGGAGCTGTGGAGCCAGTTTCGTCGTCAGGCTACACAAGGCCTCGAACGCTCTCTTTTCTGGGAGTAGGAAAACCGCTTTTAAAGGCGGAGCAGCAACAGCAAGTTTTGGCTTACATTGCAGACTCAGCCTCTAGCTCTTTTGCCTCCTCTTCCGAAACTGGTAAATGTAAAAGCAGCGCGTCGCTTGCGGATGTTCACGGTCAGGGACAAGTTGCTTCCTTGTCCTCCTCAGCAAAAAGTACAACAAGAGAGAAGGATGCAGCAGGCGACACAACGGGTCACTCCATGGAGCTCTTTACACATACCGTCCCTGGCTTAGAAAGTGAAACATTTAACAGGCCATGCCCATTACAAGTAGATTCTGACATGGAGTGCACTGATGCACAGCCACAGCCAGAGTACTATGCTGCTCCTTTGACTCAGACCACCACATTCCCCTCTCAGGGTACAGATCCACAATCAGACCCTGATGAGACTATGTTGCCCCGCCACGAACGCTATACCACCGACCGACACAGTGACACAGACGAAGTTGCACACGAGCTCGAAGAGGAGGTAATAGATGACCCGGTTGTTGACCCCGATTGGCAGCCATTGGGGGAACAGGGTGCAGGCAGCAGTAGTTCAGAAGCGGAGGTGGAGGAGGGGCCGCAGCAGGCATCAACATCGCAACAGGTTCCATCTGCCGGGCCCGTATCTGGCCCAAAACGCGTGTCAAAGCCAAAACCTGTTGGAGGACAGCGTGGCCATCCGGTTAAAGCTCAGTCTGCAATCCCTGAAAAGGGATCCGAGTCTAGGAAGAGTGCAGTCTGGCATTTTTTTAAACAACATCCAACTGATCAGCGCAAAGTCATCTGTCAAAAATGTTCAACTAGCTTAAGCAGAGGTCAGAATCTGAAAAGTCTAAATACTAGTTGCATGCATAGACACTTAACCACCATGCATTTTCAAGCCTGGACTAACTACCAAACGTCCCTTAAGGTTGTAGCACCCTCGGCCAATGAAGCTAGTCAGCAACGCAACATCCCTTCCGTCACTGTAAGGCCACCATTTTCCGCACCACCGGCAGTATCTGTGCAGGTTTCTTTGCCAGCCAAAAGCAGTCAGGGTCAGGGAATCACCAGTTTTGTAGGAGGAAATATTGCATCTAGGGCACCGGCGGAAACAATACCGTCTCCAACCGTCTCTCAGTCTGCCATGTACACCGGCACACCCGAAAGTTCCACGATCTCCAGCTCTCCAGTCCAGCTCACCCTACATGAGACTCTGGTTAGAAAAAGGAAGTACTTATCCTCGCATCCGCGTACACAGGGTTTTAACGCCCACATAGCTAGACTAATCTCGTTAGAGATGATGCCCTACCGGTTAGTTGAAAGCGAAGCTTTCAAAGCCCTGATGGAGTACGCTGAACCACGATACGAGCTACCCAGTCGACACTTTTTTTCCAGAAAAGCCATCCCAGCCCTGCACCAGCATGTTAAACAGCGCATCGTCCATGCACTCAGGCAATCTGTGAGTACAAAGGTGCACCTGACTACAGATGCATGGACCAGTAGGCATGGCCAGGGACGTTATGTGTCCATCACGGCACACTGGGTGAATGTGGTGGATGCAGGGTCCACAGGCGACATCAATTTAGGGACAGTTGTGCCTAGCCCACGGTCTAGGAAACAGTTGGCTGTAGGCGTTCGCACCCCCTCCTCCTCCTCCTCCTCGTCCTCCTGCAGAAGCTACAGCTCTTCCACAGAACGCAGTCTGCCAACCACTCCATCGGCAGATGACACTGTTGCACACCAGTTGTCCCATTATGGGCCAGCTACTGCCAAGCGTCAGCAGGCTGTATTGGCTATGAAGTGTTTGGGCGACAACAGACACACCGCGGAAGTTCTGTCCGTTTTCTTGCAACAAGAAACGCAGTCGTGGCTGGGCACAGTAGATCTTGAGGCAGGCAAGGTAGTGAGTGATAACGGAAGGAATTTCATGGCTGCCATCTCCCTTTCCCAACTGAAACACATTCCTTGCCTGGCTCACACCTTAAACCTGGTGGTGCAGTGCTTATTGAAAACTTATCCTGGGTTCTCCGACCTGCTCCTCAAAGTGCGTGCACTTTGCTCACATATCCGACGTTCGCCTGTACACGCCAGCCGTATGCAGACCCATCAGCGGTGTTTGAACCTTCCCCAGCATCGCCTAATCATAGACGTTGCAACAAGGTGGAACTCAACACTGCACATGCTTCAGAGACTGTGCGAACAGAGGCGTGCTGTTATTTATTTGTGGGAGGATACACGGGCAGGCAGTAGGATGGCAGACATGGAGTTGTCAGGTGTGCAGTGGTCTAAGATACAAGACATGTGTCAAGTCCTTCAGTGTTTTGAGGAATGCACACGGCTGGTTAGTGCAGACAACGCCGTAATAAGCATGAGCATCCCCCTAATGCGTCTGCTGATGCAAAGTTTGACGCACATAAAGGAGCAGGCGTCTGCACCAGAGGAAGAGGAAAGCCTTGATGACAGTCAGCCATTGTCTGGTCAGGGCAGTGTACAGGACGAGGTAGCGGGCGAAGAGGAGGTGGAGGACGAGGAGGATGATGGGGATGAGTATATTTTTAATGCGGAACCTTTCCCGGGGGCACAGGAAATTGGTTGCGTGTCACGGCCGGGTTCTGGTTTTTTGAGGGACACAAGTGACGTAGATTTGCCTGCAACTGCCCCTCAACCAATCACAACCGGAGATTTGACAACTGGAACTTTGGCCCACATGGCGGATTATGCCTTACGTATCCTAAAAAGGGACACACGCATTACGAAAATGATGAACGATGACGATTACTGGTTGGCCTGCCTCCTTGATCCACGCTATAAAGGCAAATTGCAAAATATTATGCCACATGAGAACTTGGAACTAATATTAGCAACCAAACAATCAACTCTTGTTGACCGTTTGCTTCAGGCATTCCCAGCACACAGCGCACGTGATCGTTCTCACACGAGCTCCAGGGGGCAGCAGACTAGGAGTGTTAGGGGTGCACACATCAGAAGTGGCATTGGACAGAGGGGTTTTCTGACCAGGTTGTGGAGTGATTTTGCTATGACCGCAGACAGGACAGGTACTGCTGCATCAATTGAAAGTGACAGGAGACAACATTTGTCCAGTATGGTTACTAACTATTTTTCATCCCTTATCGATGTTCTCCCTCAACCGTCATTCCCATTTGATTACTGGGCCTCCAAATTAGACACCTGGCCAGAATTGGCAGAATATGCATTGCAGGAGCTTGCTTGCCCGGCAGCAAGTGTCCTATCAGAAAGAGTATTCAGTGCTGCAGGTTCAATATTAACCGAAAAAAGGACTCGTTTGGCTACCCAAAATGTTGACGATCTAACATTCATTAAAATGAACCACAACTGGATTTCGAAATCTTTTGCCCCACCTTGCCCGGCCGACACCTAGCTTTCCTATGAAAAGCTCTTGCCTGTGAATTACTTTTCTAATGTCTAATTTGCTGCAGCTGATTGTACAGCATATGACATGTTTACACCTCCCTAAATGGCCAAACTCCCCACACGGGGCCGTGGTATCGCGACTTGGCGCAAGCACCCGTGAGACTGCTGTTTGTCTGAAGAGGTGGGTGTGCTCGCTTTTGGTTGACGGCATTGCTACTGGGTCCCTCATAGTACAATGTAGTGTCTCTGGCGGTGGTGGTGCGCACCCAACGTCAGACACACCGTTGTAACATGAGGGGCCCTGGGGCGGTCCCGCCGGCCTCAAGAGAGTTCCCCCCTACCCAAGCTCAAAATGTGCTCTACCACGTGCAAAATTATGTCGCACAGATCCACCAATCTTTAGTCTATTCGCTGACATCATTCAATGTCTGGCACTGACAATACAAATTTGTAGACATCTATGATGCAACTTAAAGTAGTCTGTGTCTGTGTCCTATATTGGCACCATTAAATAGTTACTGCCAAATTACTATGTCAGAAACTCAGTAGATGAGCCCACCCCTGTACCTAAGTATGCCACCTTTTTTTTTGTTTTGGTTGTTTTGCGAGACATTAACATCTATTTATATTTTGGGAGTACTGGGACAGACACTCCTTGCACTACTCCTCCACTCACCACCAAGCTGCCTGTGTATCCATTTAACCGCTATAAAGCTGCCATGAGCCTATTGTTTGTTATTTTAGGCCTTTGATAGCCTGTCTGCGGTCCCTACTTTAAATACTCCTCCACTCATCACCAGCTGCCTGCCCGTGTATCCATGTAACCGCTGTAAAACTGCCATGAGCCTATTGTTTGTTATTTTAGGCCTTTGATAGCCTGTCTGCGGTCCCTACTTTAAATACTCCTCCACTCATCACCAGCTGCCTGCCCGTGTATCCATGTAACCGCTGTAAAACTGCCATGAGCCTATTGTTTGTTATTTTAGGCCTTTGATAGCCTGTCTGCGGTCCCTACTTTAAATACTCCTCCACTCACCACCAAGCTGCCTGCCCGTGTATCCATGTAACCGCTGTAAAACTGCCATGAGCCTATTGTTTGTTATTTTAGGCCTTTGATAGCCTGTCTGCGGTCCCTACTTTAAATACTCCTCCACTCATCACCAGCTGCCTGCCCGTGTATCCATGTAACCGCTGTAAAACTGCCATGAGCCTATTGTTTGTTATTTTAGGCCTTTGATAGCCTGTCTGCGGTCCCTACTTTAAATACTCCTCCACTCATCACCAGCTGCCTGCCCGTGTATCCATGTAACCGCTGTAAAACTGCCATGAGCCTATTGTTTGTTATTTTAGGCCTTTGATAGCCTGTCTGCGGTCTCTACTTTAAATACTCCTCCACTCATCACCAGCTGCCTGCCCGTGTATCCATGTAACCGCTGTAAAACTGCCATGAGCCTATTGTTTGTTATTTTAGGCCTTTGATAGCCTGTCTGCGGTCCCTACTTTAAATACTCCTCCACTCATCACCAGCTGCCTGCCCGTGTATCCATGTAACCGCTGTAAAACTGCCATGAGCCTATTGTTTGTTATTTTAGGCCTTTGATAGCCTGTCTGCGGTCCCTACTTTAAATACTCCTCCACTCATCACCAGCTGCCTGCCCGTGTATCCATGTAACCGCTGTAAAACTGCCATGAGCCTATTGTTTGTTATTTTAGGCCTTTGATAGCCTGTCTGCGGTCCCTACTTTAAATACTCCTCCACTCATCACCAGCTGCCTGCCCGTGTATCCATGTAACCGCTGTAAAACTGCCATGAGCCTATTGTTTGTTATTTTAGGCCTTTGATAGCCTGTCTGCGGTCTCTACTTTAAATACTCCTCCACTCATCACCAGCTGCCTGCCCGTGTATCCATGTAACCGCTGTAAAACTGCCATGAGCCTATTGTTTGTTATTTTAGGCCTTCGAAGCCTGTCTGCGGTCCCTCCTTCCACTAGGTGTTGTGAATTTGGATTCTGGGCTCCCCCGGTGGCTACTGGTGGAATTGAACTGGTGTCTTCATCTTCTCTGTTCACCTGTTCCCATCAAGATGTGGGAGTCGCTATATAACCTTGCTTCTCTGTTAGTTGCTTGCCGGTCAACAATGTTATCAGAAGCCTCTCTGTGCTTGTTCCTGCTCCTAGACAACTACTAGATAAGTTGGAATCTTGTCCATATTTGTTTTTGCATTTTTGTTCCAGTTCACAGCTGTAGTTTCGTTTCTGTGTCTGGAAAGCTCTTGTGAACAGGAATTGCCACTCTGGTGTTATGAGTTAATGCCAGAGTCTTAAAGTAATTTCTGGATGGTGTTTTGATAGGGTTTTCAGCTGACCATGAAAGTGTCCTTTCTGTCTTCTGCTATCTAGTAAGTGGACCTCAAATTTGCTAAACCTATTTTCATACTACGTTTGTTATTTCATCTTAATTCACCGCCAATACATGTGGGGGGCCTCTGTCTCCTTTCGGGGTATTTCTCTAGAGGTGAGCTAGGACTAATATTTTCCTCTGCTAGCATTATTTAGTCCTCCGGCTGGTGCTGGGCATCTAGAATCAACGTAGGCATGCTACCCGGCCACTGCTAGTTGTGCGGTAGGTTTAGTTCATGGTCAGCTCAGTTCCCATCTTCCAAGAGCTTGTTCCTATATATGTTTATGCTATGTTCTCTTGCCATTGAGATCATGACAGTTTGACCGGACCACTAAAGGGTTAAAATCCTTGGCTGAGAAAGGAGAGAAATAAGAAGTCTGCTGAGATTTTTTTTTTTTTTTTTTCCTCCTTCTAATCTTTGAATGGCTCTGTGTCCACCTGTTTGTAATGGATCTTCAGAGTGTAACTGCAGGTTTGAATAATCTCGCCACGAAGGTACAAAATTTGCAAGATTTTGTTTGTCATGCACCTGTATCTGAGCCGAGAATTCCTTTGCCGGAATTTTTCTCGGGGAATAGATCTGGGTTTCAGAATTTTCGAAATAATTGCAAATTATTTTTGTCCCTGAAATCTCGCTCTGCCGGAGACCCTGCACAGCAGGTCAGGATTGTGATTTCCTTGCTCCGGGGCGACCCTCAAGACTGGGCTTTTTCATTGACACCAGGGGATCCTGCGTTGCTCAATGTGGATGCGTTTTTTCTGGCCTTGGGGTTGATTTATGACGAACCTCATTTGGAGCTTCAGGCAGAAAAAACTTTGATGTCCCTATCTCAGGGGCAAGATGAAGCTGAAATTTACTGCCAAAGATTCCGTAAATGGTCTGTGCTTACTCAGTGGAATGAGTGCGCCCTGGCGGCGACTTTCAGAGAGGGTCTCTCTGATGCCATTAAGGATGTTATGGTGGGGTTCCCTGTGCCTGCGGGTCTGAATGAGTCCATGACAATGGCTATTCAGATCGATAGGCGTTTGCGGGAGCGCAAACCAGTGCACCATCTGGCGGTGTCCACTGAGAAGACGCCAGAGAGTATGCAGTGTGATAGAATTCTGTCCAGAAGCGAGCGGCAGAATTTTAGATGGAAAAATGGGTTGTGTTTCTATTGTGGTGATTCTACTCATGTTATATCAGCATGCTCTAAGCGCACTAAAAAGCTTGATAAATCTGTTTCCAGTTGCACTTTACAGTCTAAGTTTATTCTATCTGTGACCCTGATTTGCTCTTTGTCATCTATTACCACGGACGCCTATGTCGACTCTGGCGCCGCTTTGAGTCTTATGGATTGGTCCTTTGCCAAACGCTGTGGGTATGATTTAGAGCCTTTGGAGACTCCTATTCCTCTGAAGGGGATTGACTCCACCCCATTGGCTAATAATAAACCACAATACTGGACACAAGTAACTATGCGTATTAATCCGGATCACCAGGAGATTATTCGCTTTCTGGTGCTGTATAATCTACATGATGATTTGGTGCTAGGATTGCCATGGCTGCAATCTCACAACCCAGTCCTCGACTGGAGAGCTATGTCTGTGTTGAGCTGGGGATGTAAGGGGGCTCATGGGGATGTACCTTTGGTTTCCATCTCATCATCTATTCCCTCTGAAATTCCTGAGTTCCTGTCTGACTATCGTGACGTCTTTGAAGAACCCAAGCTTGGTTCGTTACCTCCGCACCGAGAGTGCGATTGTGCCATAGATTTAATCCCGGGTAGTAAATACCCAAAGGGTCGTTTATTTAATCTGTCTGTGCCTGAACATGCTGCTATGCGAGAATATATAAAGGAGTCCTTGGAAAAGGGACATATTCGTCCTTCGTCATCTCCCTTAGGAGCCGGTTTTTTCTTTGTGTCAAAAAAAGACGGCTCTTTGAGACCATGTATTGATTATCGGCTTTTGAATAAAATCACTGTTAAATATCAATACCCATTGCCGTTGCTGACTGATTTGTTTGCTCGCATAAAGGGGGCCAAGTGGTTCTCTAAGATTGACCTTCGTGGGGCGTATAATTTGGTGCGAATCAGGCAGGGGGATGAGTGGAAAACCGCATTTAATACGCCCGAGGGCCACTTTGAGTATTTGGTGATGCCTTTTGGTCTTTCAAATGCTCCGTCAGTTTTCCAGTCCTTTATGCATGATATTTTTCGCGATTATTTGGATAAATTTATGATTGTGTATCTGGATGATATTCTGATTTTTTCGGATGACTGGGACTCTCATGTCCAGCAAGTCAGGAGGGTTTTTCAGGTTTTGCGGTCTAATTCTTTGTGTGTGAAGGGTTCTAAGTGTGTTTTTGGGGTACAGAGGATTTCCTTTTTGGGATATATTTTTTCTCCCTCTTCCATTGAAATGGACCCTGTCAAGGTTCAAGCTATTTGTGATTGGACGCAGCCCTCTTCTCTTAAGAGTCTTCAGAAATTTTTGGGCTTTGCTAACTTTTATCGTCGATTTATTGCTGGTTTTTCGGATGTTGCTAAGCCATTGACAGATTTGACTAAGAAGGGTGCTGATGTTGCTGATTGGTCCCCTGATGCTGTGGAGGCCTTTCGGGAGCTTAAGCGCCGTTTTTCCTCTGCCCCTGTGTTGCGTCAGCCTGATGTTGCTCTACCTTTTCAGGTTGAGGTCGACGCTTCTGAGATCGGAGCTGGGGCAGTGTTGTCGCAGAAGAGTTCCGACTGCTCCGTGATGAGGCCTTGTGCCTTCTTTTCCCGTAAATTTTCGCCCGCTGAGCGGAATTATGATGTTGGGAATCGGGAGCTTTTGGCCATGAAGTGGGCTTTTGAGGAGTGGCGCCATTGGCTTGAGGGGGCCAGACATCAGGTGGTGGTATTGACTGACCACAAAAACTTGATTTATCTTGAGACCGCCAGGCGCCTGAATCCTAGACAGGCGCGCTGGTCATTGTTTTTCTCTCGGTTTAATTTTGTGGTGTCATACCTACCGGGTTCTAAGAATGTTAAGGCGGATGCTCTTTCTAGGAGTTTTGAGCCTGACTCGCCTGGTAACTCTGAGCCCACAGGTATCCTTAAGGATGGAGTGATATTGTCAGCCGTTTCTCCAGACCTGCGGCGGACCTTGCAGGAGTTTCAGGCGGATAGACCGGATCGTTGCCCACCTGATAAACTGTTTGTTCCTGATGATTGGACCAGTAGAGTCATCTCTGAGGTTCATTCTTCTGCGTTGGCAGGTCATCCTGGAATTTTTGGTACCAGGGATTTGGTGGCAAGGTCCTTCTGGTGGCCTTCCCTGTCACGAGATGTGCGAGGCTTTGTGCAGTCTTGTGACGTTTGTGCTCGGGCCAAGCCTTGTTGTTCTCGGGCTAGTGGATTATTGTTGCCCTTGCCTATTCCTAAGAGGCCTTGGACGCACATCTCGATGGATTTTATTTCAGATCTGCCTGTTTCTCAGAAGATGTCTGTCATCTGGGTGGTGTGTGACCGTTTCTCTAAGATGGTCCATTTGGTTCCCCTGCCCAAGTTGCCTTCTTCTTCCGAGTTGGTTCCTCTGTTTTTTCAAAATGTTGTTCGTTTGCATGGTATTCCTGAGAATATCGTTTCTGACAGAGGAACCCAATTTGTGTCTAGATTTTGGCGGGCATTCTGTGCTAGGATGGGCATAGATTTATCTTTTTCGTCCGCTTTCCATCCTCAGACTAATGGCCAGACCGAGCGGACTAATCAGACCCTGGAGACATATCTGAGGTGTTTTGTGTCTGCTGACCAGGATGATTGGGTTGCTTTTTTGCCATTGGCGGAGTTCGCTCTCAATAATCGGGCCAGCTCTGCCACTTTGGTGTCCCCGTTTTTCTGTAATTCGGGGTTTCATCCTCGATTTTCCTCTGGTCAGGTGGAATCTTCGGATTGTCCTGGAGTGGATGCTGTGGTGGAGAGATTGCATCAGATCTGGGGGCAGGTGGTGGACAATTTGAAGTTGTCCCAGGAGAAGACTCAGCTTTTTGCCAACCGCCACCGTCGTGTTGGTCCTCGGCTTTGTGTTGGGGATTTGGTGTGGTTGTCTTCTCGTTTTGTCCCTATGAGGGTCTCTTCTCCTAAGTTTAAGCCTCGGTTCATCGGCCCGTATAAGATATTGGAGATTCTTAACCCTGTTTCCTTCCGTTTGGACCTCCCTGCATCCTTTTCTATTCATAACGTTTTTCATCGGTCATTATTGCGCAGGTATGAGGTACCGGTTGTGCCTTCCGTTGAGCCTCCTGCTCCGGTGTTGGTTGAGGGTGAGTTGGAGTACGTTGTGGAGAAAATCTTAGACTCCCGTGTTTCCAGACGGAGACTCCAGTATCTGGTCAAGTGGAAGGGATACGGCCAGGAGGATAATTCTTGGGTGAATGCATCTGATGTTCATGCCTCTGATCTGGTTCGTGCCTTTCATAGGGCCCATCCTGATCGCCCTGGTGGTTCTGGTGAGGGTTCGGTGCCCCCTCCTTGAGGGGGGGGTACTGTTGTGAATTTGGATTCTGGGCTCCCCCGATGGCTACTGGTGGAATTGAACTGGTGTCTTCATCTTCTCTGTTCACCTGTTCCCATCAAGATGTGGGAGTCGCTATATAACCTTGCTTCTCTGTTAGTTGCTTGCCGGTCAACAATGTTATCAGAAGCCTCTCTGTGCTTGTTCCTGCTCCTAGACAACTACTAGATAAGTTGGACTCTTGTCCATATTTGTTTTTGCATTTTTGTTCCAGTTCACAGCTGTAGTTTCGTTTCTGTGTCTGGAAAGCTCTTGTGAACAGGAATTGCCACTCTGGTGTTATGAGTTAATGCCAGAGTCTTAAAGTAATTTCTGGATGGTGTTTTGATAGGGTTTTCAGCTGACCATGAAAGTGTCCTTTCTGTCTTCTGCTATCTAGTAAGTGGACCTCAAATTTGCTAAACCTATTTTCATACTACGTTTGTTATTTCATCTTAATTCACCGCCAATACATGTGGGGGGCCTCTGTCTCCTTTCGGGGTATTTCTCTAGAGGTGAGCTAGGACTAATATTTTCCTCTGCTAGCATTATTTAGTCCTCCGGCTGGTGCTGGGCATCTAGAATCAACGTAGGCATGCTACCCGGCCACTGCTAGCTGTGCGGTAGGTTTAGTTCATGGTCAGCTCAGTTCCCATCTTCCAAGAGCTTGTTCCTATATATGTTTATGCTATGTTCTCTTGCCATTGAGATCATGACAACTAGGCCTCCACTGACCAGACCACTGCTGCCCGTGTACCCCTGGAACCAATTTTAAAGTGCCTACAGCCAGCCCATTTTATTGTGTTAGGCCTTCGAAGCCTGTCTGCGGTCCCTCCTTCCACTAGGCCTCCACTGACCAGACCACTGCTGCCCGTGTACCCCTGGAACCAATAATAAAGTGCCTACAGCCAGCCCATTTTATTATGTTAGGCCTTTGAAGCCTGTCTGCGGTCCCTCCTTCCACTAGGCCTCCACTGACCAGACCACTACTGCCCGTGTACCCCTGGAACCAATTTTAAAGTGCCTACAGCCAGCCCATTTTATTGTGTTAGGCCTTCGAAGCCTGTCTGCGGTCCCTCCTTCCACTAGGCCTCCACTGACCAGACCACTGCTGCCCGTGTACCCCTGGAACCAATAATAAAGTGCCTACAGCCAGCCCATTTTATTATGTTAGGCCTTTGAAGCCTGTCTGCGGTCCCTCCTTCCACTAGGCCTCCACTCACCAGACCACTGCTGCCCGTGTACCCCTGGAACCAATAATAAAGTGCCTACAGCCAGCCCATTTTATTATGTTAGGCCTTTGAAGCCTGTCTGCGGTCCCTCCTTCCACTAGGCCTCCACTGACCAGACCACTGCTGCCCGTGTACCCCTGGAACCAATAATAAAGTGCCTACAGCCAGCCCATTTTATTATGTTAGGCCTTTGAAGCCTGTCTGCGGTCCCTCCTTCCACTAGGCCTCCACTGACCAGACCACTGCTGCCCGTGTACCCCTGGAACCAATTATAAAGTGCCTACAGCCAGCCCATTTTTTTATGTTAGGCCTTCGAAGCTTGTCTAAGGTCCCTCCTTCCACTAGGCCTCCACTGACCAGACCACTGCTGCCCGTGTACCCCTGGAACCAATAATAAAGTGCCTACAGCCAGCCCATTTTATTATGTTAGGCCTTTGAAGCCTGTCTGTGGTCCCTCCTTCCACTAGGCCTCCACTCACCAGACCACTGCTGCCCGTGTACCCCTGGAACCAATAATAAAGTGCCTACAGCCAGCCCATTTTATTATGTTAGGCCTTTGAAGCCTGTCTGCGGTCCCTCCTTCCACTAGGCCTCCACTGACCAGACCACTGCTGCCCGTGTACCCCTGGAACCAATAATAAAGTGCCTACAGCCAGCTCATTTTATTATGTTAGGCCTTTGAAGCCTGTCTGCGGTCCCTCCTTCCACTAGGCCTCCACTGACCAGACCACTGCTGCCCGTGTACCCCTGGAACCAATTATAAAGTGCCTACAGCCAGCTCATTTTTTTATGTTAGGCCTTCGAAGCCTGTCTAAGGTCCCTCCTTCCACTAGGCCTCCACTGACCAGACCGCTGCTGCCCGTGTACCCCTGGAACCAATAATAAAGTGCCTACAGCCAGCCCATTTTATTATGTTAGGCCTTTGAAGCCTGTCTGCGGTCCCTCCTTCCAATAGGCCTACACTGACCAGACCACTGCTGCCCGTGTACCCCTGGAACCAATTTTAAAGTGCCTACAGCCAGCCCATTTTATTGTGTTAGGCCTTCGAAGCCTGTCTGCGGTCCCTCCTTCCAATCGGCCTACACTGACAAAGGTACACCTGACAACAGACACATGGACCTGTAGGCATGGCCACGGAAGGTTACGTGTCCTTTGTGGCTCAATGGGTTAATGTATTGGATGCATGGTCCACACAGGGGACAGCCTGCTAAGTCTGTATGCAGTCCCTAATTCAAGTTGTCCTCAACTGAATAAAGCTGAGCTTCAACCTTCTGGCTCTCATTAAGTGTTTTTTAAAAAACAAAATGGTGGTTAGGGCCTACTAACGGTGTCTGCCCCTGCCTGGTGTTGCCCTCAACTGAATAAAGCTGAGCTTCAACCTTCTGGCTCTCATTAAGTGTTTTTTAAAAAACAAAATGGTGGTTAGGGCCTACTAACGGCTTCTGCCCCTCCCTGGTGTTGCCCTCAACTGAATAAAGCTGAGCTTCTACCTTCCGGCTCTGATTAACTGCTGTTTTTAAACACATTGGTGGTTCCGGCCTACTAACAGTGTCTGCCCCTGCCTGGTGTTGCCCTCAACTGAATAAAGCTGAGCTTCAACCTTCTGGCTCTCATTAAGTGTTTTTTTAAAAAACAAAATGGTGGTTAGGGCCTACTAACGGTGTCTGCCCCTGCCTGGTGTTGCCCTCAACTGAATAAAGCTGAGCTTCAACCTTCTGGCTCTCATTAAGTGTTTTTTAAAAAACAAAATGGTGTTTAGGGCCTACTAACGGTGTCTGCCCCTCCCTGGTGTTGCCCTCAACTGAATAAAGCTGAGCTTCAACCTTCTGGCTCTCATTAAGTGTTTTTTAAAAAACAAAATGGTGGTTAGGGCCTACTAACGGTGTCTGCCCCTGCCTGGTGTTGCCCTCAACTGAATAAAGCTGAGCTTCAACCTTCTGGCTCTCATTAAGTGTTTTTTAAAAAACAAAATGGTGGTTAGGGCCTACTAACGGCTTCTGCCCCTCCCTGGTGTTGCCCTCAACTGAATAAAGCTGAGCTTCTACCTTCCGGCTCTGATTAACTGCTGTTTTTAAACACATTGGTGGTTCCAGCCTACTAACGGTGTCTGCCCCTGCCTGGTGTTGCCCTCAACTGAATAAAGCTGAGCTTCAACCTTCTGGCTCTCATTAAGTGTTTTTTAAAAAACAAAATGGTGGTTAGGGCCTACTAACGGTGTCTGCCCCTGCCTGGTGTTGCCCTCAACTGAATAAAGCTGAGCTTCAACCTTCTGGCTCTCATTAAGTGTTTTTTAAAAAACAAAATGGTGTTTAGGGCCTACTAACGGTGTCTGCCCCTCCCTGGTGTTGCCCTCAACTGAATAAAGCTGAGCTTCAACCTTCTGGCTCTCATTAAGTGTTTTTTAAAAAACAAAATGGTGGTTAGGGCCTACTAACGGTGTCTGCCCCTGCCTGGTGTTGCCCTCAACTGAATAAAGCTGAGCTTCAACCTTCTGGCTCTCATTAAGTGTTTTTTAAAAAACAAAATGGTGGTTAGGGCCTACTAACGGCTTCTGCCCCTCCCTGGTGTTGCCCTCAACTGTATAAAGCTGAGCTTCTACCTTCCGGCTCTGATTAACTGCTGTTTTTAAACACATTGGTGGTTCCGGCCTACTAACGGTGTCTGCCCCTGCCTGGTGTTGCCCTCAACTGAATAAAGCTGAGCTTCAACCTTCTGGCTCTCATTAAGTGTTTTTTAAAAAACAAAATGGTGGTTAGGGCCTACTAACGGTGTCTGCCCCTGCCTGGTGTTGCCCTCAACTGAATAAAGCTGAGCTTCAACCTTCTGGCTCTCATTAAGTGTTTTTTAAAAAACAAAATGGTGTTTAGGGCCTACTAACGGTGTCTGCCCCTCCCTGGTGTTGCCCTCAACTGAATAAAGCTGAGCTTCAACCTTCTGGCTCTCATTAAGTGTTTTTTAAAAAACAAAATGGTGGTTAGGGCCTACTAACGGTGTCTGCCCCTGCCTGGTGTTGCCCTCAACTGAATAAAGCTGAGCTTCAACCTTCTGGCTCTCATTAAGTGTTTTTTAAAAAACAAAATGGTGTTTAGGGCCTACTAACGGTGTCTGCCCCTCCCTGGTGTTGCCCTCAACTGAATAAAGCTGAGCTTCAACCTTCTGGCTCTCATTAAGTGTTTTTTAAAAAACAAAATGGTGGTTAGGGCCTACTAACGGTGTCTGCCCCTGCCTGGTGTTGCCCTCAACTGAATAAAGCTGAGCTTCAACCTTCTGGCTCTCATTAAGTGTTTTTTAAAAAACAAAATGGTGGTTAGGGCCTACTAACGGCTTCTGCCCCTCCCTGGTGTTGCCCTCAACTGAATAAAGCTGAGCTTCTACCTTCCGGCTCTGATTAACTGCTGTTTTTAAACACATTGGTGGTTCCGGCCTACTAACGGTGTCTGCCCCTGCCTGGTGTTGCCCTCAACTGAATAAAGCTGAGCTTCAACCTTCTGGCTCTCATTAAGTGTTTTTTAAAAAACAAAATGGTGGTTAGGGCCTACTAACGGTGTCTGCCCCTGCCTGGTGTTGCCCTCAACTGAATAAAGCTGAGCTTCAACCTTCTGGCTCTCATTAAGTGTTTTTTAAAAAACAAAATGGTGTTTAGGGCCTACTAACGGTGTCTGCCCCTCCCTGGTGTTGCCCTCAACTGAATAAAGCTGAGCTTCAACCTTCTGGCTCTCATTAAGTGTTTTTTAAAAAACAAAATGGTGGTTAGGGCCTACTAACGGTGTCTGCCCCTGCCTGGTGTTGCCCTCAACTGAATAAAGCTGAGCTTCAACCTTCTGGCTCTCATTAAGTGTTTTTTAAAAAACAAAATGGTGGTTAGGGCCTACTAACGGCTTCTGCCCCTCCCTGGTGTTGCCCTCAACTGAATAAAGCTGAGCTTCTACCTTCTGGATCTGATTAACTGCTGTTTTTAAACACATTGGTGGTTCCGGCCTACTAACGGTGTCTGCCCCTGCCTGGTGTTGCCCTCAACTGAATAAAGCTGAGCTTCAACCTTCTGGCTCTCATTAAGTGTTTTTTAAAAAACAAAATGGTGGTTAGGGCCTACTAACGGCTTCTGCCCCTCCCTGGTGTTGCCCTCAACTGAATAAAGCTGAGCTTCTACCTTCCGGCTCTGATTAACTGCTGTTTTTAAACACATTGGTGGTTCCGGCCTACTAACGGTGTCTGCCCCTGCCTGGTGTTGCCCTCAACTGAATAAAGCTGAGCTTCAACCTTCTGGCTCTCATTAAGTGTTTTTTAAAAAACAAAATGGTGGTTAGGGCCTACTAACGGTGTCTGCCCCTCCCTGGTGTTGTCCTCAACTGAACAAAGCTGAGCTTCCACATTCTGGCTTTCGGCCTATACTATCAGATATTAAACTGCATTTGGCCTACTAGTCTGGTTAGGCCCTTGAAACAGTGTCTGCTGCTCTTGGGTTTGCTACTCCACTGAACAAAGCAATGCCGCCTGTTTAGTCCTGTTACCAATTTTGATCTGCATTTAGCCTACTTTATTCTTTGGCCCTATATCTGTTTCCTCATCATCCTGCCCATTGCCCAGCCACTGCTAGATGAGTCTGCTGGTACATTGACCTAGACCACTACATTCCCCTTGTACTCTACACAGCCAGAATCTGACCCTGCTGAAAGTAAGGTTCCCCTTCCCGCATATTATACCACCTTACACAGGGACAAAGAGGAAGGTGCAGATGAAAGTGCAGGTTCCTTCATCAGGTGGGGGGGCATACTCGTTGGCGACGTCACTGGCACAGGGCCACTCAGAGTACGCAAAAGTGTCGCTGCTGGTGGGAGGCGCCCCCGCCATGCAAACACACCGCCGTACTTTGAGGGGCCCTGTGCCAGTGCCAATGCGAACGAGTGGGCCCCCCCTGCTTGCTCAGGATCACAGCACTTGCAACGTTTAAATACTTACCTCTCCCTGCTCCACCGCCATGACGTAGTCCATGTTTCCTGGGCCCACTAAAACCTTGAACCAGCCCTACCCCCACAACTTTTGCCAAATGACCCCCAATTTCCAGTGCCCAACTATTATTATAAAGTTAATTAAGATTGACAAGCTTCAGAAAACAAGAATGGATGTTTTTGGCAGTAAAATGTGCACTGTAGGTGTTTTCCTGGCCTCCACTCACTGCCGGCTATGCTTCCCCATTGACTTGCATTGGGTTTCGTGTTTCGGTCGATCCCCGACTTTTAGCGATAATCGTCCGACTTCACTCGACTCGACTCTGGACTAAATCGGGTTTCACAAAACCAGACTCGATCTTAAAAAAATGAAAGTCGCTCAACCCTAGTGTGTAATGGAGTGTGGGTTGGACAGATGTAAAAGAGGAGGTTGGACAATAATGACCTCCTAACTAGTGATGGGCGAGCACTAAAATGCCCGGGTGCTCGTTTCTCGGGTTGAGCAAATTGGAATACTCGGGTACTCGGCCAGAACAACGAGCCCAATGTAAGTCTATGGGAGACCCGAGTATTTTTACAGCGATCCCCCGGGAGTCCTTTTAAGGTGTAAAAATGTCTGAAAATGATGGAAACACTGCTCAAATGACACAGAGACATCATGGGGATCGCCCCTGGAAGCATTCCTGACTCCTAGTTCATAGCTTTAATTATTTTTTCCCTAGATTAATGCCATTTTTCCTAGTGCCACAAAAAAATACATGAAAACGAAACCAAAACAGGTTTTGCTTGGAAATATGTCAAAGTACATCCTTTGCAGATTAATGACTTGTCTGTAAGGCCAAATATTTACCCCCAGACCGAAAATTTCCTCTCCCACTTAGGCTTAGTTCAGACGCTGCGTTTTTGAAGCGTTTTTCAACTTTAACATTGATTTCAAACACTACAAATGCATTCACTGGGAAATGTCATTGTAACATTTAACACCCCTAGCTGGCCATGTGGTGTGTGACACATAAGCATACCCATCATGTTTCATTTACAAAGGAGGGACTCTTAAAGTCACAGAACCTATTTTTACTGGTGCATCAGGCGGCATTAATCTTCTTAAAGGGCCATTGTGAAACAGTGGGTCTCCTGCTGTTGCAGTCTATGCTGTCACTGGATGGGCTGCCAAGAGTTACGACGCACCACAATACCCCTGTCATAAGATGTCCAGGGGGGACTCCTGAAAAAGTGTTGCATTGAATTCAAGGCCTGCCCTGCTACCAATTCATATGCACCTCAATAAGCCTTAGAACCCGCAGAGTGGATGGGCACATGAAAATCCACTTCACAATATGCATTTTGTGCTCCATACTCCTTTGTTTTATACACTGGCGGCAAGGCCAGCCCTGCTGCATAGTTAGTCATATGCACCCCATTAGGCCTTGGAACCCACATACTGGATGGGCCCAGGAAAATCCACTTCACAATATGCATTTTGTGCTCCATACTCCTTTGTTTTATACATTGCCAGGAAGATGAGCCCTGATGCATAGTCATATGCACCCCATTAGGCCTCGGAACCCACATACTGGATGGGCCCAGAAAAATTCACTCGTATTTTTTAATGGTATGATGGTTCCCTCTTTGCACAATTATTTACAGGAGAATTTGGCAATTTTATTTGAAATGTTTTTAACACTAAGGTTCAGATACGGCTTTAAAAAAGGCTAATACTTGAAATACAAGGCAATTTTATTGCAAACTACAAAATTCAAGGAATAGTAAGATTGAACAGTGTGAGTGCGTACACTTTTGTCTGTGTTAACATACACAGGTTAATAAGTACATATAAGGATTAAATAAATATAGTGATTACGTATATATGAAGATTAACAACATATAGTATAGTTAGATCATCACCAAGAGGCTTTTAAAGGTCATCCGTCTGGAATATCAGAGAAGCAACATCAAGACAGAGAACCCCAGGGAGATTACCCACACTGCATGGGTGTCCCCAATTATGCAGGTATCAGCACACTGTACATGTAGAGGTACCCCAGTTTTGGCATCTGTCTTAGTCATGTTTCTCTGGTCTTATATAGTGAATAACACTATGAAGTAACTCTAGTTTCACCCACACCTTCAAGTGGCCACTTTTCAAGGTTGGATGAAACTGAGATATCACGGAGTCATCAGACGAGGGACCATAAACCCCTAGAAAATAAAAGCCACAAGGATTTACATCAAACCACCACCGGCATAGTTTCAGTAAACCTTAATGTTTCACAATGACAAACAGCAAACATATAGAGGCTTAGAACTGTTTGTGAAGCGAAAAAAACCAAACATTTATCAAGATTGTGTCACTATGAGCATTGTCTGTCACATCTCTAAATATTTTACAAGAAATGCAGCTATGTGATTGTCTGAATGCATTCGGTATACAGTATTTCAGTCTTGTTTACAATTCGCCATTTGTATATTCTCCTTTTGTACATTTGAGGCAGACAAAGTTAAGGCTCGCAAGGAGAGAAACTAATATAGTGGACAAAGCTATATTTTTAATGAACTACTGAGGCAAAGTAACAGCATTGCTTTATCAAATTTATATGAAGTGAATTGTGTCCAATGTTAGCAACCAGGGAACACAAAACGGAGCTTTTCAAGTGAGCTCTTTAAGGTACACAAATGTTATGAAGTATTTGCCAACAAGGATGTGGTTTCACCAATGGGGGATACCTTTTGTAAAAATAGACTAGTGCCATCACAGCCCCCGTTGACCAAACTTCACCGGCCTATAACAGTACAAAGCACGTTCACCCTGGTGATCTAGTGTCAGTTATTCAAGAGACATTGCAGGAGACCGAGTTAAGAAGTAGGCCCAATAGATGCCATGCCCAATTCCCCAATGTGGAGTCCTTTTTTTTTAAATAAAAGAGTGCCATCACAGGCCCCTTGGCCAACATGCACCATACAGACCACGTTCACCCGGGAGATCTACTGGCAGGTACAGGACAGATTGCAGGAGACAGAGTTAAGAAGTCGGCCCAATGTAATGCAATGGCTAATTCCCCAATGTGTTGTCTTTTTTAAAAAAAAAAAAAAAGAATGCCCATCACAGCACCCTTGGCCAAAATTCACCGTACACACCGCATTCACCCTGGTGATATAGTGGTTCTGGATGAGGAGGATGAGGATAAGGAGGAGGATAAAAACAAACAGACCAAATCTGGAAGCGTATACCCATGTGTGGTTGTGAAGAGGTGCATGAGAATACACCTCCCCAAAAGAGAGAATGTATTTGATGTTATGTTTCGCTGTTTTCACTTGGTGGTGTACAGAAGTCTTTCCCAATCCAGGCCTTGTCAGCATTTTCAGTTGACAGGCGGATGCGCTTATCTGTGATAATTCCACCAGCGGCACTAAAAACCCTCTCTGACAGAATGCTAGCAGCAGGGTGGGCCAGGACCTCCAAGGTGTAGAGAGCCAGTTCATGCCACGTGTCCAGCTTGGATACCCAATAATTAAAAGTCACAGAGGAATCACGGAGGACGTTTGTACGATCTGCAAGGTACTCCCTCACCATCTTCCCAAACATTGCACTTCTTGTGACAGCACCCCTTACCTCTGTGCTGCCACGATGGGAGGGTCTGAGAAAACTGTCCCAGAACTTGGCCATTGCTCCCCTGCCTGAGCTGGATTGTACTTCTGTCTCTCTCGCTTGGAGTCCTTGGTTGTACAACAAACTCTGAAGTCTGCTGCCAGAGTGCTCACTTGGGAATTTTATACGTATTTCCACTACAAGGGCCCTGTGGTACTGCAACATTTTAGTACACCTCTCTGCCTCAGGCAGAAGAGATTCAAAGTTCTCTTTGTAGCGTGGGTCTAGAAGTGTCACCAACCAGTAATGAGTGTCACCCAAAATTTTGATAATTCGAGGGTCACGTGAAATGCAGCGCAACATAAAGGCTACGTTCACATTAGCGTTGCGTCAGGCGCAGCCGCGGCGACGCATGCGTCATGTGCCCCTATATTTAACATGGGGGCGCATGGACATGCTTTGCACTTGCGTTTTGTGACGCATGCGTCACTGTGGTGCATGCGTCGGGGCACAGAGGACGCTGCATGATGCAGTTTTTTCTGCACCAAAAACCATGCAAAAGTGGATGCATGCGTCACAAAACGCTGCGTTGTGCATGCGTTTACATTTGCGTTGTGCGTTGCATCGCTGACGCTGCACCGCACAACGCAAATGTGAACATAGCCAAAATCAGCCAAGCGTGCCAGACTGCTAACAGGCAAGACTTCCGTGTCCTCACCAACAGGACGACTGACCATGCTGTCCTCCTCCTCCTCATCCTCCCTGTCCTTAGGCCATCCCCGCTGAACAGAAGCTAATATAGATGTGTTTGTAGTACCGTCTATAGCGCATGAAAGTAGCTCCTGGTCTTCCTCCTCCTCCTCATTGCCTAACAATCCACATTGAGAAGACATGAGGCTGGGCTGAGTGTAATCCCCCTGTATGTTTCCTTGCTCCATGTCCTTGCGCTCCGCCTGCAATGCATCCTCTTTGATTGTGAGCAGTTTTTCAGTATGCTGAGAAGCGGGATGGTGATGCTAATTATGGCGTCATTGCCGCTCACCATCTTTGTGCAGTCCGCAAAGTTTTGGAGGTTGTTACATATGTCTGACATCCATGTCCACTCCTGAGGTCTTATGTGTGGAGTCTGACCTGAAATTCGACGGCATTGTTGATGTTGGTAGTCAACAATGGCCCTCTTCTGCTCACAAATCCTTTCCAACAAATGCAGTGTAAAGTTCCAGCGCATGGGGACATCACACAACAGTCGGTGAGCTGGAAGCTGAAACCGCTGCTGAAGCACGGCAAAAGCAGCTGAAGTTGTAGCTGACTTTCTAAAATGGGCAGACAGATGGCGTACTTTCACTAGCAGATCCGGCAGCTCTGGTTAGCTTTTCCGAAAATGTTGAAACATGAAGTTAAGCACATGGGCCAAGCAAGGTACGTATGTGAGCTCACCTTGCCTCAGAGCCGCCACCAGGTTACAGCCATTGTCACACACAACCATGCCTGGCTGTAGGTTCAGCGGTGTCATCCAAACATCTGACTGCTCTTTCAGCGCTGTCCACAACTCTTCTGCATTGTGCGGTTTGTCACCTATGCAGATTAGCTTCAGCACAGCCTCTTGCCGCTTGGCTGAGGCAGTGTTACAGTGCTTCCAGCTTCTGACTGATGTGTTGATTTCAGAGATGGAGGATGAGGAGGAGGTGCATGAGCTGTAGACTGTGGGGGCAACCCTGATTGACATAGGGCCAGCAATCCTCGGCGTGGGGAGGATGTGTTCCATCCCAAGGTCCGAATGTGTCCCAACTTCCACTATGTTAACCCAGTGTGCAGTCATTGAGATGTACCATCCCTGCCCACAAGCACTTGTCCATGTGTCCGTGGTTAGGAGAACTTTCCCAGTAACAGCATTGTTGAGGGCACAGGTAATGTTGTGAGACACATGCTGGTGTAATGCCGGTACGGCACACCGGGAGAAATAATGGCGACTGGGGACCGAGTACCTTGGGACTGCGGCCAGCATCAGGTTGCGGAAAGCTTCCGTCTCAACAAGCCTAAAAGGCAGCATTTCTAGCTAAAGCAGAAGAGAAATATTAGAATTGAGGGTTGTGGCCTGTGGGGCATTGGCTGGGTATTTCCAATTGCATTCCAAAGACTAGGTTATAGACAACTGAACGCTGTGCTGGGACAAGGATGTGGACATGCTTGCTGATGGTGCTGCTTGACTGTGGGCCACAACAGGACAGGTGCAAGGCTAGAGGCATCTTCACATCCACGGTGTACTAAGGATTGGCTTCTATGCAAAACAGTGGAAGAATCAGTGGTGTGACCAGCAGGCAGTGGTCCTGGAGCCTGGGGTTCGGCCCACGAAGTTGGGTGCTTTGCTTGCATGTGCCTGATCATGCTGGTGGTGGTCAGGCTGGTTGTTTTGCTACCCCTGCTGATGCGGGCATGGCAGGTGTTGCAAATCGCCTGTTTGGGGTTATCGGCAGAGTCTTTAAAAAATAGCCAGACTCGGTAAGATCTCACAGGTAGAATGGCAACTTCACTCATGTTGGTGTTACAGGGAACGGATGCATGCCTTCTGTCTGTGGCCACCACACTGCTTCTTCCTGCTTGTTGGGGGGATATGCCTCTTTCCCCATTTGTGCTGCTGTCCTCGCTATGCATGTACTCCTGCCAGGTAGGGTCAGTCACTATGTCATCCACCACCTTGTCTTCCACATCTGCACCCTGCTCCTCCTTCTGACTATCTGGCAATTGAGTCTCACCATCGTCCACCTCTTGTGACACTTTCCCACCATCGCCTTCGTGTGACCAGGACTGGTCAAAGCTTTGGGCAGCTCTACATGCGATCTCATCTTTCCCTTCAAGTTGACCGTTAGAGATTTCTGAATCTTGAAATGGAAAACTGAACAGCTCTTCAGAGTGTCCAAGTGTGGGATCAGTTGTCTCAGGGCACTCGGCATGGTGGGAGGAAGGAGGATCAGGGTGAGGAATATCCTGGCCACACTCACGGCTACTAAGATTTGACCGTGTGGAAGACAAGGTGGTGGTGGTGGTGGCTAAGTGATGGGAAGCATTATCCGCTATCCAACCAACAACCTTTTCACACTGCTCTGGCTTCAATAGTGGTGTGCTGCGGTCCCCCAGAAACTGGGACAGGAAGGTCGAGTGAGAAGATGTGGGCCTCAGCCAGACCTAACAAACGCTATTCAAATTTTTTTTTTTAAGTTAATTTATGCTAAATAGTGCTGTATAGAATTTGAGTATCACACAGCCACAAAGTAAGCCTCCAATGACCAAACTTGGAGCACAGAGATATATGACGGCTGTATCGGAAATACCACATTGGCAAATCTGTGGCCTTTCAATTTTTGGGGATGCTAAATAGCGCAGTATAGAATTCGAGCGCCACAAAATAAGTGCACCTGCCTCCAATGGCCAAACTTTGAGCACAGAGATATATGAGGCCTTTTTAGGTGAATTTAAAACACACACAAAAAAAAGGGGGCACAAGGGTAGCACACACAACTAAGCTACGTTTGCCTGACAAACTATCACTTTTCAACAGGCCTCAGTCTGACAGAAGAGACTGTATTTTTTTTTTTTTGGGGGGGGGGGGATTTTTTGAAAAAAACTAAAAAAATTGGTACACAGACAGTAAATAAGCTGCAGCAGCAGGCAGTTATGGAGCTTTGGGAAGAATGCAGTGGGAGCAATGGACGCACATACAGTGCCTGAAGGCCTTGCACTGATGTGGATATGCTGTGCCCTGCCTGCCTAGCGCTGCAATATCGGGACCCACGAATTAGCCCTAAAAAGGACTGTTGGTTTTTCAGGAGTTGGGGATGTAAGAGTTGCAGACCTACACTAACTCTAAAACCACGATTCTGACCCTATCTCGGCAGCAGCTCTCCCTACTCTTGCTGAATCAGGAACAGAATGCGGCGAGCAGGGCGGTGTCAGGTCTCTTATACTCGGGATGATGCTGTACGGCCCAGCCAATCACTGTACGACCACAACAAAGATGACTGCGGTGTTTCATGGCCTGTCAGAAATCCCTGCACCGTGATTGGGTCTCTAAAGTCCGCCAAAACTGCTGGGTGGAGACTGCAGGTACCGCCGAATAATCCCAGAAATGCTCGCTGCACGCTGAGTACGCCAAGCATAGCGATACTCGGGCGAGTAATGAGAAGTGGCGAGCACGTTTGCTCATCACTACTCCTAAAAAAATGTTTTTCTAGTTTTAAAATCCATCTTTATTTAGGTTTCAATTTAGGTTTTATTTTCTGGCAGCAGATGCAGATTTTGTGCAACCAAATCTCAAACGTGTGTACACAGCCTAAGACTCTTTTTGTATTTCTATATTTTTGTCTATGTTTGGTACTATTTCTTCCACAGTTACTCAGCGATATTGCGGCGGGATGTAAACACAGCTTCACTTTTTACTATTGATGCTGCCTATGCAGCATCAATAGTAAAAATATATGTTAAAAACAATAATTAAAATAAAAATCATTATATTCTCACCTTCCGGCATCTGCGTCAGCCTTTCCCGCTCCTCACGACACTCCGGTCCCAAGAATGCATTGCGGCAATGACCGGAGATGATGTAGCAGTCTCGCGAGACCACTACATCATCACGGGTTATTGCCATAAGGCATTACTGGGAACGGAGCGTCGCGAGGAGTATCGATAAAGGCCTGGGCTGCATCCGGGGGCCGACGGAAGGTGAGTATATAACTATTATTTATTTTAATTGTTTTCTTAACAGGAATATGGTGCCCACATTGCTATATACTACGTGGCCTGTGCTATATACTGCTTGGGCTGTGCTATATACTGCATGGGCTGTTATATACTACCTGGGCTCTGTTATATACTATGTGGCTTTTATATTCTACGTGACTGTGCAATATACTACATGGGCTGTGCTATATACTATGTGTCTGTGTTATATACTGTGTGGGCTGTGTTATATACTACGTGGCTGTGTTATATACTGCATGGGCTGTGCTATATACTACGTGCCTGTGCTATATACTACATGGGCTGCTATACACTACTTGGGTGTGCTATATGCTACGTGTGTTGTGAATTTGGATTCTGGGCTCCCCCGGTGGCCGCTTGTGGAATTGGACTTGTCATCCTCTTTCCTGTTTTACCTGGTTCCATCAGTAGTGGGTGTCGCTATTTAAGCTCATTTCTCTGGTGGTTTCTTGCCGGTCAACAATGTTATCTGATGCCTCTCAGTGCTTGTTCCTGCTTCTAGACAACTACTAGATAAGTTGGACTTTTGTCCATGTTTCGTTTTGCCTATTTGTTCCAGTTCACAGCTGAAGTTTTGTTACTGTGTCTGGAAAGCTCTCGTTGATCAGGGATTGCTACTCTGGCGTTATGAGTTAATGCCAGAGTTTAAGGTAATCTCTGGATGGTGTTTTGTTAGTGTTTTTCTGCTGACCATGAAAGTATACTATCTGTCTTCTGCTATCTAGTAAGCGGACCTCAAATTTGCTAAGACTATTTTCCTGCTGCGTTTGTTGTTTCATCTGAACTCACCGTCATTATATGTGGGGGGCTACTGTCTTCTTTGGAATATTTCTCTAGAGGTGAGCCAGGTCTTATATTTCCCTCTGCTAGCTATTTAGGTCTTAGGCCAGAGCTGGGCATCTAGCGATAAATAGGAAATGCTACCTGGCTATTTCTAGTTGCGCGGCAGGCTTAGTTCATGGTCAGTATAGTTCCATCTTCCGAGAGCTTGTCCCTCTATAGGCTTGCTATGATCTCTGCCTGCAGAGATCATGACAGTTTGACCGGCCTATAAAGTGTTAAAGACCCAGGTTGAGAAAGGAGAGTTATAAGAAGTCTGCTGGAATTTTTTTTTTTTTTTTCCTCCAGTTTGCCTTGCTGCAGTCTTTTTTCTCTCTCTCCTCCTAATCTCTGTATGGCTCTGTGTGCACCTGACAATAATGGATCTTCAGAGTGTAACTGCGGGTTTGAATAATCTCATCACGAAAGTACAAAATTTACAAGATTTTGTGGTACATGCTCCGGTATCTGAGTCGAGAATTCCTTTGCCGGAGTTCTTCACAGGGAATAGAGCTAGCTTCCAGAATTTCCGAAATAATTGTAAGCTTTATTTGTCCCTGAAGTCTCGTTCAGCTGGAGACCCTGCTCAGCAGGTTAGGATTGTGATTTCCTTGCTCAGGGGTGACCCTCAAGATTGGGCCTTCTCATTGCCAGCAGGGGATCCTGCGTTGCGCGATGTGGATGCGTTTTTTCTGGCCTTGGGCTTGCTTTATGAGGAACCTCATTTGGAACTTCAGGCAGAAAAAACTTTGATGGCACTATCTCAGGGGCAAGACGAAGCTGAAGTTTACTGCCAAAAATTCCGTAAATGGTCTGTGCTTACTCAGTGGAATGAGTGCGCCTTGGCGGCAACTTTCAGAGAAGGTCTCTCTGATGCCGTTAAGGATGTTATGGTGGGGTTCCCTGTGCCTGCAGGTCTGAATGAGTCCATGACAATGGCTATTCAGATTGATAGGCGTCTGCGGGAGCGCAAACCGGTGCACCATCTGGCGGTGTCTATGGAAAAGACGCCAGAAAGTATGCAGTGTGATAGAATTCTGTCCAGGAGCGAGCGACAGAATTTTAGACGGAAGAATGGATTGTGCTTCTATTGTGGGGATTCTACTCATGTTATATCAGCATGCTCTAGGCGTACAAAGAAGCTTGATAAGTCTGTTTCCATTGGCACCATTCAGTCTAAGTTTATTTTGTCTGTAACCCTGATTTGCTCTTTGTCATCCATTGCCACGGACGCCTATGTTGACTCTGGCGCCGCTCTGAGTCTTATGGATTGGTCCTTTGCCAATCGTTGTGGTTTTGATTTAGAGCCTTTGGAGACTCTTATTCCTCTGAAGGGGATTGACTCCACCCCATTGGCTAATAATAAACCACAATACTGGACACAAGTAACCATGCGTATCAATCCGGATCACCAGGAGATTATTCGTTTCCTGGTGCTGTATAATTTACATGACGATTTGGTACTGGGATTGCCATGGTTGCAGTCTCACAATCCAGTCTTGGACTGGAGAGCAATGTCTGTGTTGAGCTGGGGATGTAAGGGTATTCATGGGGACTTACCTTTGGTTTCTATTTCGTCGTCCATTCCCTCTGAAGTCCCTGAGTTCCTCTTTGATTATCAAGACGTCTTTGACGAACCCAAGCTTGGGTCGTTACCTCCGCACCGTGAGTGCGATTGTGCCATAGATTTGATACCGGGTTGCAAATATCCAAAGGGTCGTTTGTTTAATCTGTCTGTGCCGGAACATGCTGCTATGCGGGAATATATAAAGGAGTCTTTGGAAAAGGGACATATTCGTCCATCTTCTTCTCCCTTGGGAGCTGGGTTTTTCTTTGTCTCAAAAAAGGACGGCTCTTTGAGACCATGTATTGATTATCGGCTTCTGAATAAGATCACTGTTAAGTATCAATACCCATTGCCATTGCTTACTGATTTGTTTGCTCGTATAGAGGGTGCTAAGTGGTTCTCTAAAATTGATCTTCGTGGGGCGTATAATTTGGTGCGGATCAGGCAGGGGGATGAGTGGAAGACCGCATTTAATACGCCCGAGGGCCACTTTGAGTATTTGGTCATGCCTTTTGGTCTTTCTAATGCCCCTTCAGTTTTCCAGTCTTTTATGCATGATATTTTCCGCGATTTTCTGGATAAATTTATGATAATATATCTGGATGATATTCTGATTTTTTCTGATGACTGGGACTCTCATGTCCAGCAGGTCAGGAGAGTTTTTCAGGTTCTGCGGTCTAATTCTTTATGTGTGAAGGGGTCTAAGTGCGTTTTTGGGGTCCAGAAAATTTCCTTTTTGGGGTATATTTTTTCTCCCTCTTCCATTGAAATGGATCCCGTCAAGGTGCAAGGTATTTGTGACTGGACTCAGCCCTCCTCTCTTAAGGGTCTTCAGAGATTTTTGGGCTTTGCCAACTTTTACCGCCGATTTATTGCTGGTTTTTCGGATGTCGTTAAACCACTGACTGATTTGACCAGACATGGCGCTGATGTTGCTAATTGGTCCCCTCATGCTGTAGAGGCCTTTCAGGAGCTTAAGCACCGTTTTGCCTCTGCCCCTGTGTTGCGTCAGCCTGATGTGAATCTGCCTTTTCAGGTTGAGGTTGACGCTTCGGAGATCGGAGCTGGGGCAGTGTTGTCGCAGAAAGGTTCCGACTGCTCCGTCATTAGGCCTTGTGCCTTCTTTTCTCGCAAATTTTCGCCCGCAGAGCGGAATTATGATGTTGGGAATCGGGAGCTTTTGGCCATGAAGTGGGCGTTTGAGGAGTGGCGCCATTGGCTAGAGGGGGCTAAGCATCAGGTGGTGGTATTGACTGACCACAAAAATTTGATTTATCTTGAGACTGCCAGGCGCCTGAATCCTAGACAGGCGCGCTGGTCTTTATTTTTTTCTCGCTTTAATTTTGTGGTGTCATACCTACCGGGTTCTAAGAATGTTAAGGCGGATGCCCTTTCTAGGAGTTTTGACCCGGACTCTCCTGGTAATTCTGAACCCACAGGTATCCTTAGGGAGGGAGTAATTTTGTCGGCCGTTTCTCCTGATCTGCGGCGGTCCTTGCAAGAGTTTCAGGCGGATAGACCGGATCGTTGTCCGCCTGATAGACTGTTTGTTCCGGATGATTGGACCAGTAGAGTCATCTCTGAGGTACATTCTTCTGCATTGGCAGGTCATCCCGGAATTTTTGGTACCAGGGATTTGGTGGCAAGATCCTTCTGGTGGCCTTCCCTGTCACGAGATGTGCGAGTCTTTGTGCAGTCATGTGACATTTGTGCTCGGGCCAAGTCTTGTAGTTCTCGGGCTAGCGGACTGCTGTTGCCCTTGCCTATTCCTAAGAGGCCTTGGACACACATCTCGATGGATTTTATTTCAGATCTGCCTGTTTCCCAGAAGATGTCTGTCATCTGGGTGGTCTGTGACCGTTTCTCTAAAATGGTCCATTTGGTTCCTCTGCCCAAGTTGCCTTCTTCTTCTGAGTTGGTTCCTCTGTTTTTTCGGAATGTTGTCCGATTGCACGGTATTCCTGAGAATATTGTTTCTGACAGAGGTACCCAATTTGTGTCTAGATTTTGGCGGGCATTCTGTGCTAGGATGGGCATAGATTTGTCTTTTTCATCTGCTTTTCACCCTCAGACTAATGGCCAGACCGAGCGGACTAATCAGACCCTGGAGACATATCTGAGGTGTTTTGTCTCTGCTGACCAGGATGATTGGGTTGCTTTTTTGCCATTGGCAGAGTTCGCCCTCAATAATCGGGCCAGCTCGTCCACCTTGGTGTCCCCGTTTTTCTGTAATTCGGGGTTTCACCCTCGATTTTCCTCCGGTCAGGTGGAATCCTCGGATTGTCCTGGAGTGGATGCGGTGGTGGAGAGATTGCATCACATCTGGGGGCAGGTTATGGACAATTTGAAGTTGTCCCAGGAGAAGACTCAGCGTTTTGCCAACCGTCATCGTCGTGTTGGTTCTCGGCTTTGTGTTGGAGATTTGGTGTGGTTGTCTTCTCGTTTTGTCCCTATGAGGGTCTCTTCTCCTAAGTTTAAACCTCGGTTCATCGGCCCTTATAGAATATTGGAGATTCTTAATCCTGTTTCTTTCCGTTTGGACCTCCCTGCGTCCTTTTCCATTCATAACGTTTTTCATCGGTCGTTATTGCGCAGGTATGAGGTACCTGTTGTACCTTCAGTTGAGCCTCCTGCTCCGGTGTTGGTTGAGGGTGAGTTGGAGTACGTTGTGGAGAAAATTTTGGACTCTCGTGTTTCCAGACGGAGACTCCAGTATCTGGTCAACTGGAAGGGTTACGGCCAGGAGGATAATTCTTGGGTCAATGCATCTGATGTTCATGCTTCTGATCTTGTTCGTGCCTTCCATAGGGCTCATCCTGGTCGCCCTGGTGGATCTGGTGAGGGTTCGGTGCCCCCTCCTTGAGGGGGGGGTACTGTTGTGAATTTGGATTCTGGGCTCCCCCGGTGGCCGCTTGTGGAATTGGACTTGTCATCCTCTTTCCTGTTTTACCTGGTTCCATCAGTAGTGGGTGTCGCTATTTAAGCTCATTTCTCTGGTGGTTTCTTGCCGGTCAACAATGTTATCTGATGCCTCTCAGTGCTTGTTCCTGCTTCTAGACAACTACTAGATAAGTTGGACTTTTGTCCATGTTTCGTTTTGCCTATTTGTTCCAGTTCACAGCTGAAGTTTTGTTACTGTGTCTGGAAAGCTCTCGTTGATCAGGGATTGCTACTCTGGCGTTATGAGTTAATGCCAGAGTTTAAGGTAATCTCTGGATGGTGTTTTGTTAGTGTTTTTCTGCTGACCATGAAAGTATACTATCTGTCTTCTGCTATCTAGTAAGCGGACCTCAAATTTGCTAAGACTATTTTCCTGCTGCGTTTGTTGTTTCATCTGAACTCACCGTCATTATATGTGGGGGGCTACTGTCTTCTTTGGAATATTTCTCTAGAGGTGAGCCAGGTCTTATATTTCCCTCTGCTAGCTATTTAGGTCTTAGGCCAGAGCTGGGCATCTAGCGATAAATAGGAAATGCTACCTGGCTATTTCTAGTTGCGCGGCAGGCTTAGTTCATGGTCAGTATAGTTCCATCTTCCGAGAGCTTGTCCCTCTATAGGCTTGCTATGATCTCTGCCTGCAGAGATCATGACAACGTGGCTGTGTTATATACTACGAGGCTGTGTTATATACTGTGCGGGCTGTGCTATATACTGCGTGAGCTGTTATATACTGCATGGGCTGTGCTATTTACTACGTGGGCTGTGCTATATACTACGTGGGCTGTGCTATATACTACGTGGCCATTATATACTGCGTGGGATGTTATATACTACGTGGCTGTGTTATTTACTATGTGGCTGTGCAATATACTACGTGGCTATGCTACATACTACGTGGGCTGTTATATACTACGTGGCTGTGTTATATACTGCATGAGCTGTGTTATATACTACGTGGCTGTGTTATATACTATGTGGGCTGTGCAATAGACTATGTGGCTATGATATATACTATGTGGGCTGTGTTATATACTACGTGGCTGTGCTACATACTACGTGGGCTGTGTTATATACTATGTGGCTGTGCATTCTAGAATACCCGATGCGTTAGAATCGGGCCACCATCTAGTCTCTAGATATATCTGGATAGATGTATGGATAGTTAGATAGATATATGGATAGATGTATCTAAGTTTCTATAGACATATCTATCGACAAATATATCTATAGATAGATTATGCATAGATCTATAATAGCAAGGCAGATGTTTAGTAAGAATCATTTAGTTTTTAACCTAAAAAGTAAAAAAAAAATGGCGTAGCCTTTACTGGCTATTAAACTAGGGGGACCCCCCAAAAAATGACGTGGGGTCCCCCTATATTTTATAGCCAGAAAGGCTACGCAAACAGCTGCGGGCTGATATTCATAGCCTAGAGAGGGGCCATGATTATTGCCCCCGGCTACAAATACCAGCCCCCAGCTGCTCCAGAAATGGCGCATCTGTAAGATGCACCAATTCTGGCACTTAGCCCCTCTTTTCCCACTCCCCTGTAGCGGTGGGATATGGGGTGATAAGGGGTTAATGTCACCTTGTTAATGTAAGGTGACTGTTGTGAATTCCGCTCTTGGGCTCCCTCCGGTGGTTGCAAGTTGCACTTTTGTGAGTTCTGCTCTTGGGCTCCCTCCTGTGGTTTTGAGTGGTATGGCTGCTTCTTGAATTTAGCATCAGCAGCTGTTTTCACTGATCGTCTTTCTGGCTCGGCTATTTTAGTCTGGCCTTATCCCTGACTCAATGCCAGTTGTCAATGGTTCTTGCTTGGAGCCACAGCTCTTTTGGATTTCCCTGACTCTCTGACCAGTTCTGCAAAGATAAGTCCTTGCTTCTCTTTTTGCAGTCCACTTATTGTGGACTTGATTGTTCAGCACATTCTATGTTTGTTTTTGTCCAGCTTATCAGTATGGGACTATTCAGCTAAGCTGGAAGCTCTGGGCAGCAGATTTTGCCCTCCACACCTATTAGTCAGGTGTGGAGATTTGTACAATCTCTGCGGTGGACTTTTTCTAGTTTTTATTACTGACCGCACAGTGTTCTGTCCTGTACTATCTGTCTAGCTAGAATTGGCCTCCTTTGCTACATCTTGTTTCATTCTACGTATGTCATTTCCCTCTCCACTCACAGTCATTGTTTGTGGGGGGCTGTCTATTCTTTGGGTTTTTTTCTCTGAGGCAAGATAGCTTTCCTGTTTCTACCTTTAGGGGTAGTTAGTTCTTAGGCTGTGACGAGGTGTCTAGGGAGTGACAGGAACATTCCACGGCTACTTCTAGTGTTGTGTTTAGATCAGGAACTGCGGTCAGTATAGTTCGCACCTGCTCAGAGCTCGTCGCATGTCTCTCCTAAATCACCAGTCCATAACAGTACAACTGGCCCAACAAAATGAGTTAAATGCATCTCAAAAGAAGGGGAAAAAAAAGGAGTTCTGAGCCATTTTTTTTTTCTTTAGTCTGTTTTGTCTTATTTTTTCCTCTTGATCTCTGGGTGGTTCAGGATTTTGGCACGGGCATGGATGTTCAAGGTTTGTTTTCTCGTGTGGATCAACTCGCTGCAAGAGTACAGAGTATTCAAGATTATGTGGTTCAGACTCTGGCTTTAGAGCCTAGAATTCCTACTCCAGATTTGTTTTATGGGGATAGATCCAAGTTTTTGAACTTTAAAAATAACTGCAAATTGTTTTTTGCTCTGAAACCCCGTTCCTCTGGTGATCCCATTCAGCAAGTTAAAATAGTCATTTCTCTGCTGCGTGGTGACCCTCAGGACTGGGCATTCCACCTTGAATCAGGGGATCCGGCGTTGCTTAATGTAGATGCATTTTTTCAATCACTCGGATTATTGTATGACGAACCTAACTCTGTGGATCATGCAGAAAAAACCTTGTTGGCCCTGTGTCAGGGTCAGGAAGTGGCAGAATTATACTGCCAGAAATTTAGAAAATGGTCTGTGCTTACTAGATGGAATGAGGATGCTCTGGCAGCAATTTTCACAAAAGGTCTTTCTGAAGCCCTTAAAGATGTTATGGTGGGGTTCCCCACGCCTGTTGGTTTGAGCGAATCTATGTCATTAGCCATTCAGATTGATCGGCGCCTGCGTGAGCGCAAAGTGGTGCACCATATGGTGGTGTCCTCTGGACAGAGTCCTGAGCCTATGCAGTGTGATAGGATTTCGACTAGAGTGGAACAGCAGGGATATAGATGTCAGAACGGGCTGAGTTTTTACAGTGGTGATTCTGCTCATGTTATTTCTGATTGCCCTAAGCGTATTAAGAGGGTAGCTAGATCTGTTACCATCAGTACTGTACAGCCTAAATTTCTCCTGTCTGTGACCCTGATTTGCTCATTGTCATCCTTTTCTGTCATGGCATTTGTGGATTCAGGCGCTGCCCTGAACTTAATGGACTTAGAATTCGCCAGGCGCTGTGGTTTTTCTTTGCAGCCTTTGCAGAGCCCTATTCCTTTGAGGGGTATTGATGCTATGCTACACCGTTGTCCAAAAATAAACCTCAGTATTGGACTCAGCTGACTATGTGCATGGCTCCAGCACATCAGGAAGATTGCCGTTTTCTGGTGTTGCATAATTTGCATGATGTTGTTGTGCTGGGTTTTCCATGGTTACAGGTACACAATCCTGTGCTGGATTGGAAATCTATGTCGGTGACTAGTTGGGGTTGTCAAGGGGTACATACTGACGTTCCTTTGATGTCAATTTCCTCTTCCCCCTCCCCTGATGTACCTGAGTTTTTGTCAGATTTCCAGGATGTACTTGATGAACCCAAGGCCAGTTCCCTTCCTCCACATAGGGACTGTGATTGTGCTATTGACTTGATTCCTGGCTGTAAGTTCCCTAAGGGCCGACTTTTCAATCTGTCTGTGCCAGAGCATGCCGCCATGCGGAGTTATGTTAAGGAGTCTTTGGAGAAGGGGCATATTCGGCCGTCTTCGTCACCATTGGGAGCAGGATTCTTTTTTGTTGCCAAGAAGGATGGCTCCTTGAGACCCTGTATTAATTATCGCCTTCTTAATAAGATCACGGTCAAGTTCCAATACCCTTTGCCTTTGCTTTCTGATTTGTTTGCTCGGATTAAGGGTGCTAGTTGGTTTACCAAGATTGACCTACGAGGGGCATATAATCTTGTTCGTATTAAACAGGGTGAAGAATGGAAAACTGCATTTAATACGCCCGAAGGCCATTTTGAATACCTTGTGATTAGTGTTGAGCGATACCATCCGATACTTGAAAGTATCGGCCGATACCGGCAAAGTATCGGATCTAATCCGATACCGATACCCGATACCAATACAAGTCAATGGGACACCAAGTATCGGACGGTATCCTGTATGGTTCCCAGGGTCTGAAGGAGAGGAAACTCTCCTTCAGGCCCTGGGATCCATATCAATGTGTAAAAGAAAGAATTAAAATAAAAAATAGGGATATACTCACCCTCTGACGCGCCCTGGATTTTCTGCCATAACCGGGAGCCGTTGTACCTAAGAATACGCGCTTGAAGGGCCTTAGATGATGTCACGGCGCTCTGATTGGTCCGTAGCGGTCGCGTGACCGCTACGCGACCAATCACAAAGCCGGGATGTCACCTAAGGTCTTTCAAGCGCTTGAAATACCTTAGAAGACGTCCGCAGCTTCTGATTGGTCGCGTAGCGGTCGTGTGACCGCTACGCGACCAATCACAAAGCCGTGACGTCACCTAAGGTCTTTCAAGCGCTTGAAAGACCTTAGGTGACGTCACGGCTTTGTAATTGGTCGCGTAGCGGTCACGCGACCGCTACGGACCAATCAGAGCGCTGTGACGTCATCTAAGGCCCTTCAAGCGCGCATTCTTAGGTACAACGGCTCCCGGTTACGGCGGTAAAGTCCAGGGGCCGCCGGAGAGGTGAGTATATCCCTATTTTTTATTTTAATTCTTTCTTTTACACATTGATATTAATCCCGATACCGATTCCCAATACCACAAAAGTATCGGATCTCAGTATCGGAATTCCGATACCGCAAGTATCGGCCGATACCCGATACTTGCGGTATCGGAATGCTCAACACTACTTGTGATGCCTTTCGGGCTTTCTAATGCTCCTTCTGTATTTCAGTCCTTCATGCATGATATTTTCCACAATTATCTTGATAAATTCTTGATTGTGTATTTGGATGATATTCTGATTTTTTCCGATGATTGGGAGTCTCATGCGAAGCAGGTCAGGATGCTATTCCAGATCCTTCGTGATAATGCCTTGTTTGTGAAGGGGTCTAAGTGCCTATTTGGAGTTCAGAAGGTCTCTTTTTTGGGGTTTATTTTTTCTCCTTCGTCTATAGAAATGGATCCTGTTAAGGTCCAAGCCATTCATGACTGGATTCAACCCACATCTGTGAAGAGCCTTCAGAAATTTTGGGGCTTTGCTAATTTTTATCGCCGTTTCATTGCCAACTTTTCCAGTGTGGATAAGCCCCTGACCGATTTGACAAAGAAAGGCGCTGATGTGACGAATTGGTCCTCTGCGGCTGTTGAGGCCTTTCAGGAGCTTAAACGTCGTTTTACTTCTGCCCCTGTGTTGCGTCAGCCGGATGTTTCTCTTCCTTTTCAGGTTGAGGTTGACGCTTCTGAGATTGGGGCAGGGGCCATTTTGTCACAGAGGAATTCTGATGGTTCCTTGATGAAACCGTGTGCCTTCTTTTCCCCAAAGTTTTCGCCTGCGGAACGCAATTATGATGTCGGCAATCGGGAGTTGTTGGCTATGAAGTGGGCATTTGAGGAGTGGCGACATTGGCTTGAGGGAGCCAAGCACCGCGT
The DNA here is from genome assembly GCF_051348905.1 of Ranitomeya variabilis. Taxonomy (NCBI): domain Eukaryota; kingdom Metazoa; phylum Chordata; class Amphibia; order Anura; family Dendrobatidae; genus Ranitomeya; species Ranitomeya variabilis. The sequence goes on along the minus strand of NC_135235.1, from coordinate 665,413,108 downwards.
TGTGGTCTTGACCGATCATAAGAATCTGATTTACCTCGAGTCGGCCAAGCGGCTGAACCCTAGACAGGCTCGTTGGTCCCTGTTTTTCTCCCGTTTCGATTTTGTGGTCTCATATCTTCCGGGATCTAAGAATGTTAAAGCGGATGCCCTCTCTAGGAGTTTTTTGCCTGATTCTCCTGGAGTCCTTGAGCCAGTGGGCATTCTTAGGGAAGGGGTGATTCTTTCTGCCATCTCCCCTGATTTACGGCGGGTGCTTCAGGAATTTCAGGCTGATAAACCTGACCGCTGTCCTATGGGGAAGCTGTTTGTTCCTGATAGATGGACAAGCAAGGTAATTTCTGAGGTCCATTGTTCGGTGTTGGCCGGTCATCCTGGGATTTTTGGTACCAGAGATTTGGTTGCTAGGTCCTTTTGGTGGCCTTCTTTGTCGCGGGATGTGCGTTCTTTTGTGCAGTCCTGTGGGACTTGTGCCCGGGCTAAGCCTTGTTGTTCCCGCGCTAGTGGGTTGCTTTCACCTTTGCCTGTCCCTGAGAGACCCTGGACGCATATTTCTATGGATTTTATTTTGGATCTTCCTGTGTCCCAGAAGATGTCTGTTATCTGGGTAGTTTGTGACCGGTTCTCTAAAATGGTCCATTTGGTACCCTTGCCTAAGTTGCCTTCCTCCTCTGATTTGTTTCCATTGTTTTTTCAGCATGTGGTTCGTTTGCATGGCATTCCAGAGAATATTGTATCTGACAGAGGTTCCCAGTTTGTTTCTAGGTTTTGGCGGGCCTTTTGTGCTAGGATGGGCATTAATTTGTCTTTTGCTTCGGCATTCCATCCTCAGACAAATGGCCAAACTGAGCGAACTAATCAAACCTTGGAAACCTATTTGAGATGCTTTGTGTCTGCTGATCAGGATGATTGGGTGGCTTTCTTGCCGTTGGCCGAGTTTGCCCTTAATAATCGGGCCAGTTCGGCTACTTTGGTTTCGCCCTTCTTTTGTAATTTTGGTTTCCATCCTCGTTTTTCTTCAGGGCAGGTGGAGCCTTCTGATTGTCCTGGTGTAGATTCTGTGATGGACAGGTTACAGCAGATTTGGACTCATGTGGTGGACAATTTGACGTTGTCTCAGGAAAAGGCTCAACGTTTTGCTAACCACTGTCGGCGTGTTGGTCCTCGGCTTCAGGTGGGGGATTTGGTCTGGTTATCTTCTCGTCATGTTCCTATGAAGGTTTCTTCCCCTAAATTCAAGCCTCGGTTTATTGGTCCTTATAAGATTTCTGAGATTATCAATCCAGTGTCTTTTCGTTTGGCCCTTCCAGCCTCTTTTGCCATCCACGTTTTTCATAGATCGTTGTTGCGGAGATATGTGGTACCTGTTGTTCCCTCTGTTGATCCTCCTGCCCCGGTGTTGGTTGAGGGGGAGTTGGAATATGTGGTTGAGAAAATTTTGGATTCTCGTTTATCGAGGCGGAGGCTTCAGTATCTTGTCAAGTGGAAGGGTTATGGCCAGGAGGATAATTCTTGGGTTGTTGCCTCCAATGTCCATGCTGCCGATTTGGTTCGTGCTTTTCATTTGGCTCGTCCTGATCGGCCTGGGGGCTCTGGTGAGGGTTCGGTGACCCCTCCTCAAGGGGGGGTACTGTTGTGAATTCCGCTCTTGGGCTCCCTCCGGTGGTTGCAAGTTGCACTTTTGTGAGTTCTGCTCTTGGGCTCCCTCCTGTGGTTTTGAGTGGTATGGCTGCTTCTTGAATTTAGCATCAGCAGCTGTTTTCACTGATCGTCTTTCTGGCTCGGCTATTTTAGTCTGGCCTTATCCCTGACTCAATGCCAGTTGTCAATGGTTCTTGCTTGGAGCCACAGCTCTTTTGGATTTCCCTGACTCTCTGACCAGTTCTGCAAAGATAAGTCCTTGCTTCTCTTTTTGCAGTCCACTTATTGTGGACTTGATTGTTCAGCACATTCTATGTTTGTTTTTGTCCAGCTTATCAGTATGGGACTATTCAGCTAAGCTGGAAGCTCTGGGCAGCAGATTTTGCCCTCCACACCTATTAGTCAGGTGTGGAGATTTTTACAATCTCTGCGGTGGACTTTTTCTAGTTTTTATTACTGACCACACAGTGTTCTGTCCTGTACTATCTGTCTAGCTAGAATTGGCCTCCTTTGATACAACTTGTTTCATTCTACGTATGTCATTTCCCTCTCCACTCACAGTCATTATTTGTGGGGGGCTGTCTATTCCTTTGGGTTTTTTTCTCTGAGGTAAGATAGCTTTCCTGTTTCTACCCTTAGGGGTAGTTAGTTCTTAGGCTGTGACGAGGTGTCTAGGGAGTGACAGGAACATCCCACGGCTACATCTAGTGTTGTGTTTAGATCAGGGACTGCGGTCAGTATAGTCCCCACCTGCTCAGAACTCGTCGCATGTCTCTCCTAAATCTCCAGTCCATAACAGGTGACATTAAGCCCGGTTAATAATGGAGAGGCGTCAATTAGACGCCTATCCATTACTAATCTATTGTAGTGAAAGTGTAAGAAAAAATAAAGACACAGCCAGAAAAAAGTATTTTATTATTCTTAATTTCACCATACTCGAGCACCTGCAAAAAAAGAAAAAAAAAGAAAGAAACCGTATACTTACTTTCTGCCGTAGTCCAATTAATTGCGAGTGTCCCATGACGATCTCCTCTATAGAACAGTGACATCGGGTGATGTCACTGCTCTATAGACCTCCAGTGATACATTGACAGGAGACAATGGCTCCTGCAGTGCATCACTGGTTACCTTAGTTCAGAGTCTCACTTTATGGCAAAGCTGCCTGGGATTTTTCCCACACATCAGTGCCAGAAGTGAGACTAGGGACTATTTTCTCACAGGGAAGTAGGAATACATTGTGGAAGGATACCTTCCATCATTGTATTCCTGGAGCCCCTGGAGAGCAGTCACATCAGTTGATTATGCTGCTCTCCACGGGAGATCGTCGAGGGACACTCATTTTAATTGGATTTCTGCGGATCAGGGAGTATAGTGTTTATTATTTTATTATTTGTTACAGGTGACACTGGCTTCGGGGATCAAGGTGACAAGGTGTTGGTGAGTATGTACTCTATGTTTAATGTACTGTATGTCTGTACTGCATGTACAGTATGTTATGTATGTTGCATGTTCAGTATGTATGTACAGTATGTTGCATGTTGTATGTAGTATGGTGCATGTGGTATGTTGCATGTCGTATGCTGCATGTCGCATGTGGTATGTCACATGTCGTATGTTGCATGTCGTATGCTGCATGTATCATGTGGTATATTGCATGGTGCATGTACTATGTCACATGTGGTATGTTGCATGTCGCATGTACTATGTCGCAGGTTACATGTTGCATATCATGCGGTATGTTGCATGTCGCATGTGGTATGTCGCATGTACTATGTTGCATGTAGTATGTTGCATGTAGTATGTCGAATGTGGTATGTTGCATGGCGCATTTACTATGTCGCATGAGGTATGTTGCATGTCGCATGTGGTATGTCGCATGTGGTATCTCGCATGACGCATGTGGTATGTTGCATGGCACATGTACTATGCCGCATGGTGCATGTGGTATGTTGCATGCGGTATGTTGCATGTCGTATTTGGCATGTCAAATGTGGAATGTTGCATGTCACATGTGGTATGTTGCCTGTCGCATGTCGCATGTACTATGTTGCATGTCGCATGGTGTATGTTGCAGGGTGTATGTTGCATGTCGTATGTTGCAGGGTGCATGATGCAGGGTGTATGTTAGAGGGTGCATGTTGCAGGGTGTATGTTGCAGGGTGTATGTTGCAGGGTGCATGTTGTAGGGTGCATGTAGCAGGGTGCATGTTGCATTGTGTATGTCGCAGGGTGTATGTTGCAGGGTGTATGTTGTAGGTTGCATGTTGCAGGCTGTATGTTGCAGGGTGCATGTTGCAGGGTGTATGTTGTATGTACTGTGCTCTTAGATAGATGAGATAGATAGAAAGGAATCAGAAAGTTAGAAGGAATACCATAGATAGAATAAGATAGACAGATGTAAAGAAATAGATAGATAGATTAACGATTTTGTCAGAAAACTTACGCTAGCAGGCAGTGGGTTACGCCATTAAGCCCTGGATGGGAAAAATTTTCCGGCATCCAGGACAACACAATTAGCATATCCAGATTCCGGGACACAGAGGTTAC